>NC_042623.1:91697728-92297728 GCF_901001135.1 Rhinatrema bivittatum
TTCCTTCCCACTCCCTCCCCCTCATTCTCCCTCCTCCCTCTAGTCTCCCTCCCTCCCCCTCCCTCTCCCCTTCCCCACTCCCCCTCTATTCTCCCTCCCTCTCCCTCTCCCTCCCTCCCTCTCTATTCTCCCTCCCTCTCCCTCCCTCCCCTCTTCCTCCCTCTCCCCCTCTTCCTCCCCTTTTCCTCCCTCTCCCCCTCCCCTTCCTTCCTCTCCCCCTCCCCTTCCTTCCCCCTCCTCCCTCTCTCCCCTTCCTCCCCCCTTCCTCCCTCTCCCCTTCCTCCCCCCCTCCTCCCCCCTTCCTCCCTCTCCCCCCCTCACTCTCCCCTCCCCCCCCACTCTCTCCTCCCCCCTCACTCTCTCCTCCCCCCTCCCCTTCCCCTCACTCTCTCCTCCTCTCTCAATCCCCTCCCCTTTCAGATCATCCACAACCGGCAGACGGAAGATCTCTGGGGGGTCCCTCCCGCACGCGCGGGGCGCCGCTACTGCTCGTCGTCGCTACCGCCGCTCCTGCTCCTCCCACTCCTGCTTCTCGCCGCCGCCGCTCCTGCGGCCCCAGCGCCATTTGTTTTTCGTCGCTGCCGCCGCTACTGCTCCTCCCACTCCTGCTTCTCACCGCCGCTGCTCCTGCTTCTCACCGCCGCCACTCCTGCGGCCCCAGCGCCATTTTTTTTTACGGGCACGCTCGGCTCTGACCGATGTGCTCGCCCGCGCATGCGCGGTAGAGCTGCTCTCTACTGCGCATTTGCGGGCCGTCGGTCAGAGCCCATTTATAAGGTAGATTATGCAGCGTGTATGGTTCACCAGAAGTGGCAGTAGAGAGTGGATTAGATAGCAACAGTCTGTGATCCTCAGCAGAGGAGACCCATCCCACAATGGTGGTATAAGGCCCCGATGCAGATATCCAATGAGGCACTGTAGGAGAGATAGTCTGGCATATGTTATTACACACTCCCTTGTAGCTGAATAGATAGAGTTCCCAATAGGCAGTAGAGAGAGGATAGGTAGCAACAGTCTGTGATCCTCGGCAGAGGAGACCCGTTACACAATGGTGGTGTAGGGCCCGATGCAGATAGACAACGAGGAGCTGTAGATGAACAGACTGGGTGAAGTAGTACTCATTCTCTGTAGCTGATAGGTAGTATTCCAGTAGGTAGGAGAATTGGTAGCAGGCACCTGGATAGACACACAGGCCCTTGAGGAGCGAGTACCTGGATTCAGGATAGGCACCTGGAAATAATCAAAAGGCCCCCAAGGAGTGGGTACCCAAGTTAGTAGAACCCCGGAGTGTGTAGATAGCTTCCAGCAGCAGCAGCAGCAGCAGCAGCAGCAGCAGCAGAGCAGCTTCAGACTGGAATGAATCCAATCCGTTGCTAACTCGGCGAGAGTCAACAAATGGGCATCCTTTTGTAGTCAGAAGCAGTGATGTCACTTTGGGGGTACGCCCCCGAGGTTCACACCAACACTGCAATAAGATGTGAGGCATGCGCGCGTGCGTGCGCCCTAGGAGATCTCAGGTAGAACATGGCAGGTCACCGCGCCAAAGCAGCTCCGAGGACGCTGGAGTGTGCGGCAAAGAGACGCTACGGCTGCCATTCTCCCGAGGCTGGTGGAGAAGGCTGAAATAGAGAAGAATCCTGCCCCTGCTGGTGACTTGGAGGGCCGGATAAACCCTTTTGCCAAATTTTCCAGAATGTATTCTGACATGGCTTGGGTCTCTGTCAGGGAAAGAGGATAGTCCTGCCCCGTGGAGGCTCTGTATTTGGCTTTAAGGTAATCGTACAATCATTGGAGCAATGAGGTGGTAAGGTGTCAGCAGCCTTTTTGGAAAAAACATTGGAGAAGGACGCAAATGGCAGTGGAAGGCTGGGCAGAGAGGGTACCGTCGTCATGAAAGGCAATGGTGAGACGGATTTCAGGCAGTTCTGATGGCAGTCCAAGCCCCAGTGGGAGAGTGTTATGTTTTGTAAGATTTGGGTGGACCCTTGGACACTATGGCAGTTGACCACACCCATGGGGGAAGTCCTGTGAAGGGCCACAAGTCAGGCTCAGCTCTGGACACATAAACACAGATTATATCTTTATTTAGACAGTTAGTGAAGCCACCAGAGGTGGCGATAGTGAGTAGAAGATGGAGTGCGGCTGGGCTAGTATTCCTCAGGGCGCTGGAACAGCGGTTCCTCCGGTACCAGTGCTGTAGTGAAAAGAACTGAGAGAATGAGTACAATATGACATTCACAGAGTCCCAAGTATGGAGAAGCCCCGAGCTAGGGAGAGCTGGCCATCGAGGAGCAAGTATCAGATCCCTGGGAGCAGAGACTCATTGGAAAGTACTCACGCAGCACTCCACGTAGGAGATGGCACTGGTGCTGGAACGGAGGCAGGCCCTCGAAGAGCGAGTACCTGGTTCCAGGGAAACAGCTCTGAGGAGTAGATGGTAGTAGTATTCACAGATGGTGTCTGTAGCGAATTCTTCCAAGTAGAAGAGGAGATGGACACAGGCAGTGAGTCAGAGACATGGGCCCTCAAGGAGCGAGTACCGATTCATGATAGTGACCTGAAAGAAGCGGAGACGCCCCCGAGAAGTGGGTACCCCGTTAGCAGCAAAGAGTCCAATAGAAGTTGGAGGCAGAGTAGCTGGGTACGGAGAGCGAACCCCATCTGTAGGAAATCATTTGCTAACTCAATGGCTATCAACAAACAGTAGGCTTAAATATCTGGGCAGCATGACATCATCACAGGGGGATGCCCCTGAAGTTCGCGCCATAGAAGAAATAAGAATGAGGGCCATGCAGCACACGTGCCCTATGGTACCTGAGGAGCATGGCAGGAGGCAGCGCCCAAGCTGGTCCGGGGATGCCATAGAGGACAGCAGACAGACGCCGCGGCAGCCAGACATCCACAAGGAGTAGGAGGAGTCGCTGAAAAAGAAAGTAGGCGGAATGAAGCCATCGGATAGCGACGGTTGCAACAGAGAGCTGCAGGGTAGTCCAGTCGAACTGTGGAGTGTGCTTCAGAAGCCAGGGTAATCCCAAGACAACCGAGTGGATGGCCTTGTCTAAGATGTAGAACAAAATGTATTCCTTATGCAAGGTTCCGGTGCATAGCTGGATGGGAGCGGTGATGTGTGTGACCTCACCAGGCAGAGTTTCCACATGAATAGACAAGAGTAGCAGGGGAACCGGCGAGCAAAAGGTGGGGATCTGCAAATGCTCGGTGAGCTGCTTCAAGATAAAATTTCCTCCAGCCCCAGAGTCCACAGGGCTAAGGTATGGAATTCCTGGTTGTTCATTTGGATAGAGACGGGAATGGTCAGTGGAGGAGATGGCAAGGTTAGGCCTAGGAGAAGTCCTCCAGCAGATCCTAGGCCTGGCATTTTCCCAGACAGACTGGGCAAGAAGCGATGGCATGCCCAGGTTGACCACAATACAGGCAAAGGCCAGACTGCTGTCGGCGACGACATTCCTTGGGAGAGAGTCTACTCCTACCCATTTGCATGGGTTCTTCATCTGTAGAGTAAGGTGAAGCAATGGGTTTAGGAGATGGCGGATGTTGAGCTTGAAATGGTCCAAGAGTCGGTTTCCAGGAAGCTCTGGATTCAAGAGTACGTTCTTGTAGCCGATGGTCGATGTGCCCTGTGAGGTCAATGAGAGAGTCCAAGGAAGTAGGCAATTCGCGTGCAGCCAATTCATCCTTTATACGTGGACTCAAGCCTTTCAAGAAGATAGAGCACAGACAGTCGGAGTCACAATGTAACTGTCGCAAGTGTTCAAACTTCAATGACGTAGGTTATCAAGGGGAGGGAGTGGCTGGTAGTATACTCCTATCAATATACTATTACTCAACACATGGGATTTCTACACATATAGATTCTACTGATCATTTAGTCTAATGTATGATCTTATCCTGTTGGACTCTATAACCTCCCGGACATAAAGTGCCCTACCCCCACCAAGTTGATCCTCCCTAACATTGCGATACAATTTGTACATTGATGTAGATCTGTCCCATTGGTTATCCTCCTTCCACCAGGTCTCAGAGATGCCAATTATTTATGGGGTGCAAACTGACTGGCTAATTGCTACCATCCATCTCCATACAACAAAACCTAAGATCAGTGAATAAAGGTCTGCTAACCATACCCTCAGTTCAATCGGCCAACCTTAGTCAAGTTAGAGCTAGAGTCATCTCATTTGCATGTCTTAAAATATGGAATTCCCTACAGGTGAACTACTTTTACAACCAGATCTAAAGTCCTGTTGCGTATGTGGAGCCTTGAGCCAAGATGAGGTTGATGCCCTCATCAAGGGAAGGCCCTCAGTGGTCCTTGTCATTGGTGGAGAAGACTCAACTGGAGCTTCACCTTTACCAGCCCACGTTCCCCTGCAGGTTGAGCCCTTGGGTGCCCGGGCTGGCAGGACTTAGGTGTGGGTCTCTCACATCGAGGAGTCCAGGAAAAAGGCAACACGGCATCAGGCAGGCAGGGTCGAGGCAGGCGGTAGACAGGCGATGCCAGGAGCAGGCCAGAGGTCAGGGCAGGCAGCAAACAGGCAGGATGAAGACACAGGCTGGAGGGCAGGGCAGGCAGAGGTCAAGCGGAGACGAAGTACCAGGCAGGAGTCAAAACAAAGGAGTCAGTCCGAGGGTAGGAGCAGGAGCGGAATCAGTCTGAGGGCAGGGGCAGGAGCAGAGCCGGGGCAGGAACACAAGAACAGGAAGCTGGACCAGAATGCAGGATCAGGAAGATGAGGCTGGAATGCAGGATCAGGAAGCCAAGCTGGAACGCAGGATCAGGATCAGGAACAAGCAACAACACACTCAAAGCTAAGCAGGACCTGTTGCTGAGGCGATGTGCAGTAGTCAGGGCCAGGTTTAAATACCCGGGTGAGGTGACATCATTTTCCAGAACCGCAGCGAAGTTTCCCACCATGGGCTCTTTAAAAGGAGGAGAGTGGCGTGCATGTGCGCCTAGGGAGGCGGGCACTGAGGCTGAGCCAGCGGCATGTCGAGCCGAGTGGACAGGCCACCGCTGCAGGATTTGGGGCCTGGCTGCTCCGTGTGGTGGAGAAGAGGACCTGCACCGAGTGCCTGCCGGGGCAGGTAAGGGGATCCTAACAAGTCCTTCAGAAAAGGCCTAAAGGCTTATCAGGACTCAGAATAATATTTGAGACGCAGCAACCTGTTCTTTATCAAACCCCCCCCCCCCCGCCTCTTTTATTTAGTTATATTCATTTAATGAAGTTTTATTGGATGCTTTGATTTTATTTTATTTTAATTGTATGTATTATTAACTTATTTGAGCTAGTATTTTAGTTTAGTTTTACTGCTTGCTTTGATTTTATTTCTTTTACAAGAATTAATAATTTAAATTAACTCTGTATCTTTACTTCATTTTATATTATTGTATCTATGTAAACCATTGTGATGGTTCCCCCAAACGACGGTATATAAAATCAATCAATCAATCAATAAAAAAATAAATAAAGATCTCATCATTTACTGCTATACACTCTAACTCTCCCATCTTACTTAGGCTTCTGGCATTGGCATACAGACATTTCAAAGTGTGTTTTTGTTTGTATTAACAACCTGCTTTTCAGTTGATAGGGATAATTTGGAATTCTTTAGCTCAAGTGATTATTTACAGATAAGCACATGGATGGACTACTTTGCTTTTATTGGAACCACTCTATTGGGATGCCCTAACTCTCCTGTTCATTAGAATCATTCAAAGATATATTCCATCTGAACCATGCACTACTGAGTGACTGTCGGCTTTCCCCACTTGTTCTAGTTTAAAAGTTGTTCTATCTCCTTTCTTAAAGTTAGCTCCAGGATCCTGATTCCACTCTGGTTAAGCTGGAACCCATCCTTTCAAAAAAGTCATCCCCTTCCCCAAAAGGTTGTCCATTTTCATACAAAACTGAATCCCTCTTCTCTGAACCATCTTCGTATCAAAGCATTGAGACTCCTGAACTCTGCCTGCCTCTGGGGACCTGCACGTGGAACAGGGAACATTTCAGAGAATGAGGTTCTGGATTTCAACTTTCTACCTGTTGCATCCATCGGTCTCAGACGGCTTCGACCTTTGTGCCTCACCTTTCTCTCTGCTCTCCCCGCTAGCCTTGGGAAGATAGCTACCGCCGTGTCTGCAAGCCGCTCTCTCCAGTGTCCCCGGAACGGCTATGGCAAAGCCTCACGCCATGTTTCTCCTTAGGGCCTTCTAGGGTGCGTGGCGCATGCCACCCATGTCTTTATCCACATCATGGTGGGAACCTCGGGGGCGTTCCCCTCGAGTGACGTCAAGCCATCCAGGTATTTAGCCTGCCCTTGTTTGCTAGCTCATTGAGTTAGCAAGGATTGGATTCACCTCTGGTTACTCTGCCCCTTCCTTGCTGCCGCTGGAAGCTCTCTCTGCCCTTCAGGGTAATTCTCTAACCTGGGTACCTTCTCCTTGGCTGTATAATAAAAGACAAATCTCTGTGTTTGGGTGTCCTGAGTCTACCCTGGTACGGTGGCTCCTCAGAGGGCTCCTCCCTGTGGGCATGGTCATCTCCACAGTACCCAAGAATCCACTCAAACACCTTAAACCATAACACTACCTAAGAGCCTAAGTTTGGCTTCTAGAACCTTTCATCTCTCCTCTCCTTCTGGATATACCCATTTAGTAAGGATGAACATTCAGGAAAAACAAAATAGGAAATGAAACAAAATGTAAAATTTTGTTTCTGGCCTTTTTCAAAATGGAATGAGTCAAATTCCAATTAAGTTTTGTCAGAATCTTTTTGTTTTGAAAACTGAAAAAAAAACACAATGTTGCTGATAGGGACTAGGCCTAGGCCTGAAGCCGGGGGCCTCGTCTAGGGAATAGGCTGAAACTCACAGCAAGGGCTCAGGCCTATGTCCAAGTGAGATTCAGGTTCCTCGGCCTAGGCTTTGGCCCATGACCTGGGTCTAGCCTAGTCATAGGCCATTTTACTACAAGAGACCACAGTTTATGCCCAGGTGCAACACTGGGGTCTCGGCCTAGGCTCTGGCCCAATGCTGGGTCCTCAGCTGAGATCTGAGCAAAGACCCAGGCTGGGAAATTTCTCGACCTGCCCTACCCTCCACTTACTGAATCAGATTCCACATTACAGCCTGATCCCAATGCCTGGGCCTTGTCCCAGACCCAGGATGATGCTGGGACCTGACCCAGATGCTGGGTCTCAATGCCTGAGCCCATGCCCAGGCACAATGTTGGGACCTGACCCAGAGGCCAAGTTAAGACACCTGGGCCTCAGCCAAGGCAGAGATTGGGCCAGGACCCAGTCTCAGACCTGTTGGTAGGGCCTGATCCATAGATCAGGTCCTGATGCCTGGGCCTGGGTCCAGACCCAGGCCTGATGCCAGAACCTAAACCTGAGGCTGGATTCTGATGCCTAGGCCTCAGCCCCAACCCAGGACCCAATGACTGGGCCTCAGTCTAGGTCACGCCCTGGTCTGGAGACTAGGTTGCAATGCTTAGACCAAGACTGAATGCTGCAGCCCAGCCTGGAGGCCAAGTCCTGGGACTGGGACCTTGGAGATCTTCTTTCTTCTTCTTTGTAAAGATGCTGTCAGCTTGGGAGTTCAATTAGCCACAGTACATCAAAATGGCACCCTCCGCTGGGGAGGATGGACTAGAGTTAATTCACTCTGTCACATCTTCAGTGGATGGCTTCATTACAAAGAAGAAGAAAGAAGACAGAAGACAGCAAAGAAGACCTCAGAAGCTTGGGCTCTGAGTCTCGGCCTTATCCTTGGTCAAGGCCCTGGCATTGGAACCTGGCCTACATGTCGGGCCCCATTGTCTGGTCTGAATTCGGGTAGAGGCCCAGATGTTGAATCCAGGTCTCCAAGCCCGGGCCTTGCATAGGGCCTAGGTTGAGTTTGTGGCAACATACCACGGCCTAAGCCTTTGCAAGTCCAAGGCTTCAGCCTGGGAAAGGCCTTGGAACCACGCTCCTAACGCCTAAGCGTAGGCCAGAGCCTTGGCCTTGCATAGGCCTGGGCCACTGTAGGTCACCATGACCTTGGCCTAGGCCCTTCGCAAGGCCCAGGCTTCAGCTTAGGCCTAGGCCTATCTGCAAATCTCATTAGACTGGGTGTGGGATCAGGTAGATTCCAGGCACTAACATTTTTCCATGTGGAAGAGAAGGGTAGGGGCTCAGGAGGTCTGTTTCTTTTTTTTTGGGGGGGGAGGTTTAGGGATTTTTTAAAATGTTTATTTAATTTCTTTAGTTAAAAAAAAATAAACATTACATAAAACAAAATTCATGGGGTCTTCCCCCACCAAAAAAGAAAAGAAAAACAAAATTAATTTTTTACTTCTTCCTATCCCTACCATTTATATCTTCCTATCTTATTTCATAGGTACAAATCTCACCCCATTTTGGTCACCTTTCTCTGATCCATTTCTACCCTGACTATCCTTTTTGAGATACGGTCTTCAGAACTTTACACAGTACTCCAGATGAGGCCTCACCAATGAACTGTAAAGGGGCATTATCATTTTTTTTTTCCTGCTGGTTATGCCTCTCTCTGTGCTGCTGGAATAAAAGAGTTGATAATTCACCTGTGCAAGTCTTTGGTGAGGTGCCTAGTTAGTTCCCTAGTGACGATAATCAGTGCTGAGCTATCTAACTTAACCCCTGAAGCTACCCACGTTTTAGGATCCTATTGGATCTAGCAGCCTATATTTAGGGTCTCAGCTCTGGTACATTTTCAAAAGATATAATTTAGGAGTCTAAATTTCAAAATTAGTCACCTAAATTCTTTGATAATTGGCTTCTAAATGCATTAATGCATATTTCATTTTCAAAAAAGTAATGCAATAGTACAGAAAGAGTGAAACAGACTAACATAATTCTGGAATTACCATGTCATGTGTGAGATCACTTTGCACTTTCCTAGATGTTGCAATGATTTTAGTATGAGTATCAAACATTTCTCTAAAAATGTGTACATAATGGGGCGTAGTTTTGTAACTGCCTGCACTGCTGCAAAATCTACAAGTATTTTTTACTTACAGATTTTGCACTAATTTTCAAGCAGAAGTGTGTGCATACTTGCCCTTTGAAAAATTATCCAAGGAAAACTGCCTGCACACATTTACACCTGCTGCTCATTTTTTTCTAAGAAAAGAAATTCACAAGTATGTGTGTAATTGCAAACTCCTCCTCAACCGCACCCCAGGAATGCTTCCCCTGGGTAAAAGTGGAGGCATAGAGGCTCTGAGCGCACACTTTTACACCCATCTCCACAGATATCACAGACTTTTACGCCCATCTCCACAGATATCACACTGTTTTGCCTAAAGAAATGTCTTTTAAAATTACTTTCAGTATTATTACTGTAGTATGTTTGAAATGCTTCATAAGAAAAAGAAAGAAGGAAGGAAGGATAGTAGTAGCAGGAAATTATTTGTGCTGTAAACTTGAGCACAAATTATATTTGTAAGACCCCCTGGCTTTATGAAATATCTTACCATCTTCTATCTCTAGTATCATCTAGCTTGCCTTTAAAATTATTACTTTTTTCTCCTCCATTCATGCCTTTTTATACTCCTCTCCCTTCTCAGATGATTGACCTGGGTAGCTGTTGATTCTGTCAGTGGCCGAGGGCTGGAGTTGTGGGGAGGGTCATCTCTGAGACTCAACTCCTTAGTGCCACTCTTCTGTCAGCCGAAATTGATTCGGCTGCAGGAACCCTCTCTCATCTACCTCTATTCACCCTCCTTCCCTCCCGGTAAATTTAAGCGCATCTCCTCCATGACACACCTAAACCACAGGGCAGGCCAGACTCACAATTCAGATTTTTAGACCAAAAGTGAGTAACGAAAGCTTTTATTGCTCATGTGAATAGATTTTTTAAATATTTATTCTCCATTTTTTTCCAGCCGTGGTGGGGATGTATTGAAGCATACAGTCAGATCAACAGCTTGCAAAACTCTTTCTTCCTGATATCACCTTCTTCTAACAGTTTCATCCAGTGCTACAAGACGCTTTGCTTTCATGTGTGGGATGATTTTTGTGATTCCATTATTTGTTCAAATGTTATCTTTTAGCAACCAAAGCATCAGTATTAAAGTGGTTCTCTGTTAATAAGAGACCGGTATGTAAAAACGAGACCTGAGGGCGGTGATTTAGTGCATTCCATCCCCCCCCCCCCCCCCCATCCTTGGTTTATGCTACAGCAATAAGTGACTCTTATTGTCTAACGAAATGAAATCCAAAGCTTGGGATGAATTCCTTCTCTGGCTGATGTCATCAAATCATAGCATCCTTACTGTGGATTGTCTGGCAACATCAACTACTTTAAAACAAAACATAAGAACATAAGAAATTGCCATGCTGGGTCAGACCAAGGGTCCATCAAGCCCAGCATCCTGTTTCCAACAGAGGCCAAACCAGGCCACAAGAACCTGGCAATTACCCAAACACCTAGAAGATCCCATGCTACTGATGCAATTAATAGCAGTGGCTATTCCCTAAGTAAACTTTTTGCACTGTGTATTCTGTTTTCATTATGCAATAACTACTGTGTGTAAAGAGGGCTTGTAACCGGTACACTGAAAAAAATGTGAGCTAGGATCTGTAAAGTAGAAACACAGTACTTTGATTGTCTCAATTATACACATACATCAACTTCTTTATCACAGGAATAGTATAGGCATTTTAATTAGAAAGAAGTGCATAGTTAGTGATTTAAACTTTGAATTGTATTCAGCATCTCTTGAGTTACTGCCATTGACATCTTAATTGAATCACTACTTCCCTGTGTCTCAGTTTACTAAACAGTAATTGGTTTAGTAGAAATGTCTTTCTTTATTACAAACTGACTCTGGCCCAGTATAGCAGAACTCCAATGATCAGCAGCCAATGGCAGTCATAAGAACAAATATGGCAACCAATTGTTATAAGTAGTTGACCAAATGTCCACCATGCTTGAGGTCGATTTCTGTTATTCTTCTGAGGCCAATGATTTTGTTCTATAATGGGTTTCTTATAGAAGAGCTTACATACGATTTATGTTATGTTATGGATTAAGACTAAAAATATAGCACATTCCCCCCCCCCTCAACCCCCTGCTTCCTTCCTCACCTTCATCCTGACATAGATGTGCAAAACAAACTCATTTGGAGACATTACCCTGAAAGAGACACACAAACCCCACTTGACCATGCACACACACTCTCTCTCTCTCTCTCTCACACACACACACACACACACACACACACACACACACACACACACACACACACATTACCCTCCTTTCATCCTCCATACAAACTTCCAGCTCTTATTCCATTCCTATATAGCTCCATTTCTCAAAACTATACCTAGTCTCTTGTCTCTCTTCCCTATGTCATATCCCCACACATTTTTCTGCCTCTCATCTGTCTCCCTCCCACACAGGGCTGGTTCTAGGCTAACCAGTACCCTGTGTAAAACCTGAAATTGGTGCCCCCCACACTTCTAAGGAAAAATATAAACTTCATTCATGCCACCATGTGCATCATCTTACTCTTACCTTTCTATTCTCCCTCCTCATTCTTAATTTTCATCTGTACCCCCATACCTTCCATCCTTACCCTCCATATAACCCATCCCTGCCCAGACATCTTCCATCCTTTCTCCCCCAACCACCTTCCATCTCTGGTTCCCAAACTATCCATCCCCGTGCCCACCTCTTTTTCCATCCTCCCATCCTTGCCCCTCCAACAGGCGAGCAGTGCTGAAGGCCTAACGCTTCTAAACACTGCTTTCTGCTCCTAGCATCTCTCTTTCTCTCTCCCACATGGTTCAAATTGTGTACTGCTGGGAATTCAGAGGCAAGAAAAAGAGTTTAAAGCAACAAGCCTCCAGCACTGCTCTTTTGTCTGCGTGCAGCAGCAGCTTAAGAACATAAGAATATGCCATACTGGGTCAGACCAAAGGTCCATCAAGCCCAGCATCCTGTTTCCAACAGAGGCTAATCCAGGCCATAAGAACCTGGCAAATACCCCAAAACTAAGTTTATTCCATGTTACTGTTGCTAGTAATAGCAGTGGCTATTTTCTAAGTCAACTTAATTAATAGCAGGTAATGGACTTCTCCTCCAAGAACTTATCCAATCCTTTTTTAAACCCAGCTACACTAACTGCACTAACCACATCCTCTGGCAACAAATTCCAGAGTTTAATTGTGCATTGAGTGGGCCATAGGGGAAGTGGTGGCATTGGTATGGGTAAAAGGGGGGTGGGAAGTGGTAGGAGGCAATGGCAACCTTTGTTTGACTTCATAGGATTTTTTGGAAGATAGACCACAGCTCTTCTTTGGCCAAGCTCCTGCATGGGATGTAGGCACTGGTGCCCTTAGTGTTTAGTGCCTGTGTGACTGTCATGCTCGGTGGCTCACGAAATCTTCCTGCAAGCCGTCTTTCTTACTACTGATGCCATTAGCTTCCAAAGCACTCCAATGCGGCGCAGACAGCTGCCAACAGGCCATATGGCAAGATGATACTATTGCATGCCGCTCTTGATGGCTCTTCTAGGCATTTACATGTGCCCAACATTCCCATCTTTAAAGTACTTGAAGTGGGAAATTGAACACTGTGCCCACGGATGATGTTACCCACTTAGTGTTACTTAAGGGCCCTTCTGATGTCACTTCAGTGCCTCAGCAACAGGTCTCCTGATGCCTGTTTGTTTCAGTGTCTGTTGCTATCCTTCGTACTTTGTTCCTTGCCTTGTTTGTGCCTTGCTCCTTGCCTTTTTCATCTGCCTTGTTGCCTGTCTGTCTTGTTTGTCCTATCTGTTGCTCCTTGTTCCCTTGGCTTGACTTCCTGGACCCCTACTTTACTCTGCCTGCTGCCTGCCCCGACTTCTAGCCTGCTCTCTGTTACTGTTGTCTGCTGCCCACGTCAACCTCTGGCCTGTCTCTTGTCTCTGTTGTCTGCCACCTGCCTCATTCTAAACTCCACTTTGGACTTACCTCTGGATTGCCATAGGGATCTACCTAAGACGTGATGGCCATCAGAATCCAAGTGCTCAACCAGCAGGGAACACAGCTGGGATAGGGAAAGCTCCAGCCAGTGCTGCCTCTGGGCTCCACCACCAGTTGAAGGGGTGGGCCTAGTGTGTTTGTCCACACCTCAGCACTAAAGATCCAGTCCACAACCACCGTTAAAGATTGCTGAAACCATGGACCTAGCAGATCTCATCTCACTCCAATCCATTCCAGGTCTGGACCAATGGATCCAACAGCAACAAGGGATCCTCAACAAAGCCACAGGTCTTCTTGAGAGAATGGCCATTCGGATGGTTGCTCTGGCGATGGTGCAAGCTCCTCCTCTGATAGTCTCCACACCAGTTATGTTACCTTCCAGGCAAGGCCTACTGCTTCCACCTCTGCCACATTATCTGGGAGACCCAAAGGAATGTCACGGCTCCATCAACCAATGCCACATGTTCATTGAGCTGCAGTCGGATTAATTTCCCACTAACAAATCCAAAGTAATGTACATCCTCTCCTTGCTGGGTGGCATCACTCATGCCTGGACCTCTCCCTTGTGGGAACATGATGACCCCCTGCTCCAGAACCTCCAAGAATTCCTGCACCAGTTCAGCTTGGTATTTGAAGAACCAGGTTGGGCCTCCTCCTAAGCAGCATAACTCCTGTGGCTGCACCAAGGTTCATGTTCAGTTGGAGAGTATGCAAGCCATTTTTGCACCCCGGCCTCGGAACTGCAATAAGGCGAGGTTAGCCTATCTGCCATCTTCTGGCAATGGCTCTCTGGGAGAATAAAGGTTGAACTGGCTGGTTGAGAGGATCCCACAACCTTGGATGTACTCATTTATTTGGCTAACCATATCAACTGGCAATTTCCTGGAACAGGATCAAGAGAGCAAGGCCTTCTGGCATCCAGCCACACTGGCACCCTACTTCCAATGCCCTCTAGTACCACCACCTGCATCAGAAGAACCCTTGCAGTTGAGATCAGACTGAAAAAGAAGAAGACAACAGGGCCTCTGTCTCTATTGTGCTGGATGAGGGAACATGGCCTCTCAGTGCCTCGAGAAATTGGGAAACTCTCATGCCTAAGGTTAATTGGGGAAGCAACCCCATGCTGCATTATGCCCTCTCTATAACTACTCGTCCCTGTTTCCCTATCCCTGGAAAATTGCCAGGTGACTACAAAATTGTTCCTTGGTTCTGTCACTGGTGGAAATTTCATGGATGTAGATCTGGTCCATCAGCATGGAATCCCTACCCCCTGGCTGGAAAAAGTCAGTGACCATCGCCTCAGTCTATGGGGATCTACTCCCAAGTTGCCTCACCAAATGCTCATAGTCTGAACGGAAAAATCAAAGAATTGCAAGCCATAATGGTGGAGGCAAAATTGTAGGGATGTGCAGCAGGGACGGATTTTTCCGATTCGGTATTCATATTTGTCGGGACCCAAATCTGTTGCATCCGTTTTCAGGAGGACCCCGATTCATCCATTAGTTACATATGGTATTTGTTTCCTGTTAAAGTTGAAAAAAACCCCATCCCAATCCTTTAAATTTAATTAACTACAACCCCCTACCCTCCTGACCCCCCTAAGACTTGCCAAAAGTCCCTGGTGGTCCAGCAGGGGTCCTGGAGCGATCTCCTGCACTTGGGCCATTGGCTGCCGGTATTCAAAATGGCGCCGATAGCCTTTGCCCTTACTATGTCACAGGGGCTACCGGTACCATTGGTTGGCCCCTGTCACATGGTAGGAGCACAAGATGGCACCGGCTGTCCATTGCTCCTACCATGTGACAGGGGTCGACCATTTCCTCTATCGCCGCCACTGTCCAGCTTTGCGGCCTGGAAGCCGCCGCCATACTCCTCCTCTTCACGGCCAGGAAGCCACTGCTGCTGCCGCTTCCCCCACGGCCTGGAAATGCCACTGTCCTGTCTCTCTTGTGATAGGCCAGCCACCACTGATGCTCCTCTTTGTGGCCAGGAGGCCACCTATGCCGACGCCCTCCACGCGGCCTGGGAGCCGCTGCTGCCTTCTCTCTTGCAGCATGGTGCCACTAGGGATGTGAATCGTTTTAGGACGATTAAAATTATCGTCCGATAATTTTAATATCATCTTAAACCGTTATGGAACACAATACAATAGAGATTCTAACGATTTATCGTTATAAATCGTTAGAATCGTGAGCCGGCACACTAAAACCCCCTAAAACCCACCCCCGACCCTTTAAATTAAATCTCCCACCCTCCCGAACCCCCCCCAAATGACTTAAATAACCTGGGGGTCCAGCGGCGGTCTGGAACGGCAGCGGTCCGGAACGGGCTCCTGCTACTGAATCTTGTTGTCTTCAGCCGGCGCCATTTTCCAAAATGGCGCCGAAAAATGGCGGCGGCCATAGACGAACACGATTGGACGGCAGGAGGTCCTTCCGGACCCCCGCTGGACTTTTGGCAAGTCTTGTGGGGGTCAGGAGGCCCCCCCAAGCTGGCCAAAAGTTCCTGGAGGTCCAGCGGGGGTCAGGGAGCGATTTCCCGCCGCAAATCGTTTTCCGTACGGAAAATGGCGCCGGCAGGAGATCGACTGCAGGAGGTCGTTCAGCGAGGGTTCCGGCGCCTCGCTGAACGACCTCCTGCAGTCGATCTCCTGCCGGCGCCATTTTCCGTACGGAAAACGATTCGCGGCGGGAAATCGCTCCCTGACCCCCGCTGGACCTCCAGGAACTTTTGGCCAGCTTGGGGGGGGCCTCCTGACCCCCACAAGACTTGCCAAAAGTCCAGCGGGGGTCCGGAAGGACCTCCTGCCGTCCAATCGTGTTCGTCTATGGCCGCCGCCATTTTTCGGCGCCATTTTGAAAAATGGCGCCGGCTGAAGACAACAAGATTCAGTAGCAGGAGCCCGTTCTGGACCGCTGCCGTTCCGGACCGCCGCTGGACCCCCAGGTTATTTAAGTCATTTGGGGGGGGGGTTCGGGAGGGTGGGAGATTTAATTTAAAGGGTCGGGGTGGGTTTTAGGGGGTTTTAATGTGCCGGTTTTGCGATTTTACGATTTTTCGATTTTTCATGATTTTTCACGATTTTTCACGATATTTTACCCCCCCAAACGGCAACAATACGATTCCCTCCCCCTCCCAGCCGAAATTGATCGTTAAGACGATCGAGGACACGATTCACATCTCTAGGTGCCACTCCTGCTTCTCCTTCATGGCCAGGAGGCCATCATTGAAGCTGCTCCTCTTTGCAGCCTGGAGACTGCCACCGAAGCCTTCCTCTTCTGTGGCTTGGAAGCCACCCCAGAGCTCCTCTTCATGGCCCAGAGGCCACTGACATCATCTCCTCCCCTGCGCGGGGAGCCTCTGCCTACAGTCTTCTCTCTTCACAGCAGGAGCCGCCTCCGATGCCTCGGGCCTGCTTCAGTTCCTCTTCACTGCATCGCTGCTGTTCGAGGTTCTGCCTTCTTCCTTAGGCAAGGGGCCGCGCTTCTCCACAGGATTTAAAGGGCTAGTCCTCCTAGCTCCTCCTCATGATGTCATTAAGGCGTTTCCTCTTCAGCCCTACAAAAGGAGTCAGCCTTCAGTTCCTCTTCGCCTTCGCAAGGAGTTGGTCATGGACTCAGACCTCTCCTGGATCTTCAGTTCCAGCTCTTCATTCCAGGAGTCCTCCATGATCCCTCTTCACTTCTTCAAGGCACTCTGTTCCCCGTTGGTCCTCCTTGTCTTCGTCTATGGTTCCTGAACCTTCGTGTTGATCTTCGTTCCATGTCCTGGTCTCTCGATGGATCCCGTCCTCTTGTTTCTAGATGTCCAGATGTCTCTGTGTTTCCTGATGACCAGCTCTCCTTGTCTCCAGATGTCCAGACATCTCCGTCCTTTGATGTCTTCATTCGTCATGTTCCAGATGTCCCTGTGGTCCTCTTCTCTAGAGGTTCCTGATGTCCAGTAGGAGAACATCACCCTGGTGTAGCAGGAAGTGATCCTGTAGCAAGGACCTGCTCTCCAGGTGATGTATTGTCCTCTCGCACCGAGGACAAGTCTCCCAGGGCTACTGCCCAGGAGGGAAGGGTTAGGCCTGCCATCATAGTTGGCGATTCAATTATTAGAAATGTAGATAGCAGGGTGGCTGGTGGACGTGAGGACCGCCTGGTAACTTGCCTGCCTGGTGCGAAGGTGGCAGACCTCACGCGCCACCTAGATAGGTTTATAGATAGTGCTGGGGAGGAGCCGGCTGTCGTGGTACATGTGGGCACCAACGACATAGAAAAGTGTGGGAGAGAGGTTCTGGAAGCCAAATTTAGGATATTAGGTAGGAAGCTAAAATCCAGAACCTCCAGGGTGGCATTCTCTGAAATGCTTCCTGTTCCACGTGCAGGACCCCAGAGGCAGGCAGAGCTCCAGAGTTTCAATGCGTGGATGAGACGATGGTGTAGGGAAGAGGGATTCAGCTTTGTAAGGAACTGGGGAAACTTTTGGGGAAAGGGGAGACTTTTCCGAAAGGATGGGCTCCACCTTAACCAGAGTGGAACCAAGCTGCTGGCACTAACTTTCAAAAAGGAGATAGAGCAGCTTTTAAACTAGAACAAAGGGGAAAGCCGACAGTCACTCAGCAGTGCATGGTTCGGAGAAATGTATCCTTGAAGGATACTAATGAAACAGGAGAGTTAGGGCATCCCAACAGAGAGGTTCCATTAAAAGCAAATATAGTCCATATGCCTATATGTAAAAAATCACCAAAGCTAATGATTTCTGAATTATCCCAAACAACTGAAAAGCAGGTTGTTAAAACAAACAAAAAACACACTTTGAAATGTCTATATGCCAATGCCAGAAGTCTAAGAAGTAAGATGGGAGAGTTAGAGTGTATAGCAGCAAATGATGAGATTGACATAATTGGCATCACAGAAACTTGGTGGAAGGAGGATAACCAATGGGACAGTGCTATATCAGGGTACAAATTATATCGCAATGATAGGGAGGATCAACTTGGTGGGGGTGTGGCACTTTATGTCCGGGAGGGTATAGAGTCCAACAGGCTAAAGATCATACAAGAGACTAAATGCTCAGTAGAATCTATATGGGTAGAAATCCCATGTGTGTTGGGTAAGAGTATAGTGATAGGAGTATACTACCGTCCACCTGGACAAAATGGTCAGACAGATGATGAAATGCTAAGAGAAATCAGGGAAGCAAACCAATTTGGCAGTGCAATAATAATGGGAGATTTCAATTACCCCAATATTGACTGGGTAAATGTAACATCAGGACTTGCTAGAGATATAAAGTTCCTGGATGTAATAAATGATTGTTTCATGGAGCAATTGGTTCAGGAACCAACAAGAGAGGGAGCTATTTTAGATTTAATTCTTAGTGGAACACAGGATTTGGTGAGAGAGGTAACGGTGGTGGGGCCACTTGGCAACAGTGATCATAACATGATCAAATTTAAACTAATAACTGGTAGGGGGACAATAAGTAAATCTGCAGCTCTAACACTAAACTTTCAAAAGGGAAACTTTGATAAAATGAGGAAAATAGTCAGAAAAAAACTGAAAGGTGCAGCTGCAAAGGTTAAAAGTGTTCAACAGGCTTGGACATTGTTTAAAAATACAATCCTAGAGGCGCAGTCCATATGTATTCCACGCATTAAGAAAGGAGGAAGGAAGGCAAAACGATTACCGTCATGGTTAAAAGGTGAGGTGAAAGAGGCTATTTTAGCCAAAAAATCATCCTTCAAAAATTGGAAGAAAGATCCATCTGAAGAAAATAGGATAAAACATAAGCATTGTCAAGTTAAGTGTAAAACATTGATAAAACAAGCGAAGAGAGAATTTGAAATGAAGTTGGCCATAGAGGCAAAAACTCATAATAAAAACTTTTTTAAATATATCCAAAGCAAGAAACCTGTGAGGGAGTCGGTTGGACCATTAGATGACCGAGGGGTTAAAGGGGCTCTTAGGGAAGATAAGGCCATTGCAGAAAGACTAAATGAATTCTTTGCTTCCGTGTTTACTAGTGAGGATGTTGGGGAGATACCAGTTCCGGAGTTGGTTTTCAGGGGTGATGAGTCAGACGAACTGAACGAAATCACTGTCAACCTGGAAGATGTAGTAGGCCAGATTGACAAACTAAAGAGTAGCAAGTCACCTGGACCGGATGGTATGCATCCCAGGGTACTAAAGGAACTCAAAAATGAAATTTCTGACCTATTAGTTAAAATTTGTAACCTATCATTAAAATCATCCATTGTACCTGAAGACTGGAGGGTGGCCAATGTAACCCCAATATTTAAAAAAGGCTCCAGGGGTGATCCGGGTAACTATAGACCAGTGAGCCTAACTTCAGTGCCGGGAAAAATAGTGGAAACTATCCTCAAGATCAAAATTGTAGAGCATATAGAAAGACATGATTTAATGGGACACAGTCAACATGGATTTACCCAAGGGAAGTCTTGCCTAACAAACCTGCTTCATTTTTTTGAAGGGGTTAATAAACATGTGGATAAAGGTGAACCGGTAGATGTAGTGTATTTGGATTTTCAGAAGGCGTTTGACAAAGTCCCTCATGAGAGGCTTCTACGAAAACTAAAAAGTCATGGGATAGGAGGCGATGTCCTTTCGTGGATTACAAACTGGTTAAAAGACAGGAAACAGAGAGTAGGACTAAATGGTCAATTTTCTCAGTGGAAAAGGGTAAACAGTGGAGTGCCTCAGGGATCTGTACTTGGACCGGTGCTTTTCAATATATATATCAATGATCTGGAAAGGAATACGATGAGTGATGTTATCAAATTTGCAGATGATACAAAATTATTCAGAGTAGTTAAATCACAAGCAGACTGTGATACATTACAGGAGGACCTTGCAAGACTGGAAGATTGGGCATCCAAATGGCAGATGAAATTTAATGTGGACAAGTGCAAGGTGTTGCATATAGGGAAAAATAACCCTAGCTGTAGTTACACGATGTTAGGTTCCATATTAGGAGCTACCACCCAAGAAAGAGATCTAGGCGTCATAGTAGATAATACATTGAAATCGTCAGCTCAGTGTGCTGCAGCAGTCAAAAAAGCAAATAAAATGTTAGGAATTATTAGGAAGGGAATGGTTAATAAAACGGAAAATGTCATAATGCCTCTATATCGCTCCATGGTGAGACCACACCTTGAATACTGTGTACAATTCTGGTCGCCGTATCTCAAAAAAGATATAGTTGCAATGGAGAAGGTACAGAGAAGGGCAACCAAAATGATAAAGGGGATGGAACAGCTCCCCTATGAGGAAAGGCTGAAGAGGTTAGGGCTGTTCAGCTTGGAGAAGAGACGGCTGAGGGGGGATATCATAGAGGTCTTTAAGATCATGAGAGGTCTTGAACGAGTAGATGTGACTCGGTTATTTACACTTTCGAATAATAGAAGGACTAGGGGGCATTCCATGAAGTTAGCAAGTAGCACATTTAAGACTAATCGGAGAAAATTCTTTTTCACTCAACGCACAATAAATCTCTGGAATTTGTTGCCAGAGGATGTGGTTAGTGCAGTTAGTGTAGCTGGGTTCAAAAAAGGTTTGGATAAGTTCTTGGAAGAGAAGTCCATTAACTGCTATTAATCAAGTTTACTTAGGGAATAGTCACTGCTATTAATTGCATCAGTAGCATGGGATCTTCTAGGTGTTTGGGTAATTGCCAGGTTCTTGTGGCCTGGTTTGGCCTCTGTTGGAAACAGGATGCTGGGCTTGATGGACCCTTGGTCTGACCCAGCATGGCAATTTCTTATGTTCTTATGTTCTTATGTCCAGAAGTCTTAGATGTCCAGATGTCCTTTAGTATCCGATGTCCTACATTCCAGTCCTGATGTTCCAAGTCTCCAAGTTCCACGTCTCGATCCTGATGTCCTTTGTCTAATGATGAACCCGAAGTACCATCAGTTCCTGGCTCCGGGTTCAGCTTCGCTCGCCCCGGACCTCGTTTCCAGCTGACCTTTCCTGGGAGTAAATCTGTATCAATCCAGTGTCCATTTCCTGGTGGCTGGAGCCCACTTCTGGCAGGACCTGTCTTCAAGCAGTGCCCGGATTCCTCCTTCATCTTGCACCTCAGTCTTGTGTTTGTTACGCTCTCCACGTGGTCAATGACCAGCCTCTTCAGATTGTGTAGGGCATGCCATTGGATAGGGTGGTCCGCGACCAGCCCACGTCAGCTGTGTAGGGCGCCCTGAGGGGCAGTGCCTGTCTAAGTCTCCGAGTATCCTGAGTCCTTGTCTTCGCTCCTTCCAAGTTCCAAGAATCCTTGTCTTGTCCCATCCGAGTTCCGAGTTCCAAATTCCAAGAATCCTTGTCTTGTCCCATCCGAGTTCCAAGTCCTTGTCTGAAGTTCTTCCAAGTTCCAAGCCTTCGTGTGAGCCTTTCCAAGATCCAAGCCCTCATCCGAGTCCTTCCAAGTTCCAAGCCCTCGTCTGAGTCCTTCCAAGTTCCAAGCCCTCGTCTAAGTCCTTCCAAGTTCCAAGAGTCCTCGTCTGAGTTCCAAGTTCCAAGCATCCTTGTCTTGTCTGAGTTCCAAGTTCCAAATATCCTCACCTTGTTCAAGTCTTCAAGCCTAGTCCAAGTCCGAGGTCCAGTCTTGTTCCAAGTTCCAGTATCATTGCCGTCCTCGACCTCTATCCATCCTGTCACATCTGCCGCTCCCTAGTGGCAGGTCTGAAAGGGCTATCGAGTGGCCAGAGGGCTACCCCAGAGACCAGCATTGCGTTTCTGGGTCTCTACTGGTGTGTGCAGGTTCAGCATAGATTAGGGTGGTGGTCAGCCTGTTCCTCCCATGCTTGGACACGTCTTGCCTGCCGCGGTGCTTCCACGGAGCTCCTCTCTGCAGTCGCATTGTGGTCCAAGGGCACACATCTCCCCGGAATCGGGAGTGCTGCCTAGCGCTCCCTCCCAGAGATTCCAACAGTTAAAAAGACTATAGATGGGGTGAAATAAAAGATATGCCTTTCACAGAAGAGAATGTATGGAATGAGCTAGGTAAAATGAAAGTAGACAAAGCCATGGAGTCGGACAAGATTCACCCCAGGATACTGAAAGAACTCAGAGATGTGCTGGCAGGTCCTCTATGCATCCTGTTCAAAGATCACTAGATACAGGAGTGGTGCCTAGAAATTGGAGAAGTATGATGGTGGAACCACTACACAAGAGTGGCCTTGGAAGAATGCTGGCAACTGCTGGAGGGTACTAAATACTCAATGACCATCTATACTGCCCACAAAAACCTAGAGCACCTGGCTCAAGCACCGAGACTAAACCCCAGACAAGCCCACTGATCTTTATTTTTTAATCACTTTGATTTTGAATTGTACTAATGACCAGCTGACGGAAACCACCAGGCCGATACCCTCGCTCAATCCTTTGATGCGGGGAGCATCTGGTGAGGCCCAGCCTGAGTGGTAACTGCGGCAATATGAGGGGAAGGCCTGCAGACTACCAAATGCAACAGATGTACTGAAAGTTTTTAGTGTAGCATGGTTTAAAAAGATTTGGGCAAGTTCATGGAAGAAAAGTCCATAAACCATTGTTAAGTGGACTTGGTGAAATCCACTGCTTTCATGTAAGTAACATGAAATCTATCAACCTTTTGGGATCTGCCAGATACTTGTGACCTGGATTGGCCACTGTTGGAAACAGAACACTGGGTTTGATGAACCTTTGCTTTGACACAGTATGGAAAATCTTATATTCTTATGTTCCAAAACTGTGCTTGGCCATATATACACATATGCGCCTCTGCGCATAATTGTTTGAAAATTATCCTCCCTATGACTAAGATGAAAATATAACAATCCTGTAAATTTCTGTTACTGCTTTCAATAAGCTAATAAAATGAGCAGTATTACATATGATGGAATCTCAAACATGAATGGTTTCAAAGAAGAGAAAAATCAAAATTTACAGCAGTGCACTCACTGTTTCTCTTTCAGGTACATGAGTGTGGAAAAACCACTGTGGCACAGAAAAAAGCAGTGTCAATTCCCAAAGTTTCTAATCTTTTTTAAAACTATGTGAGAGCTTCTAATAGTAGGGATGTGAATAGATTTTTGACGATTTAAAATATCGTCCGATATATTTAAATCGTCAAAAATTGTTAGAGCCGCGATACAATAACAATTCCCCCGATTTATCGTCAAAAAATCGTAAATCGGGGGAAGGGGGAGGGGAAGGGGGAGGGCGGGAAAACCGGCACACTAAAACAACCCTAAAACCCACCCCGACCCTTTAAAATAAATCCCCCACCCTCCCGAACCCCCCCAAAATGCCTTAAATTACCTGGGGTCCAGAGGAAGGGTCCCGGTGTGATCTTTTACTCTCGGACCTCCGCTGCATTGTAGAAATGGCGCCAGCGCTAACTTTGCCTTGTCATATGACAGGTCAAAGGTAGCGCCGGCGCCATTTTGTTTTTTGTCCTCCGACGTCAGGAGCATAGGAGATCGCTCCTGGACCCCCGCTGGACCCCCAGGGACATTTGGCCAGCTTGGGGGGGCCTCCTGACCCCCACAAGACTTGCCAAAAGTCCAGCGGGGGTCCGGGAACGACTTCCTACACGCAAATCCTTTTTCCGTATGGAAAATGGCGCCGGCCATACGGCGTATGGCCGGCGCCATTTTCCGTACGGAAAAACGATTTGCGGTAGGAGATCGCTCCCGGACCCCCGCTGGACCCCCAGGGAATTTTGGCCAGCTTGGGGGGGCCTCCTGACCCCCACAAGACTTGCCAAAAGTCCAGCGGGGGTCCGGAACGACCTCCTGCAGTCGAATCATTTTGCCGTACGGCCGGCGCCATTGCGCCATAGCGCCAGCCATACGGCAACACGATTCGACTGCAGGAGGTCGTTCCGGACCCCCGCTGGACTTTTGGCAAGTCTTGTGGGGGTCAGGAGGCCCCCCCAAGCTGGCCAAAAGTCCCTGGGGGTCCAGCGGGGGTCCGGGAGCGATCTCCTACCGCAAATCGTTTTTCCGTACGGAAAAATGATTCGCGTGCAGGAAGTCGTTCCCGGACCCCCGCTGGATTTTTGGCAAGTGTTGTGGGGGTCAGGAGGCCCCCCCCAAGCTGGCCAAAAGTCCCTGGGGGTCCAGCGGGGGTCCGGGAGCGATCTCCTACGCTCCTGACGTCGGGGGACAAAAAACAAAATGGCGCTGGCGTTACCTTTGACCTATCATATGACAAGGCAAAGGTAGCGCCGGCACCATTTTTACAATGCAGCGGAGATCCGAGAGTAAAAGATCACACCGGGACCCTTCCTTTGGACTCCAGGTAATTTAAGGCATTTTGGGGGGGTTCGGGAGGGTGGGGGATTTATTTTAAAGGGTCGGGGTGGGTTTTAGGGTTGTTTTAGCGTGCCGGTTTTCCCGCCCTCCCCCTTCCCCCCCCCCCCCCCACTGGACCCCAGGTAATTTAAGGCATTTTGGGGGGGTTCAGGAGGGTGGGGGATTTATTTTAAAGGGTCGGGGTGGGTTTTAGGGATGTTTTAGTGTGCCGGTTTTCGATTTACACGATTTACACGATATTTAAAAAACCCAAACTGCGACGATCCGATTCCCTCCCCCTCCCAGCCGAAATCGATCGTTAAGATGATCGATCACACGATTCACATCTCTATCTAATAGCACATCCTTCTTTGCCAAGAGGTAGACAGTAAATAGTAAGCATCTTGGACATGCTCAAATGTTACAATGGGAGAACCTCAGTGCTACTTGATCCAGATGGCAGCTATAGGCTTGTTGAAAAAATGATTTTCTTTGATTTGTCTTCTGGTTAGTCTCCTTGCCAACTTGGCCTGCCTTAAGGCTCTAAAAAGACAGTGAGGTCACACAGCTAATTTGCTTTAAAAACCAGTAGGAGGAGGCGGCAGAACACTGCACGGAGCGGCAGTAGCCACAGAGGCATTCACGGAGCGGGATGCCAGTGGTCGGTGTTTCATCTTCACAGAGCGGAAGGCTGGAGTGGCATTCATGGAGCGGGATGCCAATGGTATACCACCTTCATGGAGCGGAAGGATGGAGGGCTGCCATCTCCAAAAAAAAAAAAGCAGAGGGGTGGGAAAGAGTATGTAAAATTACCGGTGAGGACATAGGTTATAGGTATTGCCAATTATTAGGCTTGTTCAATATTTGTTGATTGTTAATGTGGCTCGCGAGAATGAGTGCTACTACCTGGAGATAATACCCTTGTTCAATGTACATACACACGGTTAATGAGACTCCATCATTGCTCTAGGCTTCAACAGCAAGAGGAAATGTGGAAGAAAAAAAAAAGGATTTGCATTCACAAAAAAGCGAGGTGCAGCTTGCTTGTTACGGCGGTTACTTCCCCAAAACCAAATAAGCCGATACTTTACTTTCAATACATATCCAGCATAGCTCTCTGCTTCAACGGCAGGGGAGAAAGTCTAATACTTCACTTTCAACGCATAGCTCTCTGCTTCAACGGCAGGGGGAATGTGGAAAAGAGGATCTGTATATGGACAACAACCAACAAGGTCTGAATTACATAGTCTGGATGGACAAAGGCATGAGTGTAGCCTGCTTATTGCTGCGGTTACTCCCCCTAATTAAGCTAGATATTCACTTGGATGTGGTTCCGGCACTGCTCTCTACATTGGTGGTGGGGTGGAGGGGAAATGGAACTAAGGGGAACTAAAAGCCAGGCATAACAAGTATGAGAAAAAAAAAAAGAGTGCATGGCTTGCTGGGCAGACTGGATGGGCCATTTGGTATTCTTCTGCCATCATTTCTGTTTCTATGTTTCTACCGGTACACAGCCATAGACTTAAATGGGCCTCAAAAATGAATGGGAAACATAAATGAATGGGAGAAGGATTATTTGTTTATTCATGGGATCTCTCCATTTGTTTTGGATGGCCACAAATAAAACAAATATTGACTCATTTTTATGTTTTATCTATTTGTTTCAAACAAATGCACTCCTTAGCACGCACACACGTACACACACACACACACACACACACACACACAAATGCATATATATAGAGAGATATTCAGGAGAGAGAGAAAGCGACAGATCTTAATATTTTAGCAAATTAAATGGATAAAACAAAACTAATAAATAATAGGATACTGGAGAAGAAATAAAACTCACAAAAAATAACAAAAATGTTTATAATATTAAGATATGAAGTTTTCTTTCTATACCATGGCATAACTATAGCAGGATTAAATACATTCAAAACAATGCTTTTATTTGAAATACTTTAATATATTCGATAATAAGACTTTGATGTTTAAAATAAGAAATGTAATTACAATATGTAAGTGCACAGTATATTAAATGAAAGTTCTGATCATAAAGAAAGGTAATGTCTACTCAAAATTATAATTTCTGTACTTCTGAAATCATCTCAGCAAGAATTATCTACCCAGATCAAATTGTAGTACTTGTCAAAATCAACTGTATAGCCTCTCGAGTGCTCTTCTGAATCAACAAAAGAGATGTATAGTAATGTGAGGTTGCAACCAGACAGAAATAAATCTGAACTAGATGCCTGTCATTGCCCTCAATCTCTTGAACCTAATACTTAACATACTGGATGCCGCAGGTCTCTGGAATATTATTTATATATTTAAAAGAAACCAAGATTCTTAATATAATACTCTATAATTTTTTTCTGATTTATTGGATTTTGATAAGACAGAGGATTATAGTAAGTAGTCATGATCAGAATAAGAAGGTTTCAAAAGTTTGATACCCTTTGGACAGAAAACAAACTAAGATTCACTAAAGTAGATTTAACAAAATTTTGCATTTGGTAGTTGTAGATGAAATGCAAAATTGCAAATATTTGAAAACATCAAATACTATATTCTCTGTAAATTCATGAATATGATAAAAAGTCTTTGAAACTAAAAAATTCCATTATAGTAATACATATAATATATCAAGAAATTTTTATTATATCACGTGGCTGTTCAAATCCTCCCTTTTGTAGCAGTTGAAATGTCATTTGTCAACCCAAACCTTTTTGTGTCCACAGTGCAAGGATTCCCAAGTCAGGTGTGCCCTGTTAGTGCTCAGTCAGTCAGAATGTCAGCCACAGTTTGTCTTTATCATCATGTGGGTTAAATAGAAGTTGGAGGCTGTTCATTTTGGCCCTATCATAGTCACTATGTCATGTCAGACAAATGTGTATTTCTAGAAGACATACTATAGAACAGTCAGGGACATGCACAATCATACCATGAGGCTGACGTCTTTCTGCAATGACATATGTGGCAGATGTGATGCACAGCTTCAGTATTAGTGGAATGCTAGAAATAGGTAGTGATAGCTTGGTTGTGAGTGGCATGGACATATTATGTAGGAACCTCACATGCAGTTTTCCATTCAGGAGGATCTGACACAGCATAAGCAAGTGCTATTGCCTTCATATAGTGTCACAGTAAAAGTCAGAATTGACTTTGGTTTTGGAAATAGCTTTTAAAGGCTCATGTCAATCTAGAACTTAGCTTCTAGTCTGTAATAGCATGCTGTGGGTTGGCAGAGATATCACAAAGTCACGATGGTGTGAATGATGCAGCCATTCTCACTTTGCCACATGAGATTTGGGATACGGTTGCATGACCTGGTTTCTCACCCCTGCTGCTATTCTCAACATGCTGGCAGAGATTAGGTACAATGAGGCCTTATTTTCTTCTCACTGTGTCATTGAATGTACCTTTGGAGTTCTCAAAATTAGATTTCGCTGTTTGGACAAAACGAGTGGTGCTTTAATGTTGGCCCCACCCAGAGTCTCTGGGATAGTGCTGCTCTGCTGTGTATTCATAATCTGGGTCTATAGCATGGGATCCCAGTAGACAACATTTAAGATCTATGTCGGTGTGGCCTCCCCATGCAGAAGCTGGGGAGACCACACCAACTGGCAGTCAGCTTTGGCAAAGCATCATTCAATGATATTTTGCCTGTTAGTCCTGATCTAGTCCTTCCCTTTCCATGGAAGAGAGCCCAGCAGAGTGGTTCTAACTAGCCTCATCTCTATCTTTTTTTACTCACAGGTCCTCTGTCTGGGTCAGTGTGTAACAGGTTGCCTTAGCTTGTGACTTCTTGCTTGCCTCAGCTACGCTTTTGACCCATTCCTAGCCCTCACATGTGGGCTAGATTGTGGCATTGGTACGATGGAACTCCAGTAGGGCTTAGGACATGGAGCCCAAGTGCTATACATGTCATAGAATTCACAAGTTGCTCAGATGCTTCAAGGCACAGCCTGAAACTCAAGTTGACACTAACAGTAATCAATCTCAGTCTCAACATGTTACAGCCAGATTCCCTAGCTGACATTCATATGCATGTGAAGATATCCACATGTACATTGGATGCATATTATCACATGGGTCTTCAAAGTCACAGGTGTCAGCACTGCCTCAGCTGTTTCTGAGGCAGTGCTGACCTTGGAGGGCTCATCTAGCAGGCCTTCACTTACAGCTTTTTGGAAAGAATGTGCCAATGAACCTGTCAATCCCAAACTTCTCACATTGCAAACTAGCATACCCCAAAGGGGGTGCGTACGACCAATCATAGCTGAGCCCTGCTACACCTAAATAAGCAAACAGCCTACTTTCATTTACAGAAGGTGAGAGTCTTGGCCCTTGAGTTGTCATATTGGTCATGCTAGCTTCTTGGGGAGGCTATACAAGGATGTTGGTTTGACTATTTGAAGGCTAGATTGGGAATAGGATGATGTCATGCCTTCACATGTTTTTGAAAGTTACCTCTGAAATAGATAGGTCAAAGTTTGTTGGATGATGATTATAACAGCACCCACATGTCACCTAACAAAAGGTTCCTCTCACTGAACACAAGGCAAAGCTGTGTTGGAAGCAATGAACCTAACCTGCCATGTCACAGGTACACATTGGGAAATATAAAGCTGCCAGGGAGCAGCAAGGCACTTTGCCTGTCCAGCTCTGGGCTAGTCCACTGGAATGCATCCTTCCCAGCCGTTGAATCAGGCAATCCTCCATGGGGGTCATCACAATGGGGCATGGAGCTCCTCCTCCAGTCTGGCGCAGATATTTATTATGACTCACCACCTTGTTCTTCAGCTGGGCCTTTATGTCCTTTTTATTCTGCTGTACAGGGTTATGACCTGGGCAATAGTGCACCATATCTGGCTCCTGGCTGCCCTGGATGTCTTCGCCTGCCTATTCCCTTTCCTCTCCTGCCTCCTCCTATACCTTCCCTCCTCCCTATCTCTAGTTCTGTCTCTATCCCTACTCCATTAGAAAGAAACCTCTTGAAGTGAGAAAAATCAATTATACATACATATACAATTATTTCTCACTGAGTGTAGGACATATGGGGCATACATGTCTCTTATCTTTTAAACAGAAGAAGCAGCACACCTTTTACATACATTTGTATGGTTACAAAAATCTGTCAATCTACAATCCAGCTGTACCCCTGAGGAAGGAAGACATTCTGAAACTCTGCAGCATCGGGCGTATTTGACAGCGATTCGGGAGATACAACCACGGACCTGCAAGGAATCCTTTCAACACAGTGTTACACGGCATCTAGCGGAATTTCATACTGAGAACGCAGCATCCAGCGGCACTCAATATTGAAAATTAAGTTAAGTACTTTTCTAACTTATAAGCCTATAAGAGACAAAATATTCCAAAGCAACCAATGATTATGCCTTCATACACATAGAAGCTTTCAGCTCTTAAGGGTTACCTGGTACATTTCCTGGAACCTAGTGCATTATGATGGTTGCTGGATTTACAAAGTAAACTTATCCCATATGTCCCACACTCAGTGAGAAATAATTGTATATGTATCTATCCCTACTCCTACATCTTCTGCCTTCCTCCTCTCCTTTTGCCTCTCACTCTCCATCCTCTCCAGCTTTTCATTCCTCACCACCACCACTACTCCATACCTCAACTCCACCACCATCATTTCTCCTCCACCACCACACAAAGACAAACAAACTGGTCAAACTTACAAAAACTTCCACACAGGTAAAGACAAGAGACAAAGGTAAAGATAAATAGATAATAGAAAACAGGACAATGCATCAGAAATCATTAAAATCTTAAAGGAGCTCATAAATCCTTTAAATATTTAGGGGTACACATTGGCACAGACATGAGTGAGTTATTTCGCCTTAATTATATACCACTATTACAAAATATTCGAAAGGACTTATTAAAGTGGGACAGAGAACAGTATTCATGGCTGGGTCGCATAGCAATCATTAAAATGAATGTGTTACCAAGATTTCTTTATTTCTTTCACACCATTCCAATTACTATATCTACCGCCATACTGCGATCCTGGCAAAAAATTCTGTTTGACTTTATCTGGCGTAAACGCCCATCCCGAGTATCCAGACAATTGTTATACCAACCACGGGATAGAGGGGGTTTGGGGGTACCCAACTTAGAATTGTTTTATGTGGCCGCCCAATTAGCTGCCATCCCCGACATATACACAGGAAGGGTTCCTCTAAACAATGGGTTGCCTTTGAAGAGCACATCTTTGGGGGTATGCCCTTAACCACTATAATGTGGCAATTGCGCCACACTTGGGTGGCGAATGGGAAACTGACAGCAGCCTTGGATACGACCCTGAGATTGTGGGATAATTGGAAAAAGAATCTGGTAGGGGATAAAATGTATTACTAATCTACAGGTTTATATTATTTCCAGCAGGTTGTATTAATCGCACATTTCAAGCTTGGCAAGAGAAAGGCATTCACCGTATTGAACACCTGCTCAGAGGCGGATCTTTAATGACATGGCAGGATATACAAACCTTTTATAAACTGCCTTCAGCGGACTTCTTAGCTGGGAGCCAAATATTGCATTTTGTTTGTACACATCTGATATCATCCTCTCTACAGCAGGGCAAATCATTATTTGAGAACTATTTTGCAGATATCGACAAAACACGTGGGATAATCTCTAAAATTTATGCCCTTCTTCTTGGTAAGGCCGATATATCCTTTCCGCATACTCACCTTAGGGAGACATACTTGGGATTGCAAATGACAAAGGACTGGTTATTTTTTTTTTTTTTATTTAAAAACTTTTCTATACCGTCGCTAAGTTATATACCATCGCAACGGTTTACAAATAGGCACATAGACTAAGGTAAGTAAATGTAGGATATCTTACATTCTAACAGGTGCCAATAAAGTTCAGTTACAATTTCATAAATAAAATCTATATTTGAGTAATGTTGGTTAAGTCCAGGTATATTATTGAGTTACTATCACTTTGAAATATTACTTCTTAAAAGTAGGATTGATTAAATTCATTCTCATCTGCATTACCTTGTACTTTCATTCTCTACCCTCCACACTCTTTAGTGATTTACATACAAGCCCGTAAATGCTCTGTATCCACCTCCCTACAAGAGAATTGTTAGAAGTTGATCACCCGTTGGTATCTTACCCCGCAAGCCCTGCACCGTAGATACCCACGACTCGATGCCTTGTGTAAAGAGCATGTGGTCAGCTTGGGAGCTTTATTCATGTCTGGTGGACTTGTGATAGGGTACACGGACTATGGAAAGATGTGGCTCAGAGGATTGAAGGACTTTTAGGGCTACACAATCTTCTGGACGCTGGTTTTATTCTCCTCCACCACCCCCCATCATCAATGAACAATCTACACGTTCTTTTTTGTCAACAAGTCTTTATTGCAACCCGAATGGCAATAGCCAGCTACTGGAAACAACCATTCTTGCCATCTCTTGGTATGGTGCAACATAGAGTGCACCTTTCTTGCAGGATGGTGGCCATAATTGCAGAACTCCATGCTACCTTGTCTAAATTCCAAGCGATTTGGTCCCCTTACCTGCAATGGGAAAAACAGCAAGCGATATAAGTACCTGCATCTCTTCATTGAACTCTCACTGCCATACTTTCTGTTTATGTTGTTCTTATTTAATGGCCTCATCCTAACACTGTTTCTGTATAGGATATCTCACCTCTGGTCACCTATATAACTGTTAACTTAATTACTACCAGTATTGACTCCGGCGTATAACCTCAGAGCTCATGGATAAGGGGGAGGGGGATAAGGGGGAGGGGGGGGGAGCGGGAGGGGAGTTTTTGGTCAATTGTTTTGCTGTATGTTCTCATTATATTGTTTAGCATTCCATGTTTTCTGTTATATGGGTAATAACAATAAAAATTATAAATAAAAAAAAAGAAATCACTAAACTCTACTCCATCTCCACTAAACATTAATAACTCACATCCTCTCCTTTCTCTCCCATACCTACCACATCCTCAAAGAGGCTGCTGCAGGAAGCCGGTATATATGAGCAAATTAAAATGATGTGCTATGCAATAATGCATCGTACAATGTGATACAACATTTTGTGATGTGATAAAATATTGCAAGTTGCTCAACTTACCTACGTGATGTGGTATATCAGAAATTTTCCTGACTACACCCCTTTTTTTTATTGCAGATGCTAATGTGCCATAATTCTGCTTTCTTTATAGCTATTTGATGAATCTAGGCCTATTAGCAATCCAACCCACCCCTCTCCCACAATAGTCATCCAATCACCCCAGGTGAAGCCAGGATAGTCCCTTAGCTCCTACTGACTTTGCCTCCACATATGAATAATGCTTTATAATGGTCTATTGAACTTTGAATCTTGTAGTAGCTGCTCTGCAGGAAGGAGAGGATTAACTAAAATTATAACTGAAAAATAACTGAAATGTTGAAATAAATAAGCAATTTCACCAAAGCTTTTACTAATATCTCAAAGTGCTTTTGAGAAATCTGTGATTGTATGTCTGATTATAGGTTACCATTGAATATTAAAAACTGAGATTCTTTATCTGACTAGGTTTCCCTCATTAGATATTTCACCCAATTTTACCTTTGATGGTATTACGATTTTGATTTCAAACTAACAGTGTCATTCATCACAGTGTGTTATGGCGTTAATACTCGCAATAGTTATCACAGTGCATGACATTCAAAGTGAGACGAATGAACAGAACAGTGCTCTCTAAGAACATAAGAACATAAGAAAATGCCATACTGGGTCAGACCAAGGGTCCATCAAGCCCAGCATCCTGTTTCCAACAGTGGCCAATCCAGTGCAATGAGTTCATCAAGCTAGGTTGAGAGAACATTGAACAAATCTCATCTTTGGGTGAGTTTCCTCATTCTGAAGGTCATCAAATCTTCACAAAAGAGCACTGTTCTGTTCGTACGTCTCACTTTGAATGTCAAAGTGGCCCCTAACCCTTACACTAATAACTAAACCTCACCTCGAGTTACTAGGTGTGCCTCCTATAGAGATATAAATACCTATCTAGCATGAGGGCATTATAGCTACTCTCTCTCTCTCTCTCTCTCTCTCTCTCTCTCTCTCTCTCTCTCTCTCTCTCTCATTCTCATTCATAGATATAAATATCTAGAATGAGGGCATTATGGCTAGGCTGTCTCTCAGCTTAAACCTCCTAAACATGGTCCCCCCAGTGGTTGTATGTAGGAAATACAACAATTCTGGCACTTATCACAAAATGGAATTGCAATAATCTGCCTATTACCATAAAACACTTTCCTATTGCATGCAATATTTTGTGCATTTTGATAAATCCAGGCCAAAGTGAGTCAAATGGGAAGACAGAGAAGAAACAAAAAATGGAAAGGAGATCCTAGAAAAGAAAAACAGGGAAGAGGAAATCACTGAAAGCAGAAAAAAAGACCAGGGCTAGCACAATTGAAAAAAATAAAATTCCCAGACAACCATAGTAGAAAATATTTTATTTTCATTTTAGTGATTGTAATATGTCAGTTTTAGAAAATATGCATCTCTGGTGTCTTTGTAAGTTGCAAACTACAAGAGGAGTGCATTCTTTGTCTCCATATTGCTCTGCAGGTTGAGTCTGGCTTCTTGGGGTTTGCAGTTCCATTATTGTCCATATATTTTTATTTCTAATTTGTGGTCCCTTAATCTGTATTAGGTAAGAGTCTGTCTGTGTTCTATATGCATAACAAAGGTAAAGTATTTTACTAGAGTTTAGTTTCTATGTTAGGGATCTGTAGCAGTCCAGCTTGTTCTATTTTCCTAAAAGTGTATTGGAGCTCTAGGGACCAGTGTAATATTTACAGTGCTGCCTTTCATAAGTAGGACTGTCGTTATTTGAGTCCCGGGAGTTAGTGCTCTTTTGGATGGCAAATTTGCTATAAAGATTTGGAATATGTTTTAAAAGGTTTTGTATTTCTTAATTGAAAAGATTTCTAGTCCATTTTCATAATATTGTGCAAGATGGATTATAGCATTCTCATTTTCAGAGTACCTGATAATGGAGATTTTGAGTTGTTCTTACTGAGGTGAATCTTCATCCTCTAAATTTGGATTCTGTATACATAAAGAGAATTCCTAGAGGGAGGGGGGACAGAATGCCTAAAGAGAGGGGGAAAAAGAGGAGGTGGAGAATGTCTTGAGGGATGACAAAGAAAGAGAAGGAAATGTCTGGAGGAGAGTGGGAATGTCTGAAAGGATGGATAGAGGAGAAGGAATGTATAGTGAGAGAGAGAAGGGGTAAGAATGTAGGGAGGGCACCATTTGCCTTATAGCCAGCCCTTCCCCCTGGACCCCCTCTCACCCCCCTCAGCGAAGCAAAGGAGGAAGGGGGGCAGGTGGCAGCTGCCATATCATGGCCTAGACCAGGTTAGAAATTATTTGCAGGGCCTCAGCTTCTCATTTACAATGCTGTTGTTGGTAGTTTCCAGTTATGGGGATTTAGGCATATTTATGCCCTTACAGAAATTGGAGTGTACTGCTTTTTTGCAATAAGCATGCCATATGCAATATTTGCAAGGGGCATGGTACATCCAACAGCAGCTAAGTTTGCCTTTGTTTGTAAGAGTTGTGTACAATTAAACTACTATATCGTTGAAGCTTTATGGATTAATTTGCTCCAGAGTTTACATTTATAATAAAGATAACATCATCTTTTCCTGTTGTATTGTCATTTCTGTACATACTTTTAATACAAGAAAAATATGGTTTCTACTGAGAACTATAGGTAGTACACTTCTGAAGTGCTCTAACATTGGTGTCTGGCATGTTTGCTCACAGTACAGTGTGTAAATCACAGCGAGGACCTACAACCCCTAAAGACAAAAATGTTTTCTCCTACATTCCAGAGGTTAGCAAGATTCTTAGTAGCAGTCAGTGCCATATAAGAGATCTACTTACCAGGCAAAGTCAAGGTTTTAAACCTTTCCATCTTAGCTTCAAGTCACTTGTGGTGAGTCAAGTCATCATACAGATTATTAATTGCTAAGAAGCAGTTTCCCCATCATGCCTTCAGCAGAAATATGCATGCAGCTATTCACATTTACATTCATTATGTGAAGAATAGCAAACTGTTTTCTTATTTTTGCCATGCTATGGCATTGAAATATAAATCAAGCTTAACATTATCATTTTAATTTTCTAAATCCTGTGAATGTTATGCCTATTATAAGCCTGAGTCTTCTAGAAGTAAGCAATTTACAAATAATCAGTCAAGATATTAGTTAAACACATAATTGTTTCATTTTATATGGATAAAAACTTGTTTTGTTTATCTTCTCTCAGCAAGCCTCTATTTACTATTCCCTTTCAGCTCTGATCAGGAGTCTACTGTGCACAGCTTCTAAAATGCCTCAAGGTTTTGTTCATATCAGCTGCTGTAGAAAATGGCTATATATTTCATTGACTTTCTGAAGCAAGAAGAGCAAGAAGTTTTCATGACTGAATAAAAATATTGATGCTAGGAGCCACAACCAGGATGTGCGTCCAGCTGGGCAGGTAGAAACCTTTCCCCATTCCCAAAATAAGTATGCATGATAATATTACAATTTAAACAAACAGGCCGCAGCTTTATTTAACATAGCAACATGAAAAGATAAAAACCTGTATACGGACAATGGGGCAGATTTTAAGAGCCCTGCTCGCGTAAATCCGCCCGGATTTACGCGAGCAGGGCCTTGCGCGCCGGTGCGCCTATGTTCCATAGGCCTACCAGTGCGCGCAGAGCCCCGGGACTTGCGTAAGTCCCGGGGTTTTTCGAGGGGGGCGTGTCGGGGGCGGGGCCGATCGGCGCAGCGTTTTGGGGGCGGGACGCGGTGTTTCGGGGGCGGGCCCAGGGGCGTGGTTTCGGCCCAGGGCAGTCCGGGGGCGTGGCCGCGCCCTCCGGAACCGCCCCCAGGTCGCGTCTCGGCGCGCTAGTGGCCCGCTGGCGCGCGGGGATTTACTTCTCCCTCCCCGACAAAGGTAGGGGGGGTTTAGATAGGGCCGGGGGGGTGGGTTAGATAGAGGAAGGGAGTGGAAGGTGAGGGGAGGGCGAAAGCGAGTTCCCTCCGAGGCCGCTCCGATTTCGGAGCGGCCTTGGAGGGAACGGCGGCAGGCTGCGCGGCTCGGCGCGCGCCGGCTACACGAAATCGGCAGCCTTGCGTACTTTTGTTGGCGCCTGATGCGCCAACAAAAGTACTCGAAGGCGCGCTTTTTTAAAATCTACCCCAATATCTTCATAGTTCGGAAGTATCTGGGTCCACACCCCCATATCCATCTGCCACATGCCAGCAAGGAGGCATATCCAAGGCCGTCCCCCAGCCTCATTTCCAAGCAAGGGGGCCCAATGTACCTGGCGTGGTACCCACCCTTTCAGGCGACATATCATTTTATTCAGTCCCGCGGCTGGCTTGTCTTCGTGAGGCAGCTCCAGCCTGATCAATAGCTCCCCATTGTCCCTGGTACTCGCCACAGGCATGAGGCAGTGACTGCACTTGTCTCATGCTCCCCCGATACCAATATCAGCTGCGGCCATCCTTATGTCTGTTAAACCTGCCTCAATGGCCTCCTGAAAGTCATGGTCAAACAGGTCCTAACCAATGTCAGAGAAATAAATCTTGTCCCACTGGTACAAACCCTCGCAATCTTCATTTGCCCACTCATGCAGTACACCCCATCCATACCCCAATCTTTCTGTTCAACTTCCTACGCCCCTACTCCCATAGCTTCTGATCGTTGAATTTTATATAAGGGATAAGGTCCGACCAAAAAATGCATACTCCTGGGAACCATAAACTTAACTCAAGGAGGTCTTTTCTTACCTGCCGCAATAATTGTCTGCAAGACATAACCCCAAGATCATTACCCCCAAGGAGCACAATTATCATATTTGGGACAGCCGATAAATACCTCTTGACCCATAGCCTAGGTAGAAGCTGGCCCCAGCGCATCCCCTGGGCGGCCAGCCCCAAATGTGGTCTGTATCCATGCTCGCAGGCCCTCCTGGCTGCCCAATGAATGAAGGAATATCCCAGGATCCAAACCTGTACTAGCTTAGGAGGTACCTCTGAAAGCGGGAGCAAAAGTTTTGTTAGGTGCTGTGAAGAGGTATGTGAGTCCAATTTAACCTGACATATGAATTCACTGCAGAGGAACGCCACCTGCCTATCCATTGTATCACCTCTTTACCCAACCCCACCTGGGCTGCACTGGTGGCAGCAATATTTCAGAAAGAGTGGGTCCCAAAAATGCCCGCATCCAAGCCTACACTGCCCAGAACAAGTTTAAGACTGCCGAAAATTGGTACCTTGAGAGAGGGACTTGATCCTCATGCACTAGTAAATGGACCCACTCCCAGTTGGCCGCAAGGTGAGAAATGCCTTTAAATTTGTAACTGGTCACATCACCTGGTTACCAAGACATCTGAGTGCCAATGTTGCCCCCCCCCCCCCCCCAACTCATTTGATCGTTTTTTGACCTTGGGATGAATATGTCCAACATATGACCAGACTTCTTCACATTCTTTATAAGAATACCTGCACCCCTGTCATCTCGCTTAGAGGATGCCACCAACTAACTTATGCGCAATGCGCCAAAGAGGGCGAGTGAAAAAGCAAGACAAAATAGGCAGTTTTCAAATCCGAGGCACATATGTCACGCAAAACATACCACAATTGTAACAGCAAATCATGTTATGGAATGCCTCCCATCCTTTTGTGTCCTGATTTTTCTGGCCCAACCCTTCATCATCTTTTTTTTTTTTTTTTACCCGAAATCCCTTTGTGGGGTCTCCCCAGCCCTGGGCCTCCATAAAGAAGGCAAGCCCTGCTAACTGTTTCACAGCTGCACCCCTGAACAACCCATTAACCTTTGCCCTGGATACGTATGCAACAATTAGGTCATCTGATACGGGTCCAGCCTCCCATCCATGTTGATTTAAGAAGGAGCATATTATCGCGTATCCCCTGATGTATGCATTCCAAGTAGCGGGAGCCACTGATCATTGCAGCAGGTCTAGGGTGGTTGGATTGCAATCCGCCATAAATGTTCCGGTACTGGTATTCTGGCCTCATCGGCCCCTGGAACCTGGTTTCAAAATAAAGTCCATTTAGTGTGAGATGGAGAATCCGCCACGCCCAGTCATGTGACGCACTCTAATTGTGGTATTGTTGCTCAGGCTACTGAGCACACCTGCCTCAAGAGCTCATCCACCCTGGGCATTTAGCTGACTGCTTGCTCAGCATATAAACCACAGCTTGATTATCCCACCAGAAAAAAATATGCTTATTGCGCAACCTGTCTGCCTATAATATCAATGCCACCAGTATGGGGAATAGCTCGAGGAATGTGATGTTTGCTGTTATTCCTGCCTTGACCCAGGAAACGGGCCATGGCACCACACACCATGCACCCTGACAATTTGATCCAAATTCCCAGCCTCCTGAAGCATCTGTTTGTATGTCCAAGTCATGGCTGAATATTGGGAGCTCCTACCATACTGACACGCCATTGTAACCACTCAGAAAGAATGACCATATGCTTAAGTCCTCCCTCAGAGGCTTGGATATTCTGATAATGTGGTGTGGGCAGTATATCCCGGCAGTGGCAGCTGCTAACCTGCGCAATAAAATGCTTTTCCCATAGGAATCACCCTGCAAGTGAAACTAAGGGAGCCCAAAATGGACTGGTCCTCTCAAAGCTTTTTGTCTCACGTGGCGTGATCCAAGATGTTGTGCAGTTTATGCAACTTGTCATCGGGAAGTCTGGATATCAATCTCTTGGAGTCAAACTTGATGCCTAGAAAATGCATGGTGGTGGCCGGGTCTTTGGTCTTCTCTTGGGCCAATGGTATGCCAAAGTCCTCAGCTACTTCTTGAAAAACACAGATGAGTCACGCTGCGGTCTCAGTTGCAGCCAGATCGAGGAACAGGAAGTCGTCAAGGTAGTGGATGATATTGTCTATGCCCACCATTCTCCCAGTTACCCAGTGCAAGAAGGAACTGAATGACTCAAAATAGGAGCGGGACACAGAGCACCCTATGGGCATACACTTGTCGATGTAAAATTGCCTTCGGAACTTGAATCTCAGCAGCAGGAAGTTAAATGGATGGACTGGAAACACACGGAATGCCGACTTTATGCCAGTTTTTACCATCATCGCTGCCCTTCCACATCTCCTCAGAAGGGATATGGCACTGTCAAATGAAGCATATTGGATGAAGCATTTCTTGAGGCAGATGGTCGTTAACAGAGAACCTCGCAGGGTAAGAGAGGTTCTGAATAAGTCTGTATTTACCCTGCTCATTTTTTTAGGATCACCACCAGAGGCAATAACACTATTTCATGGAAAGGGGGGGTGGAGAAAGGACCCGCCATTCTGCCCAAGGAAAGCTCTGTGTTCAATTTGTCTTGCACAATCTTAGTATTAACCACCAAATTGTAAATACAGCCTTGGTAAGGGATTCTAAATCTGTCCTAGAAGCCCTGATCAATCCTTATTGCCTCGTATCATCAGGGGTATAGTACAAGCCAGTCCAGCATTCGATCCAGTCTAATTGGTGAGGGAGCTTTCTGAAATCTCTGGAAGACATTGCCCCAGAGCAGAACTCCCACTCGCTGATTTCTTGGTTCACTTGGTTGCCAGATGGGGAGCTGCGCAAATCAAGCAAACGTGCTTTAACTTACAATCCTTGAAGGAGCAAGATGACTTCTTAATGTGCCAGCAAGTATTGGGGCATTTGCAGGCCTGGCCAGGGCCACTGTTGAGGTGACAGGTTTCTTTGACATTTGACCTCAGCCACCAGCAATGACCGCCTTATCTATTTGCTTCAACCGCAGACTTACATCCTGAGTCCCCCAGGACATGAATCAATTTTCCTCCAATGTGTCCTGGAAATGCTCATCATAGTTCAGCCAGGCCCATCCTTCATATTCCCTGTATGCCTACAAAATGGTCTACAAAATGTTCACATTAAGGGCAAGGCTATCGGCGCCATTTTGGTTCCTGGCACCTGACAGCACCAGTGCAAGAGATCGCTCCCAGACCCCCGCTGGACCCCCAGGGACTTTTGGCCAGCTTGGGGGGGCCTCCTGACCCCCACAAGACGTGCCAAAAGTCCAGCGGGGGTCCGGGAGTGACCTCCTGCACTCGGGCCGTATTGCCAGTATTCAAAATGGCGCAAGCACTACCTTTGCCCTCACTATGTGACATATGAGGGCAAAGGCTAGCCTTTGTTATGCTGAGACTTGAGAGAAGCTTGCAGAGGGGTATTAGGTATATATTGAACAAGGTGGCAGATAGTGCTGATCCTTGGGGTACTCCAGTTTCCAGGGGTATGGCATCAGAGCAGTGGTTGTTCATGTTTACTCTGAAGTATCTATTTTTAAGGAATGATGTGAACCAATCTATCTCTCTATTTAGATAGATACCAATCTATGTATCTATTTTGATAGATACCAATCTATCTCTCTATTTAATCCTCTGGGGATAATGGTATCACAGTTATAGATAAACACTTAGGTCCAGGTGAAGCCTCAGCCTTGCAAAGGCCTAGGCTGCATAGGTCTCTGCAAACTCTGCCTATGCCTTTCAAAAGGCCCAGGCCCAGAGCCTATTGCAAAGGTCTGCTATAAAACCTCAGGACCAAGAGTATCCATTACAGCTATGCCAGTGGGAGGGCTATGAATGGGTACTCCCCTAATTATTTCCCTAACTTCACTAGACTGCTGCTAGACCTATTAGTAACCCCAAAAATGGTCTGGGTTACACCAACAAAAAGAGTACAGGACCACACTGATTATAAAAAATAAAAAGCTCAGAAAAGGTAGGAAAAAAATGCATTAATTTTTAGTTTTAAGTGATTGGATTATGTTGACTTTGGGCATGTGCATCTCTCATATTTTTATTTTTTTATCATTACTGGAGGAGTTTCTCTGGTGTGCTGCTTGCAGGGTCTGGTTTCTCAGGGTTTCCATTTCAGTTTTAGTCTTCTGTTTCTCTTTCTACTCCATGGTGGTCTCTTATTCTGTATCAGGTAAAGATCTTCTGCGTGTGTGTTTCAAAGGAGAGGGATTTTGCTTCATGTAATTTCTGGGTAGGAATCTATAGTGATCTGACTTTTGTATTTCCAGTAAAAAGTGTGGTGGTGGTGGTGGTGGTCTAGGGCCCAGTATAATATTTGCAGTGCTATTATGGCATGGTAAATTTGCTAGATGGCTTCTGCATGTCTCTTTCAGAAGGTTTTTGCGTTATTTCATAAAATGACTGGCAGAGGGAGGGATGTTGTGCTACTGATTCTGAGGTAACAACATGATTTGAATATGTATTTTCTATGGTGAGTTATAAGGAGAAAAAGTCTAGTTCTGCTTTGCATCTATTGTTGGATGGGGGTAGTGAGGAAATGAGGCGGGTAGTGTGTGGATATGAGGATTAAGAGGAGAAGAGTAGCAACATGGGGGATTGAAAGGGGGGAATGGGGATGGGAATGGGGACAAGGATAATAGGAGCTTAGGGTTTGGGCAGAAGAATGGGGAGAATAGGAACATAAATTGCATGAGAATTGGGCGAACAGTGGAAACTGCGAGATTGGGTGGGGGTGCATTAGTTGGGCTGGAAAATGGGTGTAAGAAGAATGGGGAGGATTCAGGAGGTAATGTTGAGAGGGTCAGGTAAGGAAGGGTCTATGATAATATTTGCAATGCTGCCACTTCCCAGGTACAATTGTTGCTGTTTGAATCCCGGAAGTGTGTTATGGTTTGGCAGGTTTTCTATGAATGTCTTTTTTGAAGGATTTTGTGTTACTTCTAAATGTTTCTGGCTGTGTGACTGTTAGTGAAGTGACACTAGAATCTAAATGTATTTTTGTATGGTGAGTTGGAGTGGGCTCATCTCTTGGAGAGTGTATTCTATCCCTTTAGGGTACTACCTTAGCAGGGGCGGTGGTGGAGGGGAATCACATCCTATCCCATCCGTTGCCTCAGACAGCTGATTGCCTTGAATCGTTCCTGACTGCCGATCCCAGTTACCGATAAAGTAAAGCTCTGCGCCTGCTATGGACTACCAACACTCTGAATTGCCTCCCACAGCCTGACATCATCAAAGACCAGCTTAGTGTTGCTTGTATTAGCATGGCAAAAGAGATATTTTGGGCCTGGTCTTTATTGATGATGTCAGGCTGGGTAGGCAGCTCAGAGAGTTGGCCACATGGCAGCAGCACATTTTCTGATGCACCACCAACTTCAACAGTCACCCTTTGACCCTGTTTACACTTGCATGAAACTATATGAATGGGGCTTTTCAACAGTATTCAGTATTCAGTAGCATTCCTGGCAAAATCAACCTGAAAAACAGAAGCCTAAAGCAGGGACATTGTTTGACTTTCCCACTTACAGCTGTAACACAGAACACGAACAGCAATAATCAGGTTTAAATCAATATTCTAAGTTGTGATTCATTGGTGAAAGATGAGAGAAAATGACTCATGCAGTGAAATTGGATCTGTTTACCAAATTCAAAACATGTGTTCACCTATTCTGTTCTATACAATGTAAACCAGCTTTTTGCTTAAAATGGAAAAATCCTAATTTTCTACTATTATTTCTTTGTCTATTTGCCAGCGCAAGAAGGGTACTTACTTCCAACACTCTTTGTAGGGCTATTTAGGGGTCAGGGTCTGGAGTGGGGTGGGTATGCGGCAAACACTTTATGTAGATGGTTGGCCGTGGTTTCAAAGAAATACATTTCTTCAGGGGCTGAACATAAACCAAGGACTGTTTTTTTGTCACTAAACGAAGATGAGACACGTCAAAAAAATGTACTTTTAAGAGATGAATGAATGAATAGACCGGGTGGCCCGTAAGTCGGTTACGGCACACTGACTGGTTTGTTGACACCTCTATTCTAATTTTGTCACAGACTATATTTTGAAATGAAATGATAGGGTGGATCAACTTGGAGGCGGGGTGGCACTTTATGTTCGGAATGGCACAGAGACCAACAGGATAAATATCCTGCAAGAGACTAAGGGGCAGATTTTCAAAGACCTATGTGTGCCGGGCCTATTTTCAAAAGCCCAGCGGTGCGCATAAAGCCCCGGGATGCGCATATGTCCTGGGGCTTTTCTGAATGGGCGGGCAGGGGGCGGGACAAGGTGGGGGAAGAAGGTCCGGGGGCGTGGCTGGGTGGTCCGGGGGCTTGGCTGGGCGTTCTGGGGGTGGTCCGGGAGGCTTGGCCAAGTATTCTGGCCAGGGGGATTGTGTGCTGGCAGTCGGTCAGCAGGCATGAGATAAAGGTATGGGTTGTTTGTTTTTTTTGGGCTGGGGGGGCGGGACAGGTAGGGGAAGGGAGGGGAAGGTGGGGGGTTAACAGGGAAAGCCAGCTGGGCTTGGCACGCACAAGGTGCACTAGTGTGTACTCCCTTGCGCGCGCCGATCCCTGATTTTATAACATGCGTGCGGCTGTGTGTGCATGTTATAAAATCAGGCGTACATTTGTGTGTGCCGGGTAGCGTGCACAAATGTACGCCACACGCGTACCTTTTCAAATCTACCCCTAAATGCATAGTAGAATCTTTTAATGGGTAGAAATCTCATATGTACTGGGGAAGTCTATATTGATTGGAGTATACTACTGTCCACCTAGCCTAAATGATAAGATGAATGATGAAATGCTAAGAGAAATAAGGGAAGCTAAGCAATTTGGCAATTCAGTAATGACGGGAGATTTCAATTACCCCAATATTGAAAGGGTAAATGTAACATCAGGAAAGGCTAGAGAGGTAAAGTCCTGGATGGAACAAATGACTGCTTCATGGAGCAATTTGTTCAGGAACCATCAAGAGAAGGAACTATTTTAGGTCTAAGCCTTAGTGAAATGCAGGATTTGGTGAAAGAGGTAGCGGTGATGGAGCCACTTTGCAATAGTGATCATAACATGATCAAATTTTAATTAATGACTGGTAGGAGTACATTAAGTAAATATACAGCTCTAGAACTAAACTTTCAAAAGGGAGACTTTTATAAAATGAGGAACACAGAAAAAAACTGAAAATTGCAGCTTCAGAGGTTAAGAATATACAATATTGTTTAAAAATAACACAGTTCCATTCCCTGCCGCAGCTGACTGTTATGGTTTTGAGATGCTGGAGTGGATTCTTGGGTAAAGCGGTGATGGTCATGCCGACGGGAAGGAGCCCCATGAGGAGCCGCAGTACTAGGCTAGACTCTTCTATACACGCAAATACAGAGAATTTGTATTTATTATACAGCTCGGTGGTACTGCCCAGGAGGAGCAGCAGTGAGGTAACTTAGTAGAAGCAGTCCAGGTCCTCAGCAGAGGAGACCAGTCCCACACTCGAGTAGATGGTAGGCAGTGCAGGGTAGTAGAGGAAAGTCCCGGATGCAGAATCTGAGCGCTGAAGCTGGAGGTGAGACAGACTGATAAGGTTAGTTACTCACTGAAGTATAGCTGTATTGATAAAGATCCTGGCAGGCAGAAGTCGGTAGTAAGGCACCAGAGTAGGAAGAGCAGGCCCTCGAGGAGCGAGTACCTGATATCCCAGATAGGTACCTGTAAGAGAGCATAAGGGCCTCTGAGGAGCAGGTACCCAGGTTAGAGATGAATTACTCCGAAGGGCAGAGAGAAGGTTTCCTGCGGCAGCAAGGAAGCGGCAGAGCAGCTTAGACTGGAGGCAGTCCAATCCAATCCAATCCTTGCTAACTCAGTTTTTTAGCAAACGAAGGGCAGGCTAAATACCCGGATGTCGTGATGTCACTCAGAGGGGACGCCCCCGAGGTTTCCGCCATGACATGGATAAAGACGTGGGTGGCGTGCACGCGCGCACCCTAGGAGGCTCTTGGGAAATCCATGGCAAACACCATCGCCGTTACCGTTCCCGGGACGCCGGAGAGAGCGGCATGAAGACGCAGCAGCAGCCATCTTCCCAAGGCTTGAGGAGAGAGAAGGAAGAAAGGTGAGGCACAGAGGTCGAAGCCGTCTGAGACCGACAGACGCAACACTGATTTTCCAGCCTCAGGTTGACTTAAGCTCTTCAGAGCAAATCACTCCTGCCTGAATAACCTATCTTATTCAGACTGCTTATACAGGTTTCTCCCATGTAGGTGAGAAAATGTATAAAAGCAGCTCATAGAAATAGAAAAGATTGCTATTGTTATTCTCATTTATGGGAAGCTTGGCTGATGGTCACATTAGCCAAAACACTTATTAGCATATGCATGCATCATCTTAGGAAAACAAGCAAGATGGAGACACTGCGAGGTCAATTTTAAAAAGAGCGTGCGTCCATGTGTGCGAGGCTCCTGGCGCGCACATATGGACAAGCCGATTTTATAACATGCACACATTGGTGCACGTATATTATAAAATACGGGTCCTGCATGCACATGTGCACCGTATTTCCATATCCACGTGAGTATGTGCGAGTTGGTGGCCCTCTCTGCACACAGGTGGGAGATATTAGAAAAATACACATAGCAACGCAATCGGCCCTCCCCCATTTTCCTCCCAGTCCGCTCCAATTAAGGAGCGGACTGGGAGGGAACCTTCCTATCCCTAACCCTATCCTTCCTACCTCTTCCTCTCTCTTCCCCAAATCCTAGCCTAACCCTAAATATCCCTAATTTTTAAATTTTAATATTTACTTCTCCCCAGGAGCTGAAGTAATCTCCACATGCCAGCCAGCTACCAGCACGCACTTCCCCGGGACAGCAGATAATGGTGCTGTCCCGGCCCACCCCACCCAGACCCCACCCAGCACTTTGGCACATAACGGGGGTTACGCACATGGCCGAGCCTGTTCTAAAATGCGTGCAGTGCACGCAAGGCCAGGCCATGCGTGTAACCCCTGTTTTTTATGCTCGTGGCCCTTTTAAAATCGAGCCACGTGAGAGATGAAGATATGGAAACCAAGAAGATGACTTACCTGAAGAAAACTTGGTAGCAGAAAGACACTTGTACTACATGAAGTTAAGCAATCAGGAAGCAGATTATCTGTCTGTACCTTTATCTTATCTACTGCAACATTGCTAGTTCCTGGTCAGACCAGCAAACTGTGAAATATAACCTGATATATTCTGAACAAGGCAAAGAATGAGAGTGATTATTATTTTTTTTTTAATGTGTATAGTTTGGAACAGCCTTCAAATCACACAGTATTGAGCTGCTTTCACATATGATACACAATAAAAAGAATAGGTCTACAGTTTAAATAAATATTCTAGAATGAACCTGAGAAGCTACAATGAGGGAAAAATACCCATAAGAGGATGCTAACCTTAGAAGTTACTACAACTTTCAGTGCTTCCAACCTCTATTACAATTGCCTCCAACCACTCATTTCAGCTCTTAGAAGCCACTCAACTTTCATGGGAAATAAAGTCCAACCTTCTGAAAGTGTTTTTGCTCCACATTAAAAAAAAAAGATTAAAAGAAAATTAAGGGAAAGAACAGAATAGGGAAAAACAGTGTTTTTTTTTTCGTCTGTCCATCACCCTCCTTTATTACCCTTTCTTTTCGTTCTCTCACTTTTTTCAGGATCTACATTCATTTCTTTTCATTTTAGTGTTGTGCTCACGGAGGAGAATGTGGACCTACTTGCCCAAGGAGGAATTGGCGCTACCTGTGAGGGTAAACCCCCACAGGTCCCTACCATCAGGAGGCGAGGCTGAACTGATGCAGGGGCTGGCTGGAGCTTCGCCAATACCAGCCCCTTTCTCCGCAGATTGAGCCCTTGGGTGTGTGGGGCCAGCTGGTCTTAGGAGGGCCCCTGTGATGATGGTGGAATCGCAGCTGGAGGAAGTGACGATAGTCAGCCCAAGGTCGGATGCCAGAGAGTTGCCGATAGCCAGTCCGGGGTCGAGTGCCAAGGAGTTGCCGATAACCAGTCAGAGTCCTAAGCCAGAAAAGTCACCAATAGCCAGGACAGAAGCCAGAAGAATCACCGAAGCCAGTCCGAGGTCAGAAGCCAGAAGATGCATCCAAGTGAACCGGAGCAGGAAGGGGACTCGGAGGACAGGAACAGGACTCGGAGAACAGGAACAGGAACCAGGAAACCAACAGGAGCACAGAAGACTTCACCGAAGTGAAGAAGACTCATTGCCAAGTCGAGGAGCAGGAAGACGAGGCTCCCATAAATAGTACCTGGCTCCTGACATCATCTAAAAGGCTGGGCGGCGTCAAGGGAGTCTGTCCCTTTAAGGACAGCTCTGGAGGCATGGCCAAGTGTCTAAGGAGCATCCTGCAGCAATGGAGGCTTGCAGCCTGGTGCCGCAAATAGGAGGGTCGGAAATCGTCCTGGCTACCGCAGAGGACTGTGCCGGTCCAGCAGCAGGACCTGTTGGCATGGAGGAGGCCCGAGGCTTGTGGCAGGAGTGATTCCCTGCTGTGGCTGCTGACACCTGACCCGGAGGTAAGAGGGGCCACTAAAGTGGAAACAAAAGAAATAACAACAATGAAATAAGCAAAAAAACAAAAATGATTAGGCTGCACATCCTTACTATTTTTCATGACTTAAAAACATAAGAACATAAGATAAACCATACTGAGTCAGACTAAGGGTTCATCAAGCCCAGTATCCTATCTACTACAATGGCCAGTCCAAGTTACAAATACCTGGCAAGTACCCAAACATTAAATAGATCCCAAGGTACTAATGCTGGCAGCAAGTAGTGGTTTTTCCTATTGAATAATAGCAGCTTATGGACTTCTCCTCCAGGAACTTATCCAAATCTTTTTTTAGACCCAGCTAAGCTAATTGCCTTAACAAAAAACTCAGACAGGAGTGGCTGCTAATAAAATTACTGCAGTCACGTGAGATTGTCTTGGATTTTGATTTAATTACTTACCTTTCCAAACCTGTCTTAAAGACAAATTAAAGTTCAAGTATTATTTATATAAAAAATTGGAAGCCTGCTCAATCATCAATTCTTAGTGGGTAACAAAAAAAACCCCAACATAAATTCTGAACATATACGCCTCTGTATTGCTCTATGGTGAAACCGCACCTTGAATACTGTGTACAATTCTCAAAAAATATATAGTTGCGATGGAGAAGGTACAGAGAAGGGTGACCAAAATGATAAAGGGATGGAACAGCTCCCCTATGAGGAAAGGCTGAAGAGGTTAGGGCTGTTCAACTTGGAGAAGAGACAGCTGAGGGGGGATATGATAGATGTCTTTAAAATCATGAGACGTCTTGAACAAGTCAGATGTGAATCGGTTATTTACACTTTCGAATAATAGAAGGACTAGGGGGGATTCCATGAAGTTAGCATGTAGCACATTTAAGACTAATCAGAGAAAATTCTTTTTCACTCAGTGCCTCAATGCCAGAGGATGTGGTTAGTGCAGTTAGTGTAGCTGGGTTTAAAAAATGTTTGGATAAGTTCTTGGAAGAGAAGTCCATTAACTGCTATTAATCAAGTTGACTTAGAGAATGGCCTCTGCTATTAATTGCATCAGTAGCATGAGATCGTCTTAATGTTTGGGTACTTGCCAGGTTCTTGTGGCCTGATTTGGCCTCTGTTGGAAACAGGATGCTGGACTTCAAATGTGGAATACAGCTACTCATGTATAAAGAAGACATGTGTGAAGTAGGATGGTGGGACAGACAATGATGGAGTTCAAGAGGGAGGGAGAGGCATCTAACAAGATACCAGGTGTGCATGTATTGCTATCCTTTCTTTAGTGGCAACTAGGGCCTATTTAGAGGGCAAATCGGCAGTACCTCTGTTCCACTATCTCTTAGCAGGCTTAAGAAGCCAACCAGCAGCTTTGCATTTTGAGGCTATCAAATCTTCATCTCCCTTCCCCCTTGTTCTCACCTTGTATAGCTGGTAGAAGAACAAGAAGGGGTCATAGTGTGGCTTACACAGCACACACACATGAAAGTGAGGGATTTAGTAGTAGTCTGAAACAGAAGAGCTCCTGAATGGCACTGTGGCCCATTGCTTTACCTACTCTTGGCTGTGTTGCCTTCCATCTTCTCTGGCTCTCATACTGGCCCTTGCTGCCTCTGTGAATGTTGTTCACATGAATAAGGGTAAAAGGATGAACATAGCAATTCAGGGTATGGGGGAAAGAAGATGGAGGCTATGACTAACCAGTGCAGAGAAGACCAGGCCTTATGAAGAGAGAAAGCCCCAATCTCCTCTCCAGCCCTGTGATCCTGCTTTGCCATCACCCTACTGCCCCTCTCCTACCAGTGTTCATGTAACATAGAGTGTAAACAACAGTGTCCTAGTATTCTAAATGTGGTATTAATATCACTCTATGACTACCTGTCCTAAAAAAAACCCTATTTTTTTTATGAGCTGTATCTTTCCTAGTCTTCTCCATGCTCACAATTTTTAGATGGTAAACCCATGCAAATCATCTAAAGAATGACCTAAGGACATTTCTTCCAAGACCACCCAAAAAAGTAGCTCTGTAATACCGACCTGTGTCTAGCCTACAGCTTTTCGGAAAAGTAGGAAATGCAGGCTTATGTGCTTGTGTCTTTGGCAAACACCTAAGCTCCCAGAAGAAGGCAATCACATATTCTACTAGTCCCTCTTCCCTATATGGCTAAAGGAAAGGACTAGTAGAGTGACCTGATAGAAAGTCATCCGGAGAGCTAGCCTCACACCTGGATGTTGATGTGAAGTGTAATTGTCAGCAGCTTTTTAACAATCACTCTGAATAATAGGTGGCTCTCCAGAATAGCATACCCTAAATTAGTTATTAGTGTAATTCATACCTAGATATGTGCATACTAATGGACGCACGTAAATATGCTTTCAACTTTAATTATCTACATGTGTATGTTGTACACACATAAGTCCCACCCACTTACTCTTGATGCTACATGATTTAAACTTCTGTGCACGTATCTGTATGCAGACTACATCCCTTTCCAACCATATAGTTGTGTCCTGCTTGGCCCTTTTTTCTTCATGCTGCTATGTCTCAGGGTCAACCAGAACACATTTGGAAGCTCAACTTTCTCCCAAGGGAGGTGGATATTTTGTAAAAGAGGTAATGAAGCACTACAGGGTTTTATATGGCTCTGCCTCCAAACGAGTGGGATCCTACCAGAATGAATAAGTTTGGGAGAAAATCAGGTCCCAGATAAATGCTGTATTTAAAAACAGCCAAAGTGTGGGGGAACTGTGCCACAAGTGGTGTGACATTCAGCGTTCGGTCAAGTGGAAGCAAGGACTGAAACAGAGGGGCCAGACATCCACGTAAGCTTCAGGGTGGCGGAGTGACTGGTGTTATCCACCATTGCAGAGTCCACTGAGAGTGGGATGGCAGATCTGGATACCTTCCAGCAACAGCAGCAGTAGAGTAAGTACTGTCTCTAAGATACATTGTCCTATTGTATATCAAGAGATAGCTTTCTACATGGTGTATAGGTTGGGCACCTAAAGCAGATTCCTCTTGAATCATGAGGGACGGCCCATTTGCCCACATAGAAGAGACTGATTTACCCCTTGGCTATAATTTCCTAGATCTGTTGTCTCAAGTACTGCCCTATAGGTTTGGTGGATATGTATCTTGAATCTAGCATCCTACTATATTTGGCCCTCTATTGCATGCCTATCTGTATGGCCACATGAACTAGTGATGTTGACTTTCCTCTCCACTCCCAGCCCAGCTAATTGGACAGTACCTAAATCCTGTTTGTATTCCACCCTATTCCTTGCATGTGAGATAAGAGGTTGCAGGGCTGCAGATCTATAGGCAAGAAGTCACCCTTTAAAATTGTGGCTGCAGATGGTTACTACCCTCAGCAGCTAGGCAGGATCAGTAAATGTGTGTGTTGGGACGGAAGCTAGGTTTGGAAGAGAAATATGTAATATATTTTCATTCTAGTATTTGAGGTCCTGAAAGAGCCCTTGGGCCTCTGTACTGCTTGTGTACATGGAAACTCCAGATATAAACACACACCTATTAAGTGCAACTAAACCTGGTACTCTTTTCCCTTTTGCAGTGGGCCACCAGAAGCACCAGCTAGGGACAGTGGGCTGCAATGTCCTTGGCGCCGCATCCACCACCTTCAGGACTCATCTTCTGAGGAGAAGCTGGCTCCAGATGCCATGACCATCAGGGTACATGTGGATGAGCCACATGAAGAGCCAGAGGAGGAGGCAGAACTGGAAGGGAAGATGGAAGCCACAATAGAGGAGAAATGTGGGGACCAGGAAGAGCTGGAGCTCCACCCAGATGAGCGCCTCCTCATCTCCCTGAATGCTCATCTTGTGGAGGAGATGTGGGCCCTGCAGCCAGAACTCCACAGTTTCCAGGTGGCACTGCAGGAGGAGGAAGAAGGGCTATGCCATGAATTGCATGGCATCCAAAAGGAGCTGAATGAGCTAACAGCTGTCTGGAGGGAGGTGCTACAAAGATTGGCCCCCTGCCAGCCACAGCCACCACCAACTGCAACATCCAGACCTGGTATACTCTCCAGCAGCCAGCTTCCTCAGGAGCCTGGTCCTGCACCTCTGAGGGACTGATACTGAGAAGGAGGATGCCCAGAGAGGCCTGGCCCTGAGCCCCAAACCCCTGCCAAACCACACATTCACAAAGGAAGCCAAAAGAGGCATTAACTTTATTTGTTTCTGCACAAAAGAGAAATCACTGTAAATAAAAGCTCATTAATCACCAACTAAAATATCTTTGTATCAGAGTTTTAATTTCCTGTATAGCCTGTCTTTGTCTGTGGTGATGTATAATTTGCAATTCCTCCTGACTGAGCTATTGTTCCTCCTCCTCTTTCTCCTCATCTGTATTCTTTGGCTGTACCTCTAGAAGAGGCATGCTGTGGTTTTGGCCAAGTTATGTAGCATACAGCAGGCTAGGAAGATCTGACAGACTTTAGGTGGTTGTAGAGGAGGCATCCCCCAGAACTATCCAGACAGTGGAAGCATGTTTTGAGTAGGCCGAAGGTTCTCTCGATGACTGCTCTGGTCATCCATTGGGCCTTGTTTTATTGAACCTCTGCTGCACTCTGTTGGGTGGCCACAGGGATTATGAGCCAGGATTTGAGGTGATAGTTTCTGTCACCTGTAAAGGAGAAATCACAGCAGAACAGTTATATAGCCTTTGAGTTTAGATTGGTCATTATGGGATTAGGCTGGGTTAGAGGTTAATACTGGGCCTGGCTGGCCACAAAGAGATGTGAGACATGCCCTGGTGAGGCTGTTTGGGATGTGGTGTTATCAATAGATTGTTTCCTACCTAGTAGCCAGACTCCTTGATGTGTCCTTCCTGGAAACGGTCATGAATTCCTGACTGCGAGAGGATGTAGGCATCATGACTGGATCCAAGGAACTTGGGAACAACATCCAGGATGAGGCCCTTTGCATTGCAGACAACCTGCATATTGAGGGCGTAGAAGCCCTTGTGGTTGTGGTAGGTGGCCTCATCTCCCCCTGATGCTCTTATAGGGATGTGTGTGCAATCAATCACCCCCAGGATAGAGGGAAAGCATGAAACCTGATAAAAATCTTGCATGATTTGTTCTTGATGCCATCTGTTCTGAGGGAAGGAGATATAGTGGTGTGTTCTCCTTAGCAAGGCCCCCAGTACTGATTGATGCACATGGAAGTGGCAGACTGGCTTATGCCAGATGTGACCCCACAGAGGAGTTTGGCAGGTGCCTGTAGCAAATAAAACTGCTAGGGCAGTTTTGATCTTAAGAAGGGCAAGTAAGGCATGTCCCCTCTGGCTGGTGGGTTCTAGGTCTTCCTATAACTGCTGGCATAGGTACTGTATGGTTTCCTTAATAAATCTGAACCTACACATGACTTCCTCCACTGATAGGTCTAAATTCTGAGTCTGTGTCCTGTAGACTCTGTGTGCAGGATAACTTCTCCTCCTTCTCCTCTCCTCTCTCTCTCTCTCCTGCGCCTTAAAGCCATGAGTACCCATGCAGTAATTAGAGTCATTTGTGAGGGAAAGTGTGTCTTCCTATCTCTAATCCTTCTAAAGATGTCACTGCTGCTTCTCTCTAATCCATGCCCAACAACTCACAGTCAGCCTTGGAACTCTGACACCCCCCTCCTTACTGTCAGTTCCTGCTTCCACTTGGCGACAGAAGGTGGCCTGACAAACGACAAGAGGGTAAGCGAAATTCTGTTGGATGCCATGCACGTAAACCCCTGGTAACAAGTTGGTGTGCATAATTACCCGCATGTCAGCACGTAAGTTGGAATAAAAATGAGTCAACACACGCATAGGTACGGCCTCACACAGACCACACCCATTCCCCACCCCTTTTATGCTTCCTTTGTACGCACGTTAGGGAATGCATGTATGTGTATATATGTGCGTAGTTTGCTCTTTCGAAAATACAGCACACACATATGCGTATGTGGCCAGTTTTGTGCTAGTGATGCTTTTAAAATTGACCTGTAAATGAGTACCTTGGGCAATAGAGGGCAAAGTGTCTTGTCCAGTGTCACAAGTAGCATTAATGTGTAATGCGGGATTTTAACCTTGGTTTTGGTAGTTCTCAGCCCACTTCTCTCACTACTAGGCCCCTCCTAAACTTTATGTGAGCAGCTTCATGTTTCAATTGTTAGCTGATTCACAAACTGGCATATTAGGAAAATAAAATAAAATGTATTCCAGCTAAGAATCCAATTTAGCCAATAAGCTTACGTTCCATTCATCTGAGGTGCAGCTGGCTTAGGAATCCACGCAAAATTCTAAACCCATTCACTAGCCTACCTGTTGCTTATTTAAATGGTATAACACATGACATGTAACTTCATATCAATTTTAGAATGTAAAAAGATATTATTTGTTCATAAAGTATGACATGTTTAACTGCATGTTATTGGAAACATGATTTTTATGACCTTTTCATAAAGGATAACTAGTACTCCTATAAAAATGGAGAGTGCTCAAAATATTTCACAGCTTATTAAGAATGCATGTCCCAAGACACCCACCCTATGTCTGGAATTTGTGGCAGTCTTGGTTTACTTTTTACATTTTTTTTTTTTTTTTTACATTTTTTGGCTTATCTCCACTCAAATCACTGCCAAGAAATCTTAGTGCAGTGTCAGCTGGGAAAAATAAAATTCAGATCCTGACATACAGAGGCAGCCCTCAGACTATGGAGGTTCCAGTAAAAGGAGGACTGTGGTCGGAGAAGAGATAATTCTGGAATAAAAGGGTTAGCACTTGCCAAATCCATACTAAATTTAGCATGAGTCTGGATTTGTCACATTTAATTCCAGTTTATGTCAGACCAGGGACATGTTATGATACCTCTAACTAAATAAATAACTTTTAGAAATGACTGCATTTGAATTTGAAAACAAAAAACAAAACAAAAAAAAGAATCCAGAGTTAGATAAATTTATTGAGGATAACTTTCAAACAACAACAGGCAAGCCCTTATGTGTGCATATATGGCTTACACATGTACATTAATATTTTATAATCTGCAAGCAAACACATATGCAGATTATATGAGGGGGAGGAATAGCCTAATGGTTAGAGCAGTGGACTATGAACCAGGAGACCAGAGTTCAAGCCCTGCTGTCGCTCCTTGTGACCTTGGGCAAGTCACTTTACCCTCCATTGCCTCAGGTACAAAAACTTAGGGGGTAATTTTCAAAAGAGTTACGCACATAAATGTAACTACTATTGTAGCAATTTTCAAAAGCCATTTACTCACGTAACGTGCACTTATGCGAATAAATCCTATGGACGATTCAATGGCATATATTGTAGCAATTTTCAAAAGCCCACTTACTCGAGTAAAGTGCATTTACATGCATAAAACCCAGATTTACGCATGTAAATGCTTTTTAAAATCCGCCCCTTAGATTGTAAACCCTCTGGGGATAGGGAAGTACCTGAATGTAAACCAGTGTGATATCTTGATTGAGATCAAAAGTCAGTATAGTAAATAAATAAATTATGCATATGTCATATAGAAATTATACAAGCCTATGTTAGCTATTTGTGCAAAAGTGTATGCATGATGATTAGAATTTTATTCCTTGTCAACCAATGTGATGTTCCCAAGAACTGTTAAATAAAATAAATAAATAAATATGCATTCATATAGACGCCACAATATCGGTAATGTACACATGGGGACAGTAACTTTTAAAAAGCCACATGGGCTGGATACAGCCATTTTATAACATATGCGTGTATATGCGTGCAGTTTACAAAATAAGCTGCATGCACGTACATGTGCGCACAATTTTATATAGATTCACACATGCGCGTGCATATGCTGCCCTTACTGTATAAATGGGGGATTTTAGTAGACACGTACAGCGACGAAATTGCTTGTCCCCAATTCATTACCAGTTCGCCCAGGTAAAGGATAGGACTTCCTAACTCCCCTAGTTAACTAGCCTACCTTTTACATTGTTAGCTTCAGAACTTACATGCCACCCATAGCAGAAGTAAAGTTACATGGTAGGGGACCCCAGCAAGCACTTGTGCGTGTAAATACGCACAGATTTCATTGAGAAATCTAGCAACACCCATGCCCTGCCAAGTCTACACCCATTCACCAGCCCTTTTTTGCAAAAAAATGTTTGTGCACATACTCATGTGCTTTTTAAAATTCATATGGTGCACACTGGCCCAACTTCTGCTAGTATGGCCTTTAAAATTCACCTTATATGTTTTTTTATTGGCTGCAATATTCCAGTTTTTGAGGGGTGTGAACATTTCAAAATGGCTTCCCTAATGCACCAACTTAATTTCACCATCAGGGACATCTACTAACTGGAGTCCCTGATGGTGAAATATATGCAAAAGCTCTGCACATGCTGGGGAATCCAAGACCACAATGAATAGGACCTAGAGGCACTTCCAGGCTTTCTACAATTGTAGTGGTGACTATACCTGGGGGTGAGTACTTAGTAGGAAGTGGGCATGTGGATGAGTATGGTGGATTTAGAGGCTTAAATGAGGGTTTAAGAGGGCTGGTGGGTGTAGCTGGGAATGTGGGTTTGAGGGGATGGTGGTTGTAGAAGGACTTAAATGTGGGTTTAATGGGTGGGGGGTTTGGTGGCATAAATTTTGTTTGGGGTTGGGGTGGAGGGGTATTGGAGTGTGAGCCTTTGTGGGACAAATGGGGGATGGGGTAGAGTAAGGTGGTGGGAATTCAAGTTTATAAGAACATATAAAGTTGCCATACTGGTTCAGACCAAGAGTCCATCAAGCCCAGCATCCTGTTTCCAACAGCAGCCAATCCAGGTTACAAATACCTGACAAGTACCCAGACATTAAGTAGATCCCATGCTACTAATACCAATAACAGCAGTGGCTATTCCCTAAGTCAACTTATTAATAGCAGTTAATGGACTTCTTCTCCAGGAACTTATCCAAACTTTTTTTAAACCTGGCTATACTATCTGTCCTAACCACATCCGCTGGCAAAAAATTCCAGAGCTTAATTTTGCATTGAATGAAAAATAATTTTCTCCCATTTGTTTTAAATATGCTACTTGCTAACTTCATGGAGTGCCCCCTAGTCCTTCTATTATCCGAAAGAATAAATAACCGATTCACATTTACCTGTTCTAGACCTCTCATGATTTTATTGACCTCTATCATATCCCCTCTCCTCCATCTCTTCTCCAAGCTGAACAGCCCTAGCCTCTTTAGCCTTTCCTCATAGGGCAGCCGTTACATCCCCTTTATCATTTTGGTCACCCTTCTCTGTATCTTCTCAAGTGCAACTCTTTTTTGAGATGCAGCAACCAGGATTGTACACAGTACTCAATGTGTGGTCTCACCATGGCATTATGACATTTTCATTTTATTCATTCCCTTCCAAATAATTCCCAACATTGTTTGCTTTTCAACTACCGCAGCTCACTGAGCCGACAATTTTAATGTATTACCCACTATGATGACTAGATCTTTTTCCTGGGTGGCAGCTCCTAATTGTTATGCCGGTCAGCCGAGGAGGCCTACCAAGCCTACCCCTTCCGGCTTCGGTCCGACGCGCTCCAGATCACTGGGGGCTACCATGACGTCGAAAGGCCTACCTGTGCGCTCGGGGCGCCATCGCAGCGGAAGCCCAGCCTCCCGACGTCCTCTAGACGTGCGCGGCGAAGCCAGCCCTTCTTTCAAAGAAGATCAGCACAGGAAGGCCGGCCTACCACCACTGGTCCCCTCCCCTTCCTGGAGGTAATTAGCCTGCCCTTGTTTGCTAGCTCATCAAGTTAGCAAGGATCGTGTTGGATGGAAAGCCTCCAGTCTATGCTACTCTGCCACTTCCTTGCTGCCACTGGAAGCTCTTTCTGCCCTTCAGGGTATTCTCTAACCTGGGTACCCGCTCCTCGGGGGCCCTTTGCTTTCTTTCAGGTGCCTTACTGGGATCAGGTACTCGCTCCTCAAGGGCCTGCTCTCACTGCCTCGGTGCCTGTAACCATCTACTTCTGCCTACTGGAATTGTGACCACACAGCAACCAACTTAGTGAGTAATCTAACTTGTCAATCTGTCTCATCTACAGCTCTGCCGCACTGGGAACCTGCAACTGGACTTCCATAACCACCTCTGTGAGACGGGTCTCCTCTGCCGAGGACCCCTAGACTGCTATCTCTGGATTGCCTCACTACTGCCACCTCTGGTGGAACTCATCAGCTGTTCAATAAAAGACACATCTCTGTGTTTGTACATCCTGAGTCTAGCCTGGTACTGTGGCTCCTCACAGGGCTCCTGCCTATGGATGTGGTCATCTCCACAGTATCCCGAGAATCCACTCAAACAATTCTAAACCATAACACTAATATGGATCATAACATCATATAATTATAGCATGGAATATTTTTACCTATATGCATCATCTTGCACTTGTCCAAATTAAATTTCATCTGCCATTTGGATGCCCAATCTTCCAGTCTCACAAGGTCCTCCTGTAAATAGTTACCCAGTTTCCATATGTTCATGTTTTTCTCTTGTATGCATAGTTTACTGTTCTATGTAATGGCACTGCCAAAAAGTTCTATGTAATGACACTGCCAAAAAGTTTTAAGTTATCTGTAAACAGACACGATGTGCAAACGGTTGTCGGTATATAAAAACCTACAAATAAATAAATAAATAAATACAATTATCACAAGCTGCATGTGAGGGCCAGCTAAATAATTCAAGGTGAGGTTTTGGTAGTGGTGTAGGGGTCAGTTTTACATGCAGAGTGAGATGTTTGAACAGCACAGTAGACCTCAGTGAAGATTTGACATCATTTGGAGTCAATGTTTTCTCGCCCTATCAAACTAGGGAGAGAGAACATTGTGAGTAATGACAAACATATGTACGTTTGCAACTATTTTTAGAAATAAATGTGTGTATTATTTACCTGAGTAAATCACATGCCTTTATATGCACAAATATGAGCCATTTATGCATTTGTGTGGCTAGAAAGGGCTTGCTCCCAGCTCATGTCTTCCTATCTGCATCATGGCTGGAAAGAGTGGAGCACTATTGAGGAAGCCAAACTTCCAACTTAGGGAGGTGGACTTTCTTGTGTGTGAGATCATGAAGGTTTAGTATGTCCTGTACAGCCCCATGTCCAGGATGATGTGGGAGAAAATCTTTCACAGCCTCAATATGGTTTTTCACAAATGGTGGAACCAAGATGAGAGCTGAGGGGCCTGCCAGCCAGATCGCCTTCTCTGCAGCATATCGGATGGTGCTCAGCATTATTTCAGATGCAGATGTGGGAGGTGTGGGACTATTGGACAATTTGAATGCTGAAGGCTGTCCAGGTGAGCTTTTTCTACAGGAAAGTCATATAAAGAGCATGTATGTGTTTATTAACTATAACCATATATAGTACCATACATTTATCTAAGTGGTTCCTGTTCAGGGAAGGTCCTGGGCATATGGGCAGACAGGGAAGGCCATTGAACCACCCAAGGCCTCATGACCTCCTGGGGTTCCTGCACAGGGAGGAAAATCCAAATAATTTATTTGCCATAATGCATTTGTCATTTGCCTTTTCCTGTTCATAAGTCAGTCTTTCCATTAAAACACTCTGCACCCCTGTGCAATAGTAGAAAATGTTATACTATACTGAGTGATGGCTGGGAAATGAATGTCTAACCAGGAAACTTTTCTGTACATTACTGCCACACGATCTGTATGCACACAGAAACTACTAGAACCTACTTTCTTGTCACCTCCAGATCCATTTCTTTGTGACAGCTACCATTTCCACCATGGTCCACCCCTTCCAGTACATGATAGCTAGTTATATCTTGTACTCCTAGTTTATGTTTACTCTTCTTACAGTCTAGAGCAGTTTTTAGAGAGAAAAATCAAAGAAACTATTTGAAGGACCAAAATCACACAACATATAGAAAAACATGATTTAATGGGACATAGCCAGCATGGATTTACACAAGGGAAGTCTTGCCTGACCAATCTGTAACATTATTTTAAGGGGTTAATAATCATGTGGATAATGATGAGTCAGTAGATTTAGTGTATTTGGATTTTAACGGTGTTTGACAAAGTCCCCCATAAAAAACTGTTAAGAAAATTAAAAAGTCACAGAATAGGAGGCAATGTCCTATTGTACACTACAAATTGTTTAAAAGATAGGAAACAGAAAGTAGGACTAAATGGTCAGTTTTCCCAATGGATAAAGGTAAACAATGGAGTGCCTCAAAGCTATGTACTTGGACTAATACTTTTTAATATATTTATGTTTTATTTTTCTTCATTGATAGTTTGGGCTCATTGCAGGATATTATAAAATAGCAACTGTACCTGTTCTACGCCCGGGTGGCGAGCCTTTTTTTGGCACATCTGCTCTTGTTTTGAGCCAAATTTACCTAGAAATTCACTGTAAGAGTTTCCCTTCCACATACAGACACTCTCATACAGGCTCCTTTACTCTCTGGCACACACACACATCCCCTCATATAGGCTCCCTCTCTGAAACCCACAGTCAAGCATCCCGCGCACTCCCCCTCTTATCAACCAAGCTGTCTCTTGCACCCCCCCACACCGCCTCTCTTCTCTCACACACACATTCTCTCTCACCGGCATCCTCCTCCCCTCATATAGGCTCCCTTTCTCTGAAATCCACACTCAAGCATCCCCCCACCCACCCTCTCTTACCTTCCATGCTCTCTCTCACACCCTCCCCACCCTCTCTCAGCAACCATGCTCTTTGTCACCCCCCCTCTCTCACATACACATTCTCTCTCACTGGCATCGCCCCCACTCTCTCTCTCTCACACCCTTTCTACCCCCCTCTAATCAGTCATGCTCTCTGTCACACACCCTCTCTCACACACACACACCTCCCCTCATATAGGCTCCCTGTCGCTGAAACCCACACTCAAGCATCCCCCCACTCACCCTCTCTTACCTCCCATGCTCTCTCTCACATCCTCCCCACCCACCTCTCACCAACCATGCTCTCTGTCACCCCCCCCTCTCTCACATACACATTTTCTCTCACTGGCATCCCCCTCATGCTCTCTCTCACAGCCTCCCAACCCCCGCTCACCAACCATGCTCTCTGTCACCCCCCCTCTCTCACACACACATTGTCTCTCACCAGCATCCCCCCCATGCTCTGTCTCACACCCTCCTGCTCTCTCTCACCCTCACCTCCCCGGCAAACATTATCTCTCACCGGCAAGCCGAAGGACCCGCGCCGTTCACGGCAAAGATGAAGGCCTTGTGCGCCATTCACGGTGAAGATGATGGCCCAGCACGCCGTTTGCGACACACGGGGGTCTTCCATTTTCAGCGTGATCAGAAAATAGCAGCATAGATCAGAAAATAGCAGCGGAGACCCCGGCATGCCACGAACGGAGCGCGTCCCGCGGCACACGCTCCTTTCGCGGTGAAGAAGAAGGCCCGGGCGCGCCGATCATGGCACATGGGGGCCTTCCCTTGTTTGCTGTGAATGGTGCACCGGGCTTCCTCCTTGCCGAGAACGGAGCGTGTGCTGCAGGATGCGCTCCGTTCGCGGCATGCCAGGGTCTCCTCTGCTATATTCTGCCTCTCCAGCGATGGCTGCTGTCCTTCCTACCTCTGCCATGTTTGAGCCACCTGCGCCATCTATCGGTGGGCTGGGAAACATGCATCCCGATATAATATAACGCCATCTAGCGGTGGGCTGCAGAACATCCGCGATCACTGACGGAAACACTCCATGCCCGATATATTATGGATGCCTCTATTGGAAACTGGGCTTGATGGACCCTTGGTCTGAACCAGTATCTAGTCATTTATTTATTTATCTATTTATTTATTTGTTTAATGGATTTTTATACCATTGTTCTGAATTCAATTACAGCGGTTTACAAAATAAAAATGGATAAGAGTATAATATCAAGTACATAAAATTATAAATACAGATAGGTACAAAAGTATTAAAACAAAACAATGAAAAATTTAAATTATAAACTTTAAACTAATAAAAAATATAATTGCAATTAAAATAAGACAGAATATAATAAAATATACCTCATTCAAAATTTCAGTATTCTTATCATTATGTCTGCCAAAGTAAAAACTGCCTCATTTTACGCATTGTTCTCATAGGCCTGCTTAAAAGGCCAGTTCTTTAATTCTTTCTTAAAACAGAAAAGTCTTTTTGCAACCTTATTTCTACTGGAAGAGAATTCCATAATTTAGGACCAGCGATTGAAATTGCTCTCTCCTTTACTATAATCAAATGAGCAAATTGAATCAAAGAGACCGTCAGCAGGCCTTGGCTTGCGGATCTTAAATTCTGCTGTGGTGTAGGCAAAAGAATAGTAGCACTCATCCATTCCACCTTGTCATTATTCATTGATTTTTGTATTAAGCTTAAAACTTTATAGTTGATCCTAAATTTTATCGGTAAACAGTGTAATTCAATTAGGGGCGGATTTTCAGAGCCCTGCTCGCCTAAATCCGCCCAAAACCGGGCGGATTTAGGTGAGCAGGGCCCTGCGCGCCGGGAAGCCTATTTTACATAGGCCTACCGGCGCGCGCAGAGCCCCGGGACTCGCGTAAGTCCCGGGGTTCTCCGAGGGGGGCGTGTCGTGGGCGTGTCGGGGGCGGGCCCGGTTGTCGCGGCGTTTCGGGGGCGTGTCGGCAGCGTTTTGGGGGCGGGTACGGGGGCATGGCTACGGCCCGGGGCGGTCCGGGGGCGTGGCCGCGCCCTCCATACCCGCCCCCAGGTCGCGGCCCGGCGCCCAAGAGGCCCGCTGGCGCGTGGGGATTTACGCCTCCCTCTGGGAGGCGTAAATCCCCCGACAAAGGTAAGGGGGGGTTTAGACAGGGCCGGGCGGGTGGGTTAGGTAGGGGAAGGGAGGGGAAGGTGAGGGGAGGGCAAAGGAAAGTTCCCTCCGAGGCCGCTCCGATTTCGGAGCGGCCTTGGAGGGAACGGGGGTAGGCTGCGCGGCTCGGCGCGCGCCGGCTATACAAAATCCATAGCCTTGCGCGCGCCGATCCAGGTTTTTAGCAGATACGCGCGGCTCCGCGCGTATCTACTAAAATCCAGCGTACTTTTGTTTGTGCCTGGAGCGCAAACAAAAGTAGGCTATTCGTGCTCCTTTTAAAATCCGCCCCTTAATGTGGGAGAAATATGGTCATACGTTTTTCCACCTGTTAAAATTCTTGCAGTGGCTTTTTGGAATAGTTAAAGTGGTCTTAAAGTATTCACTGGGAAACCCAGTAGAAGTGAATTGCAATAATCTAAATTCCAAAAAATTAAGGAGTAGATTTTAAAAAAGAATGCGCGTGTGTCGATGTGCGATGTGCGCCGGTGCGCACATGTTATAAAATCATGGGCGGTGTGCACAACGGGGGGGGCAGACATGGGCAAAAATTGCATGGCAAGGCTTCATCCGACTTCCCCAGTTCCCTCCCAGTCCGTTCCAATTAAGAAGCAGACTGGGAGGGAATTTCCCTGCCCCCTACCCTATCCTCCCTTCCATTCCCCTCTCTTACCTGCCCCTTCCTTATCCCTACACTAGGTACCACTATTTTTATTTTATTACCTTTTGCTCCTCCAAAGGAGCTGTAGCAAGTTGCGTGCGCCGGCACAGCCGCAAATGGCCACTGTACCGGGCGCCTCTAGCCCCGCCCCACCTGGCCCCCAGACCGCCCCTCCCCATTCCCCAGACCGCTCTTATGCTGAGGCCCAGCTCTTGTGCGTATAACAGGGGTTATGCACACAACTAGGCCCCTTTTAAAATGTGTGCGCAAGGCCCAGCTGTGCAAATAACCCCTGTTTTTTGCACGAAAGGGCCATTAAAACTCCGGCCTTAAGGTTTGGATCACGGTCTGAAAATCGTTGTAATTAAGTAAAGGCTTCAGTCATTTTAACAAATGCAATTTATTATAGCCTTCTTTAATTTTAAGGCTTATGTGCTTTTTCATGTTAAGATCATTGTCAAATATTACTCCAAGATCCCGTGCATAGGTGGAAGACTCAATTTGTATTAAACCGTAGTTAAAAGAAATAGGCGAATTCAAAGAGACTTTTCTGTTTAGCAGTAAAATTTCAGTTTTTTGAGTGATCAATATTAATTGCATGTGTTTTAAGAGGCTGTTTTATAGCAGCCTCAATGAGTTTAAGGGTTTTTTCTGTGGATTAATTAATCGGAATCAGTAGCTGAATATCATCTGCATAAATATAGTAAGTGATCCCCAGTCCTGTTAATAATTTACAAAAAGGTATTGAAAAATATAGCAGACAAGGATGAACCCTGTGGGATCCCAGAAACAAATTCAATTTTTTTGGAAAGGGACTTATCTAAGATAACCTGACATGAGCGATCCTTGAGGTAAGCGAGAAACCATTGCAGGTTAACACCACTGAGTCTGATTACATGCAGTTTTTGCATCCGGACCTGATGGTCAACAAGATCAAAAGCAGCTGATAAATAAAAAAAAATCAGAAAATTTGATTAGCCATTATCAAAGCCTCTTAAAATAGTGTATGTTAAGGCTTATAGAAGTGATTCAGTACTAAAATGCTTTCTAAAACCAAATTGGGTAGGACATAGTATGTTGTTTATTTCAAGATATTCTGACAGCTGTGTTTGCACTACTTTTTCTATGATCTTGGCAATACAAGGCAGATTTGAAATTGGTCTGTAATTATTTAAGTTATTTCAATCAGTGCATTTATTCTTAGCCGTTATTCTACTGTGCATTTTAATTGTGAAGGCATCTTTCCTTCAGTCAAAGGTAAATTAACAATGGTAAAGTTAGGCATCAAAACATTAGTACCTTTATTGGTAATGTATTGCAAGGATGGGTTGCTGAATTCATTCTCTTTAAAATTGACTCAATTTCTAAAGAAGATGTAGTCACAAATCTGAAAAGGAGGAAAGATTTGTAGTTAAATTTTGAATCTTCTCTTTAAAGAAGATTGCAAATTCATTATATTCTTTTTCTGCTATCTCGTAATTCATTCTAAGATTCAGTGGATTAGGGTTTGTCAAGTTTTGTACTAGAGACTACAATACTCTAGGATTAAATTTGACATTATGAATTTTTTTGGCATAACATTTTCTCTTTGTATTATTAATCACATTTCGGTATTTAGAAAGAAGAGCCATGTATATTGCTAGAGAATAATTGGAGCAGTTTTTCCATCAGTATCTTTCTTTCCTTCTCAGGAGCCTCTAAGTCTCTAATATCCCGAGTATACCATGGGGTGTTAAGTTTTCGTTTGGATAATTTTTTGTGAATGAGAGGGCTTAGTTTATCTGCAATCACTGAGAGAGTGTCTGCCCACAAAGAGACTGCTTGCTTTATGAATGCTATCTAAATCTAAATTATTGATAGCATTAGGTAATAGTTCCATGAAATCATCCAGATTAATGGGTTTATGGTAGGAAAATGAACAATCAGGAATTATAGAAGCATAAGAACATAACTTTAAAGACATGGTTGCATGAATTAAATTATGATCTGACCATAGGACAGATTTGGTAGACATTACAATATCATCAATTTTATTAGTATTAACAAAGATTAAGTCAATTGTGTTTCCTGCTTTATGAGTTGACTTTTGAACAATCTGATCCCAACCTAGGGCTGAGAAAGTATCTAAAAAGTTGTCACATGCAAAAGATTTGGGTGTGACATCAACATGGAGATTAACATCTCCTAGTATAAATATTGGAACATCATCAGAGAGATTATTTGCTAATAATTTGATTAAAGAAGAGCTATTATGATCTAATAGACCAGGGGGACAGTAAGTTAAGCTAACCTGCAGAAAATTAGATTTAAATAATAAGGGGTGGCAATAGATAGTTGAATCTGTTTTAATTTTAATACTTTTTTGACAAGGAACATCAGACCTTCCACTTTACAATTGTTCCTAGGGATTGAAAAGACATCATGTAACATGGAAGTTATTTGATTAGTTAAGACGAAGTCAGATGCTTTTAGCCATGTTTCAGAAATAACATATAGAGGGAGAATACTCATTTAATAAGTCATTAACTAAAAGTATTTTCTTTGTTATTGATTGAGCATTAAACAACAATATGGAAAACAAAAGGCAAGGTATAACTGAGCTTTCAAATATTAAAGGAACTTGACAAAGAGTTCTTGGTCTTCTGTGTTTGTTTGAAGATTTATATACATTAAACTGATACTTTCCTCGATTTAGTACAGAATCTATCTATTTCATCTGATAATCGGTACCCATTGTTCAGCTTACTTTGTACTGTTGATGTCACCAAGGAATTGGGATGATGGAGGGCTTATTATTTTCTCAGGGCAACACAAAGGGGTGCAGAAAAGGGCATGCTCCTTGTGTGTGCTCCTTCTGTACGCAATGCACAGTGCACGCGGCGCCTCCAGTGTTGCACTGACATTTTAATTCCTGCACCCCTTGATGACATTAGGGGGGGCAGGTGATGACCCAGTTCCCGGGCAGCACTGGCGGCAATCCGGCAGGGAAGTGAAGCAGACGGCAAGGCGGCAGAAAGCAGGAAACTGCGTTTAGCTTCAGATGTCAACAGAGGCAAGTTGTTAGAGGTTTAATGGTGTTTTGCCTCCGGTGTCGCACTGACACTTTAATTCCTGCACCTCTTGATGACATCAGGGGGGGAGGACGGTGACCCAGTAAGCGGGCAGCACTGGCAGCAATCCCAGCATCTTATGTTCTTATGTTCATCTACAATGGAGAATCATGTTCTATCCATGCTAGGACATTCTATTTTACACTTATAGGTACATTTTAAACATTTTATGTGCCTAGTTTCATAGACAGAGAAATAGTTCTGTTAGGTTGTAATTTTGGAAGCTTTATCCTTCTCTAGACAAAAAAAGGAAAATAAGGAAGTTTGTAAGCTTTTCCACCTGAGCTCACAGGCTAAGGTATTGCTTCCTCTCATGGTGTAAATCCCCAGCAAACAGATTACTGCTGCTATTCTAAATGTCACCAATAATACCCTCTATCATAGTTTCATAGAAAACTGTCTTCAGTAAGTGATTGCCATTAGTTATAGGACAGAACATCAGCTCTTTAGGCACATAACTACTGTATCATTTCAATGTAATTTACTTTAAATTTCAAACATTTCTAGTTAACATAATCAAGTGGTATGAAATCTTCTCTTAAAATGGCAAGTATACAGCTCCAGCTCAATTGGCACTTAACAATAGCCCTTTTACCATATACACAATCGTTTTCAGCAGGGAGTTTTTTAAGGACCATCCGTTGAGAGCACAAGCTCACACATGTACAATCAGTAGACATCAAGGTTCTATCTCTTGAGATGTTATTTAGCTAATATACAGATGTTACAGCTAAGCTGTTAAACTTGAAAAACAGTTGTATGCAGGCACATATTCTAGACAATTCTATTATCATTCCAGTAGAAATGACATCTGTAATAATAATTAGCATGGACAGCAGGAAAGAAAAAGTCCCCCTCCCACCTCTATTAACTACCTCCCCTCTCTCCCCTATTCCTCCTATCTCTATTAACACAAACCGGACTCAGCACAGTTTATCTTTAAGGCAACAAACATTTATAAAAACATTTACAGGCTTGATTTTTAAGCTTTTTTCCACATATACCCAGAATGGGAATAAACCTAATAGATGAATTTTCAAAGGAGTTAAGAAGTAACTGTAACATACTATTGAATCAATTTTCTAAAGACAATGTGAATAAAATGCATTTATACAAGTAAAACCCAGTTTTATGCCTGCAAATCCTTTTAAAAACTCAGCCCTTAGTAAATAAGGCCCTTAGATTGAAACCTCATAGTCACAGCATACACCATGCTAGGAGGGAAATCTCTGGGAACACACTCATAACAATGAGTAAATTAAACCATCCTTTCCATGGGATAGTGAAACCTTAGTCTGCTTTCAATATTGAATTGGCCATAAAAGACTATCACAATGATGTCCCACCAAGAGAGACAGTCAGAAGCCCCAGCCCTTGCAAAATTAGCACCATAGCATCACAGAGATCCTTTTCTTTCTGTTGAAGAGTAGGAATGGCTTGACTTCCAGCCCAAAGCAGATACCTATAACCATTGAAGCCAAGAATAGCTTCCAACCACTACTAATCATCAGTTGTATCAGGAGGCAGGAAGTCAACCGTCATGGCACAAATCTGTCCCTGCACACACCATTTCCCAATATATTTAGCCAATTGTGTCACTCATACAGATGCCCAACTTCTACCTAGGGCCCAGCAGTGAAACCTAACAGGTGAATTTTAAAAAGCTTACTCGAGCAAAAAAGACGATTTGTGCACTTATCCCAGTAGAATGCAAGCAATGGGTATTTTATAATGGTGGCATAAATGCGTGTATATAGCATATAAAATGGACATGTCTGGGGTGTGTCAAATGTTACGTATATACTGATGTATTTTACAAGCGCCAAACACATGTCCAGATATGAACTTATGCATGTTGATTTACTTCAGCTCATCTACGCGTACACTTAAATGCTTGTCCTTTCCATTCGTTTTTGGCAATTGGTAGCTGGGCTCCTCCATGTGAGTGGATGCTGGTGCAGGCCTCTGAGTGCGAGGGAGTATCTCAGGGACAGACATGGACCACTGGGAAAGTGTGGGCCATATGGGGGGAGGGGACATAAAGGATAGATTGTGTGTGTGGGGGGGGGGGGAGGTCACATAGTGTTCTTTGGATAGATAAGACCATGCTGGTTGCCTCCTGGGACATATAGGTATATACTGGGGTTTGAGAAAAAGATAGGGAGGATATAGGACCATAAAGGCTTATAAAGGGGGAGTGCCAGTGTTTTTTCCAGCAACATTCAGGGATTAGCTATTCTGTATTGGAAACTCCCTTTTCAATATGACTCTACTGACCTATGGGTACAGAAGTCTATATGGTTGAGGAGGGAGAGAGAGTAGATTTGGAGGAGGAAGTACCCCTTATACAGGGTATATAGGATTTGGCTAAATTATTTGGATCTCTAAGAGGAGCAAGTAATGTGCAGGTTCAGGTTCAACAAGGGAACCATATACTACTTATGCCAGCAGTTAGAGAGGGATCTGGAACCAAACACCCAAAGGGGCCAGGCCTTGCCAGTACATGTCAAAGTGACAACTGCCCTTGCATTTTTTGCCACTGACAGCTTTCAAATACCTCTAGGTGTCACAGCTGACATTAGCCAGTCTGCCACCTCTGTGTGTATAAAACAATTCCTGGATACCTTGCCCAGGTGAAAACACCAATATATGTATTTCCCTAGGAGAATACATCAACAACAAAATATAATGCATGATTTCTATCAAATAGCACATTTCCCCTCTGTGTAGGGGGTTATCTCTTGCACTCACGTCCCTAGAAGGGCACCAGGGGAAGATAAGGCCACCTATTTCAACCACAAGGGCTTTCAGTCCCTCAAAATGCAGGTGGTCTGTGACATCAAGGGTATCATTCTGGATATAGTCCCCCAGTTTCCACGATCCATTCATGATGCCTACATCCTCTCACAGTCAGGAACACATGATTACTTCCAGGAATGACACATCACCAAGGGATGGCTTCTAGGTAGGTTTGTACATATCACTACCAGCATCCTGCTACTAAATTTCCATCTTTTCTACCTTGTCCAGTGAGTTGCCCACTGGGAAATCACAATGCATATGTAACTCTGGTCTTCTAAGTTTTCTTCCCTAAAGGTGACTGAGGATATCCACTTAAAACTTGGCTCATGATCCTTGTGGCAACACCATTGAGCACTGCCAAAGCTCGATACAACAAAGCCCACAGGAAGACCAGGGCAGTCATAGAGAGAATCTTTGGCCTACTCAAAACACATTTCTGCTGTCTAGACAGATCAGGGGGATGCCTTCTTTACAACCCATCTAAAGTCTGTGAGATATTTGTAGCCTGCTGTATGCTACATAACTTGGCCAAAAGAAGACATTTATCTCCTCTAGATAGACTGGAGGAGAATGTGGATGGAGAGGAAGAGAGGAAGAGAAGCTGACTCAGGAGCAATTGCAGGAGATATTGGCATGAGTCAATGACAGGCTATACAAGAAAGGATCACTCTTATGCTCAGATATTTTAAACACTGATTGTGCATTTATTTATATGTGCAAGATATGAAGACCATTAAGCTCCAGTTTAGTGCTTCCTTGATTGCCCTCTTTTTCGGACAGTGGGAAGCTTGGAGCCTGTCGTACACTAGGCCTTACACTCCCTTGCAGTGGTATGCTGTCACTGATAATGCTGCCCACAGATAGCTGTGGAAAGGGTTCCAGCATGACCTGTGAAGCAGTAGAGGGGCAGCAGTAGAGGGCAGAAGCTTTTCCCTGAGCTGGTGGCAGTGGTGGTAAGGCCTCACACTGCATGGCAGGAGGTGTTGGTGGTAGTGGTGGTCCCAACAAAGGAGGTGGTGAATGGATGCCTGGAAATAGAGGTGGAGCCACTGGTACTGGTGGAGCTGTAGGCTGGGGATGGCACTGTTATGGTTAAGCAGTGTTTGGGTCTATTAGCTCATAATAGCTCTTCTTTAATCAAATTATTAGTGGAGGCAAGATGGCCGCCTAGATGTAGTCCCATGTAAGACACCGGAGGAAGAACGCTGTCCTTTTCTTCTACTACTACAGAATAAAAATGCCTCATACTAAATGAAAGGGGCAACTAAGAGGTGACCACACCTATGGGGAAGAACCCTGTGAGGTGCCACAGTACTGAGCTAAACGCAGACGCACAAACACAGAGTTAGTTCTTTTATTAAACAGCTTGAAGTGTACCAACAGAGGTGGCAATAGTGAGGTAGTCTGGATGTAGCAGTCTTAGGACCCTCAGCAGAGGGGACCCTTCTCACCTCGTTGGTATAGGGGAATTCTGGTGTAGGTTTCCCAGCAAAGCAGTACTGTGGATGAGATAGACTGAGAGTTATATTACTCACTAGATGGTTGCTGTAGGTATTCGATTCCACCAGGTTGAAGAAGTTGGTAGCGGCACCGAGGCAGGGAGATCAGGCCTTCGAGGAGCGAGTACCTGACCCCTGGAAGGCACCTGAAATAAAGCAGAGGGCCCCCGAGGAGCGGGTACCCAGGTTAGCAATACCCCGAAGGGCAGAGAGAGAGCTTCCAGTGGCAGCATGGAAGTGGCAGAGGAGCTTAGACCGGCTGAAACCAATCCTTTGCTAACTCAATGAGCTAGCAACTTAGTACAGGCTATATACCCGGATGGCATGATGTCAGTAGAAGGGAACACCCCCCGAGGTTCACGCTAATGCTGGAATAAAGATGTGGGTGGCGTGCGTGTGCGCACCCTAGTAGGCCCTTGGGAGGAGCATGGCAGGAGGCAGCACCATCACCGTTCCAGGGATGCCGGAGAGATTGGCTTGTAGACGCAGTGGCAGCCATTTTCCCAAGAGAAGCGGGAGGAGCCGTGAACAAGGTGAAGCAAACGGGGTGAAGCCATCTAGCACCGATGGACGCCTGGTGGTTCAGCAATTGCTGTTGATGGATACATATAGTGTCCCATGTAATGGAAGGGTGGGGCTGGTGGTGGTGGCTGCCAGGGTGGTATTCTGTGAAGTAGTTCCCTCCATACTTCAGTCTAGGTATCTATGGAATCCAAAATCCCTCTCATCACTACCTGTTGTAGGCCCTGGATATCCATCCATAGACCACAGATTTCGCTCCCAAGCAGACATCGATGTCCAGCATGGTCCTGTCAGCTGGTGTAAGGTCCAGATACTCTTGGGGCAGTACCACCACCACCTCCTCCTCTTCAGAATCGACAGCCCGATGTGGTTCAGCATCCCTCTAGCAGACATCTGGTGTTGCTGAGCCACTACCACCATCATGTTCTCCTCCTCCTCTTCCTCCTCCTTTTGCTGATCTTCTGCAACTCCCTTATCCCTTCTCACTCTCCTCCTCAGCGGTTGCAGGCAGCACCCTTGAGTGCTGTCTTCTTCCTTTGGAGTGACTTGGTCCAGCTTCTTAATTCTCCTCCTCACTATGCTGCTCCCCTGCAATACAGAAAAAATGTGTTCACTTGAACATATATGCACTGTATTGCATCTATTCCCACTCAGGACTCTTTCATATTAGTGAGAGACCTGCTCTATGATTTCTAATATAGCACCAGCTGATACACCACTCACTGTGTAGCAAGCTTTCCTGTGTTACAGACAGAAACCCTAGAAACACCTGTTAGTACCTGCAAGCTATGCCATAGAGAGGACAGAGTTAATGGGGTGGCTCTGGAATCGGGCTCCTTAGTAACCTGTAGGTTTTCTGATTGTTGGTACTGAGGCTGCAGCATCAATTTGGGGGTGGGAGAACAGTGGGGATGGGCTGCCAATGCAAAAGACTTGTTCAGTGTGGTGGATCTGGAAATAATATGTACATAACAAGACAGAGACTACATGTACACAGAAAAGCTGACTGTCCAGATATGCAATTCTAATACATCTATAATTCAAGCTTCTGCCATAACATTGCTGGCCTTTGGGGTTAGAGAAAGACATTAACAAAGCATCAGTAGAGGTGCCATGGCCTACTAGGGCATGATGGTTAGTATATCACACATATGATAATGACCTCTTAATTTGGATAACATACACCCACCACAGCTTCTGACTCTATATGCAATAGTTCACCTTGCTACTGTGTATGTTGGAAGGTGTCCAAGTTGTGCACACGACTCACAGCTGATTCAGATATGGTGCTCAGCACCAATCTTTCTGCAGCAGTAAAAGTGACCTGGCTGTGACAACCCTCAGCATTCAACCTGGAGTGCTTTTTCTTGACCAGCCATCTGAGATCTTTCCACTAGTGGCTTAGCTCATTGCTGCTGCGATGATTATGGAACACTCCATTGACTCTGTTCCAGATCTGTGCCCACACCTGCTCTTTCCTATAGGACTCCACTTTCCTGGATTGGGGGCTATACAGGATATTCTTGACCTTCATCACTTCACTTACTTGAAGGTCCACCTCCCTGGGGAGGAAGTTGGGCTTATGCAGTAGAACACCTTTCCTCTCAGTCATCCTGGCAGTGGAAAATGTTGTGGCCATATAGCAGCACCATAAATACTAACACACAAATTAGCGTATATATGGACATGGACCACGCGAGGAGGTTTTACATGTGTATTATTGTTAAAATTCATAGCATTATTCTGTGTATTAATTAGTACACATGTGTAAATAAGTTTTATTTATATGTGTAATTCAATCTTTTGACAACATTGGTGACCCAACTATTAACCTGAGTGAAAGTGAAACAGCTGTTGACAATTGAACTTCACATCAGCCTCCAGGTATGAGTCCAGATGTCAGGCTTACCTTAAATTAGGTCTCTCAGCTAGTCCTTAGCATTTACCATATATAGAAGATGCAGTGGTGGAATGAGTGATTGCCTTCTAGAGATGTGAATCGTGTCCTCGATCAATTTCGGCTGGGAGGGGGAGGGAATCGTATTGTTGCCGTTTGGGTGTGTAAAGTATCGTGAAAATCGTTAAAATCGTGAGCCGGCACACTAAAACCCCCTAAAACCCACCCCCGACTCTTTAAATTAAATCCCCCACCCTCCCGAACCCCCCCCCCCAATGCCTTAAATTACCTGGGGGTCCAGCGGCACACTAAAACACGGCAACTAAAACCCCCTAAAACCCACCCCGACCCTTTAAATTAAATCCCCCCCCCAATTGCCTTAAATTACCTGGGGATCCGTAGCGGCGGTCCATAGCTTAAATTACCTCCATAGCGGCGGTCCGTAGCTAAATCGGGGGAAGGGGGAGAGCAGGAAAACCGGCACACTAAACCGTGTAGTCTTCAGCCGGCGCCATTTTGCAAAATGGCCGCCGCAAAATGGCGGCGGCCATAGACCAAAACGATTCGACGCAGGAGGTTGTTCCGGACCCCCGCTGGACTTTTGGCAAGTCTTGTGGGGGTCAGGAGGCCCCCCCAAGCTGGCCAAAAGTTCCTGGGAGTCCAGCGGGGGTCAAGGAGCGATTTCCTGCCGCGAATCGTTTTCCGTACGGAAAATGGCGCCGGCAGGAGATCGACTGCAGGAGGTCGTTCAGCGGGGGTCAGAACCCTCGCTGAACGACCTCCTGCAGTCGATCTCCTGCCGGCACCATTTTCCGTACAGAAAACGATTTGCGGCAGGAAATCGCTCCTTGACCCCCGCTGGACCCCCAAGAACTTTTGGCCAGCTTGGGGGGGCCTCCTGACCCCCACAAGACTTGCCAAAAGTCCAGCGGGGGTCCGGAACAACCTCCTGCGTCGAATCGTTTTGGTCTATGGCCGCCGCCATTTTGCGGCGGCCATTTTGCAAAATGGCGCCGGCTGAAGACTACACGGTTTAGTGTGCCGGTTTTCCTGCTCTCCCCCTTCCCCCGATTTAGCTACGGACCGCCGCTACGGAGGTAATTTAAGCTGTGGACCGCCGCTACGGACCCCCAGGTAATTTAAGGCATTTGGGGGGGGGGTTCGGGAGGGGGGGATTTAATTTAAAGGGTCGGGGTGGGTTTTAGGGGGTTTTAGTGTGCTGTGTTTTAGTGTGCCGCTGGACCCCCAGGTATGTTAAGGCATTTGGGGGGGGGGTTCGGGAGGGTGGGGGATTTAATTTAAAGGGTCGGGGGTGGGTTTTAGGGTGTTTTAGTGTGCCGGTTTTCCTGCCCTCCCCCTTCCCCCGATTTACGATTTTTTGACGATAAATCGAGGGAATTGGTATTGTATCATGGCCCTAACGATTTTTGACGATTTAAAATATATCGGACGATATTTTAAATCGTCAAAAAACGATTCACACCCCTATTGCCTTCAGCTGGGAGCTTGGGTGTTTGAGTCAGACAAAAGCACATGAAGTCTGCATGTCCTATTTTTCAAATATGCTATGGGAAGGATACAGGTAGGTGTTACAGAAGTTCTTGTTTTGGTGATCTTTGAAGAGATGACCTTACGTCATCCATAGTAGCGGTTTTCCAGGTAACATTTGTGAGCATGGAGGGAATTAGGTAATGTACAGTTCATAATGAAGACAGCTTTTTTTTTTAAACAGATAGGCTTAGCATAGCATGTGTTTAGGAACTGTACTATAGCATTTAGTTTCTCTTACATCTTTGGGCCATGGGGCTAAGAGGGATCTTAATAGGACTTTTTTAGAATACTATTATACTATTATTCACACTCTTTACATGTTTGATGAGCACATGTAGGAGAAGGGCTACAGGGGGATTGAAATGCTGGATCACAGGACTGAGGAGGAGAATTGGGCTTTGTCTATTCATAAGGCCTGGTCTTCTCTGCACCAGGGCCGGCGGAACCACTAGGCGAGCTAGGCCTGTGCCTAGGGCGTCGAGACTTAGGGGGCGCCGTGGCAGGCAGCAGAATTTTGAAAGGGCAAAAATTGCCCTTTCAAAATTCTGCCAGCGCCCAATTCGCCCTGCCTCCCACCCTCCCGATGGCCCCCCTGGTGGTCCAGTGGAGGGCCCGGGAGCGATCTGCCGCTCCCGGGACCTCGGCTGCCACTAAGCAAAATGGCTCCGGTGACCTTTATCCCCTACCATGTGACAGGGGCTGAAGGCCACCGGCGCCATTTTGCTTAGTGGCAGCCGAGGCCCCGGGAGCGACAGATCGCTCCCGGGCCCTCCGCTGGACCACCAGGGGGGGCGTCGGGAGGGTGGCACTGGGGGGGAGGCAGGGAGAGTCAGGGGCTGGCTGCCTGCCGCGGTGCCCCTTGTCTCGGCGGCTGGTCTCCGGCTGCACCGATCTTCCTTTCTTCGGCCACGTGATCAGCTAGACCGGCTGCGCCGATCTTCTTTCTGTGTGTATGTGAGATGTGGTGTGTATGTGAGAAAGGAATGGTGCTTCTGTGTGTGTGTGTGTGTGTGTGTGTGTGTATGTGATGTGTATGTGAGAAAGGAATCTGCCAGTTAAAAAAAATGAAGTGTGATAATACATATACCTCAACTTTTGTGCTGATTTTGTTGAAAAGTTGGATGAAAAATGAAATTACTGAATTTTAAGAATCCCTCTGCTGGAAAATAAAATTTGACAAAGTGGGTAGAGACAAATACTAAAGTAAAAAAAAAATTAAAGTATTTCAAATGTTCATCTCAGCAAAATCACAAATTTAAGATACTGATGCCAGGTGGGGTTTTTTTTAAGCATAATTTAAGCATGAAGACTAGAATAGTTTCAATCTGAAACAGTTTTGCTTTTTTTTTTTTTTTTTTTAAGCCTTTAGAAAATGTATATTTTTAAATGACCAAGACTGGAGTCTTCCCATTTAAAAGGGAAGTTGACTAAGGATGTCTTTCTGTTCCATATCTCCCACATGAATAATGATAGTTTGAAGAAAGACACTTGCTTTATTGCCTGAAAGCGTAAAACAAGAGAAGCTGTACGGTGTAGGTGGCTGTCCCTTCGGAGGACAGAACCTGAAGGAAGGGTGTCATTTCGCCTTCTGATAGGAATGTGGTTTTCTTATTTAATGGTTGGGAGCATCACTTTCACTTTTAGTAAAAGTGAAAAATGCTGCAAGTCTGAAAGCAAGGTGCTTCTGTGAGTGTAATGTGTATGTGAGTTAGTGAGGGTGCTTGTGTGTGTGCGAGATAGATGGAGCATGGTTTTGGATGGCTTGTGGCTGTGAGAGAGGGCATGTGTGTGATTGAGCCTGTAAGTGAGATAGAACGTGTGTGATTGAGAGCTTCTGTGTAAGTGAAATAAAGAGAGCATGTGTGTGATTGAAAGCCTGTGTGTAAGTAAGAGAGAGCGAGAGCATTGTGTGATTGAGAGAGACTGGCCAGAGAGGTGACTGGTATGTGTGTGTGTGTGTGTGAGAGAAAGAGAGAGAGAGACTGGTTGGGGAGATGATTGATGTGTGAGAGACAGAAACTGGTCCTGAGGGTGTGACTTGTGTGTGTGTGTGTGTGTGTGAGAGAGAGAGAGAAGAGACTGGTTGTGGTCCCTAAGGAAGAGGACTGTGAGGACAGCTTCAGCAGCTACTCCTGCTTCTGGTATGGCCTGCAAGGGAAAGGAGGAGGAGAACTGCTGGAGAGGGTAAGTAAAGGTGGCTTTTTAAGTTCATTTTTCTTGATTGACTACCATTTTAATTATTGGGTATTATGTGATGTGTCTGCTGTTTGAAATATTTTATTGGTGTTTGGTAAAGCTTTCAAAATTTGCATTATTCTTTAATTATTGGGTATTCTATTCATCAGCTGTTTTGAAATTATTTTATTTGTATGGTTTTATAATTATGATTAATGATTTATATATCTTTATATTATTGATTTGTTTCACAAGGAATGGTGAAATTTTTGTTTTTCCATTGTTACACTGTATAGAGTTTGGCGTGATGCATTTTACAGTTCAGTTTTTGTCTGCACGTTTCTGTTTATACTTTATGTGGCTTTATTCTGTATTTGATGAGGGTCTGTCTCTGCTCTGTATGTGTGACCACGATGAGAGATTCTGCTTGCATATAGTGTCTGTATAGGGATCATTAGCAATCGGGTTTGTTTTGTTTCCTCAGTAGGTGGTGTATTGGTATTATAGGACCCAGTGTAATATTTACCCTTGCTTTTTCACAGGTAGGGTTATTGTTATTTGAATCCTTGGTGTTATTACTGTTATGTTACGATGGGATTGTAGTATAGATTTTGAGTGTCTTTTTTGCGGGGTTTTGTGTTAGTTCACAATGTGCCTGACAGTGGAAGGTGTTTGTGCTGCTGTTACTGTGAGGCGACACCAGAATTTGAAAATATCTTTTAGTATGATGAGCTGTAAGGGAAACATCCAAGCTCCATTGTTTGGGGGAATTTCAGTGGATGCACAGAGTTACAGAACTGGAGGTGCAGGATTTATATTGACATTCTGTCCCTTCCTATATATTCCTGACTTCACTCTCATAGCCATATAGAATTAGTTGAATGAGGCTATCAAATAATTTTATAGTGTGAAAACTGGCCAGCTTTTTAAAATTACGCAGAAGAGCCTTTGGACTTTTTTATTAACACTTTTTTTTAATAACCAATTTTAAAGCAGGATCCATGCTATAGAGGTGGGTGTGATGAAGAAATGTCATTTTGCCCCCCCCCCCCCCCCCAATTTCTTCTGTCTAGCGACACCACTGATTTTCTGTGACCTTAAGCATTAGTACAAGAAGGATTAAGGGGACAATGCTGGAGAGGCTCACAAATGCATTAGCCCCCGGGCACTGGAGACCCTTGGTGCACCACTGGGTGCAAGCCATATGGGGCCGCAAGCGGTGGCAAAGAGGAGTGGAGATTTGGCGGGCCGCGAGCAGTGCCTAACCTGCTCATGACCGGAAAACCACACAGTCAGTGGGTGTGATCGAGAATGAGGTAGGAATCGGGGCCGAGACCGGGGGATGGCGGTGCAATGGGGGGGAGGGGGGGCACAAGGGAGAAGGCTCGCCTAGGGCGCCAAATCCCCTTGCACTGGCCCTGCTCTGCACTGGTTACTCTGAGCCTACATCATCATTCTCCTTCCATACTATCTTCTCCCCTTTTACCCTCATTTGTGTGGTCATCAATCACAGAGGCAACAAAGCCAGGGGTGAGAACCTAAGAAGATGGAAGGCAACTCACCCAGGAGTGTTTAAAGCAGTGGCCCAGAGCACCATTCATGAGTTCAACAGTTTCTGACTATTGCTAAAGCTCTCCCTTTGTGTGTGTGTGTTATGTGTTCTGCTATGTAAGCCACACTATGACCCCCTTCCTGTTCTTCTCCCAGCAATACAGGGTGAGAGCAAAGGGGAAGGGGCATGAAGATCAGAGAGCCTAGAGAAGAACAGCCCTGCAGGTTGGCATCTTAAGCCTACTAAGAGGTAGAGGAACAGCAGTACTGGCCATTTGGTCACTAAATAGGCCCTAGTTGCCACTAAAGAAAAGATAGCAACACGTGCACACCTCATCTCTTTGCAGATGCCTCTAACTCCCTCATGAACTAGCTTATTGCCTGTTCCACCATCTACCTTCCACTCCTCTATTCATCAGTAGCTGCATTCCAATTTTTAAGAAGTGGCATGCTTTCTGTGTCCCTCAGGAATGCAGAAATGTGTGAAGGTTGCATTGCAAATGTATTTAATGTTGTTTTATTTTTCAGGTGAATATCAATGTCATCACTCATCACTGATGTATGTGGAGATGGTGATTCCACTCAGAACTTCCTTCCAGTGCAGATGCATCTCATGTCTGCATGCCTCTTCTCTTTGCAGATGGCTTTCCTTCCTTGACTATTGGCACATTTCTTTAAGGTGAAATAAACTACCTGAACTGCTAACACATGTCTGGAGTTGTTTTTGGTTTACAGTCTATTCTTCCTTTTGAAGTTAGTTCATTCACACTATATACTCCCTCTCCCAAAACACTTTCCCTCTTCCCCCACTCCCTCCTTACTCCTCTCAGTAGGTACTCAATATTTATTTATTTATTTAAAACCTTTTCTATACCGGTGTTAGTGTGTACATCACATCAGTTTACATCATAACAAAATGCTTAGAAAATACATTTAACAGGGGTACAACATGGTAAGGACAGGGTATCCTGTACACTCTCCTTTGGCAGGCATGCAAGGCTGTTCTGCTGCCATCCTCCTCAGAAAAACATGGAACTCATGCCTGCTGAGCTGGGTGGAGGTATAGCAGATGAAGCAGAGGGTCATGCATGCCTACCTTGGCCAGCAAAGCCTGTCTAGTCTGGGTCTCTGCATCTCTAACTCCCTGCGCAAAACAGGGAGGAGGCCCTACCGAAATGGGAAAGGAGTCAGGAACAGTTTTAGGCCCAGAGTGTACCTCTTCTGGGATGTGTAGCTCGATCATCACCGCTTCCTCCCTAGGTGGTGACAGACATGGGGAAGGAGTATCTTGCTCCTCCCCAGCAGTGACTGCTACTTAAGTGGGGGATGGTGCTAGCTAGTGCCTCCCTTATGCACTAGCTGCACTATTCACAGTAACCACATTCAACTTAACCCCATTGGTAAGATGCCCACTGGTTGAAGGACTGCTGCAGCTCCCTCTAGGCTCTTCTTATCTACTGCAGGTTCCTCTTCCGCCCAGGCATTGGGAAGAGGTCTCTTTCATATGTCACCACCAAGAACGCCAGATAGGCATAATCCCTAGATGTGAAATTAGGTTACCTGGCTCGTGCTGGCAATTTTTCATTCCGCACCCAGGAACAGGAAGTCCTACCCTTGCGTTTGCGTGTACATGTGCACAGAACAACGAGCACCTGTGTAGAAAGTGCATGGATCTGCATGCATGTACCCGCATGTATTTCAGTGAAAACATATGCGTATTTCACATTGTATGTGCAAATATGCACAACGATACAAAATACATTTGCCTTGGCATGCACACCCATAAACACGTGTTTATGGGTGCACCTGTGCTCCTTTTAAAATGTACTCATAATTTGCTATGGACTTTCCCAGCAGACACCAAATTACTGCAGATATAAATACCTGCTAGGGATTTCACCTGGATATTTGCATTAAAAATATCCAACCTGACCTCAAGAGGATGTACTTGCTTTGATCTGTAAAAGCCTTGACAGTCCTCATTACCAAGTCCTGCTCCACTGATAAATGTATCTATCCAGCTGTTCAATTTAATTTAATATCTATCTACTTCCTTTTCAATAAAAACTACCTAAAATGATTTACAAGCCAATAATATAGAACTATATCACTAACTACAGACCCCCACACCCCTAATTGCAACCTGTATCAAGCAGAAATGTAATAACTGAATCACTTGAATCATGCCTGGGGGCCTTTGTTTTCAGTTTTTATTTTATTTTCCCTGAGAATTTTAATATTATGACAAAAAAGAGCAGTGGAAAAATGACATTGTTATAACAAACAAGAGAATAATCAGTGGAAAAGTCATTTTTTCCATTGATTTGTTTTTGTTATAACATTGACATTCTCAGGGAAATTAAATTAAAAACTGAAAACAGAGGTCCTTAATCATGACACACTGATAGAGTTATTGTGCAACAATTTGCCCAATCTGACATGCATGAAAAGGACAAAGCATGCTGTCACAAAAATCATATGAATTCACACTTACTGACAAATATACATATACAGCCAGGCAAAAGTCCAAAAAGTCAATAAACGTGGGCTTATTTGTTTGACTACAGATGGTCAAGGAGAGATGCCCTAAATGCAAAGTGCACATCTGGGCTAACCTGTTATCCAGATGCAGCCATCAATGATGTTAGGGACAAAGTGCTCCAACTATTCCCCCAACCATAAAACAATGTTTTTTTTTATATCCTGTCCAATTTCTGTTAAAAACACCAAAGCTAGGTCAGTCTACACATAGGTAAAAATGAAACAGTATATATTATACAATGAATCTCTCTTATTCTGTACTGTTTCCAAAAGTATGAATAGGTAAGATTAATTATGCATAATTCTCTCCCATTCCCCTTACATTTCTTTCATAGTTCAAAATAACAATTCAAAGAAGATACTTACAGGAGTGGTAGCAATCATTTATTTATTTATTTTTAACAATTTCTATACTGTCTCCCTGGACCAAAAGGAGTGCCCGAAGCGGTGTACAATACTAAAGCAACATATACAGCTTTCCTAAAACAAAAACAGTCCCACTAGATTCCAGCTTACTTTATACCAGCCTGCTTTGATTTCAAAGTATATCTTCTGGGTGCAGAAAATGGCCTGAGAGCACCAGCTGGATGTAACAGGACAGCTTGTTCTTCAGATCAACTGACATGCTGGCCAAGTCTCTGCCATGAGTGTCAGAGATCAATCAGACAATGATAAAAATCATATAGGGAATGAGATATGAGAAATCAATATGTGACCAAAGGAGGCAACACAGACTAATTGAAAACCTTGCCCATTTCCCACAATTTATACAATTAGAGGGCAATTATCAAAACTATTTATGTAGGTTAAAATCAATTTGCCTTCATAAATTGGCTGTCCCTCAATAAGGCTACAGAATTTCACATGTACTTTTAGTCATACGAAGGAGATGTTCCCAGGATGTAAGGAGGAAAAGTGCATGGTTATATGGCACTTTAAACTCAAGTTTTATACTTTTCCAGCAAAATTCTACCTGCCAAAAAATGCAATGTAACTATACACAAGAACTTGGTACCTGCAGCAAATTTCAAAATGAAAGTGCCCTACATGCATAATTTCACTTTAAAAACAACTGCAAAATCCATGGATTAAAAGTACCCATGGAATATTGTCAGATTGCCAACATTTTGAAAATGTCTTCTTGTATGATGTCAATATATAAAAAGGTCTGACAATATTAGAAGAGCTGGATGTGTGATCTGGCTTCCAAGCCACTTGGTCTATCATTAAATAATCATGGCAAATGTAAATGACACAAAATTATTCAAAAGTAGTGAAAACACTAGTGGATTGTTAGGAATTGCAGAAGGACCTTGCGAGACTGGGGAAATGAGCATCATGAGAGCAGATAACGTGTAATGTTTACAATGGCTAAGTGATATACATTGGGGGAAAAAAGGCTATTTATAGATACCCAGTGCTGGGTTCCATATTAAGAGTTTCCAGTTAGCAAAAGGACCTTGGAATCCTTGTGGAAAACATATTTACATCATTCATTCAGTGTGAGGCAGTGACCAAGAAAAAGCAAATAGAATGCTAGGAATTATTCAAAAAGGAATAAGAAGCATAACAGGGAATATAATAATGCCTCTGTATTAAGCCAAGATGCAACTACATTTTGAGGTAGATATTCCTAGCATTAGCTGGCTAAGGCCTAGATTAATCAATAATACATGGGTTATCCAAAAAGGGGTGTATGGTATTATCGCATGAGAGAGAGGGAGAAAGAGAGAGAAAGAAACTATCTACTAGGGATGTGCACACATTTTGTTTTCATTGGTGTTTCATTTTCGGGTCCGGAGTGGGCCATTTCGGTCCACTCCCTGAACCTGAAAACTTTTTTCATTACTATTTTGGGAAAAAACAAAAAAATTCCACTCCAACCCTTCAAATTATTTAACTATAATCCCCCTCCCTCATGTGCTGTTCGTACTTCTCACTAGGGATGTGCAGCAGGGACGGATACGTTTGATTCGGTATTCATATTCGTCGGTACCCAAATCCATTACATCCGTTTTTGGGGGACCCCTATTCGTCCATTAGTTACATATGGTATTTCTTTCCCATTAAAGTTAACCCCCCCCCCAACCCTTTAAATTTAATTAATTACAACCCCCCACCCTCCTGACCCCCCCCCCCCAAAGACTTGCCAAAAGTCCCTGGTGGTCCAGTGGGGGTCCTGGAGCGTTCGCCTGCACTCGGGCCGTCGGCTGCCAGTATTCAAAATGGCGCCTATAGCCTTTGCCCTTGCTATGTCACAGGGGCTACCAGTGCCATTGGTTGGCCTTGTCACATGGTAGGAGCACAAGATGGCACTGGCCTACTCCTCCCAGCTAAAGCTGGAAAAAACTATGTAATGAATTACTGAAGGTAAAGAATTATAAAAGAGAAGCAGAGAGATGGAAGGAATGAAAGTAAAATAAAAATTAAGCAATGAACTGGAAGGACAGTGAAAGGAAGATATGAAGAGAGATGAGACATGAGAGAAACAGGATCATGAGTGGTAGCAGAAGAAAGGAATTTTCAAGGGGAATCCATGCAGGTACTTTCTCTTTCAAAATTCATGTAAACCTTATGCATTAAACCTGTCCACATATTTTGCACCTGCTCTTTTGTGCAGGCTGCAAAGAAGGGGAAAATAGATGCATACTATTGAAAATGCCATGCAAGTGTCCTGTTTCCCTCTCTGACTAAACAAGTCCAAAAGCAAGCCCCTTTTTAGTGCATCTAAAAGTACCCAGGTTATGAACTCTGCTTGTACATTTTAGTGACTCTGAAAAGGGCATTTTTCAAACAAGTCAATTTAACTGAATAAATCAGTGTTTATTCCCTGAAATGATTTTGGAAATTGCCCATCCTATGCATAATGCATCAGTCTAAAACCCCCTAACAGGAATGCTTATTTGCATTCCACAACACATGTGTATTAATTTTGGTCATAGTTTGAACTGTGACACAGTTGCGGCCTGGGTGGTTGAAATGACTCTGGTGATGTTGAATGGCTGCATAGAGAAATTGGCCAATCCATAAATAATTTAGAGGAGCCCACAGTCACCATGGAAGATCAAAATCAGGTTTGCAAAAATGAGGTCTGACAGATATTTTTTTCTGAGTGATGCTTTCTCTTGCCAGTCCTTCTATTACATGTCTTCAGGTGTTACTTCTTGAGGTAGTGGACTTTGCCATTTGGAATAGCATGATGGTGGATGTAGTACTGGAAAGATAAGGAAATTGTTGATTTGGGGTAGGCTTTAATGAGGGTAGATCTAGTTCAGGAGGTTTATGTTATGTTCGTGGACCCTTGGGCTGAGGCAAGATTGGCTCTATCTGCAGGGAGGTGCCCTGCAGGTTCTCACCATCAACAAGCGGACCAAGGAGAAGCAGAGAGTAGTCAGGTGCTTTACCTATACCAGCCCATGTTCCCCTCGGGTTGAGCCTTTGGGTGCCAGGGCTGGCAGGAGTTAGGCAAGGGTCTCTGCTGATGACTGGAGACATGGTCCAAGGTCATGCTATGGCCATAGGCCGGCAGCGATCAGGCATGACGAAGGACAAGGAAAGTATCAAGGGCAAGCAGCGATCAAGCATGTCCAGTGTCCAGGTAAGGGTCAAGGCAAGCAGCGGTCAGGCATATCCAGAGTCCAGGCAAGGGTAAAATCACATATCCATTTGAGGGAGCGGAAGCAGGACAGATAGGGCAGATGCAGTCAGCTAAGGACAGACGAGGACTAGAACAGGTTTAGACAAAGACTGGGATGCTGAGATGAAGACAGGAATAGGCTGAGATGAAGAATGAAACCAGGCTGGGACGAAGGCAGGAGCAGTTGGAAAGCAACACACAATACACATGGTACTTGGGCCTGTTGTTGAGATGAGATGCATTTGGGGAGTTGCCCTTAAATAGGGCAGCACTGGTGACATCATCACTTGGGGATGCAGGGACTTTTCCACTGCAGTCCCTTTAAATGAGGAGACGTCGTGTGCCCATGCACCTAAGGAGAGGTGCAGCATGTTGAGGCCGGTGGCGTCTTGCTACATGGTGTGTTGGTGGCATCTCACCATGCCCTGGAAGCAGCATAGCCAGCTCGGCCCCAGAGGGAAGGGTGCGGGTTTGCGGGCCCAGCCTGTGGACCACCAAATGCAACATTTTATTGTTAAAATCATCCTTCTGATGGAAAGGGTAGAGGAAAGGAATGGAGAACGGTTGGCAAAATATTGATAGAGTATGCTTGTTGATCAGTAATAGTCTTTCACATTTACTATCAACAAATCTTTCTTGGCTAACAGTACTTAGCATTTTGCCAGTCCTTTTCTACTCCTCATATATTAGAAGTATGACTGTAACAAGAAATTATATGCATTGCACATTTTTTATTTTTTAGATTTAGCTCATGCCTTCTCTTTGGTAGCACAAGGCATGTTACATTCGGGTGTAGTCTCCAGAGGACTTACAATCAGGGAGTCCAACTTTTAAACATTTCCACACAGCCCCATATACACATGTGTAGTAGTTCACGGAGAATTGCTCTGTTGATTTAGAACCTGTGAGGACTTATCTGCACATCTTTTAAAATATGTATCTCTCTGCCCAGGGCCAGATTTAAGTTGTCAGTGCTAATAAGCAATGGAAAGGGGGGGGGGAGAAGTTTGTCTTCCTCCACTGCCCAACTTCCCCCCCCTGGGGGGGGGGGCAGGGGACAATTTCTTCCCTTTTCCCTCTACTGAAATTATCCTCTCTCATGGGATCCCACTCATGTCTATGCTGTGGCAAAGACTCCATAATAGAAACAGCAGCAAAGAGAGCCAGGAAATTCAGCGAGGGGCCTCCTGTAATCCTTGCACGCTTGCTGGCCTTATGGCAACCCACTCCCTTCTTCCATATTAACAGGTTTCCTGTTAATATGGAAACTTTACGAGAGGATGGGTGTGGCAGGGCTGGTGAGTGTGGGAGGAGTTCAGGAGGCCCCATGTTGAATTTTTTTTCGCTCTGCTTGCTGCTGCTTCTGTTATGGAGCCTCTGCCAAGACATAGAGTGAGGAGGGATACCATAAGAGGCAGTAGGCCTGGTTTTCGGCATACATCTATGGGGGGCGGGGCCATCACCAGTTGTGTCCACACCCACGATTTGGTGTAAAGGAACTTTGGGTGGGGGAGAATCTAGGGTATCCTTGTTTGGGGAGTGTTATAAAAAATATTGTGCTGGTAGTACTGCTAAGTAGAGATGTGAATCGTGTCCTCGATCATCTTAACGATCGATTTCGGCTGGGAGGGGGAGGGAATCGTATTGTTGCCGTTTGGGTGTGTAAACTATCGTGAAAAATCGTTAAAATCGTGAGCCGGCACACTAAACCCCCCTAAATCCCACCCCCGACCATTTAAATTAAATCCCCCACCCTCCCGAACCCCCCCCCAAATGCTTTAAATTACCTGGGGATCCGGCGGTGGTCCAGAACGGTGGCGGTCCGGAACGGTCCCCTCAATAGAATCGTGTTGTCTTCAGCCGGCGCCATTTTTCAAAATGGCCGCCGCAAAATGGCGGCGGCCATAGACAAAAACGATTCGATGGAGGAGGTCGTTCCGGACCCCCGCTGGACTTTTGGCAAGTCTTGTGGGGGTCAGGAGGCCCCCCCAAGCTGGCCAAAAGTTTCCTGGGAGTCCAGCGGGGTTCCGGGAGCGATTTCTTGCCGCGAATCGTTTTCGTACGGAAAATGGCGCCGGCAGGAGATCGAGTGCAGGAGGTCGTTCAGCGGCGGTCCGGAACCCCCGCTGAACGACCTCCTGCAGTCGATCTCCTGCCGGCGCCATTTTCCGTACGAAAACGATTCGCGGCAAGAAATCGCTCCCGGAACCCCGCTGGACTCCCAGGAAACTTTTGGCCAGCTTGGGGGGGCCTCCTGACCCCCACAAGACTTGCCAAAAGTCCAGCGGGGGTCCGGAACGACCTCCTCCGTCGAATCGTTTTTGTCTATGGCCGCTGCCATTTTGCGGCGGCCATTTTGAAAAATGGCGCCGGCTGAAGACAACACGATTCTATTGAGGGGGCCGTTCCGGACCGCCGCCGTTCTGGACCACCGCCGGATCCCCAGGTAATTTAAAGCATTGGGAGGGGGTTCGGGAGGGTGGGGGATTTAATTTAAAGGGTCGGGGGTGGGTTTTAGGGGATTTTAGTGTGCCGGTTTTCCTGCCCTCCCCCTTCCCCCGATTTACGATTTTTTAACGATAAATCGGGGGAATTGGTATTGTATCGTGGCCCTAACGATTTTTTGACGATTTAAAATATATCGGACGATATTTTAAATCGTCAAAAAACGATTCACATCCCTACTGCTAAGTAAGCACCAGATAGCAGTTGGCATAGTGCTGAGAAATTGTATGTAATGTATTGTGTTTCATTGAAATGTTTTAACCTGAATGTTATCAAGAATTGTGGTGTGGGTTTCTCCTGAAGAATTCTGATTGATGGGGGTGTGATCTAGGAGGGTGTAAAATGTGGGTCAGTCTGGTGGGAATCATGTTCTCCTATTTGGAGATGGGAAGAAAGGAAGGATCGTCCAGAATTTAGGGAGCCTGGAGTGCTGGTGTGCCTGGGGACCCCTCCAGTATTGAGTGGACTCTGCAGGGGTTTCTCCCCTCAAGGGGAGATGCCCATGGGCAGGAGCAGTGGAAGAAGGGGTACCCTCCTTCTGAAGAAGCAACCAGAGGTTGGAGAAGGGGGAAGAAGAGGAATTCCCTTTGATGGGCTGGCATGTGAGGGATACCTGGGAAGCTTATCCAATGCAGGACAAGGGAACCAAGAATAAGAAAAACAGGTATCTGGTGCTTAGGGAGCCACGAGCAGAAGATTCTATTTATTTATTTATTTGAATCATATTTATGCCGCAATATCATAAAATTCAAAATGGCTTACAAAAAAACCAACCATAGCATAATTAATCTTAAAAACAGAAAATAAAACAGAATATAAATACTATAGAAATTAAAAACAGTTAAAACACAAACAAGACAAAACAGAACTGCCATGCAGAACAGTCAATGCTTCCTGTTATGAAAATAAGCCTTAGAAAACCTTCCCAATTAGAAAGGTCTTTGAATTTGTCTTAAATATGGTTCCATGTGCAAGGTACCTGGGAGGTTATTCCATGCTAGTGTTGCAGCTACTGATAATAATCTCTCTCTCGATTAACTAAAAGCTGAATTTTAGAAGCATCGCGTGGACGCACATGTGCGCACTTTTGTTGACCCACACCCAGGGACATGGCTATTTTATAACATACATGCATATATGCACACATGCTGGAAATTAGCCTGGCCGCATGCACTTGTGTGCTGAATTTTAAGTGGGCGCGCACATATGCGTGCAAATCCCATTTCTATCACTTAAGTGGAGGAATTTGAAAACGGACCCCAGATCATTCACACTTTGCGCAGTTAGGGAATAGGTCTTCCAAACCCACTTGGATTAATAGCCTTCTTTCCCCTCTGTTAGCCCCAACCCTTAAAACTCTGCTGATCTGCCTAGATTTTATTTTGTTTTATCACTTATAAGTCATTCATAGCAGAAGTAAAGTTGTATGGTAGGGGACCCCGGTGTGTGCCAGTGAGGGTAAGTATTTACATGCAAATTTCAGATTAAAATCCCGGAATGCCCATGTTCCACCCATGCCCTGCCCAGACCATGCCCACACCCCACCCCTTTTTCAGAAGTTCTGAGATGTGAATTTATTTTATATGCATATCTGGGCAGCTTTTAAAATCCGCTCGGTGGAAAGAAGGAATATCCAATAAATATTTTCCTGCAGATCCCAGTGATCTCTGTGGTCTATAAATTCTCAGTAGAGAAGTGATTGCCAAAAGAGATACATTATTAAAGGCTTTATGGATAAGAGTCAGTGCATTGAAAGTTATTCGAAATTCAATTGGCACTGGCAGTCAGTGAAGAGCATACAAAATCGGTGAGATATGGTTTCAGTATATCAGCAACTTCCTGTTAAAATTCTTGCTGTAGAATTTTGAATGACCTGAAGGGCTCTTATTTTATTTCCCTGAAGTCCCAGATAAATGATGTTACGGTAACCAGTGCTGTTAATACTAAGGCTTGCAATACCGATTGGAAATCGGCAAGTTTAAGGAAAGCTTTCAGTGTGCGCAACATCCTTATTTTGAAGAAGAAACGTTTTACAACAGATTTCATATGTGAAGTGAAAGACAGAGAACCATCAAAAATAATTCCTAGGTTGCATACTTCATCTGTGATTTGAATATGTGTTCCTTCAAATATTTTGGAAAGACGGAAGAAATTAGAGGATTTTCCTGCAAGATTAATTCTATATTTTCTAGATTCAGAAATAGTTTATTGCTCGACAACCAACATTTTACTGCTTTTAAACAGATGACAATCAGGCCAAGTGTGGTGTTAACATCAGACTCACTTGGGAAAAAACACTGAATGTCTTCATTGGCATTATATATGGTATTGTACTCCTAAATCTGCCAGCAGTGGGGAATTAGGATGTAAGCTCTACATTTTGATGGAATTTGGTATGGAGATTGTTGAAGAAGGAAGGTGATATTCCAGTCTTTATGATGCAAATTATTGCCTTCCTTAATTGAATGTTTAACTTGACTGAGTACCCATGAGCTCTGAATAATTCATTATGCTCTGTATATCTTCAATATAACACATACATAGTTAAGAGTATGTGTTATAGTGCAACAACATCGCAAGCACCAACACTTCAGGCCTATAAAAATTTGGTTTTGGAGGCAGTTACCTATGTTGCCTATGCCTAAATCCAGGCCTATTTCTGCCCACTAAAGTACAAGCATACTTTTCCATATATGCATACTTTTTCACCTACAAGTGCTCTTCCAGTTTTACTTTAGTGAAGTGATTTCAAAATGTCCCCCTTTAGCAAGACAGCTGAATTTCACACCAGGAACGTGACCAGGCTAACCTCCATGACAGAGAGAAATGAGGATGTGCTATTTCCCATCTGAGGAGTTAGACGGAATACCCCACACAATAAGGCAGACCTAGCAAGTGGGTTTTCCAGCTGGCTCCAGATTGTCAGGACATGCTCATCTAGCCCTGGTTTTACCCCTACTATCTGCATTAAATTTTAGTGCTGGTTTTCCTATTAATATTTCTAGAAAAGCAAGTTCAAAGTAATGGGATAAAACCAGGACTGGAACGGCATGTCTTGAATATCTGGATCCAATTGGCAACCCTATTGGCAAGGCCTGTAGAGAGATTAACCACAAAGACTCCGATCCCCAGATCATAAGATCTTCAATGGATGAAAAAACCCCAAACAGACAAAAATGTGTTCAACCTGCGTAGATTTGCAAAACTTCATGACTTTGGTGCATGTTTTTGCATTCTGCATGTAGTTTTATATAGAATCCTGGGAAAAAGGTTGCTGTGTGTAGCCCTATCACCACAGCTATCAAAGCAGTACAGCCCTGCAAAGAGCTTCAGATGACAGCACCAAGGCCCTTATGGCACTAAGATAAATCCATATGTGGTGATGCAAGGAAAAGAGCAGCCAAGGTCGCATTTCTAAGCATTAAATTGTCATTAGCTGTGACAAAACTGGGTGGGGGGGGGGGAGGGGAGACTGTCAAAAGGGGCAGTGAAGAGCCTCTATAATGGTGGGTCAAGGATTAGATGGCATGAATAGAAACATAGCAAAAATGTGGAGAAAGCACAGCAATACACTCAAAATATAAACAACAACAAAAGAGTGTGTAGCAAATTCCCCTAGAACTGTCTTTGATAAATGCTAGGCTTCAAACAGAACCTATTTCAGCAAAACCTTTAATGAAAGCTTCAAACAAGAACACAGTTTCCAAAAAGCAGTGTCTCCCAACATGCTCCGTGTTTCACCCTAAGGCTGCATTGGGAGGGATAACACAATCTAGAAAATCAATAAAACAAAATAATGTCTGAGACAGAATATATAAAGTAGGTTACAAGTGAGGTTACAAACAGCAAAGGGCACAAAGGTACATGTAAAAACATACTATAGACAATACGTCAGTTTTCCCATTCAGATAGAAGTCAGCTGTTAAACCAGAATGTCAATAATAAAAAAGATGTATATTGAGAAAGAATCTCAGTAACGTGCCAAAAGAGTCACATGAAAAAAATCAATCAACAAACAGATAACGAAAAAACATATTTATGAATAAAGTCATATGATTCAAATTGCCCAAACAAATAGCATTGCCTTAGGGTTCCCCTGATCTCAGGTCACTCCCTTCATCTCCTCCTCCAGGTCATTTCTCCTCGGAGGCAGAATCACTACTCCTCCAACTCTTCATGATGCCAGTTCCTCAGGGGAGGAATCATGAGCTTTCCACTGCTCGGCCTCGGGACCTTTCTCTTGGCAGGGCTTCTCTGGGCTACTCCAGGACATTGCATCCTCCTGAAAGTCTCTTTTTTCCCACATTCTGTCCTAGAAATGGCAACTCCAGCCAATTTGACCCAGATATATACCTTCCCAGGATACCTCCTATCCAATCAAAACCTCTCATATACTTAAAAGAACACCACATCATCCACAACACTAAAACTCAGATGCCTCTACACTTATAAATAACTGCAACCCAGTAATCGAGAATCACACCAAGTGCCATCTAGTGGTCACTCCAGAGTAGTGCAGCTTCAAATATTTGGCGTTTTTCATAGCACTTCAAACAATGACAAATTCTTGGGTCTCCCCCACCCAAAATATCTTGTACACTCAATTAGAACAAGGCACACAATTGAAAGTCTTCCCACATAAATGATTTGGAAAATGGAATGACAAGTGAGGTGATCAAATTTGCAGATAACACAAAATTATTCAAATAAGTTAAAACAACAGTAGATTGTGAGGTACTGCAGAGGGACCTTGTGAGACTAATAGCCTGAGCATCTGAATGGAAAATTAAATTTAATGTCAAAAAGCAGGTGCATAGTGCAGGGTTCTATTTTGGGAGTTCATCTCCCAGGAAAAGGACATAATGGGGTGAATTTTCCAAATACTATGTGCAAAAAATTAGCATCTACCCACGTATTCCATATTTTATGAAAGCTGAAAATACAGGTACATTTTCACTTTTATGCACACATATACACATGTAAAAAAGGGGCAGTCTAGGGGCATTCCCAGAGGAGGCCAGCAGTTATGAGCGTAAGTTGCTATTTTAAAAGACACTTATACATGTACATGTGCCAACTTACATATTTTTATACCTGTTAATTATCTGACATAAGTGATAATAAATGTGTTTATTGTGTGGTTCTGACTGGGTAGGAGATCTGGATAAACTGGAGGAGTTCAGGCTGAAAAATCAGGAAGGTCTCGATAATTTGTGGAAGGACCGAGTGAGCTGGTGGACTAATTGGTAAACTGGCTATCTTCATATAGAGACGCATGTTTTAAAATTGCATATAAAACAGGACCTTTTTAAAGTCCTACTTTATTTTCATGTGTAAAATATATGCATGTACATTTTTAAAATAGGTAAGAAAAATATGCACATTCATGTATGTTGCAGGGTAGAGATACGTGTATTTTATAAAAATGCAAGGGCTCGAGCCCCCGTGTGCAAAAGCCTCGACCCTAATAGTGATGCCACTGGGATGGGGAATGCCCACCCCCTCGTCCCTCTCCCAGCGGGGCGGAGCATCCCCCGGTTGCCAAGCGAGCGCTCCAACGGAGCACGCACACCGGGCCCGGTGTCAGGCATCATCAGTTAGGAAGCTTATGTTAGTTAGTAATAAGTTTACTTCAGCAGTTATGCTTGTTCCTCTGTTCTATCAACCTGTTACAGCATGCAAGGTGTATTATATGTTGCAGCTTTAGGCGGGTGCACGAGCCAGGGCCGTATTAAGTAGGCCTGCGGTATGGGCCACCTTGCTAGCAAGAACAAGGTGGGGAGCCGGAGGAAGGGGACACCTTGCTAGGAGACACGGCGGGCAGTCCCCAGGAACATTGGTTATACATACAATTAGTGGCTCATGCATATCATATGCTAGTTCTATTTGGTCAAATTGTTTAAAGTACAATAAAGCTGCGGCCTCTTCCACCATAAAGGTCTATTGCTTCATATTTTGTAGCCTTACAAGAATTTGTGACAATAAGTTAAAATTCGGGGCAAGAGGGGAGAGGGGGAGTGGGGGGGGGGCATGCATCAGCGATCTCGCCGTTATGTGCATATATCATACATGCATGTTATAAAATACCAGAAATGATGAACTGATGGTCATGCATGCGCATATGTGCCATCTCATGCATTTGTTTAAAAGTTATCCTCCCTGTGGAAATCCCCGGCTCATTGTGAGGCGCAGTGAAAAAAGGAAATAGAATGTCCAGAATGATCTGAAAAGGAATGGAGAATAATATGTAAAATATTTTGCCTCTTTATTGCGCCATAGTATGACTGCATCCTGAGTACTGTGTGTAGTTCTGGTTGCCGCATCTCAAAAAAGACATAGAGCAACAGGAAAAAGTGCAGAGGAGGGCAAAAAAAATGTTAAAGGGGATGAACAGCCCTCTTACAGTATGATGAGAGGCTACTCATGCTAGGGCTCTTCAGCCTGAAAAAGAGATGGCTGAGAGGGGACATGATAAAAGTTTATAAAATCCCGAGTGCAATGTAACAGGTGAATAAAGGATGGCTATTTTTTTATCCTTTTAAAAAAGTACTAAAACAAGGGGACCTTCAACATGCCTAACCGCCAGCAGATTCAAAACAAATTTCAGAAAGTCCTCTTTTACTCAGCACACGGTCAAGCTGTGGAATCTGTTGCCGGAGGATGTGGTCAAGGCAATTAGCATAGCAGAGTTTAAAAGAGGTTTGGATAAGTTCTGAGAGGAAAAGCCCATAACATATTATTAGCCAGGCAGACTAAAGAAAATATTTGCTCTCCCTGGGAGTGAGTAACAGGAAATAGATCTACTTTATGGATCTTCCAGGTACCTGAGCCTTTGATTGGTAACTGTCGGAGACAGGATGTTGGGCTTGACGGACCTTGGTATGGCCCAACATGTTTCTTATTTCCCTTTATTAAAACAACAAACAAATCTGGTATCGGTCTGCTTTAAATTCCAGTACTGTTGAAATGCATTCTTTATCCCATAGTATCTGAAAGTGGACAGCTCTGACCAAGCTTATATTAAAAGAGGCACTCAGAAAGTATTCCTGTTGGGGATGCTGCCTGCTAGACTTTCTCTGAAGAGGGAGCAAACCTTCTAAAATGAAAATTCAAACCCTACTAACTTGAGATGACACTAAAATGGTTCTAATTACCAGGAACATTAATTGAAGAAGGCAAGGCACTAAATACTTAAGAACTGGTCTCAGTTTAGAACTTAAAAATTCTATAGCCTGTCAAGGTTTGGTAACGGGCAGAAGTGAAATAAACAATTCATGCCAACATTATCAGTTTAAAGAGTGGGAAATTCTTTCTATAGAACTGTAGCTAACACGTTTTAACAAAAGAAAGAAATCAACAGCATTAAAGCAATAGTGAGAGTAGATGCACATGTAAACTGTACCTCAAGGAGCAAAAATATTTATACACAGGGAAATTTAATTATCCTTTCTTTTGCATAGTGAATCAGTACAATCAGATAACCCTATACATCAGGGAAATTTGTAGTCCTGTGGAAGATTTGATGGGAAAGGAAAGTAGATTCTCTTCTTGGTTTCATTACAACTATCAGCTCGATACAGTATCGTCCGGTCGAAGATTGCCCGTCTGTAACGTGCTCGGAGCGCACAATACAGACGAGTAAGGCCATCCAGCGATACAGTCTCCAGTTTCACGCGTCCTTAGCGCTTTGTAAAATAGACACATAACCCTTTCCGCACCCAGCATGTAAATGAATGAAAAAGCTGTATAATGAAGGAATTAGCTATTCCCCTCCGATACTGTAACGGGCGCTGATACTATCTCCTCAGTAACCCGCTGTTTTGCCGCGGCCTTAACCTGCTACTTTACCGCCTCCCCCTAGAAGGAGTTAGGACTGTGAGTCTAGTAACAAATCCATCGACACCGCTTAAGATACTCAAACACAATAAAACAATAAGCCTGGCACCCTCCTTGATGTAGTATGTCCCGGATGCCCCCCCTCCCCAGCGCGCCCGCCACTACCCCTTTCATCAGCTGCATCCACCCATTATGCCCCTCACGGGCATGTCCCGCTTCACAGAGCGCTCCCACTCAAATCCGTTCATGGGTATATACCCTTTCGCCCCCCTCACAGCGCCATGCTACCACTGCGACCCGGCAGTCCCGTGAGGCCTACAAAAAAAAAAAAAAAATCCCCGGCTCCCGCGCCCCCCGCACTGGCCCGCCGACTCTAACCCCCTCCTCCCGATCGGGCGGGTAGGCGGCGGTGAAAAGCAAAAAAAAACCAAAATCAATTTTTTTTTTCAAAAAGCGACATCACACAATGCATAAAATAATTTCTCCAGCCTTAAAGCGACAATTTTGTTTTTTTCCAAAAGCGACTTACTTTTGGGATCTGTCAAGATCCCAAAAGTAAGTCGCAAAAGTAACTTACTTTTCTGAAGCCATCAGGAACACGATCTTAGCTCCTCCGGACGAAGACGAAGATGGCCGCCTGCACGGGGAAAGCGTGCAATTGGCAGCTGAAGACGTGACGTCACGACGTTTGGGGTCACGAGATGTGACGTCACGTCTTCAGCGGCCAATTGAACGCTTTCCCCCGTGCAGGCGGCCATCTTCGTCTTGAGCTACGATCGTGATGGCTTCAGAAAAGTAAGTTACTTTTGCGACTTACTTTTGGGATCTAGACAGAGTCGGCGGGCCAGTGCGGGGGTGCGGGAGCCGGGGATTTTTTTTTTTTTTTGTAGGCCTCACGGGACTGCCGGGTCGCAGTGGATGCAGCCGATGAAAGGGGTAGTGGCGGGCGCGCTGGGGAGGGGGGGGCATACGGGACGTACTACATCAAGGAGGGTGCCAGGCTTACCGAACCGCTGCTATTGCCTCTGCTCGCAGGGCCTCACGGGACTGCCGGGTCGCAGTGGATGCAGCTGATGAAAGGGGTAGTGGCGGGCGCGCTGGGGAGGGGGGGGCATCCGGGACGTACTAAATCAAGGAGGGTGCCAGGCTTACCGAACCGCTGCTATTGCCTCTGCTCGCAGGTCTATTTTGCCGGCTTGCTGCACGCTTTCGCTTTGCTCGGCTCGGCTCTGTTTTTTCTCCTCTCCCGACTTTTCGTGTTTTTTACACTTCCTGGTGCCTGTCATTCCAAATGCCATTTGAAATGACATTTGAAATGACAGGTACCAGCGCACCCAGGTTACTGTATAGGCGCTGTATTAAGCGCCTATACAGTAAAATGGGTTACGCGGGCATAACCTTTCCCTAACGCTTTAAAGCCGCAGCATGCATTTGCATGCGATTAGAAGAGAGTATCGGGGAGTTAGTGAAGAGAACTGTGCGTGCGGGGAGGAAGGGTGTGCCTGACACTGCCGCACTGTTTTTACCGCGGCCTTACTGTATCGACCTGTATGTTAGTAGCTGTCCTGGACATGGATGAGAGAGACCAGAGCAGACAGCGAGGACAACAGAAAAGGTGAAGATGTTTACTCTGTACTACAGCTATGAAGACCATACACACAAGCGACTGACAAGTAAGTGTACACACTTACTTTAGATATGACCAGACTAGAGACCCTGAAAGAAAAACTGAAATATAGGCGAAAAGGAAGAGTGAGGAGAACGCACTGAGAAGGAGCAAGGAGCCAAACTTAAAAAGAAAAAAGTTATAAGGAAACATAAAAAAACATACCTGAGATCCACAGTTTCATTGAAGTCCTGGAAAACAGATTCACAAAGATTTATTTTTTATGACAACATTGAGAGCATAGAAAATAATAGAACTCAGAAGAGGAAAAGTTTTACTTATCTGAATAGATGCACTGCTGGGATTTAATTCTGTGAAAGAGAAACATAATATATTTATTGCTGTGTTTAAAGTAGTAACAGAGATTTAGCACAATTTACAGTGGGGTAGATTTTCAAAGGGGTACGCGCGTAAGATACACGTGTACCCCTCGAAAACCTACCCCAAACCCCCCCTGCACGCGCCGAGCCTATTTTGCATAGGCTCGGCGGCGCGCGCCAACACCGGGATGCGCGTAAGTCCAGGGGCTTTGCAAAGGGGGTGTGTCAGGGGCGTGTCGGATGGGCGGCACGAATTTTGGGGTGAGGCGGGAGGCATGTCGGGGGCGTGATGCCGGCCTGGGGGCATGGTCGAGGCCTCCGGACCAGCCCCCGGGTCGGGTGATGGCGCGCCAGCAGCCCGCTGGCACGTGCAGATTTACACCTGCTTTTGGCAGGCGTAAATCTGCCAGCAAAGGTAGGGGGGGTTTAGATAGGGTCGGGGGGATCGGTTAGGTAAGGGAAGGGAGGGGAAGGTGAGGGGAGGTGGAAGGAAAGTTCCCTCCGAGGCCGCTCCGATTTCAGAGCGGCCTCGGAGGGAACAGGCAGCGCGCACCGACCCCAGATTTTATAAGATACACGCGGCTGCGTGCGTATCTTATAAAATCCAGCATACTTTTGTTTGCGCCTGGTGCGCGAACAAAAGTATGCGCGCGCGTAAATTTATAAAATCTACCCCAGTATTTTTAAGTTTTTAAGAGGTCGTTATTCAGCCGTGGAGCGGCTAGTTAAGTTAGCCAGTTTAGCTATCCGCCTAACTTAATGGGGATATTCAGTGGCACAGGCACACTGCTGAATATCTCCGGCTATCTTAAAGTTAGCTGGTTATGTCAATCCAGCTAACTTTAGGACGGCCCTATTAACAAAGCAGAGTTAGCCGCATTGATTAAGTGGCTAACTCCGAATATTGGAGTCAGTCGCATAACTTATGTGGCTAACACTAGTCCACCCTGAAATGCCTCCTGCCTACCCCTGGAATGCCTCCCACTTATGCATCTAAATTCTAGATGCATATGGCTCTCAATATAGCTGGGTAGCCATTTAGATGGATAACTTTTCACTCATTCGTCTAAATGGCTTTTGAATATTCAAATGTTTTTAATTGAGTTGAACTTTAGACAATTATTTTAACCATTTTAATACCTTTGCCAAATGTTTTTAAATTATATATTAATTAATAAAATGTTTAACAAAGAATATTTATTTGAATTTATTGCCTACTAAGATGGGCATTTGGGAGAAATGAAATAGGAAATGTGATAAAATTTCCTATTTGATTTAATTTCGTTCTCAAAGGGAAACAATTGAAAATCTGATGAAATTTCATTCGTTTTCACATTTCATTTTGAAAACAAAAAAATGGATTAATCTGGCCTAGGCACAGGGCAATAGCTGGGGTCTCACTTAGGGAATAGGCCAAGCCCAAAGCAGGGGCCTTGACTTATGCCCGATCATGACATCATGGCCTGGGCCTAGGCCCGAGGCTGGGGCCTCACCTAGGGATAGCATGTAGCCTGATGCAGGAGCCAAAGCTTAGGCTCAAGCAGAATGCCAGGGTCTTGGCTGTGGCCCAGACTGAATGCCGGGGTCTCAGCCGAGACCCCAAAATTTGAAAAAACTTACCTGCTTCATTGGGGATCCAGCATCGTGGTCCAGGCCCAATGCTGGGACCCAACCCAGAGGCCAGGTCCCGACCTCAGGGCCTTGGCCTAAGGTCAGGCTCAAGCATGGTGCCCAGTCCTCGGACATCTTCTGTCTTCTTTCTTCTTCGATGAAGTGACGCTGTCTGCTTGGAAGGCACCAGAGTTAATTAACTCTAGTGCTTCTTCCCCAGCTGAGGGCACCATTTTGATATATGGCAGCCTGAGAGTGATCATGTGACAACATAACATCATCACTGTCTAGAGCAGCTGGACACCCTTGCATTGGCACTGGGAAGGAAGGAAAGATGGGGAGTGGGGGAAAAGTTCATAGTGTTTGGGTCAGTCAAGAGGGAGAAAGATGAATGACAGTGTTGGGTTTGAGCCAGAGTCGGACCGGAGGAAGGGAGTGTGGACATACACAGGATGGAGGTGATGTGCTTAGAAGATGATCACGGGAATGAATAGGTGCATCTGGAAAATTTTACCAGGTACCAGGTAATACTTATAAATAATATATTTGGTTAGCTAGGATTATATTTCATTAAACATTTGATTTTCAATCCCAGTAAAATTTACAGAAAAAAAATTGCTTTTTACTTAAGGAAAAATGTGATGGGTTTTATTACAATTTAAAGCCAAAATGTGTTCAGTTGAACACTGATTTGTTTATACTTTAGTGAACACACAATTCATATGAAATAGCTAGTCTTCTGTCCTTTTCAGACCTATATTCTTTAAATTACCACATCACACAATGTCTTAGCAGCCTGAACTCTGGAGTTCCTTGTGCTGTATTCGTCCCATGTCTCTTGTTAGTCTATTTTAACTTGTCTTACTCCAGGATGCAGGGACCTTTGCAACCCATTGCGCTGATATGTCTCAGTGATTTATTGTTTTTGCTGTAAATGTAATCAGGTACTAGTGTTCTTGTGTTTATGTTTTTACTGACCATGTATCTAACATTGCATACATTAGTGATATATAAATAATAATAACCCAAATATTTAGTATTCAGCTGAATAAGTAGAAAACTATTGAGCCTCTTCCTACAAAAACCTATTACATCTCTCTCTCTCTCCCTCTCTCTCTATATATATATTAAAATGCACATTGGTCTCTGGAAGTGGTGTTTTGTCAAGGACTTTTTATTCTACTGCCAGAGCTGTGCAAGCTGCTAGAGGACACTCTAGTAGCTCATTCTTCAGAAGCATGGCAAGAACCCCTTTGCTAAACAAACATTGTGACAGCTGATGATGACTGTGAGCTTTGCATTCACAAGACAGCAGATCCTCATTTCCCTGCACATTCCTGCCTCAATCAGCAAAATCAGACCCACTCACAGCTGCTATACCACTGCGCAGCAGATGGATGTAGTCAACACATCCCCATATTCCCAGTTGATATGCACCCTTGCCTTTCTTTTCTTGTCCTGCAGCCCAGCAAATAAGAGAGGATGGCAGACTCTGCACAAACAAGCAGGGAGTACAGGCATACTCCTCAAAACAGTGCACTTACCAACCTGATGTTTCCTGACATACTACATTTCCCCAAGCTCTTTCTCTCCATCTTTCCTGCCATCACTATCAGTGACAGCCATCCCTGCCTGCACAGTGAGATCCTCTTCAAGACTGTGGGCCTTACCAAGAGTGGCAAATTGCAACGTGATTGCAGCAAAGCCACCAAGAACTAATGGCAGGTGCACAACCCCACTGAAGAAGAACTGCCATGCCACAGAAAAGTTGTGGGTACATGTGTACAGCTCAGGACTATGATGATGCTGTCCCGGTGTTTTCCACTGCACAGTACATAGAATTCACACCATTGCTTTTGCCCCACATCTACAGGACAACAGTCCATGCAGCTTATCTTTATCCCATTCAAGCATCACCATATAACAAACCTAAATGTCCTCCAATTTAACTGCAGAATCTTCTACTACTTGTGCAAACACATATAACATTATCAGGTATCAGCTATATATGTGTGTATGTGTAACATATACTTCTTTCCTAGCACTCGATGACCTATTTCATTAGGATGGCATTTGACATGAATGTGAAGGTTAAAAGCCCCAAAGGAAAATTTAAAAAAAGAATGTGGATCAATATCATTCAGCAGGATATTGAGGCCTGCGGTTCAAGCAGAAGAGCTACTTTTGACACAGTAACATGGTAGACAATGGCAAGGAGGACAGTTTACTACCACAAGCTCCAGCAGAGAGCCTGATATACAAAATGTCTAGGTGCCTATCTTCAAGTTAGATGCTGAGATTTTTTAAATAAAAGACTACAGCGCTTGTGCTCTGACATACATGAGTACAAACTCAAAGCGCAAGTTATGATTATTAATTTTCAACAGAGAGGTTATCCTCTATCCATTATCAGAAAAGCTTATAAGCGTGCCCGATGCGTTAACAGAGATCTCCTTTTTTTGCCCTCCAATTCCCGACAGGAAGACAATAGAATTGTGTGTGTCTTACCATTTTCTCCCATGTTTATAGAGTACAGAACATTATTAAAAAATACTGGCATATTTTGAGATTGCACGAGGGCTTGCATGAGATGCTTAGATTTGCTTTAAAATGGGGAAAGAACTTGAGAGACATGATTATTCACTCTGATTTTGCAGATGAACTTGCACGACGTGTTACGGACCTTAGGGCCGATAGGGGACATTCCCCATGTGATAGGTGCTCTGTTTGTGCTCAATCTTTTATGGGAGAGTTCTTACCTTTTTTCAAAAATGGGAAATTTAGGCTTCAAGCCTGTACAAATTGTGAATCAACAGGATTGATATATGGATTATGGTGTCCATGCCCCTTGCTTTACATCGGAAAAATGAAACGTAGTTTGAAGACTCGGATGATTGTGCCATCACGACGAATAGAGTTGAAGCGCCGGTAGTAGAACACTGTTTACAGAAAAATCACATCTTTGAAGACTTGAAATTTGCAGTGATTGAAAAACCAGCACCTTGCAATCGTGGGGGAGACTTTGACAATTATTTATTACAAAGAGAACAGAAATTGATATCTTTTTTTGATTTTGTGGAACCTAAAGGACTCAATAAAGGGATTGATTGGACTGTTTTCCAATGGGGAGCCCATTAATAATGGTGGACAATGGGATTTGTAGTGTTGGGAGAAGTTCCGGTTTTGAGACAGTATTTAAAATGTTGGTATCCGGTTTTGAGTTGATCGTTTGAGATGCTTTGGCGCCATTACTGAATCCTGTGAGAGATGTAAAACTAAGTCCGGGTGAGTGGGTGTTTTCCACATTTTGAGAGATGTGATTTGTGCTATGTAGTAAGTTTAACCCTGTGGCTGATGGTCTGACTGTTTTTATGTTTTTGTGTGTGTTACATTTTAGATTTACAGAATATTTTGCCTTCATGTAATTTGCAATATTCCCCTGAAGAAGACTGATATGCAGTTGAAACATGATTCATGTCGGGATGAAGTTTGAACGATTGGTTTTGATGGTTTAAGAAGACCTATATGTGTGGCTAAGTATTCTTATTTTATTGGGTAACATTTAGCATAATAAGTAGCGAGCTAATTGGGTAAAGATGTGGGTTATAATGAAATTTATCATTGAATAAAATTGAGTGATTGTTTGTTAAAGAGTATCGAGTGACAATAAATGATTATTTGAAAAATTGCTCCAAAAAGCTGACTACAGCCTGTGGCCCATTGTGTGGCGAGAGGCTGCAGATTAAAGATCTTTGAGAGCTCTTGCCTTATGATATTGTCATTCGTTCTCATGATTGTGGATTTTATAGTTTTCTGAAGATTGGGATTTGATTCCTCTTCCCTCTCTGGTTGTTCCTATTTAGAGTTAAATAAAAATATGCCATCTTTGAGCAAATGGAATACAGCCAACATGGATTTACCCAAGAGAAGACTTGTCTCACCAATGTGCTACATTTTTTGAAGAAGTTAATAAACATCTGATAATGGTCAGCTGGTGCATATAGTATATCCGAATTTTCAGAAGGCATTTGACAAAGCCCTTATGGAGCAAATTAAAAAGCCATAAGATAGGTGACAATATCCTATTGTAGATTGTGAACTATATGGTTAGTTTTTTCAATGAAGAAAGTTAAATAGTGGCATGCCCCAGGGATCTGTAATAAATTTAAAAATGTCCTGAAAAAGGGAACAATAAGAGAGGTCATAAAAAATGCAGATGATACAAATTATTCCAAGTTGTTAAATCACAAGGGAATTGTAAGAAATTGCATGAGGACCTTGCAAGCCTAGGAGACTGGGCTTCCACATGGCAGATGAAATTTAATGTGGACAAGTACAAAGTGATGCACATAGGGAAAGTAATGTAAATTGTAATTACACAATGTTAGATTCTGTATTAATAGTCACCACCAAGAAATTGGATATAGGTGTCATTGTGGATAGTACGTTTAAATCCTCAGCTCAGTGTGTGATGATAGTAAGAAAAACAAACAGAATGTTAGGATTTATTTAGAAAGAACTGAAGGATAAAATGGAGAATATCATAATACCTCTGTATTACTCCATGATATAACCGCACACAGAGTACTGTGTATAATTCTGGTCAACGTATCTCAAAATATATAGTAAAAATAGAAAAGGTACAGGAAAGGGTGATCAAAATGATAGAAACATAGAAGTGATGGCAGGAAAGGACTTAATGTCCCATCCAGTCTGCCCAGCAAGCTCTCATAGTTATCATACTTATCAGTTACTCAGTCCGTCAAGGTCAGGGCTCTTGTTGGTTACTGTTTGAGCCCAATTTCATTCCCCCCCCCCACCTCCCACCACCACCACCATTGAAGCAGAGACTAATACTGAAGTTTCATCAGAAGCATAGTATCAGGCTTTTTGGTTAAGGGTACTAACTGCCATAACAAGCAAATTACCCCCATGCTCTTGTAGGTTACTGTTGGGTTCAGTTCCATTCCTCTTTTCCCCCTGCCATTGAAGCAGTGAGCACTGATGGAGTTGCATTAGGGGTGTGCATTAATTTCAACGTATTGGCAATCCGCAACATATAGGGCCATATTCGTTGTATTTATGGGGAAGCGAAATGTATCGCAATTCCCACGAATACAACAAATCTTCACTGAATTATTCGGCCGTCTAAAGGAGCGAATTTAAACAAAACCCCCACCCTCCTGACCCCCCCAAGACTTGCCAAAACTCCCTGGTGGTCCAGCGGGGGTCCGGGAGCCATCTACTGCACTCACGCCGTCGGCTGCCTGTATTCAAAATGGTGTTGATAGCCCCTGTGACATAGTAAGGGCAAAGGCTATCGGTGCCATTTTGATTGCTGGCAGCCAACGGCCCAAGTGTAGATCGCTCCCGGACCCCCGCTGGACCACCAGGGACTTTTGGAAAATCTTGGGGGGGTCAGGAGGGTGGGGGGTTGTAGTTAATTAAATTTTAGCTGGGAAATGAATAAGAATGGAACGCATGAACGGATCAGGGCCCCCCTTGCTGAATGCAATGTATCTGCCCCCCCATGAATATGAATACCGAATGTAACGTATGCGGTCCCTCTGCACATCCCTAGAGTTACATCACAGTATGAAGGCTTATTTGTTAAGAGTAGAATCCATCACACCAGCAAGTTACCCTCATGCGACGGTTTATTTGTTAAAGGTATTATCCGCTACACCAACAAGCTACCCCCAAGACTCTTACTTCATTCCTCTCCCCCTTGTCTTTAGGGATCCATGGTGTTTATCCCATGCCATTTTGAAATCTTGCACAGTATTTGCCACCCTCTCCATGAAGAAATATTTCCTGACACTGATTCTGAGTCATCCTCCTCGGAGTTTCATTTTATGACCCCTAGTTCTATTGTATTCTTTCCAGAGGAAAACGTTTGTTGTTGATCGTGCATCATTAAAACCTTTCAAGTAGCTGAAGGACTGTATCATATCTCCTCTGTCCCTCCTCTCCTCCAGAATATTGATGGAGACCTCCCACCATTTTGGTCACCCTTCTCTGGACCGCCTCCAACCTGTCTCTGTCCCTTTTGAGATATGGTCTCCAGAACTGAACATAGTACTCCAGGCAAGGCCTCACTAAGGACCTGTACAAGGGGATTATCACTTCCTTTTTCTTACTAGATATTCCTCTCTCTATGCAGCCCAGCATTCTTCTAGCTTTAGCTATCTTCTTGTCACATTGCTTTGCCATCACTAGACTCTATCACCCCAAGTTCTCTCCCATCACATACAGTTTTTTTGGATTACCACATCCCAGGTGCATGATTCTATACTTCTTGGTATTAAATCCCAGTTGCCATATCTTTGACCACTCTTCAAGATTCCTTAAATCATGCCTCTTTCTCTCCACTCCTTCCGGCGTGTCCACTCTGTTGCACATCTTCATATCATCTGCAAATAGACAAACTTTACCTTCTATCCCTTCCGCAATATCGCTCACAAAGATGTTGAACAGAATCGGTCCCAACACCGATCCTTGCAACACTCCACTTAACACCATCCTCTTTTCAGTGTATTTTCCTTTTACCTTCATACTCTGTCTTCTATCCATCGTCAACCAGTTTGTAATCCATGCCACCACCTTGGCGCCCACTTTCAAGCTTCTCATTTTGTTAATGAGTCTTTTATGTGGGACTGTGTCAAAGGCAAATCTCATCGAACACTCTTCCCCAATCCAGTTCTCTAGTCACCCAATCAAAGAAATCAATCAGATTCATCTGACAGGATCTTCCCCTGGTGAATCCATGCTGTCACAGATTGAGCAAGCCACCAGATTGTAGTTAGTTCACTAGGCTGCCCTATGAGAAAAGGCTAAAGATGTTAAGATTCTTAAGTTAGAGAAGAGACGTCTGATGGAAGGACTATTAAATCATGAGTCGAATAGAATGGGTACATGCAAATTAGTTTACTCTTTCAAAAAGTAAAATGAATAGGGGACACTCCATTAAGTTGCTAAACAGCACATTTAAAACAAATTAGAGAAATGTTTTCACTAAGGGGTGAATTTTAAAAGAGTTGCTCACATTTAAAGGCCCATATAGGCAAGTATATGGGCCGAGCAGGAGCAACGCTTATTTTAAAATCAGAAAATTTTATACATTTATGCACGTGCAACAGGACATGCAAAACAAGGGATGGATTTGGGGCAGGTCTGAAGTGTTCCTGAGCAGGGCCAACGTTTACACACATAAACCCTAATTTTAAAACCAGCAAATGAAATGTGTATAGGGCTGATACCTGCACATATTTACTTCTGTTCTTTTTCAAGTGTATATCTGAATAAAACTTGTTATAGCCAAAAACTGATTGGGTAAGGGGTCTGGGTAAACTGGGGGGCGTGCAGGCTGAAGCACCAGAGGGGTCTTGTTGACCTGGAGACAGACTGTGCAAACTGGTGGACTAAGTGGTCAAACTGAGTATTTCTTTCATGTGCACATGTTTTAAAATGTGCTCACTTGTGTGTGTAAAAACTGACAAGTCCTAAGGAAAGATAATGCAAATAATGTTTCCTCACATAACAGCTTAAAATTCAGAGCACACATACATATGCTCAGCATATGCTATATTATATGCATGCACTTGTGCGGACAATTAAAAATTCCAGTGTAGATAAGCATGTGCCTATATATTCATGTATGTGGGCACATGCACTTGTTTTAAAGTTACCATCCCTATGAAAAATTAAGCTCTAAAAATATGTATTTATATATATATATTTATTTGTTTGTTTATTTGTTTATTTATTTTGGAATTATTTATTCACCGCATTTTCCAATTACAGTGGGCCCTTGAGTTACGACCGGCTCGAGTTACGACCAACTCGGGTTACGACCAACTTTCCTGGTCTTGAGTTACGACCAAAGTTTGAGTTACGAACAAAATTCTGGTTTTGACTTACGAACAGAGAGAAAGCCATAATGCCACTTTGACATGCAGAGTGTGGCGTACAAACAGAACAGTTCACCCTTGTGAAGGTTTGATTATCTTCAGAGTGAGGAAACTCACCCAAAGATGAGATTTGTGCAATGTTCTCATGATGTTACCCAGGTAGATAATCCATATGCAGATATTGTAAAGGAACTGGTGGAGGAGGTGAAATTGTTGTTTCTGGTTGGCTAATCACATTTTATAACCTTTTGGTGAGTACACTAGGAAATTATTGGTGTTTCTGATTATTACAGACATTATACAACCATTTTTTATTATAGAAATGGTTAGGTAAGGGGTGCATTATGGGTATTTCCATTATTTCCTATGGAAAAAATAGTCTTGACTTACAACCAACTTGAGTTACAACCAGCCCTCTGGAACCAATTGAGTTTGTAAGTCAAGGGACCACTGTAGCTTCTCTGGGCTTTAAAAAGATTTGCACAAGCTCCAAGAGGAAAAGTCTATAAATAGTAATAAATTAGGTAGACTTGGGGCAAGTCACTTCTTATCCCTGGGCCTAAACACCATGGGATTTGTCTACCCTTTTGAAATGCTGCCAAGTGTGAATGACCTGAATTGGCCACTGTTGGAAAAGGAATTCTGGGTTTGATGATGGACCCTTTCTCTGTCCCAGTATGGCAGTTCTTATGTATAAAATTAGGCCCCTGAAAAGGGAAGTGGGCCAAATTGTGATGAACAAACTGGGCTAGGTCTGGCTGACACTATTTTGGATGGCAGAAATTAACAATCACACTGGCCTTGGTGTGTCTGTGCCATTTGCAAGCATAACTCTGGCAGGGCAGGAGCAACCGGGGATTGCTTCTGCCTTGTGAAGATTAAGAAACTTATGGTAAGAGAGTTCAGAGGGGTGGGGGTGGGAGTATAGATGGGGAGGCCCTGGAAGGGCCCACATTTGCTTGTTTTTCATTTTGTTTTCTATTTTTATTTGGCATTTGTTTAATGTTTCATTTTCTAATTTTAAATATGCAAGAAAAATCCCCCAAGGCAAATGAAACAAAGCAATGAAACAAAAACCAAAATGAAATGAAAAAATGTGTGTGCACACCCCTAGAATAAAACTAGAGAAAAGCTGAAAAGGAACTTATCACTGAGATGGAGTTTATTATCCCTGAAGAGAGTTGGAGTCCATGTTGATTGATACTTTAATAGTTATAAATAAATAGTGTTTACATTCTTCAATTTCCATGAATTATTTTGTTTATACATTCATTTACTAATTTTTCAGAATGTATTTCATTTTAATTTTACAATTTAGTTTCTCTTCCATTAGTTCTATATGTCATTACTGGAATGTCTTTTGGTCACTTCCACAGGGACAGCCTTGGAATGGCATTCAATATTAGTACTGCTAGGCACATTACTTTTTTAGTTTTGTCCTTCACTCTGACTTAATCTCTATGGATCAAATCTGGATCAGAGCTGAAGGCTTGCTCTTTAGCAACCCTGATATGCTATTTTTGTTTTGCTTTACAAGTAACCAAAATATGAGCATGCTACCGGTCTGCGGTTACAGCTTCAAGACTGAAGTGGTACAGTGGACTTTGAAAAGTATTACTATCTTCTGGCATGGCTTTTCAATCATATTATGAAGATGAAAAGTTATACGTGGGGTGTGTGTAAAGAAAAAGTATAAAACATAGAGTTCTAAATGGTGTCAGCTCTTTCTCGAAACCCATGTAATAAACCAGGCCTCTTATCTGAGGGTACAAAGGGATGGGCCATGAATTCCCACCTACAGCAATTACTCCTAAGCCAACTCAATTAAGAGAAATTTCTGACTACAGTTCCAGGTTACTTAGTTGGATTTGGTTAAGTGAGAAATGGGGTAGGAGGGTTATTTGTGGCATATCACTGAAGTTGGTATTGAGGAGATGGGGGTCGACCTAGTCCAAATTTGATTCATTTCAGTTTGTTCATATTCTCGAGATCTTTTCTTTTTCAGATCGTAGTGCATACACATGCTGTAATGGAGATGGTGTATGTAGCTGAAAAACTCATAGTCTTGGTAGTGGTAAAAAAAAAAAGTATGTTGTGGTTGAGGAATATATAAAAATAAATTGTAAAATGGAGTAGCAGTTGGCTATGAAGCAGTTAGCTTTGACGACAACCAACTGATATCAATCTGTGGATTAAACCACTGAAACAATGTCTAGCTAGTAATCTGGTTCAAAAGAAGGGGCTTTGTTAATTTTGTGGTCTGTTGCATAGAAGGTGAAAATTCTCAGGAAAACGAAAGTATATTATCATCCACCCCACCTTTAAACTATCTATATTTCATTTAGATTTTGTAGAAAAGATTATAGGTTATTAATAAAATAAAAATAAGATACTCTTCCTTTTCACATTTGCAATGATTTTTTTTTATTGAAGCATACATTTAAAAAGCAGTCATTCTAGTATTCATTTTGATCAAATTATATACTTCTTTTATCACTTAATAACAGAGTAGCAGAAGCTCTTTAAGCACATAACTGTGCCATTTTGATGTAATTCAGCCTGAGCTACAATTGTATCAAATACATTTCTTTAAAAAATACCGTTTAATGAAAAATTACCCAGAAATTTAACAGAATAGAAAGATAATGTCAGATTGGGAATTAAAGTTTAAGTAGGGAACATAGGACTCTTCTAGAAGATGTGAGACGGGTAGACATCGAGACATGCAAATGTGAACAGAGTCACTGCTATCATTTACACTCTCTCAATAATTCTAAAATGCAAAATGTATTTGTATAAAGAAATGCAGTAGAATGAGTTTATGAAAAAGGAAAATTTGGTTGCGTCATTTTGCTTAAGAGCTCTTTCTTTACAAATAAAACAATACTTTCCAAGAAAAAAAAAAGCTATTATATTTCATTACCCACAGAAATGCACAAACTTTTGGATGCTAGTTATGCCTGTCACATGTCACCAGGAGTGCCTTTTGTTACAAGAAACTACATTTGTAGTAGCTAATGGAGCATTTATTTTTTTTATCGCCACTGGATGCCCAGCTGAAGTTTCATTGTTTAGCAGTGCCAGCTTTTCTTACAAAGAACTACAGTTGTAGTAGCTAATGGGGCATTTTATTTTTTTTTAGCACTACTGGATGCTCAACTGAAGTTTCACTGTTTTTTTAGTGCCAGGGGACCAGCTAAGATATATCCTAGGATGTTAAGGGAGCTCAGAGTTTGGTGGGTCCTCTGAGGGACCTGTTCAATTAATTTTTGAAAATGGAAGTGGTTCCATGGAATTAGAGAAGGGCAATTGGGCTCTTTTTTTTACAAAAGTGGTAACAAAGAACAAGTTCGATGAGATTGGTTAGAATTTCTTCTGTTGTAGGAAAATTAATGGAGACTTTACTGAAATTCTGTGATTTTCTGAATCCAAGTCAGCATGGTTTTACCAGAGGCAGATCAAGTCAAATGAATCTAATTGATTGTTTTCCATTGGGAGGCTAGGGAATTAGAGCAAGGGCAAGCACTGAATGTGATTTACTTGGATTTCAGCAAAGCTTTTAATATTGTCCCACATAGGAGGCTGGTATTGGGTTCCAAGCTGGTGAGCTGAATTAGAAATTGATTGAATGATAGATGACAGAGGATGGTGGAATTCACACTGAGGAGAGAAAGGTGATTAGTGGAGTGACTTAGGGATTGATCCTGGGGCTGGTTCAATTCAAAATCTTTGTGAGTGTTATTGCAAGGGATTAAATTGAAAGGGTGATTTTTATGGATGACGTTATGATCTGCAACAGAGTGGACACCCACGAGAGAATAGACAGAAAGAGAAGTGATCTTAACTGCCAAGTACAGTTAAGTGCTTGGTGGTTAAGATTCAATGCAAAATATGAATAGAGTCTTGTACTTGGGGTGCAGAAATCGAAAAGAGTTGTACATGATGGGTTGCGATGGTGGAGGGTATGTGAGAGACTGATCTGCACCAACAGCGAGAAAGACTTCAGGGTGATAGTGTCTGATAATCTCAAGACAGTGAAACAGTGTGACAATATAGTGGCTAGAACCAGAGGGATAATACACTGCAGAAAGACAAATATAACCAGGGAGGCACAGATATGGATCAGGGCCTGGAACTTAGAAGTAAGAGTATGATGACATGAGCATCTGAGCAAAAACAGGAACAATCAAGGACAGTTCAAACAAGAAAAGAGATTGATAGAGAAGCTTAGAAGAGAAACCAGAAAAGTATTTGACTGAGCCAGCCAGAAGCACGGGCAGGAGTAAAATACATTGACCGAGCAGTAAGGGCTGGTTCCTGCTAGTCCATCCCAGAGCCAAGAGATGGGACAACATTAAAATACACAGACAAGGGAACTTGCTGCATAATTTACATCAGAAGATACTAGTGGTTAGCATACTGTGAAGCTGCAGGGCACTGGTTTAAAACCAGTCAACCCTGACAGATGTCCTGCCTTGGACAAAATCAACATTGCTTCCCTCACCAGTGAGCATGGTGCATTAGTATCCCTGGTTGCTTATTAATTATAATGAGATTAGTATAGTTGTTGAATAACCTTGTGTATTTTTAAATTAAAACTTTTATACTGTAAACTTAGTATTTATTATTTACAGTAGTATGTCTATTGTCACAGAAAACAGGTTTTGTTTTGGTAAACTTAAACCAATTCATTTTGCAGATTACTTTTATAACATTTTAAGTGCTATTGTGAAATTTTAATATGATGGAAGTTTATAATTTCATTTTCATCTCATTCATTTAGCAGTATCTCGTTTCTTTTATAATCCTTCATAGTCTGACCCAGTATGGCAAATCTTATGTACTTATGCATTTGAATTTAGTAAATGGGAAATGCATTCATTAACAGTTTTATTCTTTTAGCAGCTTAAATCACCCAAACCATTTTTTACCTCTATATAACAATTTGGGAAAAAAGTCAGCTATCTGACTGAAAATTTATTAGATTTCTCATGGCTTGAAAATTAATATCTGGGTCATTCAGAATACAGAATCTCTAAAGACTATACAGAAATGTCAGTCTCTTTGCTCACAGACTGGGTCCATTAGGACAGATTCATCCAAATGCACGTGCACCTATACACACAGACATGAGCATCATATGGCTTAACAATTCTCATACTTACCCTGTTATTAAAGACATCTTACAGTTTCCTAGTTGAACATTTTGAAGGGTCAGTAATTATTTTCCATAAAGGTTTAGTGGAGCTTGCCTTTTGGGAAGCATGGGGGTAGGATAACTCTAGTTTTAGAGATGGGTTGATATTCTCTAAAGGAGTAATACAAAGGGATAATATAATGGCATTAGAGTACACATTGGTTAGACTTAGGAGGAATAACTCCTTGACTGTATGTGTGATGTAATTTCCACCAGTCCTTGCTGATACAGTTCTACTTGAGTTTATTGAATTGATGTCCACATGGTTAAAGCTGTCCTCCAGACATTTATTCCTGGGAACTTCAATGCCCATGTGGATTCCCCAAATATGGGAATAGTGCAGAATATTAGGTGGAGCCAGCAGATATTAATCAACTGTTTCTATGTATACTAACTCCATCCTTGGTGGGAGCTTCAGAACCAGAAAAGAAATAAGACAGGAATGTAAAGCAAGAGAGTACCTAGCATAGAAACTTTACATTTCATTCAGCTAGAGCACCTGGACTAGATACACAACAGAAAGCATACATACTTTTGTATGGTTGGTTGCCTTGCATTTTAGCAAAATAATTTGTCCCCTGCTCACGTGGCTGGTCATAATTTAAATTTGTTTTAAAAGTTTAGTAGAAATTGTTTTTTAAAAGTATCAAAGTGGGCATCCTTTTTTTGGTATAGATTCAAGGAATTCTCCTTGGTCAAAATCTAGATAAAGATCAATCCTAAAGAAGTTTTGACCAATGCTGGTGGGTTTTTTTTTTTAACTCTACTGACTCTATAAGGGATCTAATTGGAATCTCACATTGGCTTAAATTTTCTGTTAAGTTAGTATCAGCAAAAATGTATCATGTCAAGCAACCAAAAATTTCTCAATGGTATGAAGAGGAGCTAAAAGCAAAGAAGAAACATCAGCATTTGGACAGATTGTGGCAGAAGTCCATTCTGAGACAGATAAGGTTACATTCATATGAACAGCAATATTTGAAGCTAAACACACTTTCAATTTTAAAGTGATTCTGCTGCTAATGGATCTAGGGAACTCTTTTCAATACAGGTCTAGTTAGTGCTCCAAATAGCTTTTCTACTTATTTTTCACTATTGTGTGATGATTTTGCTGGCCACTTTATAGATAAAATTCAAAAGATTTGGATGGCAGGTTTAGATGGAACAATTTTAACTGGGGCTGATGCTACTGCTGCAATCTCTCCAATAAATGTTAGCCTCATTTTGAACCACTTGAGATAAATGTGATTGTGTTCTAGAGTTCAGCATGAGCCTCAATCTGCTCTTTGGACCCGATTCCCTCTAGCTTTCTAAAGGTTTCTGGTGATGCTAAATGACCATTTCTAACAATTAACTTCATAGATGGATATGTATTTATTTAAAAATGTATAACCCACACAAATCCAATGTTCAAGGTGGATATAGTGTTTCCTAATGTTTGTAAATATGCTCTTATCAAACCATTATTTAAAAGCCATCCTTGATATGCCATCCAGTCGAAAACTATCACCCTCACTAAACTGATCAAGCAAGCAGGGTTGATTCAGCTGGAAACATTTCTTATCAAAAATTAATTGCTTAAACCTTTATCAATCCAGCTTTCACCATGGATATAGTAGAGAAATAAGTCTGTCTTTAACTGATGATCTGTGTTTTGTGCATGGAGGCACATTTTCACTACTGCCTTTAAAACCATTGATCCAAGATATTGTTATCAAGTTAAGTGATGTTGGTGTCCATGGTGGGTTTACTCAACCATTTAAGTGTTTTCTAAGAGAACTCAGAAATCTGTATTCAGCACCATTTATCCAGCTAAATTCGAACTTAGTTGGACAAATTGCAGGACTTGAAAAATCCGCTACACTGACTTGCCCTGAGATAGCTGGATAACTATTTATCGATCTAAAATGTTATCAAAAAAATTTTAAAAGCCCTGTATGCGTGAATTACAGGGTTATGCATGTGGCCGGGCCCTGTATGCGTCGCGTGCATTTTCGGAAGGGCATGGCCATGAGCGTAACCCCTGTCATGCACCAAAGTGCCAGGCCTTTAAAAGGGGCCAACTTGGGGGTGGGCTGTGACAGCGCCATTCGATGCTGTCCCGGAGAAGCTTGTGCTGGAAGCCGACCATTGCACAGAGAATACTTCTGCTCCCGAGGAGCAGTAAGTAATTAGGAAGGGGTTAGGGGTTGGGGAGGATAGGCAAAAGGGTAGGAAAGTTAGGTAGAGGTATAGGGAAGTACCTTCCTGGGAAGGAACTGGGGAAGCCCTACTTCCGTTGCCGCATGTGGCCTTTTAAAATTCCACATCCCCAACATGTGGACGAGGCCATCTGCCCACACATGTGCATGCGGATGTTAAAATCACCGTGCATGTGCACGTGGATACTGTATTTAATAACAGATGCATGCTGACGTGCACATGTTATAAGATAGCCATGTCCATGTGTGCATGCCAGGAACCGCGGGAGCACATAGACGCACGTGAGGGTCTTAAAATCGACCCCTTAGTGAATTAGTGAATTAGGCAGTAAGTTAACAGGATAAACATCAGTTTTCACTGATATCTGGCTAACATATCTGGATAACAGGGATATGCATTTGGGAGAAATGAAATCGGAAATGAGACAAAATTTCCTATTTTGTTTTGGGTTATTTTCAAAACAGAATGATTTAAATTCTGACAAAATTTTGTAGGAATTTTGTTCAATTTTGAAAATCAGGGAAAAAAACAATCACCCATTAGGCTTAGGCCTGAAGCCAATGCCTCAACTAGTGAATAGGCCAAGACCCAAAGCAAAGGCCCTGGTGTATGCCCAAGCATGACACCAGAGTCTCAGCCTAGACCCTGGCTCAATTCTGGGGCCTTAGCTGAGACCTGAGCAAAGGACCAAGTGCCAAAAATATCACACTTACCTGATCTAATCTGTCAGCCTAGTCTAGAGGCCAGGTTCTGTCACCTAGACATCAGCCTAGGCCAAGGTCTGGGCTGAGCCCTGACATCAGAGCCTGACCTGGAGGCTGGCTCCTGATGACTGGACTTCAGGCTAGGCTAGGGCCTGGGCCTGGCCTTGACTCCAGGGCCTGGTCTGGAGACTGGATCACAATGCTTGGGTCTCGGATTGGGCTCCAGTCTAACACCAAGGCCTAATCTTCTGCCAGGATAATGCCTTGGCTTTGACATGGACCTAGGTCTGACACTGGGGCCAGATTAAGAGGCCAGATCCCACTGCCTGGGCTTCTAGTTAATTAACTCTGGTGTATTCTCTGCAGTGGAGGGCACCATTTTGATGTATGGCAGCTAATTAAACTGCCATGCATAAAAATGGTGCCCTTCACTGGGGAGGATGCACCTGAGTTAACTCCTGCACATCCTGAGTGGATGCCATCATTTCAAGTAAGAAGAAAGAAGAAAGAAGACATTGCAAATGGACCTCCAATCTGGGATTGGGCCTAATCCTGGGCTAAAGCCCTGGCATTCAGCCTGGGTCTGGGCTATAGCCTAGGCCTAGGCCCAGGCATCGGAAACCATCACCTGGCCAGGCCGAGGCCCAGGCATCGGGACCAAGACTAGACCTCTAGATTGGATCGCAGTGTCTGGCCTGAACCCAAGCTTGGCCTAGGGTGAGGCCTAGACTTCAGGACCTAGCCTGTATGGTGCTTCCTGGAAGGTGTGGGGTAACCTGCACAGAGCAGAAATTGCAACACCAAAGAGGACACAATGAGGGCTGGGTTCCAAGTGGCAATTTGATATAATTTGGATAGATGTGCTTAAAATCACTGCCTTGCAAATTAAATCTTAGTCTATGTCTTATTAGCTTGTATTTTTTAGTTATGAAGTTTTTATTAATGTCTTATTATTACCTGCCTTGCAGAATGGAAGAGGCAGGATATAATCTTATAACTAGATAAATTAATCAATCAATCAATTAATTAATACATTTTTGGTCTTTGCCTGCCATCTTTTACTAAGTTACTATGAGATCCATATTTAGCTGAATATATCTGGCTTTCCTAAAGTTAGCCAGATAAATTTATCCAGCTAACTAAAAGAGGTCTATCGGATGACCAGAGTTAGATGTATAATTCATCCGTGTAACTCAGTTCCTCCCAGTTACATCCCTAGAATGCCCCTTACTTATCTGGCTACATTTTAGCCGGATAAAACGCTGACTAGAATTTAGCTGGATAAGTGCCCAAATCTTCATTTAGCTGGATAACCTCTGAGTTATCCATCTAAATGCTTCTGATTATGGACCCCTGTGTTACTATGTTTAATAAGCTTTCTCTGAATCCCAGTAAGACAGATATTTTCTGAATTAATATAATAGATATTTTAGTTTTAGATGCACAGTCCTTTTTAGATGGGAAACCTCTTATTGTTAAGCATTTGTGGATTTAATTGGAAAATAAATCAATACCTGCTCTGAAAAGCCTGCATTACAATATAATTTCTTTTAAAGCTTCATTTGATACTTTCTCTGATGTTTAGGGTATTAGCAAATGGTTGCCCGCTATTCTTTGCAAATCAACTGGAGCTACTGTATATACTCCAAACAGGAGCCTATATATCTCTCTCAAGAATTGCTGGTTGCAACTTTTCCTTATTTGATCAGGATAATTAAGATCAGAAAGAAGTCTTTTTCTTGTGCAGGTCTATACTCTGGAACTGCAATGACTAAATAGTTAAGAGTTGAAATAGAATAATTTAGGTTTAGAAAGAGTTATAAGGCTAGGCTGTTTAAAGCAGCTTTCAATTAATTTTCCCTGCCTAGTTTCATTTTCTGTCTTTGATCTGTGATATAATAATAGCTCAGTATTATTGTTTTTATCGGTATTTATTGTATTATGCTTTTTTATTATTAAGTGTGTTTTATTTTACAATTTTGTTTTTGATTATTTGATTTAAGAGCATAAGATGTGCCATACTGGGTCAGACCAAGGGTCCATCGAGACGAGCATCTTGTTGAGGAAAGTGGCCAGTATGAATCTTTAGGATAAAGCTGGAAGATCCTAAAGAGTATATCTATTTCTTATTGTCCACTCCATGCATAAGTGGCAGATTTCCCCAGGTCTACTTGGCTAATAATTATTTACTGACTTTTCTACAAGGAACTTGTACAAACCGTTTTTAAACTCAGGTATGCTAGATGCCTTTACCATATCCTCCAGCAACAAATTACATAGCTTGTGTATGTTGATTGAATAAATACTTTCACCAATTTGTTTTATATATCTGCCACCCCTTAGCTTCATGGAGTATCCCCTCAGCCTTTTACTATCTAAAATGATATATAACTATTTCTTATTATCTGTTTCACACCACTCATATTTTAATCTTTTATTAAGGTATGCACAAAGAAATACAACAGTAATGTCTCTTCTCTAAGCTTAAGAGCCATAACCTCTTTATCCTTTCTTCATAAGGTAGCCATTCCATTCTCTTTATCATTTTTGTTGCCCTTGTCTGTATCTTTTCTAGTTCTCTATTAGGGAAATGCATCATTTTTATGACGAAAGGAAATATCGTATGATATTTCCTTTTTAGTCATGTATCCGAGGTCCCCGAAAATGATAGGAAAACCCCACGAAATTCCGTGTGGTTTTCTTATCGTTTTTTTTTTTTTTTTTTGGGGGGGGGAGAAAGGGCACACAGAAAAAAAAAACCCCAAACCCACTCCAACCCTTCAGATCAATTATTTACAATCCCTCCACCCTCCCGACCCCCCCCCCCCAAACTTGCCGATCAGCGGGAATATGAGCTTTTCCCGCGGCTACACAAAACCAAAAGCGGAAAAGATCGGGCAACTGATGCACATCTCTGTTCTCTATATCTTTTTGACATGGGGTGACAAGAGCAGATTAAAATTTAGAAAAACTAAATTAATTATTTGCTTCAGTCTTTATTAGGGAGGATGTTGTGGAGATACCCACATCAGGAATGATTTTTGATGGTGATGATTCAGAGGAACTACAGCAAAACACAGTGAAAATAGATGTAATAATGCAAATTGACAGACTAAAGAATATCAAAACACCAGGGCCAGATGATACTCACCCCAGCACTCTGTTATAACTCCAGTATAAAATTACAGACCTGTTACTAGTCATGTGTAACCTATCATTAAAAACAATCATAATTCCTGAAGATTAGAAGGTAGACAATGTAATACCAATTTTAAAAAGGGCTCTGGGGTCATACGATGAGTCTGATGTTAGTGACAGGTATAATGGTAGAAGCTGTTCTTAAAAGCAAAATTACTGAGCATATGGATAAACTCGGAAGTCTTGCCTTACCAATCATTTAGGTTATTCTGAATATGTTAATAAACATGTGGGAAATGGAAAGCTGGTGTTGTGACTGTCCAATTCCGGAAGTGGATCCTTAGGCCGACCAACCAGGAAGGACGGCCGGGAGGCAGAACGCACACTGGGCTGACGAGTCTTCACCTGGAAACCCGTGACCCCTCCAGAGGAGCTGTAGGAGCCCGGGTTGCTAGGACTTAGGAGTCTTCACCCTGGAAGTCCGAGGTCCCCCCAGGAGGAGCCCGTAGGGACCCGGACCGCTGGGACTTAGGCGGTGGGCTGAAGACCCCAGAAAGGTGTACGAACCGGAATCAAGGCAGACAGGAAGCAGGCGGAGTCGGAGTCACGGACTGGAGTCAAGGCGGGTGGCAGGCAAGCGGAGTCGGAGTCACAGGCTGGGGTCAAGGCAGGCGGCAGGCAGGCGGAAACGGAGTCACGGACCGGAGTCAAGGCTGGCGGCAGGCAAGCGGAGTCGGAGTCACAGGCTGGAATCTAGGCAGGCGGCAGGCAAGCGAAGTCAAACCAACAGAACGAGCAGAAGTTCAGGAACCAGGCAGCAAGCAGGAAACAAGGTCAGGCAGGCAGGATTCAAAGACAGGCAGACAGGAATCGGGAACCGGATGAGCGAGACGGCAACTAGCACTTCCAGGAAGAACCTCGTTGCAAGCCAAAGTAAGGGTTCCCGGGTCCCGTTTAAATCCCCTTACCGGCGTCTGATGTCATCAGGAGGCGGACCCCGACATCCGGGGCTGAGGGCTGAAAACGTCGGCCCTCGCACGCGCGTTCCCCTCCAGGGGGGCGGAGTCTTCGGCGGCATCTCCCTCGTGGAGCCGCCGCTGCCACGCGGCTCGGGAGGCCCTGACCCGGCGGTTTGCTGCCGCTGCCACGCGGCTCGGGAGGCCCGGGACCCGGCGGTTAGTAGTGCTTCAGGGAGAGGTAAGAGCCCGGTCACTGACGCAGTGACCGGGATTGCAACAGCTGGTTGATATAGTATATCTGACAAAGTCCCTCCTTAAAGACTCCCAAGTTTTAAGACATCATGGGATAGGAGGCAATGTCCTATTCTGGATTTGTAACTGGTTAGGAGACAAGAAACAGAGAATAGGAATAAATGATTAATTTTTCCAAAGACAAAAGGTAAATAGTAAAGTTCCTCAGGGATCTACACTGGGACCAGTGTTGTTTAACATATTCATAAACAATCTGGAAAAGGGAACGATAAGTAAGGTAATTAAATTTGAACATAATACAAGCATATTATAAGGAGTTGCAAGCATATCTTGTGAAACTAGAAGACTGGATATCTAAATGGCACATGAAATTCAAAGTGGACAAGTGCAAAGTGGTGCACATAGGTAATGAGCTGTAGAGTGAATATGTTTGCAGGCAATTAAGAGAAGTTTGAACTGTTTGTGGAAATGGATAGGAATCCAATGCAGTGACTAAGAAGAGCAGTTACAGGTGAGGTTGAAAGAAGATAACTCATGCAGCATCCTTTATGGATCATTTTCTCGCGGGTAGGATGCCTGGTGGTTGAAGCAGAAGTGGAGGGCATACCAAGCCCAGTGCTCCCCTGATTCCTTTCAACCCCCTTGTTGAGGGAATTGCCGGCTTTCCTTGGCCACAGTGAGTTCAATGAGGACCTCAAGGTTCTGCTGGATGAAGATGGATTTTTGACCCGCTGTGCCATTTTGATAATGTTCCCATACATAACTTGAAGTGATAGGCAAGAAATATGTGTGCACAAAAGTTTTGTATACAACTCATGATGCCACATAGTAACTTAGGTGTGCAACCAGATGGTGGAACCTATGCACACATAAAGTTATGTGTGCAGCTTAATTTATGTGTACAACAATTTTGCTGAATATTTTTCCATAAATTGGGAGGTAGAGATAGGTGTAATTTGCATGGAGGCAAACACTTTGAACCATTACCCTGACTCCAGTCTGGCCAGGCTCCAAGGTATCTTGTGGCATAGGAATAAAGAAATCTGTTGGGATGGGACACAGGGTTATGGTTCCAGCCTTTTCTGGCCTGACTCCAAGGTTCCCACAACTACCAGGTCTGGACCTTTAGAACCAGGCCTCACTTCTCAAACCACATGTAATGAAGACTAAAAAGAAAACATTCATTTCACAGCAGTTAAATCTATAAACTGTTGCTCATAAACATGATCTAATATTTTTACCAAGCTCTTTACAGTGGATGGTTAAAGAAGTAAGAATGCAATCCTACTGCAGTTTGAGAAAGGATTAATTCTGCTTGGTGAATACCGGGCAAAGCAATGAAAGCACCAGTTCAAGGAACATCAGCTTGGATGGTAAGAACAACAGAAGAAGCAACATCTTGAGCCACAGGAAAATCTGAAGCATTTTACACATCCAAGTGGTTCAGCAGAAGCATACTGTTATGACTGTTGGCTGTGGCCACCCGCGGCAGGCTCAACTCACGTCATGTCATGCTTGGTACTTTAACTCCGGTACTCTTGCAGCGGTGGCCAGTCGCTGCCGCCACATTCCTTCTGGCTCCCTGCATTCCGCGTGGCGGCTGGGACACTGCCGACCAGCATTCCAATCCTAGGCTTCTCTAGGCACGCGCCATCTATCTACCCGTTAACGGGCCAATGGCGGGAATTCCAGGCACATCCCCGGCTGATGACATCACTGTGTGAATGACGTATGAAAGATGTTCAGGCCAATGCAATAAAGTGTGCTTATAAATGTACATCCTTGGCATCGTGCGCCCAGGAGACATGGCTTTGCATCCATTTTATCCCGCTACCGGCACAATATACATACACAGATTACAATATACACGCCCGGGAGTGAGCATTGATTGTGTAGTAACACTTTGATGCCAAAATTTGCTGCATGGCCAAGGCGCCCATTTTAAAGTGGCAAATTTAACACTTACCCGGGAGCTAAATATGATTCTGCCATTGCCAGTATTGTTCGTTGCGATACTAAGTAGCAGTAAGAAAGCGGAATCATGCAAAAAAATAAAGCCTTCAGAAATTAAAAAAAAAAAAATTCAGAGTACCCAGTAATATATTTCTGAAGGCTTTTTATTTTTTTGCATGACTCTATTTATTACAAATTCTGTTTTGGGCATGGAGAGGGGAGAGGGGACAGTGAGTCGAGTGGAGTAGAGAGAGAGCCTCTGGGGTGGCATGTATAGTGGTCAACTATTTATACTGCTATAGGAGGGTCAGCTAGTAACTCAAAGAGAGGTTTTGGTGGTGGTTTAGGGTTTGGGGACAGTTTTACATGCAGAGTGATACGTTCCCTCACCCTAGCTTGATGGACTTTCTAACAGGGCACTATCAAGCTAGGGCAAGAGAACATTGAAGTTATCTCATCTTAGTCTGACTTTCCTCACTCCAAATCACATCAAATCTTCACTGAGTTCTATTTTGCTGTTCGTACATCTCACTCGAGTTACTAGCTGGCCCTCCTATAGCAGTATAAATAGTTGACTACTACAAAATCCTTATAAAGACTCTCTCTCTCTCTCTGTAAAAAAATGCCTGTCTGGGCACTTTACAACTTGTAAAGTACAATGTCGTAACTCTTAAATTATCATAGCCACACCCCTTTTCCTTATTGTGGGCATTATTCATGCAAAAATTATCGCATTTTGAAGAATCTAGGCCTTAGTTACTGTACTCACACATCCATCCAGGCACTAAATAACAGAATGATCTCAGAAAATAATAAATGATTTTGTCTTGCTGTCTCAGACAGATATACTACTAGTATATAAAATACCTGCCCCACTGGCTGAGGCTGTAGCGGTCGATGCCGGTGGCTGCGTCCCTGCTGCTGGTGTGAGGTTCTGTAAAAGACAGTACAAAATTGAGAGAATCACAGTTGAAAAACACAGGAGTGAGGTCATGAGTACAGTAACATTACAGCTATAGGCAATTGCATTCAATGAATATTATATATAAGTTATAACAAATATATATATATAGCAAATTTCATTACAATTAAAAATTAGTACATCAGCAGCACACCTACTTACTGAATGAATAGCATTTGTGTCACAGTAGTATTCTAAAAACAACCTATAGGCAAGGGACAGGAGAGAGTTCTGCTGACCTCCTCGAGCCACTTACCCACGTGAAGTCTCAAATGACGACTTTAGATTTAGAGGAGTAAAGGAATAAAATTATTATAAAACAAGACCAATATTTGCCTTGATCTACTAGGTAATTTTGTATGTCATATAGAAAAATAAGTAAATTTAAATACTATTTTATTTATATTTTACTTATTTTTCAACGTGGCATTCAAAATTTCAATTACCAGAATTTCACAAATGATACCTCAAGACAACTGCTTCTTTTATAGAGATGTGCATTCGTTTATGATGAATTAGGCAATTTCGTTGAAATTGCCTAATTCGTCATGGTTCAGGGGCCCCGCCCCCCGAAACAGATTTTCCCCGAACTACAAGAAAAATTTGTTTTTCGGGTTTGTACAGGGGGAGGGGCACATTTTATTTTTTTAAATAAAAAATCACCCCAAGCATTAAAATTTAGTATAATACAGCCCCCCCCCCCCCCACCATCCCGATCCCTCCCCAAGACTTACTAACATCCCTGGTGGTCCAGTAGGGTCCTGCGAGCGATTTGTCCCTCCGTGCCGTATGGCCTGTCTTGCTCAAAATGGCGCCGATAGCCTCTGACCTACTATGTCACAGGGGCTACTGGTGCCATTGGTCAGCCCCTGTCACATGGCCATCTGCACCATCTTGTGCTCCTATCATGTGACAGGGGTTGACCAATGGCACCGGTAGCCCCTGTGACATAGTATGGGCAAAGGCTATCGGCACCATTTTCATTATTGGCAACCGATGGCGAGATCGCTCCCGGACCCCCGCTGGACGCCCCCAAGACTTGCCAAAAGTCCCTGGGGGTCCGGGAGCGATCTCGCCATTGGCTGCCAGTAAATGGCTAAGCCATGTAGACAGATAACTTTTCAGTTATCTGTCTAAATGGATTTTGGATACCTAACTCACTATGTTTTGCCGAGAAATGCAACCAGAAACTGATCTATACATATGGAGGTGGTTTACTGACTTATTCCAGCCATGATGCCTAGAGGTGTCTGGAAAGTGCTGGTGGCAAAAAAAGGCCAGAGCCATAGTGACCTTGAAGTGTACTGGCAATGCATAGCCTCTCTGAATGGAAGGGCACAGGACCTAATCTAACTGCTGGCAAAAGTAAAGTATGGTTTCCTTGCTGAACCTAACCTGTACATGACTTGCTCTTCAGATAGATCCAAAAACTGTACCCTGGTTCTGTATACTTTCTCTGAGCAGTACTTCTTCCTTCTACTCCTCTTCTATTCTCTCTCCCTCCTCAAACGTTGCACCCTGAGTATCCATAACTTTTTAATAGTCATGTGCAATATCTCTTAATCACCACTTACACACACACACACACACACACACACACACACACACACACACACACACACAGTTAGCCTCAGTCAGCCACAGTTAGCCTCAGTCAGCCCCCTTGCCCAGTCAGTTCCAGTTACACTCTCCCATCCCCTGGTTAGCCCCAGTGAGCACCAGTGCCACTTTCCCAGTCAGCTCAAGTAACACTCTCCCACCCTCCCACCCTCCCAGTCAGCCTTACCCATCCTCAAAGAAGATGAGAAAATCTTGTATCAGAAAGGACAAACCTGGAAAAAAAATGACAACCAAACAAACTTCTAGACAAGGACAGTGATTTACCAGTTAGCCCCTCCCTAAAAATAAAACCCTCTCTTCTGCCACTCCTAGCAAGTTGTCCTTTCCACGCACTGGGAGAAGACACCAAACGGCAGGTCAGAAACAAAAACAATGTAAGTTTTAATTTGGCACATTAAATGGTAAGTGTAAACGTGTTTGTGCATTCTTGATCATGTACACATATATACATTCATTATAGAAATAGCTAAGTACCCAAAAACATCTAAACCATGCCCCATCATAACGCCCTAAATGCCCACTTTGTTTACCTGTACTTTCCATCATGAACAAATGAATACACGCACATTTGGCCGAATGTATATGTATGCAAGGGGGTTTTTTTTTTCACATGAAACCCTTTTGAAAATGCATACTCCATTAGTTATTACATCAGTTTTAAAAGCAGACTTACATGTATAAGTCTACTTTGAAAAATTATCCCATGAAATCTCCCTAAACAGAATTACATCTGCTACAATATATGCATAAATATCATCTTTATTACTCTGTGAGCGGCTACTCCAAAAGCTCAATACAGTGAGGAACAGTCGTCAACCAGGTCCCCCGACATGGACCGTGTTTCGCCCAGAGCTGTATCGGGAGGGACTCAAATATGGACTATCTGTTAAGTGGTTGAAATTATGCACTTTGTTAGTCCCTCCCGATGCAGCTCTGGGCGAAACATAGTCCATGTCAGGGGACCTGGTTGATGACTATTCTACACTGTATTGAGCTTTTGGAGTAGCCACTCACAAAGTAATAAAGAAGATATCTGATAATACCAATTAATTTTTGGACTGTATACTCGATCTGCATCTCCTTTTTTTGTGTGGATGATTGGAGTGCAGCCTTTTCTCCTGTATTATTGTTGATATTTCAGAATGCCATTTTGTTATCCCATTTGTACTACACATGAAGAAAAGCAAATTATTAATACAAATATCTCAAATACCTGAATAATTAGGAATTTTAAAGTGCCAAAGTTCTTATAGCATCTTCTAATTTGGTTTTAGAAAGCTTAGGAAAAAACTGCAGAATTTTTGAAGTTGGGATTTTTTGCCTTTTTCTCAAAATCTATTAAACTCTTCTTGCAAAATTTGGCACATTGACAGGGAAAAACTTTGACACCAAGAGACAATTTTCAAGAAAAAATGGTTATTTCAATGAAATCATAAGCAAATGAAAATCAATAATTTTGACCCATGTATATGACCTATGCCATTACCACACTACCATGTTTTGGATTTATAAGGCACCTTTTTCCAAAACATGCTTTACAATTATTATACTTCAGTATTATACTTCAGAAACATATTTGGATTAACCTCTGTGATGGATGGCTTTTAGCACCCACTTGCAAGAAAGCTTCTGAAGAAGATATGGAAGAATGAATGGTATTATTATTATCATCAATTACAGTCAGAGAAATAAAGGGATTTGACTAAGATCACACAGAGAATCAATGGTAGAAGTGATTTGCACTTGAGTCCCTGGAGATCTATGACTCAAATCTCACTACTTCAGCCACTTGGTCTACACTTCCATGTTAAGAGGTTAAATATGGTGCCATTCAGGAAAACGCTGTTATATTATACAGCTGATCAGTGTGCAGAGTTATTTCTATTTATATAAATCTTTAAAAATAGGATTAATTTTTCATTAAACATCATTCTCCTATTCTATTCTATGCTTCAATTTGTAGCATATTTTTCTCTCTGTGACTCAAAGTGGCTAACATCAAAGTATAAAAAATACAATAAAAGAGTATATTATATTCACAGCATGAATTCTAGAGTTTTATTTTTAGAAAACCTTTTAAATGCTGGTCTTCATTTATTTAAAATAAAAATTATTACTATAACATTTACTTATTTTGTTTTAGAAAATTACACTTAGAGGACAATTTAATAACTATCATTAAAATCAACATAGTATTATCCAAGATGGCCATACTCCATACTAACTGTTATGATCTGAATCATGAGCAGTCCTGGTATTGTTGTTCAGCTTCCCTCAGCACTTTCTTTTGTGACAATGCATCCAATGGAATTCTTCATTGATTGTATCTTCATCCTGGCATAAACGAGACATCTCTTGGTTGTGGACTGGGAAATATTTTGACTGAAGAATGGGATCTGGAATTTGAAACCACTCTCAGCCTTGAGAAACTAGTTATGCTGGAGATCAGTGCAAATCAAGGTTTTGGAAGACACGGTAGCTACTGAAGTGTAGTCCTTTCTCTCCAGTGGTGGGGATCTTCCAGGTTGTGGGATGCAGGGTGATTTGCAATACATCCAGCATACTGAGCTTCCAGTTGTCCAGACTCTGCAGGACAGTGCTGCTTATGCCTTTGTTAGAGGGTCTTCCTTTGCACCATTGATCTCTGGCCTTGCTCCAAATAGAATAGTATTATCAGTGAAGTCTCAGCATTGGGAACTGGGTAGGAAGGTATGCCCAAGTGTATTACCTGCCCCTTAGGTGTTCACCTTTAAAACCATCTGTAAGGCCATTACTCAGCTTGAATTGTTTTTGGAGTTTTCAGGACTTGGAATCTTTTTCTAAAGAAACAAAACTGATGTGCACTTATCAAGAACAATTGATTAAGGACAATTCTAAGTTTTGAAAATTTTGGAAGACCAGATGGTCTCTCTTAAAAGTCAAAATACTGCCCTTATTCAGAGTAAAACTGTCTTATATGTTAAAACTGAGAATCTAGAACATGCCTACAAGAGGAATAAGCTATTTCTGACACATTTTTTAATACCCCTAAATAGAGATGTGCATTGTTTATTTGTATCGGTTCAGGTTTCGTTTTCAACCCCTTGCAGGAAATTTCGTTTTTCACGTGGTTCTTTTTTTTTTTTTTTCATGGGTCCCAATTTTTGTGTTAATGTGCGCTAACCATAGTTAGTGCACACTAACAGAAACTACGAATGCACATCTCTACTCCTAATACTTTCCAATAGGAGAAGTTAAGCCGTATCTATGTGAAACTTTGTTTTCTTTCATAAGTAATGCTACCATTAAGTAAAGCTTAATAGCACCCTAAAAACAAACATTTTTGTACAGAACAAGAAGCAGGTGGGGAAACCTAGTTGATGCTGAAGAATATGAAGCAGGCACAGTTTTTGGAAACCTCCCAGTGTTAGGTGCTAACCAATGATACCTTGCTGGTGATATATGCCTTAGAGAAAATTAAGGAACTAATTCTTGGAACTATTTTTCTGTCTGAGGGTTAATCATTTCCTAGGTTACAATGTGCTGGAATTCCCAGATGTATACCAATTGACAATCTAAGCAAAATAAAATTTTAACTTTGCATCTGAAGTAACTTTGCATTTTTTTCTTAATTCCCTTGCAAGGGTCTGGTTACCATCCAGGGTAATGATTCTGGGGTGGAAGTTTCAAATCAATATGCGTTGATGCAAAGTCCATGATATTTTTACCTGCAGGTTGCACACAAATTTTCAAAGGGAAAAATACAAGCATGCTTTCCTTTGAAAATTGTAAATGTAATATTCACTGTATTGCCTTCCTCCAATCTAAACATGTAACTGGGAAGGCCTACTACTTAATCACACATGTTGTTATTATTTCTTCACATTCTCTTAGAGATCATATTCTACCTAAATTTGGAGGATTTAAGAAATAGTAAATAGGATTAATCTCTTCATCTATTGTTTGCTAGGAATATAATTCCTTTATTTCTACAAACATACAAGTGAATTTTTAAAGGAGTTCCACATATAAACATATAACAAGTACTATGCTAAGTCAGACCATGGTCCAGCAACAGGTTCCATAGCCTGATTATACACTGGGAGGATAACTTTCAAACAGCTGTGCGGGCATACATGTACAAGTGTATGCCGGCTTGTGCCAGTGGACGCAGCCATTTTATAACACGAATCTCTTGGCTTTGGCATACATAGGGCTTTTAAATTTGACCTTTGAGTGAAAAGTTACTTTCTATGATTTTTTTTAAATATTCCAACCAAAAGAACGCTGACTGGATATGAAGTGAATATTGCAACATTCTCAGAAATTTCCTCTGATGCAGAGTTGCAACAATCTCAGAAACGTCCCCTGATGCAGATGTTCTTTGATACCTGAACCCATGTCAGGTGCAGTGATATGTAATCATATATTATATCAGAAGTTATCCTCAAAGAGACAGATAAGTCTCAGTATCAAGTCAAAGTGACTAATAGATTTATGTATATAAATTGTTAAAAAAAATATAATTGTGAAAAATATGGACACAATATATTGAGCACGGCATGTAGCACACAGATTGATGACTATGAATAAGGCAAATGAAGATGTTTAATACCAGGAGTGCCTAGTATGATGTCATTATTAACACCATTGATTACATTTAAAGAACTATTTTGCTAGAGGATTTTTAGGACATGATATTGAGAAAACACATTTTCTGGGAATGCTGGTTGGTGGTAAGAATTATATCACTGAGTCACCTTGGCTAAGTCTGGCCAGACTGTGAACTTGTGTGCACCATATGCCAGCAAATCTGTGTCCATGTCCTCAAGTGAATCTGCAAGATAGCAGCTCACACAAATTTGTACTGGGGTCTCTTTTGCTGTGGTGGGGTGAGATTCTCCATTGCCAACAACTTTGGCAGGAAAGATGGTTCTTGGTGAGCAATGTAGCTTTTAGGGATGTGCAGAGGGTTAGAATTTATCCGATTCAGTATTCGTATTCATCGGCGGGCAAATTTGTTGCATTCTTTCAATGGCGCCCCCGATACATTCATACGTGCATTCGTTTTCCGGTTCCCATTAAAGCCAATGGGGGAAGTATTTGCAGCCTATTTTTGGCTGCAGAATTGGGGTTTTCTTATCAATTTGGATGAAACTTCTGGGGAGCTATCATAAGAACAACAAAAGAGCTCCAAGGTACTTAGACTGTGGCATAGTGGTACCAAACTGGCATGAATAGCCTAAGGTACTTTAAAGGGGCAAAGGGGTACCAGGAGTGGCAAGAGTGCTTTAATAGAGGTGCAAAGCAGCAGTGAGAGTGTCAAAAATGCACCACAGCTTCAAAAGAGAGCACCGATAACAGATGCATGAACCCTCGAAGGCAGCACGACAGGCAAAGCGGCAAGACAAGTGGTATCAACATCCTACAGCACAATGAAGGGGGAACATAGCAAGCAGAAAGACTAGCACCAAATACAAAGAGGAACCATGATAGTGGCAATAACACCATAAGGAGATGAGTGAGTCATCTGGTGTATGGCAGCAAGGCAGAGTGGCAGAGGGTAGATACAGGCTGGCTATACCCGGGGAGAGTTCCCTTTCCTTTGAGCTGGAAAGGGTTCCCTAGAATGGGTTCGCCCCTAGAGTGGGGTGTTTCCACTGGTGCCTAGTGAGCTCTTGCTGGTCTTTTAAAATCTGGTGGATGTAGCAGATAGAAAAATGAGAATTTTCAAGGCCGAGGCTGAGGAGGTTTCCATGTAAACAGCAGTTTAACATGGGCCAGAGGGTAGATAGATACAGGCTGGATAGGGTACACTGGGGAGAGTTCCCTTTCCTTTGAACAGGAAAGGGATCCCCAGAATGGGTTGGCCCCTAGAGTGGAGCACAAACCTTCAAAGTGTGGTGACGTGGAGGAGGTCTCATTGTGAACAGCGGTTCAACATGGGTCAACAGGTACTAAGAGATAGGCTGCAACACCGGGGAGAGTTCCCTTTCCTTTGAGTGGATAATGGTACAAATTGTTAGGATTTAAGCATTTGCAAACAGATCATGACTTCATAAGTAAGACAGAGGAAGTTCTCTTCTCTGCCCTGAAACTAAAGAAAACTGTTTGTTTTACTTAAGGATCCATGCTGTGAGGGAATACTAGTTTGAATTGCCAGAGACTGAGGTTCCCTTTGCAATGAAAGTTAAGCTGTTAGTACTGGACATAAGGCCTGGACGAACAGGCACAGCAATAGAGGATAGAGGTCAAGCCCACATATGGACATAAGGTATGGACATAAGGCCTGGACGAACAGGCACAGCAATTGAGGACAGAGGTCAAGCCCACATAGGGACATAAGGTCTGGATGGACAGGCACAGCAATCGAGGACAGAGGTCAAGCCCACGTATGGACATAAGGCCTGGATGAACAGGCACAGCAATCGAGGACAGAGGTCAAGCCCAATTAGGGACATAAGGCCTGGATGGACAGGCACAGCAATAGAGGACAGAGGTCAAGCCCGCTATGGACATAAGGCCTGGATGAACAGGCACAGCATTCGAGGATTTCCTTTGTGCAGGTATGTTGTGGTTTGACCTTTCATTTCTTCCTGAACTGGTTTACTTCCAGAAGAAAATGGCATCTTTTTCATTTCTGAAAGATAATTCAACAGAGGATGCTTTTAGAACAATAGAGATTGCCATTTGTGAAGCAAGAACTGAGCTGGAGATTATTTTTGAATACCCAAAAGCTATTAACTGTACTTATGTACTTCAGTTGATGACAAAGGAACTTGAAGAGCTCTCAGAAATAAGAAAACCGCTACTCAAGTCAAAATCTACAATATCAACCTATGTTGATTTTGTGGTTTACACAGTGCCTCTGTAAACAATGGGAACACAGAGGATGAGCTAGAGTGCAACTACCACCAGTTTTCAATAGTACTTGAAACATTACTGTTGGCAAGGTCATGAAAAATATTGAGCATATTAAATATGCAAGCTCCAAACATCTTAATTCAGCTTTTTATGTTCTTACATTCCAAATGTGGATGGACAGGCACAGCGTTAGAGGTCAGGCCCTAGTAGGGACATATGGCCTGGACGGTCAGGCACAGTGTTTGAGGTCAGGCCCTTGTAGGAATGTATGGCCTGGACAGTGGACGGACAGGCACAGCTTTTCAGGTCAGGTACATATGCTGCAGTGCTTATATTATCTGGAGCATAGGAGGCAGTTTAAACTGCTGCAAGGCTTTCAATTGCTTTTATTCATCTTGGCATTTATAGGGAAAATTTGGAAACCCAAGCAAAGGCAGGTTTACTTTCAAAAACACTAGCATTTCCATCAACTCTGGTGCCAGCCTTGAGTGGTGAGGGCTCATGATATCCCTTGTCATTGAAAATACACGTTCACTGGGCACACTGGTTGGTGGACATGACAGATATCGCTGAACCACTTTGGCTAGGTGTGGCCAGACAGTGTACTTGTGTGCCCAATATACCAGTGGATCTGTCTGCATGTTCTCTGTCGGCTCTGAGAGATACCGTGTCACTGACAGCTGTGCTGGTGTCTCCTTTGCTTGGGTGGGCTGAGAGTCAGTCATGCCAGCTGCTTTCTCTCTAGCCCAGGGGTGGGCAGGTCCGGTCCTCGAGGGCCGCAAACCAGTCGGGTTTTCAGGATACCCCTAATGACTATGCATGAAATAGATTTGCATACAACTGAGGCAGTGTGTATGCAGGTCTCTCTCATGCATATTCATTAAAGATATCCTGAAAACCCGACTGGTTTGCGGCCCTCGAGGACCGGAATTACCCACCCCTGCTCTAGCCAGTCGCACAACAGATGAATCTTTATGGGCAATATGCCTTTGGCGTTCTGAAGTGGAGGAGGAGGAGGAGGTACTATCTGTCACTGACAGAGTGCTGCTCTTGCTTGGGCTAGCACAACTCTCTGAAGTGCCCACTGTTTCCACCTCTGCTTCATGCCTAATCTGTCTCTGCCTATGGCACTCCTATTCATGGACTTTTGCTAACACAAACCACATCTTTAAACATTGAGCTCTCTGCTGACGTCAGGAATCTAGGAGCATGGCTGGACAATCAACTTAACCTAAAAAAATTCATAAACACAACCACCAGGGATTGCTTCTTTAAACTACAGGTCCTAAAGAAACTAAAGCCACTCCTTCACTTCAATGACTTTCGCCTCGTTCTTCAATCCATTATTTTTTTCAAAACTTGATTACTGCAACTCAATCTTACTTGGCCTCCCCTCCAACAGCATCAAACCCCTACAGATAGTACAAAATGCCGAAGCCAGAATCCTAACTAACATGAAGAGAAGAGACCATATTACCCCCATCTTGAGCAACCTCCACTGGCTACCCATCAAACAGAGAATCCTATATAAAACATTAACCATCATTCATAAAGCAATTCATAACGTCGCACCTATATCTCTACAAACCCAACTTCGTCCACACTTATCTTCCAGACCCATCAGAAGCACCTACAAAGGCACGTTAGCCGCAGCTCCTGCCAAATCAACACTAAGAAAAAGAGCACTCTCCACTGCGGGACCACACCAATGGAATGCGCTCCCACCAGACCTTCGACTCGAACCCAATCTACCAGAGTTCAAAAAAAGGTTAAAAACCTGGCTCTTCAGGCAAGCTTTCCAATAGGCACCTCCTCCTGACTTTCAGATCCAACCATTGCAGGGTGTCACCAACACCTTGCCACTTAATTTTCATACCGTACTTGCTTATTCGCAATTCTATCTAACAGTCATTATTCACCTTTATATAACCGTCTACTGCAGACCATATTCGCTACAAAAGTTCTTTGTAAAAAAGGTTAAATTTGTTAAATGCTATTGTTACTTTCTATGTTCCTTGTAATAATGTTCAATGGTTTATTGTTATTGTTCCATGTTCTATGTAAAAAAAAACCCAGGTCTAACCTCCCAGACCAGGGCAACCTCTTTCGTTACTTGTAAACCGGACTGATTTGTATTGCATACAGGAAGTCCGGTATATAAAAATTTAAAATAATAAAAATAAAAATAACAGCAGGTCCTTCACCAATAAGAGACAATCATACTGTAGGGCGAGTTTCCCTTTCACACGGGGATCACAGACTGTGGCGAGCATGTATGTCTTCTGTTCTGTTAAAGGCCTTAATCTCTCTTCCACCTGCTGCTGCAAAATGTCCAGACAATGCAGCACCTCAACTGTAATTCCCTCTTCCTGTTTAAAGGCCTCCAAATGTTCATCCAGGAGATTAACTATAGGGATGATGTCAGCCAAGGTGGCACTTCTGGAACTCCTCCATGACATCCTTGAAGGACTGCAGGATTTTTACCAGCTGACTCATGACTAACCAATCATGATGCCTTAAGGGATTATGCACACCTATGCCCATTGTACCAGAATGTTCATGAAGGGGTGTCTGCAGCTCCACTAACCTCTCCAGCATCATAAATGTAGAATTCCACCGGGTGGCAATGTCTTGAATGAGACGTTTGTGAGGTATCTCCAAATCAGTCTGCTTTTGTCGGAGAACCTGCCCCGCCTTCACACTTCTGTGGAAGTGTGCTGCTATGTTCTTGCACTTCTGTATTAACCTATGCAGGTATTCATTCTCTTTGTCATTGGAATCCAACCCCATAGCTGACTTCACAACCAGGTGCAGAGTGTATGCAAAACATTGGATGTTTTTAAAGCGCCCATCGTTTATTGCCTTAACCATGTTTGCATCATTGTCTGTGACAAAGAACCCTGCCTGAGGATTCCTGTCTCGCTGGTGTAGTTGGCAGCCCTCCAGCATCTGTCTGATGCATGCTAGAATATTGGCTGTGGTATGGGCCTGGTCTGTCAGGTGGGTGTGCAGTAAAGCCCACCTCCACCCTGATACTTGTTCAGTAATAGATCTGCTGCCTGCCCCTGCCTCAGCCAGGTCCCACCAGTGTGCTGTCAGGGAGAGGTAAGAATGGGCAGCATTCATGGCGGTCCAAATATTGCAGGTGAAATGCACACTCCCCTCTGCCTTAGCTAGTAGTGCTTGGATGTGACTATGACACTGGTTGTACAGGCTGTGGATGACCTTTCTGCTAAATGTGGTTCTGGAGGGGACTTTGTAATTTGGAACTACGACCTTCAGAAAACGCTTGAAACCCACATTGTCCACTAACTGCAAGGGCTGGTCATCAAGGGCAATCATTTCCCCAATGTTCCTGGTTACAACTTTTGAGGCTGCCTGCCTTCTATCCTGAGATAGCATTACCACACTCCACCCCATTTCCTCCATGGTGGGTTATCACTTCTGCCATATGTCAGGGGGTTGCTGCCACCTGACTGCTAGAAGATGATGAGGGTGTGGGCTGACTCTGCTGCTTTTGAACCACTTTACGCTGCTTGGAAGGGGTCCCCTGACTGATACTGCCATCATCCCCAGATGGCAGTACTGTTGTTGGGTGTTGCCTCTTCATATGATGCGTCATGCCAAAATTAGATAGATGTTCCATTTGCTTGCATCTGCTAATAGCCCTGCCACAGTATTACACCGAGCAAAACGCGGGTCCTCCGTCACTTTAAAGTGGCTCCAGATCGCAGATGTCTATCGTGATCCTCCCTTCTCTAAAGCCTTGGAGGTGGATGCTGGCACTGGAGCTGAAGTAGTGGGTGCCCCCCTAGAAGCAATGCCAGGGGCCTCAGTCACCCTCTGTGCCTGCACTGACTGCTCTTCCTCCTCCTCATCAGTTTCATCTCTCCCCTGCTACACTGAAATGGAGGCTAAGAGAGGACTAACTGATCCTCCTAAAGCTTTGTCAGCTATTCCGTTTGTGATGAGAATCCCACACAAGATGATTCTTCATCGGAACAAGAAGCAAACAGTGACTGCGCTACATTGTCAATGCTAAATCTTAGTCGAGTCTTCTGTCCCCCTGCTGCTTTTGGGTGTCGACATTTTGTCTGGCATGACTCAGCCTCCCCTTCCCTCACCTCCAAAACTACAGGGTCAGAAACAGGTGGTGGCAATGGCGATGCATCATGGTCAGATTTCATTTTTTTCTGGATGGAACTGCCTGCCCCTCCAAAGAGTTTAGATTGCAACAGGTCCCTTTTTAACTTTAATGGGGGACTGGCACTAGTGCCTATTAAAGTGCCTCCTCTGCCAGTCCCAATCACTTGACCACATCTAGCTTTCCCTGACATTATGGATTTAATGTCACTGCCTAGTGCCTACTGGCTGCCCACTGCCACATTGCCTTGCTATGCACTAATGTAATGTGTGTGGTGTGCACACACACAGCTTGCTTGTAAGCACAAAAGTGGCAGACTGGGGATTTCAGTGCATAGACTGTCCCAATAATAAAGTTCAGTCTGCTAAACTTCCCATTGCCCACTGTCACAGTGCCTTGCCTAGTCCAGAGGGTGAATTAAACAAAATGGCACTGCTAGCAGCTTCTCTCTCTGGCACAGAGAGACCATCTCAGATCACCTAAATAAACTGCTTAAAAAACAAACAGGGCTAGATGGCACTGCAGCAAGATAAAGAATACATATTTTTTGCTCTTAAGTAGCTAGCCTAGCTAGCAATTAAATACAGATTTCTGAACTCAGACTAGCTCTGAGTGCAGCCACCTTCCGCAGAGACCACCTCCCCATACCACCCCTGCAAAAAAAGTGTGTGGCACGCCACGTGCTTAAGTATATATAGTGCTGGGTCAGCAGAAAAATTGTCACTGAGCACTGAATGACAGCGCTATTGGCTGCATTCAGTGCATTTCTAAAAACATTTTCGCTGATATGTTGCATTCCGGTATGCGTGCCAACCTGTCCAACCCACTCTGACAGGGCTGTGAGGGCACTGATGACTCACAGGAAAGGGCTGGGTTTTGGCTCTGGATACACCCAAATGGTGTCCTCCGATTGCAAATGGTGGCGAAGAAAAGTGTGCACTGCCAAACGTATGAAACAGACGATAAGTTATTTTCGTGGGGAGTCGCGATACGTTTTGCTTCCCCATGAATACAACAAATAGGGACATATACATTGCAGTTTGCCAATACGTAGAAAACAAATGCACACCCCTAGTAGCTTTGGTGTATTGAAATGGGGGAGGAAGTGATAGCTGACAGAATGCTGCTCCTGCTTGCACTATTCTCCGAGGTGGCCACTCTTTTCTGTGCTTCATCCTTACTGTGCCTCTGCCATTGATGTGTGACTACAGCACTGGCTGTACAGGGTGGGGAGGACTTTCCTCCTAAATGTAGTCTGGGAGTGCCCTTTGTAATTTGGGGCAAACATATGCAGCAGATGTTTAAATTTCACATTCTCCACTATCTGCAGATACTGATCATCAAAAACAATCATTTCCCTGATACTCCTCATTAATATTTTAGATACAGACTGTTTTCCCAGGATAGTACAACAGAATACCACCCCATTTCCTCTATGGTGGGTTGCCACTTCAGAATCATGGCTGGGGACTATTGGTCTACTGCCTAACTGCTTAAAGGAGCTGTGAAATCAGCTTGGGGAAAAATCTTCTCCTTTTCATTCTTTATCCATCTGGCTTTTACTTGGCACTGCAGAAGGGGTCACCAAGCTAATACTGTCACTCTGCCCTGATGTTATAGTTAGTGAGGTTTGGGTGGACCCTTGGACACTGTGGCAGGTGACCACGCCCACGGGGGAAAGTCCTATGAGGGGCCACAGGTCAGGCTCAGCTCTGGACACACAAACACAGATAGTTCTTTATTTAGACAGTTTGAGAAGACACCAGAGGTGTTGGTAGTGAGTAGAAGATGTAGTCTGGCTGGGCTAGTATTCCCCAGAGCGCTAGAATAGCAGTTTCTCCAGTAGCAGTACTCTAGTGGAGAGAACTGAGAAAGTGAGCACAATAGAACATTCACAGTGTCCCAGATATGGAGAAGCCCTGAAATAGGGACAGCTGGCCCTCAAGGAGCGAGTACCAGATCCCTGGAAATAGAGAGACTTGTTGGCAAAGTACTCACACAGCAGATCCACGTAGGAGATGGCACTGGTGCTGGAATGGGGGCAGGCCCTCGAGGAGCGAGTACCTGGTTCCAGAGAGACAGCTCTGAAGAGTAGATGGTAATAGTACTCACTGATGGTGTCTGTAGCAAATTCTTCCAAATAGAAGAGAAGATAGATGCAGGCAGCGAGTCATGGAACATGGGCCCTCGAGGAGCGAGTACCGGTTACCTGATAGTGACCTGAAAGAAACAATGAGGCCCCCGAGGAGCGGGTACCCCATTAGCAGAAAGAGTCCAAAGGGAGCTGGAAGGCAAAGTAGCTGGATACGGAGAGTGACTCACATCCGTAAGATCACCCTTGCTAACTCAATGGCTAGCAATAAACAGTAGGATTAAATATCGGGGCAGCATGACATCATCACAGGGGTTGCCCCTGAGGAACACGCCAATGAGGAAATAAGAATGAGGGTCACGCGGCGCACACACCCTAAGGTACCTGAAGAGCATGGCGGGGTGCTGCGCCCAAGCCTGTCCGGGGACGCCGGAGAGGACAGCAGGCAGATGCCGCAGCAGCCAGGCGTCCATGAGGAGCAGGAGGAGTCACAAGAAAGGAAAGGTAGGTGGAGAGAAGCCATCGGGAAGTGACGGTTGCAACACCTAATACCAATGATTGTAGGTTCTGCTTCTGCAGGTGATGCCACATACCAACATTTTTGAGATACCCACTTGCTTCCCTCAACTGATATCCTTCCTGAAATAAATATACTGAGCAAAATGTGGGTCTTCCTTCACTTTAAAGTGCATCCAGATCAGAGATTTCTTTCCTGTTCTCTTTTCTATATCCTTGGAGGCTTATGCTGGCACTGGAGTTGAAGGATTGGTGGAACCTGAGGAATGACAGGGACATTATTCATGCTCTCTATCTGTACTCACTGCTCTTCCTGGGGTTTGATCTCAACATCATCAGTATCATCTCTTTCCCCTGTCACCTCACTGAAGGCTAAAATGCTACTGACTAAACCTTGTAAGTCCTCTTCTGCAACTAGCACTTCTGATTCAGAGAATTCAAGACAATATTATTCCTCACAATCAATAGTACAAATACTACTTTCTTTGCTTCAAAAGCAAGAACCAAAGAGAAGTGCACTGCTCATTTTAGGTGTAGCACTTCTGCTATGCCTGCCCTGCTATTTCCAGGATTGCGTGACTATACCATCCTTTTTCTCTACTCAGAAACAAGAGGGAGAGGAACAGGTGGTGGTAGCACATGCTCCTCAAATTTCAATTTCTTCTGCATTGAGCAGCCTTTCTCTCCTGCCATTCTGGACCTAAAATAATCCCTTTCAGTTTAGGTGTAGGACGGCCTTTTTACTTGTTGTCTCTGCCAAAGCAGACAATATTGCCAACCCTGCCAGCATCCCCTCCTCTCTCTTTCCCTGACATAATAAAATTTGTGAAAATATACTGACTAATGTAGTTTTGGATATTAAAAATGAATTTATTGATACTGTATTGGTACCCCCACTCATAGAACCACTCACTGTATGGAGAATTGTGTCTCATACAAAGTCACACACACACACACACACACATATATACAGTATATGTGTGCTGTGCTGTGCTGTTTGCACTAGTGCTGACTGACTCCACACACACACACACACACAAACAGAAATTCTAAGACAAAAAAAGACTGACAGCCTGGTAGGATTTTTCTCTTCATTCTCTGAGCATGCTCTGCTCTCCTTATTGATATCTAGACAGAGGCAAAAACTCACAACCACTGCCACAACTGCAATCTCCACATTGTCTTTCATTCTGACCCTGTACCAGTAAAGAGAAAAATCAAAATCAGCAGCAGTGCACTGCATCTCTTTCTGGCACAGTGAGTGTGTGAGACCACTGTAGCCCAGAGAAGGAGCCTTTTACCAGTGCCAAATCCCAAAGTTTATGATTACAGAAACATCATATTCATGAGCTGAAAACAGTTCATACCGTGTAGTCTATGGATTGAGTGTGGATACCTCATAAACAGCGTGGGCTTCTTTTTTTTGCTTCAATGAATACCTCATGCTAGGGTTGTGCAGCATTCAAAAACACTGTGAGAGAGAGCTTCTAGTAGCATGTCCTTCTTCACTTTGAACTAGAAAGAAACTATAACATTTCTTGGAAATGCTCAGACTTTACAGTAGTAGTAGGTCAGAGTCTGTTGATCTATATATCCAATATATGCTAGTTAAAAAGATGGTGCATTGTGATTTGTCCTCTGGCCAGCCTTCTTACCCTGCCTTGACTCTACATGGTTCTGACCAGGTAGTGAGGTCACATAGGGAATTGCTGGCTGCTATAATTACGAGTTGTTTTATCCACAGTACACGACTATAGACATCAATGGATCATAGAAATGAGTGGGAAACATAAACAAATGGGACATTTGTTTAATTACGGAGACCACTCAATTCATTTTTTTTGGGGGGGGGCTCACAAAAAAAATAAATATGGGCATGTATGTTATGTTTTACCAATTTTTTTCAAACAAATATGCATCCTTTCTAACCAGCAGTTTTCTAGTTGGATTAAGTGCCACTTAGTTTGTGCTAATTAACACTCTTTTTAGTTCTATTAATTTCCAAGTAACAAATTTTCCTGTGCAATAGCAAAATTATGTCATCCATTCTCCCTTCTACACACTTAGAGGTAGATCTTCAAAACATACGCGCGTGCATACTTTTGTTCGCGCCACCGGCACGAATAAAAGTATACCAGATTTTATAGGATACGCGCGTAGCCACGCGTATCTTATAAAATCCAGGTTCGGCACTCAAGGCTGCGCAAAATCGGCAGCCTGCGTGCACCGAGCCACGCAGCCTGCCTCCGTCCCTCCACGTCCCCCCACCTTCCCCTCCCTTCCCCTATCTACCCCACCCCCAGCCCTACCTAAATCCCCCCCTACCTTTGTTGGGCAAGTTGCACGCACCACCCCGGCATCCCCCGGCACAGGCCGTGGTGCCGGGGGACTTGGGACCGCCCTCCTTGCCCGCCCCCGAACCGTCGCCATGCCCCCGGACCCACCCCAGACTGCCCCCTGCCCCCGGACACGCCCCTCGGGCAAGCCCCCTCCCACCCCTTTTATGAATCCCCGGAACTTACGCACGTCCCAGGGCTTTGCGCGTGCCGGCAGCCTATGCAAAATAGGCGCGCGTAAATCCGGAGGATTTACGCGCGCAGGGGTTTTAACATCTACCCCTTAGTACTAGAGTGTCCAGCTGACTTCATGTTTTACTCCCTTTGCATTTATGGACCTGAAGTTCTACTTTTCTTTGAGAAAGTATAACTGTAATGCCATACAAGGAGGCTGAGAACTGGGGAAACTATGGTTGAAATCCTACTGTGCTGACACTCCTTCTGACCTAGATCGAGTCACTTCACCCTCTGTTGCCTCAGTTACAATCTCAGACCTATATTCATCAATATGCTATAAATATCGCAGAAATACTAGTGTCTGTGATAAAAAGAGGGTGTGGTTAGGGTAGTTTTACTGGTACCAATAGGTATTTTTCTGCAACGTGTGTTATATTTATCGCACCTGCGTTATTTTCACATTGCGAACTGAGTCATCCATTGCATGTGAGGTGCTTTTGAGAAAGAGAGAGACTCTATGAAGGCTCACATCTAAGTTTTGTACAATGTACAATGTACAATGTTCAATGTTCTCTCTACTTAGCATCAATATAGGTAGAGAAAGCATTGTTCAAAACAACTCTTCTTTTACCTTTCATCACTCCAAATCACATAAAATCTTCACTGATGGCAACTGTGCTGTTCGTACCTATGACTGTGCATGTAAAAGTGCCCCCCCCAAACCTATCCCGAGTTACTAGTACCCCCCTCTTAAAGCAGTATATAAAGATAACTTACATGTGAGTCTCCATAGAGGTGCTTTCTCTCTCCCTCTTTCTCTCTCATCCTGAGCCAACATTTGCGATTAAAAACTGTTTCAGACAGCAACGCAGGCATAACGCACAGAAAAAAGGTGCAGTTATTTCTGGTGTTACTCGATTGCATACCATGTTAACTGACCCTCATTTACTCTGCCCAAACCCCTCCCACTTGAATACTAATTTGCATATGTATTTATTGCGCAAGTTATGCTGTTATCACGAGGGTTAGAGCCCTAACGCAATTTGATAAATGACCCACTCAGATTGTACACTCACTGGGAACAGGGAAATACCTATAGTACCAGAATGTAACTTGTCTTGAGTTCTTAATCATAAGGCATGAGTTAAACAGAAATAAATACAAATAAATAAATAATAAACATTATTTACATTCCTGAAAATTCTGTTCACTACCAGACTCATGTCAAAATGTCATTCAAATTATTTTGGCTCACATTTCATTGATTCTAATTCCTCCATGAATCATGACAATCTCCTATGTTGCTTCACAGTCACCAAACAGGTGCAACTCTAGACATTTCTGATTACCTTTGACTTTTCAGCTGAGCTACACCCACTCTCCATTTCCAGGAATTCCCAAACAGTAGGTTTCTAAACATTTGTCTACTGGTACTTTTTTCTAAATTTTGCATCCTTTTCCTCAACAGGGTCAAAACAGTAAAAGAAACAAAACAATTCATGAAAAAGTTATCTATGAATGGTCTGATCAGGAAACTTGCAGAATTTTTATATCATTGATTCAGTGAATCAAGGCAAAATCTGAGGGTCAGAACAACAAATCCAATGCATATCCTCCATCATGTATAGGACCCTTAATTTATTGACTTAAACTTAAAGTCACAGTACATTTTCTAAATTTTACAAAATCGGCACAATTAATAACAACTTCCTAGTGCAAATTAAAATCACTTAAAATGATTACATATTAAAATTACATAAAAACAGATGACATTAAATCAAGAAAAAGTGTGGTTTGTCTTTCAACGTACATTAAATCAAATACAGCACTCCAAGATGCATAAATATGTGAAGGAGTTAAATAGATTAACAGGACAGGTATGGAAACATTGCCCTTAATAACAAACCACAGACATTCTGCACCACTTAACTGGGTAATGTCGCAGTGATTTAAAGACAAATTCTCCTAAGAAAATACTGCTACCCTGCTACAAAGTTTTTAATACTATGATTTGCTCACTGCCATGCTATTTAAATATGAAACAAGAAACATAGAAATAATGGCAGAAAAGGACCAAATGGTCCATCAAGTCTACCCAGCAAGCTTCTTAAGGTAGTAATTGCCAATCTGTGCCCGTTATTCCCGTGTTATTCTTGAGTAGTAACTGCTGCTCCATACAGTCATCCCCAAGTCTTATGATACCTTATGAAGCTGTCAGATTATTTATTTTATTTTTGTTTTATTTTAATTTTTATAAATTTACAAATTAAAAGTAATTGAATCACCTTGACATTGAAAACAATAAAAGATAAACCAAATAATATGCTGTATTCCATATATAACCCTATGGAAATTATATTAGCCCATATAGTCTCTAAAACTCAAGTCTACTATTGGAGGGCAAAATGGGCATTGAAGGAAACAAAACCAGAAAATAATAAAGATAATAGAATGCCAGGTGGTACAGGGCATAATCTAATTTAACATACCCAATAAATTAATTAAAAAGTACCAGCTCCACCATTACTAAGAATAAAAATTAATTAGAAGACAACACAACAGATCCTCTTTCATGCTCGAGTAGGAAACTTTCAAGCTGGATTAGGTCAAAAAAGATATAGCTTGCTCTCCAATATTTAATTAAACATTTTATAGGAAATTTCAAAACAACTCTGCACCCAAGGATAAAATGTGTCTCAAGCCTTCAGAATTTTCATTTTAACTTCAGTCACTTTGCTAAAATCTGGGAAAAAAAATCCTGATTTTTCTGTCTATAAAAGAGGAAATCCTTATATTGTAAAAAAAGATTTCAACATGCAGAGTCTTTCCAGTTAGAGCAGAGACCTAGCCAAAAAAATGTATCTGTATTATAGATTTCCTTTTCTGATATTTCATGGATTGCTGACTAGGGATGTGCATTCATTTCCTATCAAATGCCAAAAATGTAACAAATGACACCATTTTTGGTTCTTCCTTCTAGTAAATTACCCAAAATTTGAGGGACATTTTCAGATTTGTGGCATTTTTGAAAAATAAAATAGACTTCAGCGGTCTTGGCAGGGCCTCCCTGGGCTAAAAATTTGGCCCAGCATCAGGGCCTGTCTGGATGCAACCTGGCACCAAGGTTTACCTGACACTGGGGCCTGTGCCAAGCTGGCCCAGTACCGAGGTCTTTTGGGCACCAGGGTCTACCCTGAGCTAGCCCAGTGCTAAGACCTTCCCAGTACCAGTTACTTCCCTCAGTTGGCATAGCACCAAAGCCTACACAGTGCTGAGACCTGCCCTCAGCTACCCCGGCATGAGGCTGGGACCAGGGCTGTGGTTCACTCTCTCACCTTCTCCCCCTTTAAAATTGCCAGGGCGCTCTCAAACCGGCCCCCAATTACCCCATTCTTACTTCCTTCAAAAACAGTAGCAGTGATGCCCAGTCTCTCCTGCCAGGGTCCACAATGTTTTAAAAATGGCATCATCTGCCTGGAGGATTGCACTAAATTGACATCACTTTGGAACCTTCCTTTGATACAGGCAACACCGGTTTTCTGAATGGCAGTACATTTGTACTGCAATTTAAAGCGAGGGAAGGGAGAGAGAGCTGACCCTGACTCTTACCCCATCCTTGGCACATGGGGAAGGCCTGTATGCCACATTGGCACCTTATGGCATGTCCTGGATCCTGGTAGGCCCCTGCACCAGGCTGCTGTTTTTTGTCTGGATAGTGAGAGGTCACAGGGGCCCAGTGAAGTTCTGTTAGGCCATTGGAGGCCTGTTATTTTTTTTTTTTTGGGGGGGGAGGTTGTTTAATTTTGGGGGGGGATTGGCAAATGAACCAAACCAAAAGAACACATTTAGCAAACTGAAAACAATCCTTCTGAAACAAAAAAAACTAACCAAAACAGAACAAATGAAGGCTGCACATTCCTTTTGCCGACCAATTCAAGCTATTCAAAGAAAGTTGTACTTGCTCAGCTTCCTATCTTCCCGTTAACAGTGAGGAAGACAATATACACCTGAGAGTCATGAGTGTGTTAGGAAGAAACTTCAGACCCTTTAAAAATACTTTCTTAACGTATCTAAAGATTAAATCAAAGTCGAATGTGGAAAATTGACCAATCTTAAATTATTTCTTTTGCTTAACTCTTCCATGTCCTTATTCTGTCTCCTCAGGGACATTAGGGGGATAAATTTAAAAATAGTCTGCATAAATATTAGGGATGTGCAATTGTTTTTCCTGAATTAGGCAATGTCAATGAAATTGCCTAATTCAGAATGGTTCGGGAGAACCGAAAAACTATTAATTTTTTCCGAAATTTTGGAAAAGCTTTATTTTTGAGTTAGTGCGCACTAACCCGAAAATTGGGGCCCCTGAAAAAAAACCCCAAACGATGGGAAACATGAAATTCCTGTGGGGGTCCCCGAAACGAAACCCGACACAAAATTTTTACCTGAAGCACATCGCTAATAAATATGTGGGCTATCATATGCTACTTTGTGCAGGAAAAGTTTCAAGGAGATTAATGTATATAATTTACAAAATAAAAATGTATGCTCATAAATGTAAACGTCTTTCCAGACCCCAACCCCTGGAATTCATCTCCAATGTGCACTTAAAATTATGCTCATACAGGATATATGGGTATAATTTGACATTTATATCAAGTGGACAATTTTCAAAAGGGCCATTTCTACATGTAAAACGCTATTTTACCCACAGATGTCCCTTGGAAATTGACCCTCATTATCCTTAAAGAGAGTTACATCATAATCTGTAGAGCAGATATTTTTTGTTCACAATACTGGATTTGACTTGAATAATTTTCAAACTTTATATCATATATTTACATTTGTTTACAGTGTCAGAGGAAAATAACTTATTTGTTGTATTAACTAACCTCAGGCAAGAGTTTATCAAGATTCTGACAGTATGTAAATAATGTTTTTATCATCTCTCCTATGAGTTATCTTATTTAACAAGAAACATCATGGATTACAATACATACTGTATATCCTTTGCTTTTTCGAGGTTTGCATTAGTCAACAAAACTGTTGTTTCTAATAGTTATGTATTTCAAATGATTAAAAGATTTATACAATAAAATCATATCTAGTACTGGTATTTCTGTGATGAAATTGGTTTATTATTTATGAAATCAACTCCTGATGCTTCAGTTAGTTCCATCTCAATGCTGCTCGACTAGGACTGGCATGGTGAGTACAGAAATCAGAAAATCCATTTTTATTGCTGCAATTCATAAGACCTCTTCAGTTTTCTCCAGACAGTTTTATCAATCATCTGAATGATGCCATATACTCTATGGTAATGGCTAGATTTCATCGGCAAAAGATTTCTAAGGAAGCAATTTTCACAGAGCTTGCATAGATGCAAACTATTCAGGTGGCTTTATTTCATATATTTGACAGATTTTCACAGAGAAACCACACATGGTTTCTTTCTGAAAATTAGCAAGTGCAAAATATGCATGCTAAAAGTATCCACGCACTTTGAACTGTTATTTGTGTGGACACAAGGGGGCTGGTAGGAAATTGCACACAAGCATTGCACACAGGTGCCCTTTATCTCCCCCAGCCTAAATAGGCCTTCAGGGATGCCTCTTTTAAATGTAGTTCAAAGTGTATGCATACTTTTTGGCTGCATTTGAGGTGGGCAATTTTCAGTTGAATCATTTTTATTTAGGTAAATGCCTATGTATTTTATGTTCTTAAGTCCCTGAATGTAATAATAGGGGCAGCCAGGATCCCTTCCACCTGTCCCCTTCCCTCTCTTTACAACAATGCATACTCATTCATAACCATGAAAAAAACAAACACGGTTTTTTGGAATCAAAAGTCTACAGTTTTAAGACACCGAATGACATGGGTGCAACAATTAACAATATTCCAACCTTGCCTTGGTGGGCATCCACACACCCTAGCAAGATACACCACCCCTAGGCCGCCCAACCTGTAGGCACCAGGCAGCACCAGCCACCCCCATATGAGGTCCCCACAACATCCCAGGAAGAGTCTCATACTGATGTGATTGCACCCAATCACACCAAATCTATGCAGGAGTCTCCAGAGTTGACCATTCAGCTTGCCTGACCAATTTGCTGGCACCACCCTGCCCAACCCCTCTCAGATATTCGACTGCAGGAGGTTGTTCCGGACCCCCGCTGGACTTTTGGCAAGTCTTGTGGGGGTCAGGAGGCCCCCCCAAGCTGGCCAAAAGTCCCTGGGGGTCCAGAACGACCTCCTGCAGTCGAATCGTGTTGGTCTATGGCCGCCGCCATTTTGAAAAATGGCGCCGGCTGAAGACAACACGATTCTATTGCAGGAGGCCGTTCTGGACCGCTGCCGTTCCGGACTGCTGCTGGACCCCCAGGTAATTTAAGGCATGGGGGGGGGGGGGGTTCGGGAGGGTGGGGGATTTAATTTAAAGGGTCGGCGGTGGGTTTTAGGGGGTTTTAGTGTGCCGGCTCACGATTTTCACGATTTTCACGATATTTTAACCACCCAAACGATAACAATACGATTCCCTCCCCCTCCCAGCCGAAATTGATCGTTAAGACGATCGAGGACACGATTCACATCTCTAGTAGAAACTATTCTCAAGATCAAAATCATAGAGCATATAGAAAGACATGATTTAATGGGACACAGTCAACATGGATTTACCCAAGGGAAGTCTTGCCTAACAAATCTGCTTCATTTTTTTGAAGGGGTTAATAAACATGTGGATAAAGGTGAACCGGTAGATGTAGTGTATTTGGATTTTCAGAAGGCATTTGACAAAGTCCCTCATGAGAGGCTTCTACGAAAACTAAAAAGTCATGGGATAGGAGGCAATGTCCTTTCGTAGATTACAAACTGGTTAAAAGACAGGAAACAGAGAGTAGGATTTAATGGTCAATTTTCTCAGTGGAAAAGGGTAAACAGTGGCGTGCCTCAGGGATCTGTACTTGGACCGGTGCTTTTCAATATATAAATGATCTGGAAAAGAATACGACGAGTGAGGTTATCAGATTTGCGGATGATACAAAATTATTCAGAGTAGTTCAATCACAAGCAGACTGTGATACATTACAGGAGGACATTGCAAGACTGGTAGATTGGGCATCCAAATGGCAAATGAAATTTAATGTGGACAAGTGCAAGGTGTTGCATATAGGGAAAAATAACCCTTGCTTAAGTAACACGATGTTAGGTTCCATATTAGGAGCTACCACCCAGGAAAAAGATCTAGGCATCATAGTGGATAATACTTTAAAAACGTCGGCTCAGTGTGCTGCAGCAGTCAAAAAAGCAAATAGAATGTTAAGTATTATTAGGAAGGGAATGGTTAATAGAACGGAAAATGTCATAATGCCTCTGTATCGCTCCTTGGTGAGACCGCACCTTGAATACTGTGTACAATTCTGGTCGCCGCATCTCAAGAAAGATGTAGTTGTGATGGAGAAGGTACAGAGAAGGGCAACCAAAATGATAAAGGGGATGGAACAGCTCCCCTATGAGGAAAAGCTGAAGAGGTTAGGGCTGTTCAGTTTGGAGAAGAGACGGCTGAGGGGGGATAATATAGAGGTCTTTAAGATCATGAGAGTTCTTGAACGAGTAGATGTGACTCGGTTATTTACACTTTCGAATAATAGAAGGACTAGGGGGCATTCCATGAAGTTAGCAAGTAGCACATTTAAGACTAATCAGAGAAAATTCTTTTTCACTCAACGCACAATAAAGCTCTGGAATTTGTTGCCAGAGGATGTGGTTAGTGCAGTTAGTGTAGCTGGGTTCAAAAAAGGTTTGGATAAGTTCTTGAAGGAGAAGTCCATTAATGGCTATTAATCAATTATACTTAGGGAATAGTCACTGCTATTAATTGCATCAGTAGCATGGGTTCTTCTTAGTGTTTGGGTAATTGCCAGGTTCTTGTGGCCTGGTTTTGGCCTCTGTTGGAAACAAGTTTCTTGGATTGATGGACCCTTGGTCTGACCCAGAATGGCAATTTCTTATGTTCTTATCATCATGCATTTGCATGTTGCTGGTGCTATTAGTCTCGGGGGGGGGGGGGGGGGGGGGGGTTAGACGCACGTTTTCAACACGCTATTACCCCTTACTGAATAAGGGCTAAAGCTAGCGCGTCCAAAACGCATGTCTAAATGCAGGTTAACACTGTACTGTATCAGCCTGATGGTGATTGGCCACACAAATGAAACACACATGCTTGAACTTACAGTCCTGAAAGGAACATCCAAACAAATTAAAGCACCAGCACACTCCAGCACCCCTGAAGTGCCCTTCCTGCACTGCTGGTTCCCCCTGTGCCCTGAAAGAACTGCCTATGTGAGACAAAAGCTATCCCAATGTCTGTCCCACCTCTGCTTCCTAGGCAATTAATCATCTGAGTAAGCTATAAACTCACATCCTGCATACCTCAGGACATGAACATGTCCTCAAAGTGCTTGTCATAAATGAGCCATGTCAATTCTCATAATCCTTATGAACTGCTAATATTGTATCAGCATTAGCTGATAGCACATCAAAATGTGAGGGATCGTAATGATCAACTACACCAGCCAAACAAAGAGAACACACCATCCAATTTAGAACTATTCTCGGTGCTCTCCTCTCAGTACCCAGAAACTCCTCTTTTTTGTCCCTTCTTCTTCTCTCTTCTCCTTCCCCTCCTACCCTCCATCAAACAAAAATTGCAATGTATTTTCGCTTCCTTATCTTATCTCTATAAGAGTATGATATCCCTTCCCACAGCTCAGTGACTGCACCTAAAGCTGGTGCTCCCCCCCCCCCCCCCCATATCCCCTCCATGTTCCATCTGTTCTACAGTTGGAGGACTCTGACATGAAGGAAGAAGACTTGGCTGAGAAGATGAAGAGGACAAACTCAAAGAAGATGAATGTCCCGAATGAATTCAAATGTCCCGGATGAATTTTTCTGTCCATGCTGGTGTTTATATTTATATATTAATGTAGTAAAATAGTAATGATGGCAGAAAAGAACAAAATGGTCCATTCAGTCTGCCCAGCAAGCTTCTTATGATAGTATCTGCCGTGCTGTGCAAGTTGCCCCATCTTTTTCTTAACGATAGCAACTGCCCACTCTGTAAAGTTATTCAATGAGCCTTCTTGAAAATTCAGACACTGCTGATGTGTTTTGCTTATCGAGTTGGCCTTAGAAGCAGTCTTGTTCACTTATGTCTGTGTATTAGTACCCCAGACTGCAAAAGTCAGGGCCCATGTTACTGATCATTTGAATCCAATTCCTCTTCCACCCCCCATCCCCTCCCACTGCCATCAAAGCAAAGAGTGATGTTGTAGTTACATCAAAATCATCAAGGCTTATTGGTTAAGGGTATTAATCCCTTGGCTTCTGTTAAAGGTAGCAATTGCTGTTCGGTTCAGATTGCCCCCATGCTTAACAGTTCCTCAGACTGAAAAGTCGGGGCTCTCATTGTTATCTGAATCAAACTCCCATTTCCCCCTGCCATTGAAGCAGAGAGCAATGTTACAGTTGCATCAAACGTATTGAGGTTTATTGGTTAAAAGTAGTAACCGTCACACCAGCAAGTATCCCCCATGCTCTCTTTTCTTCATTTCAATCATCTAGCCTTTAGAGATCCACAATGTTTATCCTATGATACTTTGAATTCCTGATTGTTTTCATCTTCACCACCCCCTCTGGAAGGATATTCCAGACAACCACTTGGTTCTGAGTCATCAACCACCCCCCCCCCCTCCAAGTTTCATTTCATGACTACTAATTCTTCTGATTTCTTTCCAACAGAAATGGTTTGAAGTCTGTGCATCATTAAAATGTTTCAGGAATCTGAAGATCTGTATTATACCACTGCACCTGCTCTCTTTCAGGGTATATATAATTAGATCCTTCAGCCTCTCCTGTCTTCTGATACTGACCTCACACTATTTTTGTCATACTTTTCTGGACTGCCTCCATCCTGTCTCTATCCTTTTTTAGATTCGGGCTCCAGAACTGAACACAGTACTCCAGGTGACGTCTTACCAAGGACCTGTACAAAGGCATTATCATCTCCTTTTTCTTATTGATTATTCCTCTCTCTATGCAACGCAGCATTCTTCTAGCTTTAGCTATGCCTTGTCCCATTGCTTCACTTCCTTCAGAATCACAGATACCATCACTCCAAGATCCCTCTCTTGTTCCATCACATCAGTTTCTCACCCCCTATCACATACAGCTTTTTTGGATTACCACATCCCAGATGCATGACTAAACATCTGGGCATTGAATCCCAACTGGCAAATTTTGACCACTTTTCATGCTTTCTTAAATCACTTTTAATTCTCTCTACTACTTCAGGCATGTCCACTCTGTTTCAGATCTTAGTATCATCTGCAAATAGACAAACTGTACCTTCTATCCCTTCCGCAATGTCACTCACAAATATATTGAACAGATTTGGTCCAAATACCAATCCTTGTGGCACTCCACTTAACACTGATTTCTCATCAGAATAAGTTGCATTTAGCATTACCTGCTGTCTCCTGTCAGTCAACCAGTTTGTAATCTACTTGGGAGTCAGCACCACTCTGGTGCTGACTCCCAAGCTTCTTATTTTATTCACCAGCCACCTTTGTGGGACCATATCACAAGCTTTGCTGAATTCCAAGTAAATCACATCTAGTAATCTTCTTTTATCCAATTCTCTAGTCACCCAATCAAAAAACAAATTAAACAGATTTGCTTGACAGGTCTTTCCCCTGGTGAATCCATGCTTCCATTGGTCCAGTAACTTACTGGAATGTAGATAGTTCACTATTCTTTCTTTCAGCAGAGTCTTCATTAATTTTCCCTCCACCAAGGTGAGGCTAATCAGACTATAGTTTCCAGCCTCCTCTCTGCTTCCACTTTTGTGAAATGGAACCACAACTTCTCTTCTCTAATCTTGGGTACCACTCATGTTCCAGGGATATATTGAACAGGTCTTTTAGCAGACCTGCCAGGACATCTATGAGCTCCCATAGTATACTGGGATGTACCTCATCTGGCCCAATGACTTTGTCCTCTTTCAATTTTCCTAGCTCTTGACATAATGCTCTTCTGTAAAAGGAGTTGTGGCTACCCCATTCTCATTTATGGTCTTTTCAACCAGCAACAGTCCTTTCCAGGGTCTTCTTTAGTGAAGACAGAACTGAAGTATTTGTTTAATATTTCTGCCTTTTCTTCATCTTTCTCTACACCTTGTTCCTTGTCACCTATCAAGTTCACCATTTATTTATTTATTTAAAAGTTTTTTATATACTGCATATGTGCACAATAGTGGATCTAGGCAGTTTACAATTTTAAAACATGCACAATAATAAAATAAAAATAGCACAAATTTTAAAATTTTAAAAAGCATCAGATACTTGTCAAGGAAATGGAAAGTAATACAGACATAAAGAGATATAGAATTACAGCAGTCTTTTAAAGTAAAAGATTTGCATTGTGGATTAGGTAAAGCTAGTGAAAAAAATATGTTTTTATGGCTTTTTTGAAGTCATGTTTAGCAGTGAGTTGACAGATGGAATTGGGTAAATACTAGGGATGTGAATCATTTTTTGACGATTTAAAAAATCGTTGATATTTTTTAAATCGTCAAAAATCGTTAGAGTGTGCGATCTCCCGCTCTCGGGCCATCGACGCCATTTTGGCTGCCACTAATATAAATGGCGCCGATGGCCCGATAAAAAAAAACCCACCCGACCCTTTAAACCGACCCCCAAAAAACCTTTTAAAATTACCTGGTGGTCCGGGGGGGGGGGGCGCTCGGGGAGCGATCTCCCGCTCTCGGGCCATCGGCTGCCACTCATAAAGATGGCGCCGATGGCCCTTTGCCCTTACCATGTCACAGGTATCCATGCAATTGGCCGGTCCCTGTCACATGGTAGGAGCACTGGATGGCCGGCGCCCCTGGACCACCAGGTATGTGTAAAACATTTTGGGGAGGGGTTGGGAGAGTGGGGGAGGCTAAGGGGGTAATTTTAAAGGATCGGGGTGGTTTTTTTTTTATCGGCGTGGGCCTCACCAAAAAAAATTTGTGATGTGAATTGGAATCGGAACCGATCCCAATTCACATCTCTAACGATCAGATTTCCGCCCCCCCCCCCCCCCAGCCGAACCCGATCGTTAAAACGATCGGGCACATGATTCACATCCCTAGTAAATACAAATAGTTCCATAATTTGAGACCCTCAATAGAGAAAGCTTGGTTTCAAGTTAGATTTAATCTGGTAGTATTTACAGTGGGAACTTAAAGATATTTTTTATCAGCAGTGTATAAGTGATGAGGTGCTTGGTAAAGTAGAAGAGTGGAGCATAACCATATGGAAGAGGTACTGTGTAGTAAGGTGTGCATTATCATCAGGATTTTATATTGTATTCATTGACAAATAGGCAGCCAGTGTAGTTGCTTGAGTATTGGAGTTATGTGAGCTTTGTGTGGAGTATTAGTAAGAAGTCAAGCAGCACAATTTTGAATCTGTTGAAAGGGTTGTATCAAGTATTCAGGGAGACCAATGTATAGAGAGTTGCTGTAAAGTAATCAAGACAAGACTAGTTAAGACTAGGGACTGCAGTACAGATCAAAAATCATTGGGAAAGAGTAAAGGCTTGAGTTTTTTGAGTAGATGAATTTTATAGAATTATGATTTTATAACAGATGAAATATTTAGGGACATGGATAGTTTAGAATCAATGATGACTCCTAAATTGTGGGCTTGGCTACATATGGGTATGGTACAATTTTCAAAGATGATTTCTATTGGGAGAGCACAGGCAGAGATTGGAATAGTGGATAGATAAACAATTTCAATTTTTGCTGCATTGAGGGTGAGATGATTATGCGTTAACCATGTGTTTATTGTTTGTAGATAGAGAGTTGCCAAAGAAAAGGTGTGTTTCCATGATGTGTCATATGGAAGGATGAATTGAATGTCATCTGCGTATATTTTGTAGTTCTTGTTGATAAGAGATGGCATAAAGGTAAAAGGTATATATTGAATAAGATTGCAAAGAGTGCAGATCCTTTTGGTACTCTGCAAAAAGGATCTAAACCAGTCAAGAACTTTGCCATTGATGCCTATATTTTTAAGGTTGGTACATAGAATGTGTGATCTAAAGTATCGAAGGCAGCAGAAATATTGAGAAGGATGAGAATGTAATCTATATTGGAATCAAAACCATGGATTATGGCATCAAAGGATGAGAGAAGAAGGGTTTCGGTATTGTGACCTTTACGGAAGCCATGTTGGTTTGGGTGCAACCTCACACCAGTACTCATATAACCTCCTATTACATATCAATACTTTCTCCATATTTCCTAATCCGAACTCATTTCGGACAACCATTCTGAAATACAAAACCATACCGATGTACTAGTATATATTAAATAATGTAACCATCCACCACCAACACATACTCACTAATACATCTTAAATCATCCAAAATCACACCATCATGCTTCACACCTACAACTACATTCACATCAAACCACACATGACCTCTCTCTACAATCACTACTCAAACACACCAAAACCATTCCTGTGCCTATAATGTCTCATAATTGGTCAAACTATATCAGCTCCATTATAAAAATGCAGCCCACTCTACTTCACCATTCAAACCATGGGGGGAGGGGGGCAAGGTTTGCAATTCAAATATACATCTCTGTTCCTATTGCCTTAACAAATGTGAAACATCCCCTCCTAACACACTGCGGCACTGTTTTACTACAAAAATTTTGATGTCATCCACTAAATGGCCCACCTGTTGCCAATGTGTCACTAAAGGAGCATTGTCTTTAAGTGTCTGAATACAACTCTTATGTTCAATTATCTACTGCCATACAGATCTACTAGTTTGGCCAATATATATCAAAGGGCATGGACACACGATAGTAAACACTACCACTGAGTAGCATAAGTAAACGCTCCCGGCAAAACATAAGGATGTTTCAATGCAAAATAACTGCATTGTTGGATGACTAACACATTCGAGCACATTCGAGCACACCGAGATTTAAGATATAATTAGTGTGTATGTGTTGGTGGTGGATGGTTACATTATTTGTTATATAGTGTTATACTCAGGCTTGTGGACCCTTGGCCGACGAGAGGGTGGTATACCTTTCGGAGGGTCCGTAGGCTCTCTCGTCGGGTGGCGAGGCAGAACAGGAGGCAGGACCAGCTGACCCTTGACACTGGAGGGTGAGGCGAACACGGAGGTGATGAAGAGATGAGATGAGGTGCTGTGTCTTCACCACTGGTGGTCTGCGGTCCCCCCGGGAAGAGCCCATAGGGACTCGACCGCTGGGACTTAGGTGGACCTAGGGAGGTCAGGGTAACGGTGCAAGGGCCAACTGGAGCTTCCCCCTGGAAGCCCACGGTCCCCCCAGGAGGAGCCTGTAGGGACCCGGGCCGCTGGGACTTAGGCGGGCCCTTGGAGACGGTAGTCTTGAAGAGGTCCTAGGTCGAGTGCCAGAGGGTCGTCGCTCACCAGTCCGAAGTCGTACGCCAGAGAATCACCACTTTCCAATCCGAAGTCAGGAACCAGAGAATCACCGTAAGCCAATCCAAAGTCAGGAACCAGGAAGACGAAGCAGGAACCAGAAGCCAAGCTCGAGGAACTCACCGAAGCAAGCAGACTGGACAAAGCTCACAGGAGACATTGCCAAGTCGAGGAATGAGCAGAGGAAGCCTCCTTAAATACTTCCTCTGCTCTGGATAATTGGAAACAGGTGAGAATCATTGAAGGGATCAGGTCCCTTTAAATCCAGCAGGGGGGCGTGGCCTCACGTCTAAAGATGGCAGCAGCCATCTTGGATTTCCTCCGAGGAGGAAAGCCAGCAGAGCACCACGAGGGAGGAGCAGGGACGGCTCCCCAGCGGGCGACCAGAGTGCGGGCCATCCCCAGGGTGATGGCCACCGGCCCCGGGGAGCGTTTCAGAGGTTACCGCAGTGGGTCGCTGCCACGGTGGAGGTAGGGGGCCGCGCCCATGGCCGTCCATGGGCACGGGAGACAACATATAGTAGTGCATCGGTATGGTTTTGTGTTTCAGAATGGCTGTCCTATATGAGTTCGGGTTAGGAAATATGGAGAAAGTATTGATATTTAATAGGAGGTTATATGAGTACTGGTATGAGGTGGCAGTGTTTGTGTGTGGCTGTCACATATTGTTTAGTGAGGGTGCATGTAGATGGAATTGTTTATTGTGATTGATTGAGTGTTTGGGTCTTACGGTGAGAGGTCACATGTATTTGCATGTATGGTTTGGGATAGTGGAACCAGATGTGGTTGCGAGTTTGGATGGTGTGGAACTGGACTGTTTTGTGGGGAGTAGGATTTGTAGTTGTAAGTTTTTGTGGCGGGTTGTTTTTTTTATATATGAGGAGGGGGGTTGGCAGTATGTTCCTGAAAAACATGTGTTGGATGAGATATGCACTCTGATTGAATGGGAGGAGTTAGTCATCATATAACTTGTGGAGGCACACCTTTTGAGCATGGAGGTGAAGAGAGCTCATTGCCATTTTGTTTATGAAATTTAGGGAAAGGAAGCCGGTTATTTTTGTGGCATGCCACTGATTGCAAAGGTTTCAAGTTGAGCTGTGTTGACCATTGTATCAGTTGGGTAAGAAATGGGATTAGATAGAAGGAACATAGGGCAGTTATCAGGACATGGCATATATATTTATATACATTTATATACATATTTTTTGTGAAGTCATTTGGTGGTATGTTTTTTCTTTAGATACAGTTTACAACAGAGAAGTTTGGTGTACGAATGGTAGTCTAGGTATTCTATGACGCTTGAAGATGAGAGCGTAGTTAGGTCAGTGTTTTTTTGTAGATTTTTTTGTGTTTTGTTTTGGACTTTAGATTTCTCATTAGAATCATTATGTATTGATGTCTTTTGTAGAGACCGTTATTCCCCTGATGAAGCCGCGATGGTGAAACAAGGGACTCTTGTTGGGTAATTATCCCTTGGGCGGTATTCTTTTGAAGTTGATGGGACAGCGTTGAAATGAGTGAGGAGAAACTGAAGTGTTTCTAGCGGAATCTTTGCAACACTTCTAAGCGATTGTTCCATTGATATAGAAAGATCAGCAAACATGAAAATTAAAAAAAAGTTGGGACATTGAAGGGCTCATACAATAATAAAAATAATAATAATAATAGTAATGTAATAACTAATTGTTCAGCATATGGTAATACAACAATTAAACAATTGGTACACTATCATAGAAAGATAGTGAAAGAATATAGTCTTTAACAGCAATGTAGTATTTAATCAATTAATATATGACAGTATGACAGTCAAATTATGAATGTATTATCACAGAAAGACAGTGAAAAAGTGTATTTGTAGGATTATAATATTATGTGGTGATACCTTTCATAGGATTATTGCATTGTTAGTTCATGATCTATGTTTGAACATTTGTTTGTATTTTTTATTATAAATAAGTTGTGTGTTTATTTTTTAGTGGTGAGGATATGGTTTTAAATTTAATGAATGAATGGGTATGAGTATGTTGGTGTAATGTACTTTTTTGGTGTTGTACATTTTTATATGTGAACTTTTGACAATAAATACTGACTCTCATTCATGTGATGTGTTATTAGATAATATATGGGAGTTGCATGTAATTCCACCCATATTTTTGTCACCATATAAGGTTACATCTGTCTGTGGCAGGAAAAAGGATACTAAGGGATAAATTCAAATCCTATGCCATAAGGCATTTAAACTAAATGACGGGGGTAGCAGTAGGACATTGGGACATCTCTCCCCAAAAAGAACAAAAACAAAGGAAAGGGATGAAGGGGATAACAAGAGTCAACTGAATAAGCCAAAAAGCAAGTCCAAGAAAAGCAGTAAACAAAACAAGAGAAACTGGAGAGCTATGAACACAAATGCTCATAGTCTAGGCAATAAAATCCCAGACCTGCAAGCCCTAATGGTGGAGGCAGACTTGGACATTGTAGCTGTTACGGATACATGGTTCATGGAATCTCATGATTTGCATACTGCCATACCAGGCTATAACTTGTTAAGGAAAGACAGAGAGGACTGAAAAGGGAAGGAGAGTCAAAAACAATATCCAGGCACCTGAACTGCAAGGTATAGGGGGTAGCAAAGAAGCATTATGGGCCATCCTAAAAAAAGAGGATGGTGCATCCAATTGTACTGGAGTGGTTTAGAGGCCTCTGACTCAAAATGATAAACTAGACAGAGAGCTGATTGAAGACATCCAAATGGTGGGAAAGAAAGGAGATGTGTTGATTGTTGGAGATTTTAATCTGCCAGATATAGACTGGCGGATCCCTTCTGCAAAATCTAACAGAAGTAGGGAGATAGTGGGTGCCCTAAAAGGGTTCTGTTCAAACAACTGGTAATGGAACCAACGAGGGAGGGTGCTATTCTTGACTTAGTGCTCACAAATGGGGATAGCATCTGAAATGTCGGGTAGGCGCCCACCTTAGCACTAGTGATCATCAAATGGTATGGTTTATATTGCAAATAGGATATGGAGACGTCACACAAAGACCCAAGTTTTGAACTTCAAAAATACGGACTTTGCTGAAATGGGAAAATTGCAGGAGATGGAACTTGAAGACTGGGAGAAAATGGGAGAGGTGGAACAACTGTGGGCCAAACTAAAAAAACAAATTACAAAGGTAACTAATCTTTACATTAGAAAAGTAAACAAGAGCAAGAGAAATAGGAAACCCATCTGGTTCTCAAAGGAGGTGGCTGATAAAATAAAAATAAAAAGAACAGCATTTGAGAAATCTAAAGGATCCCAAAAAGAGGAACACAGGGAAGAATATCTGGTCAAACTGAGAGAGACGAAGAAAGTAATCAGGAAAGCAAAATGTCTGGCGGAATAAAGGATTGCCAGAGAGGTAAACAGAGGTGACCAAACTTTTTTCAGATACATCAGAGAAAGAAGAAAGGTCTGAAGTGGTATAGTGAAACTAAAAGGTGAAAAGGATCAATGTGTTGAAGGAGACAAAGAAAAAGCAGAAATATTAAACAAATACTTCAATTCAGTGTTCACTAAGGAAGACCCTGGAGAAGGACCATTGCTGGTTAACAAGCCTGTGGTTGGGGGTGGATTTGATGAAACCCCGTTTATGGAAGAAAATGTATGGGAAGAGCTAGAAAAACTGAAGGTGGACAAAGTCATGGGGCCGGATGAGATTCATCCGAAGATACTGCGGGAGCTCAGAGATGTGATGGGGAGTCTAGTGAGTGACCTGTTCAATAGATCCCTGGAAACAGGAGTGGTGCCGAGAGACTGGAAAAGAATATCATAATCATCCAAAATCCAGTAACACTCAAAAACAACCAGAAAATTGATCTAATTCAACATTAAGACCACTTCAAATATTACAAAGCACAGCAGCTAGAATACTGACCGGAAAAAGAAAAAGGAACCATATAACTGAAACCTTGGCAAAATTACACTGGCTACCCATTGAATACAGGATTAAATACAAAGTATTATGTACCATACATAAACTAATACATGATAAAGAAGCAGACTGGCTAAACACAGCATTACGAGTATATGTCCCACAAAGAAACCTTCGCTCAGCAAATAAATTACTTCTAACCATTCCCTCAGTAAGGACAGCAAAACTATCACAAGTAAGAGAAAGGGACTTATCATTAGCAGGCCCCATATTATGGAACACAATGCCTCCTGAGATCAGACTACAAAGTGATCTCAAAACCTTTAAGAAAAACTTAAAAACATGGCTCTTTAAACAAGCCATTTCTAAAGAGACCGGAAAATATACAGGAACATGCAAAAAAACACAAGCACACAGCAATAATCTCACAACATACATGACATTACTTTATTAAAGCTCATAACAAACATAAATATTACTGATGTACAGTACCGATGGTACACCTAGACAAAACTTACACTACCCAACTATTGTGCCCCTTTTATGATATATTGTAACCAAACCTTTTGGCACCTGTTAGAAGGTACTATAGTACACATTCACTTACCTTATTTTATGTGCCTATATGTAAACCATTGTGATGGTATATATCTTAGTGACGGTATAGAAAAGATTTTAAATAAATAAATAAATAGATAAATAAGAAGAGCGGTGGTGGTCCCGCTTCACAAGAGTGGGAACAGAGAGGAGGCTGGAAATTACAGGCTGGTTAGCCTCACCTCGGTGGAGGGAAAATTAATGGAGACTCTGCTGAAAGAAAGGATAGTGAACTACCTACAATCTGGTGGCTTGTTCAATCCACAACAGCATGGATTCACCAGGGGAAGGTCCTGTCAGACAAATACAATTGATTTCTTTGATTGGGTGACTAGAATCTACTTGGCTTTTAGTAAAACCTTTGACATGGTCCCACATAGAAGTCTCATGAACAAAATGAGAAGCTTTGGAGTGAGTGCCAAGGTGGTGGCATGGATTACAAACTGGTTGACGGATAGAAGATAAAGGAGCAGATTTTAATACCTATGTGTGGGCATTAGGGATGTGAATCGTTTTTTGACGATTTAAAATATCGTCTGATATATTTTAAATCGTCAAAAATCGTTAGGGCCACGATACAATACCAATTCCCCCGATTTATCGTTAAAAAATCGTAAATCGGGGGAAGGGGGAGGGCAGGAAAACCGGCACACTAAAACCCCCTAAAACCCACCCCCGACCCTTTAAATTAAATCCCCCCCCCTCCCGAACCCCCCCCCCAAATGCTTTAAATAACCTGGGGATCCAGCGGTGGTCCAGAACGGCGGCGGTCCGGAACGGCCCCCTCAATTGAATCCTGTTGTCTTCAGCCGGCGCCATTTTGCAAAATGGCCGCCGCAAAATGGCGGCGGCCATAGACAAAAACGATTCGACACAGGAGGTCGATCCGGACCCCCGCTGGACTTTTGGCAAGTCTTGTGGGGGTCAGGAGGCCCCCCCAAGCTGACCAAAAGTTCCTGGGAGTCCAGCGGGGTTCAGGAAGCGATTTCTTGCCGCGAATCGTTTTCCATACGGAAAATGGCGCTGAACGACCTCCTGCAGTCGATCTCCTGCCGGCGCCATTTTCCGTACGGAAAACGATTTGCGGCAAGAAATCGCTTCCTGAACCCCGCTGGACTCCCAGGAACTTTTGGCCAGCTTGGGGGGGCCTCCTGACCCCCACAAGACTTGCCAAAAGTCCAGCGGGGGTCCGGAACGACCTCCTGCGTCGAATCGTTTTTGTCTATGGCCGCCGCCATTTTGCGGCGGCCATTTTGCAAAATGGCGCCGGCTGAAGACAACAGGATTCAATTGAGGGGGCCGTTCTGGACCACCGCCGTTCTGGACCACCGCTGGATCCCCAGGTTATTTAAAGCATTTTGGGGGGGTTCGGGAGGGTGGGGGATTTAATTTAAAGGGTCGGGGTGGGTTTTAGGGGGTTTTAGTGTGTCGGCTCACGATTTTAACGATTTTCACGATAGTTTACACACCCAAACGGCAACAATACGATTCCCTCCCCCTCCCAGCCGAAATCGATCGTTAAGACGATCGAGGACATGATTCACATCTCTAGTGGGCATAGATTTGTGCACGCAACCCAGCGTGTACAAATCTATGCCCGATTTTATAACATGCATGCGCAGCCACGCGCATGTTATAAAATCCGGGGTCGGCGCATGCAAGGGGATGCACATTTGTGCACCTTGCACATGCAGAGCCCTAGGGGAGCCCAGATGGCTTTCCCTGTTCCCTCCAGGGCTGCTCCAAAATCGGAGCGGCCACGGAGGGAACTTGCATCAATAGCATGGGAACTTGCATCAATAGCATGGGGTCTTCTTGCTGTTTGGGTAATTGCCAGATTCTTGTGGCCTGGGTTGGCCTCTGTTGGAAACAGGATGCTAGGCTTGATGGACCCTTGGTCTGACCCAGCATGACAATTTCTTAAGTTGGTATGTTCTTATTCTCATGCTGCATTTGCTGGAGAACCAACTGGACTGCAGTCCACCCCTCAGCAACAGTATTGTTGTGACTCTGCTGCAATGCAATCAGGTTGGTCACCATGTTGTTGACCAGCTCATGCAGGCAAATGATGGGCATGCCAACCACTTCCTCCTGCTGCTCTACTAGAGCCCCTGTATTCTCCACTGACTGTATTTCCAGGGTGTCCTCCTGCAAGGTTAGTGTCCACTCTTTCTTGGGCTGGCTCTCCTCAATCAATTGGCACTCAGTGGGAGGGTGCTCATCAGAAATGTCTGGGAACATGAATTCCAGCATGGAAGGAGAGTCTGAATCTCCTTCCACACCATATTCCACATTGTGACTGGTCACATAGTTCAATGGTTCAGCTGCAGGAAAGGATAAGACGGTCAATAATTAATTATATTAATCACCCAAGCACCAAAAAAAGAAATTACCAATGCAAACACAGTAGTCAGATCGAAAACCATACCTTCAGGTCACCCTGAGTCACACCCGTCTGGTGTGGAGACTCCATCCACTGCCTCCGGATGCAGAGTTGACAGGATCAGCTTCTCCAGGGAAGTCAATGTCAGAGTGCAATCAGGTCCACACCTGTCCATTTTCATGAAGCTGCAATTTTGCCCTCCTTCTCTTTAACCTCCCTGCAGTGCTGAATTTGCTTCACATCCCGTGTCTTGAGCCCCTGGAAACTGACCTCTCGTGCAATCTGTGCCCAAATTTGCTTATTAGTCAATGCGGAAACCTTGGATTTGAAGAGCACCATGTAGTTCTCACAGATGCCCCGTCATAGCTGCTCCTTCTCAACAATGGAGAAGTGCACATCATGTACACTCTTCAGTGAACATGAGGACCACTGGGGCCTGCCTGCTCTTCCTCCACAGCTGCCTTTCTATCCTCCCTAGGCAACTTTCATTTTCCGCCATTGAGCTATCCGCCCATTTAGCCATCAGCATTGTAACCATTGTTCTCCATTCCACTTGTTTGCTGCTAAAACAGACAGGGAACAAAAGTATTCTACACTGTTATTGGCAATTTCAAAAAGAGCATGATACATGAGAAAACAGATAGGACAGATAGGAAAACAGACTATCATAAGAACAACAAAGACATAGGCCACCTAGAGAACATGGACAGATAGGAAAACAGAGTATCATAGGAAGGACAAATCAAAGGCCTCCCAGAGAGTATGGACAGATAGGAAAACAGAGTATCATAGGAAGGACAAATCAAAGGCCTCCCAGAGAGTATGGACAGATAGAAAAAGAAAATATCATAGCAAGGACAAATACAAAGGCCTCCCAGAGAGTATGGACAGATAGGAAAACAGACTATCATAAGAAGAACAAAGACACAGACCCCCCAGAGAGCATGGACAGATAAGAAAAAGGGACTCATAAGAACATAAGACAGGTAATCATTGTAATTACAATGGCTCCCCTGGAAGCATGAAAAAAGTGGGCTTTATTGGCACCAAAATCCAACCCTTCAGCATACATGAATTGGGCATCCATTAAAAAATGGCTTGTTTATGGATGACCAATTTTTATATGCCTGTGGGGTCCTTTAATGGGTATTGAACCGACACAAGGCCTGAGCCTGAAATCAACATCCAAGACTTGGGCGTCGCTAAAGCGATTTCCGGGGGCCAAAATGCAAGGACATTCAATGCTGGGTAAGAATGTTGGCGCTAGTAGGCCACCTGTCCAGCATCCATGCAATGCTAAAATGGACATCCAGGAATGAGATGTTGATAAAAAGACTCCATTTATATACACTTTCTACCGATCGATGTCTGAGAATTGAGTGTTGATAACACTTTCAAGGATGTCCAATTGCTTCTCCAGGCCAACAGAAGGTAAAAATTTAACATGAAAAAAACAATGAGCAAGTCTGCAGACATACAAATAAGCAGAAAGCAACCACCTCTTACCTTTGGAAAATGAAGAAACTGAAGAAACTGAAGCAAAATTGCATGAATTCAAGGCACTAGTTCTCACCAGTCTGTGGCAAGTACAGGTCCAATTGAACTGAGCACAAGAGGAAAGTTTGCCTCGCGGCAGCGATTTATATACCTTACATATAGGATTATTGTGCTATACTGATGACACGTTAGGGGAGCAAAGCCAGTTTTAGATATTGCTTTTTTAGTTAAAATATTGTTACTTTTTTAATTTAAAAAAATTATTTATTGTATTACAGTTGACTAAAGCCTTTTTGACAGATATATGCATACACAGATCGCACATGCGATGCAATATTGGTTGTCCAATGCAATAAAATGTATGGCGCTATGGACACTCTATTTTGAACAATGCACGCCTTTTCATTTTTTATTCATTTAAATGTTGCATCCAGGTTAATGACAATTGATTGTACGCGAGTTCAAAATATGTGCGCTCCTAATGGACGCATTTTGTTTACATGTATTTTATTGCATTGTCCTCTTAGTGGCCATTCCATCTCTCTTAATCCCCAGCAAAGAATCAGAAGAGCCAGCAAACCCCACCTACAGGTACCACTTGCCTGCTGTGCACTGGCCTCATTGTGCAGCTCTGAAGGCATCATCACTTTGGGGTAGATTTTATAATTCTACGCGCGTGCGTACTTTTGTTCGCACACCAGGAGTGAACAAAAATCCGGGGTCGGCGCGCGCAAGGGGGTGCACATTTGTGCAACTTGTGTGCGCCGAGCCCTGTGCGCGCTGCCCGTTCCCTCCGCCTCTCCCCACCTTCCCCTCCCTTCCCCTACCTAACCCACCCCCCCCGGCCCTATCTAAACCCCCCCACCTCGAAGCAGGCGTAACTTTGTGCACGCCGGGCCGGCTGCTGCGTGCCGTGTTCTGGTCCGGGGGCTGGTCCGGAGGCCACGGCCATGCCCCCGGAACGCCCCTGGGCCGAAACCACGCCCACGGCACCGCCCCTGGATGACGCGCCGACCGCGCCACGCCCCCGACACGCCCCGATGATGCGTCATCCGCATCACGCCTCCCGACACGCCCACCCCAAGAAAGCCCTGGGACTTATGCGTCCCGGGGCTTTGCACGTGCTGGAATCCTATGCAATATAGGCTCGGCGTGCGCAGGGATTTTTTAAAAGGGTTACGCGCATACCTTATGCGCGTAACCCTTTTAAAATCCGGCCCTTTGTGACCAGGACCTACACCACAGTCATGGCTCTGACTATGTGCATACAACTGAGCAACATCCCCTGCAATGAAATATAACATACTGCCCTACTCACTTCTGTGACTCACAAAACCAGTGCAACACCCACCTTCAGGCACCATCTATCACTACCACTGCTGATATACTCACTGGTCTCATCGCCAGTGATACGGCCAGAACCCCAGGACCCTTAAACACAGCCAACTTACCCAAGCTGCTCCTCAAGCTCTCCACAACTGCACTCCATGTTTCCGCCTACTTACTCCCATAGGCCGCCACAGCCCTACAATGCCTTCCTCTCCCAGCCATGGAAACCTATGAGATAAGCTTACAACCAACAAAACAAATAACAAAAGGGCAGGAAAGACACTTCCTTCTGCCCTTTATACCTATTGAGAGTAACAACACTTCCCCCTTGCTCTCTTAAGGTGCAAACCAATCCCGCAGCAGGAAGCAACCTCTGCTTGGCTTGCATTCCCTAATGGAGCTTCCCCCCCTTTCAACAGCCCTAAATTATCCTTTCCTCACCTATGGGTGGGAGTACAAGGCCAGATCCACATTATTAAGTGCAGACAGAGACCTAGCCCCATCTGCCCTGTCTATAGCTTAAAAACACACAGGGTAATATTCAGTTGCCAGCTGGATTACAGATAAAGTTATCCAGCTATCTTTGTAGGAATATTCAGTAGTGTAATCGCACTACTGAATATAGCTGCCTATCTAGATAGCCAGATAAGTTTTTCTGGCTAACTTTAGGACTGATTTACAGCATGGCCAGAGTTAGCTGGATATGATATTGGCTAAATATTATTGTCAGTTAGCTGGATAATTTATTTATTTATCCAGCTAACTTAACTCCACCCTGGAATACTCCTTATGCTATCTGGCTACATTTTAGACAGATAAGTACCCAAAATATTCAAAAGTCCACATTTAGCAAGATAACTCATAAGTTATCTGGCTAAATACCACTGAACATGGACTTCCAGGATTATATTTAAGAACATAAGAACATAAGAAAGTGCCATGCTGGGTCAGACCAAGGGTCCATCAAGCCCAGCATCCTGTTTCCAACAGAGGCCAAAACCAGGCCACAAGAACCTGGCAATTACCCAAACACTAAGAAGATCCCATGCTACCGATGCAATTAATAGCAGTGGCTATTCCCTAAGTAAAATTGATTAATAGCCATTAATGGACTTCTCCTCCAAGAACTTATCCAAACTTTTTTTGAACCCAGCTACACTAACTGCACTAACCACATCCTCTGGCAACAAATTCCAGAGCTTTATTGTGCGTTGAGTGAAAAAGAATTTTCTCCGATTAGTCTTAAATGTGCTACTTGCTAACTTCATGGAATGCCCCCTAGTCCTTCTATTATTCGAAAGTGAAAATAACCGAGTCACATCTACTCGTTCAAGACCTCTCATGATCTTAAAGACCTCTATCATATCCCCCCTCAGCCATCTCTTCTCCAAGCTGAACAGCCCTAACCTCTTCAGCCTTTCCTCATAGGGAAGCTGTTCCATCCCCTTTATCATTTTGGTTAGGGATGTGAATTGTTTTAGGACGATTAAAATTATCGTCCGATAATTTTAATATCGTCTTAAACCGTTATGGAACACAATACAATAGAGATTCTAACGATTTATCGTTATAAATCGTTAGAATCGTGAGCCGGCACACTAAAACCCCCTAAAACCCACCCCCGACCCTTTAAATTAAATCCCCCACCCTCCCGAACCCCCCCCCAAATGACTTAAATAACCTGCGGGTCCAGCGGCGGTCTGGAACGGCAGCGGTCCGGAACGGGCTCCTGCTCCTGAATCTTGTTGTCTTCAGCCGGCGCCATTTTCCAAAATGGCGCCGAAAAATGGCGGCGGCCATAGACGAACACGATTGGACGGCAGGAGGTCCTTCTGGACCCCCGCTGGACTTTTGGCAAGTCTCATGGGGGTCAGGAGGCCCCCCACAAGCTGGCCAAAAGTTCCTGGAGGTCCAGCGGGGGTCAGGGAGTGATTTCCCGCCGCGAATCGTTTTCGTACGGAAAATGGCGCCGGAACCCTCGCTGAACGACCTCCTGCAGTCGATCTCCTGCCGGCGCCATTTTCCATACGAAAACGATTCGCGGCGGGAAATCGCTCCCTGACCCCCGCTGGACCTCCAGGAACTTTTGGCCAGCTTGTGGGGGGCCTCCTGACCCCCACGAGACTTGCCAAAAGTCCAGCGGGGGTCCGGAAGGACCTCCTGCCGTCCAATCGTGTTCGTCTATGGCCGCCGCCATTTTTCGGCGCCATTTTGGAAAATGGCGCCGGCTGAAGACAACAAGATTCAGGAGCAGGAGCCCGTTCCGGACCGCTGCCGTTCCGGACCGCCGCTGGACCCGCAGGTTATTTAAGTCATTTGGGGGGGGGGTTCGGGAGGGTGGGGGATTTAATTTAAAGGGTCGGGGGTGGGTTTTAGGGGGTTTTAATGTGCCGGTTTTGCGATTTTTCGATTTTTCGATTTTTCACGATTTTTCACGATATTTTACCCCCCCAAACGGCAACAATACGATTCCCTCCCCCTCCCAGCCGAAATCGATCGTTAAGACGATCGAGGACACGATTCACATCCCTAATTTTGGTTGCCCTTCTCTGTACCTTCTCCATCGCAACTATATCTTTTTTGAGATGCGGCGACCAGAATTGTACACAGTATTCAAGGTGTGGTCTCACCATGGAGTGATATAGAGGCATTATGACATTTTCCGTTCTATTAACCATTCCCTTCCTAATAATTCCTAACATTCTATTTGCTTTTTTGACTGCTGCAGCACACTGAGCTGACGATTTTAAAGTATTATCGACTATGATGCCTAGATATTTTTCCTGGGTGGTAGCTCCTAATATGGAACTTAACATCGTATAACTACAGCAAGGGTTATTTTTCCCTATATGCAACACCTTGCACTTGTCCACATTAAATTTCATCTGCCATTTGGATGCCCAATCTTCAAGTCTTGCAAGGTCCTCCTGCAATGAATCACAGTCTGCTTGTGATTTAACAATTCTGAATAATTTTGTATCATCTGCAAATTTGATAACCTCACTCGTCGTATTCCTTTCCAGATCATTTATATATATATTGAAAAGCACCGGTCCAAGCACAGATCCCTGAGGTACTCCACTGTTTACCCTTTTCCACTGAGAAAATTGACCATTTAATCCTACTCTCTGTTTCCTGTCTTTTAACCAGCTTGTAATCCACGAAAGGACATTGCCTCCTATCCCATGACTTTTTAGTTTTCGTAGAAGCCTCTCATGAGGGACTTTGTCAAACGCCTTCTGAAAATCCAAATACACTACATCTACTGGTTCCCCTTTATCCACATGTGTATTAACCCCTTCAAAAAAAATGAAGCAGATTTGTTAGGCAAGACTTCCCTTGGTAAATCCATGTTGACTATGTTCCATTAAATCATGTCTTTCTATATGCTTTACAATTTTGTTCTTGAGAATAGTTTCCACTATTTTTCCCAGCACTGAAGTCAGGCTCACTGGTCTATAGTTACCCGGATCGCCCCTTGAGCCTTTTTTAAATATTGGGGTTACATTGGCCACCCTCCAGTCTTCAGGTACAATGGATGATTTTAATGATAGGTTACAAATTTTAACTAATAGATCAGAAATTTCATTTTTGCCTTCCTTCAGAACCCTAGGATGCATACCATCCGGTCCAGGTGACTTGCTACTCTTTAGTTTGTCAATCTGGCCTACTACATCTTCCAGGTTCACAGTGATTTCATTCAGTTCGTCTGACTCATCACCCCTGAAAACCATCTCCAGAACTGGTATCTCCCCAACATCCTCATTAGTAAACACGGAGGCAAAGAATTCATTTAGTCTTTCTGTAATGGCCTTATCTTCCCTAAGAGCCCCTTTAACCCCTCTGTCATCTAATGGTCCAACCGACTCCCTCACAGGCTTCTTGCTTTAGATATATTTTAAAAAGTTTTTATTATGAGTTTTTGCCTCTATGGCCAATTTCATTTCAAATTCTCTCTTCGCCTGTCTTATCAATGTTTTACACTTAGCTTGACAATGCTTATGTTTTATCCTATTTTCTTCAGATGGATCCTTCTTCCAATTTTTGAAGGATTTTTTTTGGCTAAAATAACCTCTTTTACCTCACCTTTTAACCATGACAGTAATCATTTTGCCTTCCTTCCACCTTTCTTAATGCGCGGAATACATATGGACTGCGCCTCTAGGATTGTATTTTTAAACAATGTCCATGCCTGTTGAACACTTTTAGCCTTTGCAGCTGCACCTTTCAGTTTTTTTCTATTTTTCTCATTTTATCAAAGTTTCCCTTTTTAAAATTTATTGTTAGAGCTGCAGATTTACTTATTGTCCCCCTTCCAGTTATTAGTTTAAATTTGATCATGTTATTTTATTTATTTATTTATTTACTTTTATATACCGGTGTTCGATTTTACATATCACATCGGTTTACATTTAAACAAAATTTGCAGGAACTTATGCGTTACCTTTGTCAAATACATTAAACATTTAAATATGGGGATTGTTAACAAGGGATATAAAAGAACATGGGGAATGGCTAACACTACGGGATGCACGAAGGGATGCCTGGTGTTCTGACGCCGTTTAACGTCCGTCACAGTCATCAGTGACATCAGAGGGGGAGGGTCTCCCAATCAAGGATCACACACCACCCCTCCCCTCTCAGTTCCAGATGGATTCTTTCACTTTTTTTTCTTTCTTTCTGTCTTTCTTATCACTGTTAGTTATTTCAGGGAGCCCGGTGGTGATGGTGTGTGGCATCCCTGTGCGCAGGCACCCAGTGTTCTGGCGCCGTTTATGATCACTGTTGCCAATGCCTAGTGGCCCCACCACCGTTACTTCTCTCACCAAATCTTCTCTCACCAATTTGCTTGCCCTGAAAATTGAAACTAGTTGGTAAGCCTCCTAGATAACAGCTGATGTTTTTGTCTTTTTTGCACTTAGATCTACTATTTTGTTATTCTGTTTACTACTGGTAGAAAAGACCCTGATAAGCTCAAACTGTGAAACCAGTTTCTTAGTAACTAAAATGTTATTAACTCAGAAACCAAGTCCACCTCTGGGCATATTTGATTTGCTAAGTACAAGTTATGACCCTCAACAACTATCTTTCTTTTTTTTTTTTTTTTTTTGTGAAACAGAAATATTCATAATTATATTCATTTTTTTTTTTTAATATTAGAGCACAATGCCTTGGGAGAAACTGTTAAATGGTTTACTCTTGGCTGAACTGTCCAAACTCTGCTTGATGCATACTGTGGCATATTAAGATTGTCTTATCAGAAATAATTCTCTTGAGCTAGTGCTTGCAGCTATAGATGACAGTGGAATGTTTTACATTTGACAGTTGTTTACTTCAAAGTAGTTTAAGCAGTAATCTATTGTGATAAGATACTGATCATAGCCAGATTCAAATGCATCAGTTACAACTTTTTCCTGTGGTCTTGCAGGGATTTCACAGTTCACCATATGCTGTGCCCCCCACAGTATTTAAACTATGTCTGTAATACTAGTAAGAAACCTTTAGAACATATTTTCTGTCTCTGCTGCCATGACAAGTTAATCCATGCTATCTCTGATTAACCTCTTACACCCTCTTTGCTGAACTTATGAAGCACACATTTATTCAAGATTACTAGATCTACTGTGTTTTGTATTTTGTCAAATGAGTGTTTCCTCTATTTTTTTTACTAATATTTTCTGATCCCAGAAATAAAGTAGCCTGTTTGCTGGGTTAGTTCATTTAGATACCCAAAACTAAAGATCAACAAGCAAGTAGTACTAGTTATTGCCTTATAATAGCACTTTTAATAGACCATATTAAAAATGAATCAAGTTCATATTCAAAAGCATTTAGCGAGCTAACTCAGAAGATAGCCAGCTAAATTAATATTTGGGCATATATTTTTCTAAATTCTAGATGGCTAAGTTAGGTCGCTAAAATTTTGCCAGATAAGTTAGGGGAGTTTTTTTTCGGGGGGGGGGGGGGGGGGAGGGGGTAACTAGGAGGCATTGAGTTAGCCGGCTGAGTTAACAGTCTAACTCCAATATTCAGTTTTAGGTTGATGAGATAGCTGGCTAAGTCTAGTCAGACCAAAGGGCTGTTCTAAAATTAGCTGGCTATAGTTAGTTAGGCAGCTGACTTTAACATAGCCATCTATATTCAATAGTACGGATGCACTATTGAATGATATACCTCCAAAGTTAGCTGGATAATATTAATTCCTAATGATTGAGCACAGAATTTTGCTTATATCTAGTGCATTAAAATGTTCTATTCTATGTTATATGTACTTAAAGAGAAAATCCGGCTCAAAAGGTCTGCTTGCATAGGAAATACTTGTGAAAGAATATTCAAGTTATTTCAAAGCCTCTGAGGTTGTCGTATAATATACAACACCAAAAGAGGTCCCCTTTCATACATGCAGCTTAAAGCTGCCCATCCCTACCACCTTTACTCAGCTGAATATTCACTCTCTCTCTCTTGTAAACCCAAAACCTTTCTTTCAGTGCTAGGACCCATGCCGAAGGTTTCACAACTATGCTTCACGGCTTACACATGGCTAATTATGCATGTGCATGTGCATGCTGAGATAAACTCCATAGTGTGCTAGAGGGTCCCCAGCAGAGCACAGTAGGGTATAGAAAAGAAGAAATCAGTTCGTGGGGAAACAATTTAATGGCAGGAGACCAGTCCGAGGATACCTCCAACTACTTTGTCAATCACAATAAAGGAAAGAGTCAGAAGGTGATAAAACTCCATTATTTTTTAATGTCTGTGCAAAAGCAAAGCAAAGGACGATTGAGCTAGGAATAATAAACAGAATTCATGTCTTAAAACAAATACAGAAAAGACTGCAATGGACTTTATGATGCCCCAGTGAAACACTTATTGCCTTGTACTCTCCATCGGCCTATAATGTGCTCTGTCCTTTAACAACCTGACAGTAGATACATAGGTACGAAGGAATAGATTGGATTAAGGAGATAAAATAGATAGATGGACAGAGAGCAATAGGCATGTGAGCGTCTTTCTGACTGATTTTCAAAAATGCCACTTAATTAGACAGAGCTACAAAATTCTGACATGCAACTAATGCCTTTTAAAGCAACCTTTTCTGAACCCTCTAATTACATTAATTCTATGCCTTTCAAGTTTTTTGAAAATCAACAATTCCAACATTTTTACTTCAATTGCTATGAATTTTAATAAGAATAGGTATAATGGATTGTCATAAAAAAATTAAGAAATTTTGAGAATGGTCAGACAAAAAAAATGAAAGAAGAAAGCCACTAAATAGGCTACCTATTTAAAAGTCAATTAGTAACCCTTTTCTAAAAGTATTCATTTTAGTAAGTTATTCAAATACTGTTTTTAAATGGTGTAAATTGGAGAGGTTTTGCAAATATAATTTCCCTATAAGTCAGAATAGCAATATGCTGTCTTCCAAAACTTGAAAAAAAAATGAAAAAGATGCTCCAAATCCATTTAAGGAGCAAATTGTTAATTATGCAGCACTGCGGCTGTGCAGTCACGCAACATAAACATTTACAGTAGTGAGCTTGTTGGCGTGCAGAGGGAAATCAATTCTATTTCAATTCAAACAATTCCTCTGCATTAGAAGAATGAATAAATTAAAAAAAAAAGTGTGCTCCAGCAATTTAGTCCTCCTAAGCAGATATCCTGCAAGCTCTGCAGAGGATGTCAAAACCTGCTGCTATCTAACAGAGTCAGCGCCAAGTTTGTGTATCCCGAGCTACACTACCTTTCCATCAGGCAGTACGTGTGGAAATAGAAAAGTGGCTCTCTAATTAATCAAAGTCAGATCTGCCTGAACGCCTGGAGTTGCTGCTGATCCTTGTCCCAGCTTCTCTCATGTTCTCCCTCTATGTTTTTTACCTTGAAAACTTCTGCTCTGAACTGGGAATGCCTGAAGGGCTTGCACGGTAAGTCAATGTGAAATTATCTCAGCAGGAAGAAGTTGCTTTTCAGCTTAAATGATTTAAGGCAGCAATTTTTCACACTCTCAAACTCTGACAAACGCACAGATTGCCTCTCATGTTTGACTTCAAAATATTCAAAGAAAAGCTATTTTTATTAAAAAACACTCTAGAGAAAATTGTATGTCACTTGTTCTCTGATATAACTTCATTTCTCCTGACAGTGACAATTTTCACCTCAGTACAATTTCTTTATTTTTTCCAAAGCTAATTCTGCTTAATATTAGTATTTATACAAACTCATATCAACTTGTCTCTGTGAAATGTTCCAGGGTGTCAGGTAAATGTTGCTCATTGCCATTCATTCTCTTTGGTGTTCAGAAATGATCAATAGATTATAAAATAGCACTTAGTCACTTTGGATATTGTTCTTTTTATTTGTAAAAAAATAACAAATGGAAAGTCATTTAAATGAGACATAATGGTGTCTAAAATTCTATGGTGATTTTGAAGCTTCCAGGAAATGTCTGTTATAATAACATAAATGCCTAAACGATTCCAGCCCAAATCTATTCATTCTGTGCCTTTAAGGAAGGTAGATGAAGCATCACCATGCATGGTTTAAAGTGTCATATTTTAGTATACAAAAAAAGCACATTTGCTTCTTTATGAAGGATATAATGCAGAAGCATCATATTAAGATGGCTTCTCTACAGAAATGTGGCCTGCAATATTTTCATCTATCTTGGAAAATTCCAATAAAGTTCAGTGGAATCAGACCCATTTAGGAGTAATAGGAATGATAGGAGATTTTCTGCTCTGAAGTCTGGTGAAATTTTGCAAGAGCAGATACAGAGCAGAAATGTTCATATTCACATGCAAAGTAGGGACATCATTTATATTGCACCCCTCTTAAGGGCCTGAATGCATTCTCCTTGAGCCCTGCTCCTTAGGTAAATAAATACATTTTGGCTGAGTTTCAAACATGTGTCTTCTGAGGTTTCAAATGCATGTGAGGAGAAAGACAGACATGCACTTCTGCCTGTTAGTATAGATCACACCAAAATGCATTTCATACTCAGCAAGAAATGCATTTCAAACTCCTTCCAAAGAAAGTTAAATAAGAGCTGTACCACAGATGGTGACATCTGTCCCTTGACTTCAAAGTATTATTTCTGCCCATTTCATATTTCCATGAGAAATGTCCAATGGATTTCGAAAATGGTATTTATGCATCCTTGGTAAGCATATCCTCACAATTACTTTTAGTTAAAACAGTCATTCATGCATTATATAGATGTGAAACAATATATGCCTGTTTTGTCTACCAGACATAAAGTTAATATGTTTTTGCTCTCTGAGAACATTTTTGACTGCAGAATATACATTTTTACTTATGTGTCAGAGCTGTCAACAAACGATCAGCATTACACAGCATAAAATGTCAGGGCCAGGCCAGATCTGAAAAAGATATCTGTGAAAGGACATTCAATACATTTTATTATAAACTATCCTATGCAATTACTTGAAAAAGAACCATAGGCGAGACCTGACAAAGCATATTATTATCATTCTTTCCTAGTTTTACACAATTTCTGTCATACGTTTCTGTCTTAGGTTTTATTTTCCATGGGGACTGTATGAGCAACAGTGTCTTAATACATTATCAAAAGCCCTACTTTTAAATTTAATTTTAATAGATTTCATGAAGCTGATGTGATTCCAACAGCAAGTTTAGAATTCTGAAAAGCACATTTCCAGTAAAACCATGTCTTGCACATATCAGATTGCAACTTCCCATCAGTAAATGAATCTTGTGACCTGCTGATGAAGGTGCTTTCGAACTTTGGAAGGAGAAGTTTGCACTAGTTTTCAGGAGCATTAGCAATGGGTCAAATGGTAGTTTATGTTATTTTGTTGGTAATATGCCCTGAATGTTGTTTGTTCCTCAGTTACTGTACAACTTTGTTGTCTTTTTTTTTTTTTATTGCTCTTGTATTAGTGAAATGACACTGTCAAATTGCTTTCAACTTCCTGAATATCACATTCAAGAAGAATTTGTCTATTTTCAGCTTATCATTGCTGATTCGTAGTATCTCTTAAGTATTCAAATAACAGTTCTAGTAGAGTGGCATTACGCTGAGTATGTATCCATCGTACTTAACACTTAATCTAATGTTAATATGCAGGAGGACCTTGTAATAAAACTAAGAGTTTAATTGACATTTAATAAAGAAATCTTCAGTATTATGTTATCTAACATTGAACCAAAGCATTCTGTGCAGAAGACTCAAGTAAGTGTTGCTAATTTGATCTTTAATTTCATGGTGCATTCTATTAATTTTTCATTTAAACACTTCATTTAAAGTATCTTTGATTAAAGAAAATCTGGCAATTAGACATGTTAAATAAAAGTATGCATCTGTTTAACAAATGTAATTATTTTTTTCTAACCAATCAATGCTTTATCTGTTCCTCACTAACTTATACTGTATCTTTAACTGCATAAGCCCACTAGGTTCTATTTCTTTACAAACTAAGAATAAAATAAATCATTTTCAAAATCATACTTTTACTTTAATTTGCTCCTTGATACTACAAGTAGGTCATTACATCAAAACATGTTTAACCCTTCTTCTCAAGGTTGAATGTTTAATTAGTACACTGGATTAATCATAATGGGTGATTTATAGCATAACACTGTATTTAAAATACTTATGGATTTTATTCAATAGGTATTTTTGCCATAGGCAAAAAGTGAGAGAAAATCTCCAAAAAAATGTTTTCCGATTTTATGCCTATGGCAACATTTCCTTTGGAGCCTATTCACTATATTCCTCGAGGCATTGAACTACAGGCCACCTTTACTAAACTCAGTTTTCATTGCTGTACTGTATTTTGATAGTTTATTATTATTTTTTGATAAACTAACAGAATTTTCTTTATGGCTCATAATTTGTCTTTCTACTACATATTTTTGTATTGTTTCCTTTAAATGTATCTGAACATTTTAGAATGATTTATGTCATAGAACCTTTCTAAGAGAAAGCCTTCCTTAGCTAACATAGATTTTGGCAGGTGTTGATGGCTTCATATAAGGAGAATAAAACAAGTTGCGTGGCAGAGAAGGAGAATGCTTATTTCTCAATTGGAATCAATTACTCCATTTCCTTTGAGAAAATACAACTACAAAATATTACATTAAAGTAACATAAATCAGCATGACTCATATAAAGCATCAAACCAGAAGAGACAAATATTCTCTGCTGTTCTAGTCAACATGTTTACAGCTGGAAGTTCTGTTAATCATCCTCTGTGAAATGGTCACCACTATTACATTAGAACAGTACATCTTCATGAAGCCTAGCATTTACTGAACAATAAACTGTAGATTTATTTTGTTGATTAGAAGGCATCCAGTATAATTTCAGTGAATTATGACCAGCTTTTATTTACCAAAAGGTATTTTCCATGTAGTTATCCAATCTACATTGCATTGTCATTCGTTATCTTCCAAATAATCAATTGATACAAGAATAGGTGGGCAAAAGATCCATGACTCAGGCTATCATATTAACCTGAAAGAATGATGTAATCTTTTCTATCCATTAATCCTTCTCACTTACCTTTAGTTCTAATGTACAATATGTATCAGTTCAAAACTCTTGCTCCAGGTACTAGAGATGATCTAAAATTCTGTCCTATGCTGTTGCGGCCTGGGAGCCGCGGTTCGGGAGTGGACCCTTGAGCCGAACCACCCTGGGTAGAGTAGCTCGGGAGGCGGAGCCACAAGCACAGGAGTTTGCCCGGGAACTGGGAACCCCCCAGGAGGAGCCCATAGGGTCCCAGAACCTCGGGACTTGGGAGTGCAGCTAAGCTCTTCACCCGGGAACCAGAACCCCCCAGGAGGAGCCCGTAGGGTCCCAGTCCCTTGGGACTTCTGCACAGTGATAGTCTCTCTAGGAAGGCCCGGGCAAGGGTGAGCACAGAGTCCAAAAGCAAGAGCCAATAGGCCAGAGAGCACAGGGCAAGCGGAAGCAGGATCAGAGTCAGTAATGTCTTGACTGGGGCTTGCAGGGTACAAGCTTGGAGCCAGCAGTGAGTAGGCCAGAGCCTGGCAGAGAGTCGAAGGTAACAGGACCCAAGACAGACTGGCAGTGATTCCAGTCCAGGCCTGCAGGAGGCAATGTCCACGAGCGAGGCAGCTGCGGCAGACAGTGGTCGAGTCAGGAACGAGCAGAGGTCGGTGGCTGGCGGCAGGAAGAAGCAGAGTCAGGAACGAGCAGAGATCGGTGGCTGGCGGCAGGCAGAAGCAGAGTCAGGAACGAGCAGAGGTCGGTGGCTGGCGGCAGGCAGAAGCAGAGTCAGGAACGAGCAGAAGTCGGTAGCTGAGGCAGGACAACGGAAGTGCAACTAAGAACTACTCACGGTAGCGACCCTCGTTGCAAGGCAATGAGAGGACTGCGGGACGCCGGTTATATCGGGCTTGGGGCATGGCATAACTAGCTCAGGCAGGGTCAGGCTTCCGGCGAGCGCACGTCCATAACGCGCGTCCCCGTGCGCGCGCGGGGCGGCAGCAAGATGGCCCAGCAATGGCGGACGCCCAGCAAGCTTCGCAGAGCCGCGGGGGCAGCGTTCCCGGCCTCGGAGGTGAGCCCTGAACACAGCTAGCAAGGGGGAAGCGGTGGAGACCGCAACAGTACCCCCCCCCCCTTTACGGCCCCTCTTGAGAGGACCGGGTTTTTCAGGATGATCTTGGTGAAACTGACGTAGGAGATCCTTATCCAAGATGTTCCGGCTGGGTTCCCAGGTATTATCCTCGTCACCACATCCTTCCCATGCGAGCAAGTACTCCCATCGACGATTATGAAATTGAATGTCCAAGACGTCCCGTACCTGGTACGTTGGGTCCTCCTCAACGGTAGTGGTAACTGGATCCGGAGGTGCAGGGTGATACCGGGAAAGAACCACTGGTTTGAGTAAGGAGGCATGGAAGACGTTGTGTACCTTAAATGAAGAGGGTAATCAAAGTCGGTAGGATACCAGCCCAATTCGCTCAGCCACTCGGAAGGGACCGCAGAACTTCGGTGCGAATCGTCGTGAAGGTAGACGGAGGTGCAAGTTTCGGGTACAGAGCCAGACTTTGTCTCCTGGCTGGAATACCGGTGCGGGTCGACAATGGCGATCGGCCGTCCGTTTGGCCCTGGCATTGGCCTGTAGGATCTGTTTTCGGGTTGCATGCCACAAGGCCTGGAATTGCTGGGCTGTAACCTGAGCAGCAGGAGAGGCACTGGGAGCCTCCAGCGGAAGTGGTGGTTGTAGGGGTCTCCCATATACGAGATGGAATGGGGATTTGCCCGTGGCAGCATGAACTTGGTTGTTATAGGCGAATTCAGCCCAGGGGAGAAGCTCGGCCCAGTTATCCTGTCTTTCATTAATGAAGGCCCTTAGGTAAGCCTTAAGTGTCCGATTCATTCTTTCAGTCTGTCCGTTGCTTTGTGGATGGAATGCCGTAGAAAAGCTAAGCTTCACTTGAAAACACTTGCAGAGGGCTCTCCAGTAGCGAGCCACAAATTGCGAGCCTCTGTCGGAAACTATGTCCTGTGGAAGGCCATGGAGCCTGAACACATTTTGGGTGAACAGGAGGGCCAATTCTGGTGCAGTGGGAAGCTTGGGTAGTGGAACCATGTGGGCCATCTTGGAAAAACGGTCCACAGTGACCCATACAACCGTGTGTCCTTGAGAGGGAGGCAGGTCCACGATAAAGTATGTGGCTATATGGGTCCACGGCTCGGTCGGGACCGGAAGCGGGTGTAACAGGCCAAAAGGAGAACCAGGGCTGGGTTTCTGGCGGGCGCAGGTGGGGCAGGAAGCCACATAAGAGGCGACATCACGCCGAATGGTAGGCCACCAGTAGTACCGGTTAATCAGTTCCAGCGTCCTGTCACGTCCGGCATGTCCTCCAACCAAGGAGTCATGGGCCCATCGTAGTGCTGTCAACCGGTCCCGGCGAGAGAGCGCCATGCGGTCCTGCGAGACGGTAGTCAGAGCAGAGAGCCGAATCTTGGAGGGATCCAGTATGAACTGTGGAGGGTCAACCTCCTCTTCGGCACAGGTGGCCCGAGACAGGGCGCCAGCCCGGATGTTCTTCACCGCCGGACGATACTGCACGATGAAATCAAATCGACTGAAGAACAGGGCCCATCGTGCCTGACGGGGGTTCAGTCATTGAGCCTGAGTCAGAAACTCCAAGTTTTTATGATCCGTGTAAACGGTGGTTGTATGTAAGGAGCCCTCGAGCCACTGCCGCCATTCCTCGAGGGTGAGCTTGATTGCCAGCAGCTCCTTATCCCCTATGGAATAATTGATCTCTGTGGGTGAGAACTTCCGGGAGTAATACGAGCACGGGACGAGTTGCCCAGAGTCGCAGTGCTGGCTGAGAACAGCTCCTACCGCAATGCTGGACGCATCGACTTCCACGATGAATGGCCGCACCGGATCTGGGTGGCGGAGACAGACCTCTGAGAGGAAGGCTTCCTTGAGATCAGAGAAGGCTTTGATGGCCGCCTCAGGCCAATGCTTGAGATCCGCCCCTTTCCGGGTCAAGGCGGTAAGGGGAGCCACACGGTGAGAGTATCTGGGAATAAAATGTCTGTAAAAGTTCGCAAACCCCAGGAAGTGCTGGAGGGCTTTAAGACCTGAGGGTTGAGGCCATTTGGTAATGGCGGCTACCTTCTCCGGGTCCATGTGAAAACCGGTAGCAGATATAATATATCCTAAGAAGGGTAGAGAGTCCGCCTCGAACACACACTTCTCCAGCTTAGCGTATAGGTGGTTCTCTCGAAGCGCCTGAAGGACCTGACATACATGTTGACGGTGGGAGTTCAAATCTTTCGAGAAGATGAGGACGTCGTCCAAGTAGACAATCACATGGGAGTGAAGCATCTCTCAGAGGACCTCATTCATGAGGTGCTGGAAGACGGTGGGGGCGTTACAAAGTCCAAAGGGCATTACGAGATATTCGTAATGCCCATCACGTGTGTTGAACGCCGTCTTCCATTCGTCCCCCGGTCGGATGCGTACGAGGTTATAAGCCCCTCTCAGGTCCAGCTTGGTAAAGATGCGGGCACCTTGAAGATGGTCCAATAGTTCAGGGATGAATGGCAGCGGGTAGCGGTTCCGCTTAGTAATAGCGTTGAGACCACGGTAGTCAATGCATGGTCGTAGTGAGCCATCCTTCTTGCCCACAAAGAAGAACCCCGCTCCTGCCGGGGAGCGGGACGGACGAATGAATCCTTTGGCTAGATTCTCCGAGATGTATTGTGACATCGCTTTGGTCTCTGGGAGAGAGAGGGGATACACCCGGCCGCGAGGCGGCGTAGAGCCAGGAACCAGATCAATGGGACAGTCAAAGGGCCTATGTTCCGGAAGGATCTCTGCCATCTCTTTAGAAAAGACATCCTGATATCCTTGATAGGCTTTGGGCACAAGGGGCGTGGAGCAGAGATGCAGAGTGCTGGGAGGATGAGGAAGTTTCAAGCATCGGTCAAAGCAGGCAGGACCCCAACTAACCAACTGGAAGTCATCCCACTTGATGACGGGTGAGTGTTGGCGGAGCCAGGGCAGTCCCAACACTAAGGGATACACGGCTCTCTCCAGGACGAGTAGAGAAATCTCCTCAGTGTGGAATAGCCCCGTCTGTAGGGTTACGGGCTTCGTAGAGCAGGAGATATGTCCAGGTAACAAAGTCCCTGGTATCGAGGAAATGCATAAGGGGGGACTCTTACGCTCGGTGGGCAAACCCAACTGGTTCACCAGGTCTGCCACGATGAAGTTCCCCTCGGCCCCTGAATCAATAAAGGCCCGGATCTGGACCTCCCCACCGGGGTACTTGAGGGTGACTGGCAGAGTGCAAAGAGGAGTGGATCTGGTAGCGCCTAGGTGTAGCTCCTCGGTATAACCTAGGCACGACCGTTTCCCGGACGCTCGGTGCAAGATGACAGGTAGTGTCCTTTACTACCGCAGTATAGGCAGAGGCCTAACGAGCGGCGACGGCTCCTTTCGTCTGGAGTAAGTGGTGACCTGCCCAGCTGCATGGGCTCGGGGGTTGAGTTAACCGCAGGAGATCGCCTCTGCTGAGAAGGCCTGCAGGAGACACGTGACTGACTCCTGCTACTAGACCGAGTCTCTCTATTACGCTGTTGGAGTCGACGGTCGACCTTGCCTGCAATATCCATTAGGTCGTTTAACTCCTTAGGAATCTCTCGCCCCGCCAGTTCATCTTTAATCCGGCCAGCCAGACCCTCAAGAAAAATTCCTTTTAAACAATCATCTTGCAATCCAGCTCCATAGCCAAAGTCCTGAAGTGGATGATGTACTCAGCCACAGGGCGTGTGCCCTGTCGAAGATACAGAAGCTCAGAGGCGGCAGTGGACCGCCGCGCAGGGTCATCGAACGCCAGACGGAACTGGAGGAGGAACTCCTGGAGGTCCTGTAGCAATGGGTCTGAGCGCTCCCACAGAGGTGATGCCCATTCTAGGGCCCTGCCATCCAGTAGAGAAAAAATGTATGCCACTTTACTTGCTTCTGTGGGAAACTGGTGGGGTAACAAGGTGAACCGTAGTTGGCATTGGTTCAGGAACCCGCGGCAGGTCTTACTGTCTCCCGCGTACCTGCTGGGAGCTGGCAACTGGGTATTGGATGCGGTGCCAGATACAGGTGACCTTTGGCGAGTAGAAGCCTCTAGGCGGGAGGCCAGTTGATCCACAGTGGCAGCAAGTGTGTCTATGCAGAGTTGCTGCTGTTGCAGGCGGTGCGCCATCCCAGGGATCGCCTGCAAGCTGGGGGACTCCGCCGAGTCCATTGCCTTGCAATCTGTTGCGGCCTGGGAGCCGCGGTTCAGGAGTGGACCCTTGAGCCAAACCACCCTGGGTAGAGTAGCTCGGGAGGCGGAGCCACAAGCACAGGAGTTTGCCCGGGAACCAGGAACCCCCCAGGAGGAGCCCGTAGGGTCCTGGAGCCTTGGGACTTAGGAGACACGCAGGGGTCTTCACCCGGGAACTGGGAACCCCCCAGGAGGAGCCCGTAGGGTCCCAGAACCTCGGGACTTGGGAGTGCAGCTAAGCTCTTCACCCGGGAACCAGAACCCCCCAGGAGGAGCCCGTAGGGTCCCAGTCCCTTGGGACTTCTGCACAGTGATAGTCTTTCTAGGAAGGCCCGGGCAAGGGTGAGCACAGAGTCCAGAAGCAAGAGCCAATAGGCCAGAGAGCACAGGGCAAGCGGAAGCAGGATCAGAGTCAGTAATGTCTTGACTGGGGCTTGCAGGGTACAAGCTTGGAGCCAGCAGCGAGTAGGCCAGAGCCTGGCAGAGAGTCGAAGGTAACAGGACCCAAGACAGACTGGCAGTGATTCCAGTCCAGGCCTGCAGGAGGCAATGTCCACGAGCGAGGCAGCTGCGGCAGACAGTGGTCGAGTCAGGAACGAGCAGAGGTCGGTGGCTGGCGGCAGGCAGAAGCAGAGTCAGGAACGAGCAGAGATCGGTGGCTGGCTGCAGGCAGAAGCAGAGTCAGGAACGAGCAGAGGTCGGTGGCTGGCGGCAGGCAGAAGCAGAGTCAGGAACGAGCAGAGGTCGGTGGCTGGCGGCAGGCAGAAGCAGAGTCAGGAACGAGCAGAAGTCGGTAGCTGAGGCAGGACAACGGAAGTGCAACTAAGAACTACTCACGGTGGCAACCCTCGTTGCAAGGCAATGAGAGGACTGCGGGACGCCGGTTATATCGGGCTTGGGGCGTGGCGTAACTAGCTCAGGCGGGGTCAGGCTTCCGGCGAGCGTACATCCATAACGCGCGTCCGCGGGGTGGCAGCAAGACGGCCCAGCAATGGCGGACGCCCAGCATGCTTAGCAGAGCCGCGGGGGCGGCGTTCCCGGCCTCGGAGGTGAGCCCTGAACACAGCTAGCAAGGGAGAAGCGGTGGAGACCGCAACATATGCCAAATAAAGAAATAAATGTCATTTTTTCACTTATATAGGGGTAGATTTTAACAGCTGTGCATGATTGTTCATGTGCGCACGCTTCCCAGCATGCATACATGGATGCACTGATTTTATAAAATGCACACACTGGTGTGCGCATGCTATAAAATTGATGGGCCACGTGCACATGCGCACTGGATTTTATAATCTGCGCATGCAAGGGGGGAGGATTTTTGCAAACCTCATGCGGCTACGTATTTTGGCTTTCTCAAGTTTCCTACCCCCTACCCTAACCTCCCTTCTCCTCCCCAACCCTTAAATCAAATTTTTTACCTTTGTTGCTGAAGTAAATTACCCACGCTGACAGAGTGAACAATGGCGCTGTCCTGACCTGCCCCTCGCCCCACCCCTCCCTGCCCAGAACACGCCCTCTGGCCCACCCCTTCCAAGAGGCCCAGCACTTGAGCATGCACTAGCTTTTACGCACATGGCTGGACCTCTTGGAAAATTCGCCTGGTGCGCGTAAGTCCCGGCCACTTATATAAAGGCAGGAATTTACACGTGACGGGCATTTAAAATCTGCCCGATAATGTTTGGATTGCAAGTTTTTAGAACACTTTTAAATTGTTTTATAAGAAAGAAGTTAAATAAACTGCTACAGTGATTAATGATGAGAAAATACACAGGCTAGTGTTCTTCAGCTTGGAAAAGAGACAGCTGACAGTGGACATGATAGAAGCTTATAAAATCATGAGTGGAGTGGAGTGTGTAAATAAAGGATGGCTATTTACCCTTTGAAATAATACTAAAACTTCATGAAACTAACTTCATGAAACTAACAACAAGCAAATTCAAAACATATTGTAGAAAGTATTTTTCACTCAGTACGCTATCAAACTGTGGAATCTATTGCCAGAGTATGTGATCAAAATCACTAGCAGGATGGGGGTTTAAAAGAGGTTTGGACAAGTTCCTGGAGTAAACATCCAAAACACTTTAAGATGAATTTTAAAAGCTAAGTGCGTGTTGCTGCTGCTGGGAAGCTGCAGTCCTGGTGTGGACCCTTGAGCCGAACCACCCTGGGTAGAGTAGCTCGGGAGGCGGAGTCTCAGGCACAGATCTTCACCCGGGAACCAGGAACCCCCCAGGAGGAGCCCGTAGGGTCCTAGAACCTTGGGACTTAAGAGACACAGGTACAGGTCTTCACCCGGGAACCGGGAACCCCCCAGGAGGAGCCCGTAGGGTCCCAGAACCTTGGGACTCAGGAGTAGGGTCTCAGTCTCTAGGAAAGGCCTGGGAAAAGGTTAAGTCACAGAGTCCAGTGGCAGGGAGCAGGTAGGCCCGGCGAGGGCAGGACAGACAGGTATCTGGAATGGTGTCTGAGTAACCTCGTGGAGTATGACCTGCACAAGGCCTGACCGGAGCCAGCAGCGTGTAGAGACTCAGACTTGGCAGCGAGTATCAGGTGAAGAAACCCAAGTCAAACTGGCAGCCAATGGGAACAGTCCTGGGAACCGACCGGGGTCGGAGGCTGGAGGCAAACAGGAGCAGAGTCGGGCACAAGCTGAAGTCGGTGGCAGGCTGCAGGCAGAGGCGGAGTCGGGTACACGCTGAGGTCAGGGGCTGGCGGCAGGCAGAAGCGAAGTCAGGAGCGAGCAGAGGTCAATGGCAGGCAGCAGGCAGAAGCGGAGTCAGGAACGAGCAGAGGTCAATGGCTGGCGGCAGAACGAAGCGGAGTCAGGAACGAGCAGAGGTCAATGGCAGGAAGCAGTACAGCAGAGATGCAACTAAGAACTACAAGCAGTAGCGACCCTCGATGCAAGGCAATGAGAAACCCGATGAATGCCGGTTAAATCAGGCTTGGGGCGTGGCATGGTTAACTCAGGTGGAGCCAGACTTCCGGTGAGTGTGTGTCCATAACGCGCGTCCTTGCGCGCACGCGGGGCCGCAGAGAGACGGCCCAGCAATGGCGGACGCCCCATAGACCCAGCAGAGCCGCGGGAGCAGTGTTCCCGGCATAGAAGGTGAGCCCTGAATACGGCAAGTAGGGGGGAAGCGGTGGAGACCGCAACAGTACCCCCCCCTTTACGGCCCCTTTTAAGAGGACCGGGTTTCTCTGGATGGTCCCGGTGAAACTGGTGCAGAAGTTCTTTATCCAAAATATTCCGACTGGGCTCCCAGGTGTTATCCTCGTCACCACAACCTTCCCATGCCAGTAAATATTCCCATCGGTGATTGTGAAATCGAATGTCCAGGACGTCCCGTACTTGGTATGTAGGTTCATCCTCAACGGTCGTGGTAACAGGATCCGGAGGTGCAGGATGGTACCGGGAGAGAACCACAGGCTTGAGTAACGAGGCATGGAACACGTTGTGTACTTTGAAGGAAGAAGGTAAACGCAGCCGATATGATACCATTCCCACTCGTTCAGCCACTCGAAACGGGCCACAGAACTTTGGGGCGAATCGTCGAGATGGGAGTCGAAGATGCAAATTCTTTGTGCTTAGCCAGACTCTATCTCCTGGCTGGAAGGTAGGCGCTGGCCGACGATGGCGATCAGCCGTTAGTTTGGCTTTTGCAGTAGCTCGGAGAATCTGCCTTCATGTCATGTGCCACAAAGCTTGTAGCTGTTGAGCTGTAATTTGAGCAGCGGGTGAGGCACTGGGAGCCTCTAGTGGGAGTGGTGGCCGCAATGGTTTGCCATACACCAAATGGAACGGAGATTTGCCCGTGGCTGCATGGACTTGATTGTTATAGGCAAATTCCGCCCAAGGTAGCAGCTTGGTCCAGTTATCTTGCCTCTCATTAATGAAGGCCCGGAGATATGCCTTCAGCGTTCTGTTCATTCTCTCGGTCTGCCCGTTGCTCTGCGGATGAAAGGCAGTAGAAAAACTAAGCTTAACTTGGAAGCATTTGCAGAGAGCTCTCCAGTAGCGGGCCACAAATTGCAAACCTCTGTCCGAAACAATATCTTGCGGGAGACCGTGGAGCCTGAACACATGTTGAGTGAACAGGAGGGCCAACTCGGGTGCAGTGGGAAGCTTAGGCAGGGGGACCAAATGGACCATCTTGGAAAAACGGTCGACCGTGACCCAGACGACCGTGTGTCCTTGAGAGGGGGGCAGGTCCACGACGAAATCGGTGGCAATATGGGTCCATGGTTCGGTGGGAACCGGGAGCAGATGCAAGAGACCATAAGGAGAGCCAGAATTGGGCTTCTGGCGAGCGCAGGTAGGGCAAGAGGCCACATAAGAAGCGACATCCCTCCGGATGTTGGGCCACCAATAGTACCGGTTAACCAGTTCTAGAGTTCTTTCACGTCCGGCATGTCCTCCAATTAAGGAGTCGTGGGCCCATCGTAGCGCCGTCAAGTGGTCCCTGCGGGCGAGCACTGTGTGGCCTTGCGAGAGGATGGTCAAGGCTGAAAGCCGAACCTTAGAGGGGTCCAAGATGAACTGTGGAGGATCCACCTCCTCTTCGGCACAGGAGATACGAGATAGGGCGTCTGCTCGGAGATTCTTGGCAGCAGGACGGTATTGTACTATGAAATCGAATCGACTGAAGAACAAGGCCCAGCAGGCTTGGCGGGGGTTCAGTCGTTGAGCCTGGGTAAGAAATTCTAAGTTCTTGTGATCCGTATAAACGGTAGTTGTGTGCAAGGAGCCTTCGAGCCACTGTCTCCATTCCTCGAAGGCAAGTTTTATTGCCAGCAATTCCTTATCCCCAATGGAATAGTTGATTTCTGCAGGTGAGAACTTCCGGGAATAATAAGAACACGGTAGGAGTTGTCCCGAGTCAGAGTGCTGACTGAGAACGGCACCCACAGCGATGCTGGAGGCGTCGACCTCTACGATGAATGGTCGTGTGGGATCCGGGTGTCGGAGACAGACCTCCGAGAGGAAGGCCTCTTTGAGATCAGAAAAGGCCACGATGGCCGCCTCTGGCCAATGCTTGACATCTGCTCCTTTCCGGGTCAAGGCGGTGAGAGGAGCCACACGGTGAGAGTAGCGTGGAATAAAATGCCTATAAAAGTTCGCAAAGCCCAGAAAGTGCTGGAGGGCTTTGAGACCTGTGGGCTGTGGCCATTTTGTGATGGCGGCTACCTTCTCTGCGTCCATGCGGAAACCTGCTGCTGATACAATATACCCCAAGAAGGGTAGAGACTCCACTTCAAACACACATTTCTCCAGCTTGGCATAGAGGTGATTGGCCCGGAGAGCCTGAAGAACTTGGCAGACATGCTGAGGGTGGGAGACTATGTCCTTGGAGTAGATAAGGACGTCATCCAAATAGACGATTACATGGGAGTGTAGCATCTCTCGAAGGACCTCGTTCATGAGGTGCTGGAAGATGGTGGGGGCATTACAAAGCCCAAACGGCATCACGAGGTACTCGTAATGCCCATCACGTGTGTTGAACGCCGTCTTCCACTCGTCTTCTGGGCGAATACGTACGAGGTTATAAGCCCCTCTCAGGTCCAGCTTGGTAAAGATGCGGGCTCCTTGGAGATGGTCCAGTAGCTCTGGGATGAGTGGCAACGGATAACGGTTTCGCTTAGTAATGGCGTTGAGACCACGATAGTCAATGCATGGTCGTAGCGAACCATCCTTTTTGCCCACAAAAAAGAACCCCGCCCCTGCTGGTGAGCGGGAAGGACGAATAAATCCTTTGGCTAAGTTCTCGGAGATGTATTGAGACATCGCCTTAGTCTCGGGTAGTGAGAGAGGATATACACGACCAGGGGGTGGAGTGGTACCAGGAACCAGATCAATGGGACAGTCAAAGGGTCTGTGTTCCGGAAGGATATCCGCCATCTCCTTGGAGAAGACGTCTTGAAACTGCTGATAAGCCCCTGGCAGGAGGTGTGTAGAACAGAGATGCAGAGCGTTGGGAGGACAAGGAAGCCTCAAACATTGGTCAAAGCAAGCAGGGCCCCAGCTAACCAGCTGGAAGTCATCCCATCTGATGACGGGGGAGTGTTGGCGAAGCCACGGAAGTCCCAGCACCAATGGATGCACGGCTCATTCCAGAACGAGTAATGAGATCTCCTCGGAATGGAATAGACCCGTCTGTAAGGTCACTGGTCTCGTAGAGCAGGAGATGATTCCAGGCAACAAGGTCCCACGAATTGAAGAGATGCGCAGGGGAGGATTCCTTGGTTCTGTGGGTAACCCCAGTTGGTTCACCAGCTCGGCCATAATAAAGTTCCCCTCGGCTCCAGAGTCAACAAAGGCCCGTATCTGGATCTCCCCACCTGGGTACTTGAGGGTGACAGGCAGTGTACAGAGAGGAGCGGATCCGGTAGCACCTAGGTGTAGCTCCTCGGTATAACCTAGGCATGGCCGTTTCCCGGACGCTCAGTGCAGGCTGATAGATAATGTCCTTTACCTCCACAATAAAGGAAGAGGCCGAGTGAGCGCCGACGGCTCCTCTCTTCCGGAGTAAGCGGTGATCTGCCCAGCTGCATAGGCTCAGAAGCAGGGTTGGAAGCAGGAGGGATCCTTTGCTGAGAAGACCTGGAGGAAGTGTGTAGACGGGTCTGACTCCTGTTACCAGACCGAGTCTCTCTGTCACACTGTTGGAGCCGACGGTCTACTTTGCCTGCAATGTCCATTAAGTCATTCAGCTCCTCAGGAATCTCCCGTCCTGCTAATTCATCTTTTATCCGCCCAGCCAGACCTTCAAGGAAGATACCCTTTAAACAATCATTCTGCCAAGCCAGTTCCATAGCCAGAGTCCGGAAATTGATGATGTATTCTGCTACCGGACGTGTGCCCTGTCAAAGATGCAGAAGTTCAGATGCCGCTGTGGACTGGCGTGCAGGGTCATCAAAGGCCAGGCGAAACTGCAGAAGGAATTCCTGGAGATTCTGTAGCAGCGGGTCCGAGCGCTCCCACAATGGGGAGGCCCACTCTAGCGCCTTGCCTTCGAGTAACGAAAAGATATAAGCCACCTTGGCCGCCTCTGTAGGAAACTGGGCTGGTAACAAGGTGAACCGTACCTGACATTGGTTCAGAAACCCACAACAGGACTTACTGTCTCCAGCATACCTGCTGGGAGCTGGTAATTGAGTCTGGTGTACAGCGCCTGAAACGGAAGGCCCTTGTCGGGTGGAAGCTTCTAGACGAAAGACCAGTTGATCCACCGTGGCAGCAAGAGTGTCAATACAATGTTGCTGCTGTTGAAGGCGTTGCGCCATTCCAGGTATGGCCTACAGACTGGGGGACTCCGCCGAGTCCATGGCCTTGCAAACTATTGCTGCTGTTGGGAAGCTGCAGTCCTGGTGTGGACCCTTGAGCCGAACCACCCTGGGTAGAGTAGCTCGGGAGGCGGAGTCTCAGGCACAGATCTTCACCCGGGAACCAGGAACCCCCCAGGAGGAGCCCGTAGGGTCCTAGAACCTTGGGACTTAAGAGACACAGGTACAGGTCTTCACCCGGGAACCGGGAACCCCCCAGGAGGAGCCCGTAGGGTCCCAGAACCTTGGGACTCAGGAGTAGGGTCTCAGTCTCTAAGAAAGGCCTGGGAAAAGGTTAAGTCACAGAGTCCAGTGGCAGGGAGCAGGTAGGCCCGGCGAGGGCAGGACAGACAGGTATCTGGAATGGTGTCTGAGTAACCTCGTGGAGTATGACCAGCACAAGGCCGGATCGGAGCCAGCAGCATGTAGAGACTCAGACTTGGCAGCGAGTATCAGGAGAAGAAACCCAAGTCAAACTGGCAGCCAATGGGAACAGTCCTGGGAACCGACATGGGTCGGAGGCTGGCGGCAAACAGGAGCAGAGTCGGGCACAAGCTGAAGTCGGTGGCAGGCTGCAGGCAGAGGCGGAGTCGGGTACACGCTGAGGTCAGGGGCTGGCGGCAGGCAGAAGCGAAGTCAGGAGCGAGCAGAGGTCAGTGGCAGGCAGCAGGCAAAAGCGGAGTCAGGAACGAGCAGAGGTCAATGGCAGGTGGCAGGCAGAAGCGGAGTCAGGAACGAGCAGAGGTCAATGGCTGGCGGCAGACAGAAGCGGAGTCAGGAACGAGCAGAGGTCAATAGAGATGTGGTTCGTTTTTCGCCCTATTTAGGAAATTTAACGAAATTTCCTAATTCGTTTCTGTTTCGGAGTATCCGAAACACGACATAAACGCCGTTATTTCGGAGCCCCCGAAACCGGAAACAAAATTTTCCCCGCAATTCGGGGGAAAATTCGTTTTCGGGTTTGCCTGGGGAGAGGGGCAAAAATTATTTTTTTTAATTAAAAACCACCCCAAATTTAAATTAATTATAATACACCATCCCCCGATCCCTCCCCAAGACTTACGAAGATCCCTGGTGGTCCAGCGGAGTTCCGGCTTCCATTTGCCATGCCCTCCGTGCCCTAGTTCGTGCCAGTGCAAGCCGCGCGCCAAAATGGTGCCGAATAGCCCGAACGACCATGTCACAGGGGCTTTCGGCGCTATTGGTCAGCCCCTGTCACATGGCCATCGGCGCCATCTTGTGCTCCTATCATGTGACAGGAGCTGACCAATGGCGCCGAAAGCCTCTGTGACATAGTATGGGCAAAGGCTATCGGCGCCATTTTGGTTACTGGCAGCCGAAAACGAAATCGCTTTCGGACCCTTGCTGGACCCCCAGGGATTATTGGCAAGCCTTGGGGGGGTAAGGAGGGGGATCTGACCCCCCCAAGGCTTGCCAATAATCCCTGGGGGTCCAGCAAGGGTCCGAAAGCGATTTCGTTTTCGGCTGCCAGTAACCAAAATGGCGCCGATAGCCTTTGCCCATACTATGTCACAGAGGCTTTCGGCGCCATTGGTCAGCTCCTGTCACATGATAGGAGCACAAGATGGCGCCGATGGCCATGTGACAGGGGCTGACCAATAGCGCCGAAAGCCCCTGTGACATGGTTGTTCGGGCTATTCGGCACCATTTTGGCGCGTGGCTTGCACTGGCACGAACTAGGGCACGGAGGGCATGGCAAATGGAAGCCAGGACTCCGCTGGACCACCAGGGATCTTGGTAAGTCTTGGGGAGGGATCGGGATGGGGGGGGGGGGTTGTTATATATGTACGAAAATGCTTAAAATTGTTTTTAAATGCTTGGGGTGGTTTTTTTTTTTTCGCTTCGTTACTGATTCGTTTTTCGGTCCGGTTTCGGGTTTCTCGTTTCGTTTTCGGGCAAACGACCCGAAAACGAAACGAGAAGACCCGAATTATTCCACGAAGTATTCGAACCGAAAAACGACCCGGTAGAAAAAAACGAAGCACATCTCTAGAGGTCAATGGCAGGAAGCAGTACAGCAGAGATGCAACTAAGAACTACAAGCAGTAGCGACCCTCGATGCAAGGCAATGAGAAACCCGATGAACGCCGGTTAAATCAGGCTTGAGGCGTGGCATGGTTAACTCAGGCGGAGCCAGACTTCCGGTGAGCGTGCGTCCATAACGCGCGTCCTTGCGCACACGCGGGGCCGCAGAGAGATGGCCCAGCAATGGCGGACGCCCCATAGACCCAGCAGAGCCGCGGGAGCGGCATTCCCGGCATAGAAGGTGAGCCCTGAATACGGCAAGTAGGGGGGAAGCGGTGGAGACCGCAACAGTGCGTGCATTAGTTAGGGGATACTTGCCCTTCTTGATATCTCGGCCGCCTTCGATACCGTGAACCATCAAATCCTAATATCACGCTTAGCGGAGATAGGCATCTCAAATACAGCCCTATCCTGGTTCTCCTCATACCTTGACCACAGAAAGTACTTAGTCAAGTTTGATAATTTCGAATCCGCTCACATTCCCCTCACACAAGGCATACCCCAAGGCTCCTCTTTATCGTCCACCCTCTTCAATATATATCTACTCCCACTCTGCCACTTACTCTCTAAACTAGGACTAAAATTCTTCTTATATGCAGACGACGTACAAATACTTATTCCCATTCAGAAATCCCTCAATGAAACCCTGCAGTACTGGGAAATATGTCTGACATCCATCAATTCTCTCCTCTCCAATCTCCACCTTGCACTCAACACCTCTAAAACTGAAATCCTTATCCTAACAAATCAATCAATCGACTCAATCCACCAAATGATTCAAAACGCCTCACAAGCTCACACACTACCGCCCAGTGTCAGAGATTTAGGAGTCTCCCTAGACAATCAACTAAGCTTCAAATCCCACATTAAATCGCTTCTAAAAGGGGGTTTCTACAAACTTCAAACCCTCAAAAAACTGAAGCCTCTCCTCCACGCCCACGACTTCCGCACTGTTATGCAAACCACCATACTATCAAAACTCGACTATTGCAACTCCTTCTCTTAGGCCTCCCAGCCTCCACTATTAAACCTTTTCAAATCCTTCAAAATGCTATGGCTAGAATCTTAACAAACACCAGAAAAACTGATCATATCACTCCCATACTACAAGATCTCCATTGGCTCCCCATTACCTTCCGTTCCCAATACAAAACACTTACCATCCTCCATAACACATTATACAAAAACAACTCCCCCTGGCTTGAAGATATGCCACAATTCCGTCAAGCTAATCGCCCCACTAGAAACTCCCTTGCTGGCACCCTCCAAACCCCCTCACTCAAAATTGGCCACCTTACTACCACCAGAGATAGAGCCTTCTCCATTGCGGGTCCCACCCTCTGGAACTCCCTTCCCGCCAAACTCCGCTTAGAACCATCCCTGAGCCACTTCAAAAAAGGAATCAAGACATGGCTCTTTAAACAGGCATACCCCAACTCCTCTCAATCCTAGTCATTGTCCTTCCTTGAACCACCACAGCTCCCGCCCAGCCTACATTCCTTCTCCTTGACCTCCCCCATACCTTCCCAGTACCCCCCCTGCCCCTTCCCCCACACCCTCTCCAGCGCCCCGCAGCCTCCCCCCCACCCCGCCCTTTCACCCCTTAGCAACCTTTCCTTGAAAGTACCCTTGCTCTAAAGTACCCTTGTTCCCTCCACCCCCTCCGCTCCTCTTCCCTCATCGCTCCCTCCCTCCCTACTCCCCTGCCCCTGCATTTAATTGTACATAAGTGCACATGCCTCCTTTATATTGTTTATAAGTTCATATGCTAAGTTCATAAGTGCACACACCTCCTTATCATTGTTTATAAGTTCATATGCATATCTAATTTTAATATGGATAATCAAAACCCATTTCGTTCAACAAAGTTGTATCTCTGCTCGTTGACTCTATTCTTGTACTTTCGTATATTATCTAGTTAGCCCTCTATCAATCGTTCATTGTAATTTCCTTTCTCAGTTACCTGTAAACCAACATGATGTGTCCTACGAATGCCGGTATATAAAAAGCGTTAAATAAAAATAAATAAATGTGTGAATATGTTGGGTTCACGTGTGCCAACCATATGTTAAAAAATGCCCAGATACACACATAACTGACACAGTGAAGCACATCTCAAACTTTTCAAAATGGGGCAGGGCATGGGTAAGTCAGGACCTGCCCAAGAGATGCATGCATAAATCATAACGTGCCCTAGCATACGCTGAGGTACCCCACCACACAACTTTAATTCTGCTATGGATGGCATGTAAGTTATAAAAGAGAAAGACTAAGCCATTTTGGAGAGGTTTAAAGAGCCTGGAGTAACTGGGGCAGTATAGACTATCAAATCAGTGAGGTCTGGAAGACCTAGATGTTAGCTGGTTGAATTAATGGGCAAACAGGTAAACTGGTATTAGTGTTGGCATGTGCCCTTTTTAAAATTCCCAACTTACATGTTAAAAGCGAGATTTGCGTACGCGTCCACTTAAAATTTGGCACAAATGTGCACTCAGCCAGGCTGTTCTATAACATGTAAGCATATACACATGCAAGTTATAAAATGACTGCCTCCCTGGGCCAACGTACATGCGCGAACATGAGCCTGCATGCCAGTTTGCAAGTTACCATCATTTTAGTCAGGTAGACTAAGGAAAGCTATTGCAATCCTTGGGAGTAAGTAACAGTAAATAAATTTACTTTATGGGATCTGCCAGGTATTTGTGAACTGGATTGGCCACTATCAGAGACAGAATGCTGGGTATGATGGTCCTTGATCTGACTCAGCATGGAGTATTAGCAGTAAGTGCCAGTCTTGTGGAAGATACTTTGATGTAGGTTAATTTAGCTCCTTATGAGACACAAATACATTTATGTTGATTCACAGTCAAAGGCTACAATTGCATGTAAAACTTATTTGTGTTAGGCAGTCTTCCCTTTGCAGTTATCTAGATGTATGTGATAGGGACAGGTAGGTCCCATTTAGTGTAAGAGTAAGATCAGAAGTTAGTACTGACAAAATGGTGATGTATGTTGTAAAATGGCAAATGAGGATGAAGAGAGAAAAGAACAACTTTTACTCCATTATTACAGAACAAGGTCAGCATGTAGCTTGCTTGGAAAATACTGAATATTGTGCCAGAAAAGATAATAGAAACACAGTACTTCTTATATGCATGTACAATGCTGAAAGCATAAAGAAGAAATTGCAGGATTATGCCTTTTACTAGTTTGATAAGAAGAAGCCTGAAAACTTCAAGGACACAGACAGAGAGATACAGAATACAAGATGGAAACAAGACCTAATCAGATAATAAGAATACCACTGGCAGGGAGTTAAAAAACTGTTGAGTGGAGTACAACACTAGCAGATTAGTGAGAGCTGAGAGCTGGAAAACACCTGGCATTTGTCCATATTTAGTTTATAGAGACAGCACAGACCCTATGGATATGAGAGCACTTTTAGCTTTGGGGTCTCAAACATTTTTACAGTAGTGTTTGCTTCTGAAATAATAGTTATATGACTGCTTTTATTTACATGACATTGATGATACTGATGCAGATTTTATTAATTATTAAATATGATTCTGGGTGTTCAACAGAATGTGTTTAGGTTTAGAGAAAGTGCAGGGCTAGTAGTTCCATATGTGAGAGAGAATGATGTACAAAATGGTGATTAGAAGTAGCCAATAAAAGGTAAGATATCCATCAGTTCAGAGTAGTCCTGTAACACACAGTAGTTTTTTTCTTATCAGTTAGTTTGGCAATACTTCAGGAAAGCTAGTAGACAAAGAAAACTGTACAGTGCATGTGTAGACATAGGGATAAGACCGTAGCACCCAGTAGGATGGGCAGATTCTCTGCCGAGAACTGAACCAGACTAATTCAGCAAGACCATCTCAGCAAAGACAAAATAATCTCCGGTATCATTACAGTCCACCTACCTGGACAATGCTTGCTGACACTCATCTAGTGAGCCTAGCAGATAGTCTTTCAGGAAAGTGATCACTTATTGCTAGGGTATTTGTATATCTATATTTCCCTGTCAGCTAGGGAATATTATTACCCTTGCTCGTTGTGCTGGTATATAATCTGTTTTGTTTGTTATTATCACAGATGTTCTTATAGGCATCTGTTTAGAACATAAGGGGTAGATTTTCAAACCGCGCGAATTGGCGTACTTTTGCTGGCGCATCAGGCGCCAGCAAAAGTACGCGGGATTTTAGTAGATACGCGCGCACGTATTGTTATGCTCCTGCCCACAAGAAGCGTGTGCAGGTTCTTACCTCTCACAGCCACAGCCAGCCGGGCTGCTGACGCTGCTTCTTTCTCCCTGAATCAGCTGGGGCCGTTTCCACAGCTGCTGCCATGTGGTCTGCTCCTCGGCTGCTGTCTCTGCCTTCCCCCGACGTGCTGCTGTAATCCCGGGTCTTTGCCTGGCAGAGAGCCGTCCCGGCCAGTGCCTGCACCTCTCTGTTCTCGCTCACAGTTTCCTGCAGCCAGCACTTCTCTCTTCAGCCTTGCAGCGTGGAGCTGTGCCTGCAGTTTACTACAGCTTCCACTCTCCCTGCAGTCTTACCTCTCTTCCTGGGGCTGTCCTCATGGCATGGAGCCGTTCCTGCAGTCAGCCCTTCCCCCGCAGCCAGCCTTGCCTCTCTCTGCTTCTGTCCGTGCAGCTGGGAGCTGCTCCAGTGACCTGCCTTCACCCAGCTCCAGTCCAGGGCTGCTCCGCAGCTTCCTTGGGCCCTCCACATGGCTGAGGATGCCACCAGCTTCCAGCTCTTCTCTCCAGCCTCCTAGGGCGCGAGCGCGCGCTTCTCTACTGCTCTTCAAGGGCCAGCCAGGTGTGGCCCCCTGCTGACCCCTCCCTGGGCGTTGTCCACTTCAGCCCTACTAAAGGGCTCAGCTTTCAGTGTATCTTTGCCTTCGCAAGGAGTTGGTCACTCCTGAGATCCTCGTTCCAGGAGCTGCCTTGTATTCCAGCCTTCTGCAAGGTCCAGTGTTCCATGTTTCCTGTTGAAGCTTCTTGTCAAGTTGTTCCAGTCCTGATGTCTTCAGTGTTCCAGTCCTGATGTCTGCCTGCCGTTCCAGTCTCAAGGTCTGTCTCTTGATCCAGTCCTGATGTTCCTGATGTCCATGTTCCAGCCCAGAGGTGTGTCTCCTATTCCAGTATATGTGTTCCAGTCCTGATGTTCCAGATATCCTTGTTCCTGATCCTGATGCCTAACCTGCCTTGTGCTGCCAGGAGAGCAGCGTATATCCTTGCCTTGTGCTGCCCGGAGAGCAGCGAACCTGCTTCCTCTTTCCTGTGCTCTCCCGCTCTCTGCGTGGTCCGCGACCAGCCTTCCAGGGCTGTGTAGGGCGCGCACGGGACAGGGTGGTCCGCGACTCAGTCCCGCGGGTGGCCTGAGTAGGGCACCCTGAGGGTCAGTGCCCATGTCTTCCTTCAGCCCTCGTTCCTGACTCCACCTCTGTGCATCCAGTACCTCGACCTAAGTTCTCGTCTTGCCTGCGTCCATGTCTATGCATACTGCACCCCGTTCCTGAAGTCCACGTCTATGCCTGAGTCCACGTCTAAGGATCCTGCATCTATGCCTGAGTCCACGTCTATGGATCCTGCACCTCGTCCTGAGTCCACGTCTACGCCTGAGTCTACGTCATTCCTGAGTCTCGTCTGAATCCATGTTCCAGTCTTCACTGTCCTGGCCTCCATCTGGCCTGCCGCTTCGTGCCGTACCCTGCGGCAGGTCCGAAAGGGCTGGGAACGGTCGGAGGACTGTTCACAAGACCAACATTGCGTTGTTGGGTCTTCCAAAGCGCGCAGGTCCAGAGGAGGGCCTGTCAGCCAGTCTTCACTCCAGCCCTGCTCCCGTCCAGCCCATGCTCGGGCATGCCACGCCTCCCGCGGCACCTCTCCAGACCCCTCTGGCGTCGAGCCGCGGCCCAAGGGCACACACATCTCCCAGGAGTGGGATCGCTCTCCTAGCGCTCCACAACACGTATCCGCTAAAATCCTGGATCGGCGCATGCAAGGCTATCGATTCTGTATAGCCGGCGCGCGCCGAGCCGCGCAACCTACCCCCGTTCCCTCCGAGGCCGCTCCGAAATCGGAGCGGCCCCGGAGGAAACTTTCTTTTGCCCTCCCCTCACCTTCCCCTCCCTTCCCCTACCTAACCCACCCGCCCGGCCCTGTCTAAACCCCCCCTTACCTTTGTCGGGGGATTTACGCCTCCCGGAGGGAGACGTAAATCCCCGTGCGCCAGCGGGCCGCTAGCACGCCGGGACGCGACCTGGGGGCGGGTACGGAGGACGCGGCCATGCCCCCGGACCGCCCCGGGCCCGCCCCCAAAACGCTGCCGACACGCCCCCAAAACGCCGCGCCGACCGGGCCCGCCCCCGACACGCCCCCCTCGCCAAACCCCAGGACTTACGCGAGTCCCGGGGTCTATGCGCGCCGGTAGGCTATTGAACATAGGCGCACCGGCGCGCAGGGCCCTGCTCACCTAAATCCGCCCGGATTTAGGCGGATATAGGCGAGCAGGGCTCTGAAAATCCGCCCCTAAGAGCATAAGAACATGCCATACTGGGTCAGACCAAGGGTCCATCAAGCCCAGCATCCTGTTTCCAACAGTGGTCAATCTAGGCCATAAGAACCTGCAAGTACCCAAAAACTAAGACTATTTCATGTTACTGTTGCTAGTAATAGCAGTGGCTATTTTCTAAGTCAACTTAATTAATAGCAGGTAATGGACTTCTCTTTCAAGAACTTATCCAATCCTTTTTTAAACACAGCTACACTATCTGAACTAACCACATCCTCTGGCAACAAATTCCAGAGTTTAATTGTGCATTGAGTGAAAAAGAACTTTCTCCGATTAGTTTTAAATGTGCCACATGCTAACTTCATGGAGTGCCCCCTATTCTTTCTATTATCTGAAAGACTAAATAACCAATTCACATCTACCCATTCTAGACCTCTCATGATTTTAAACACCTCTATCATATCCCCCCTCAACCATCTCTTCTCCAAGCTGAAAAGTCCTAACTTCTTTAGTCTTTCCTCATAAGGGAGCTGTTCCATTCCCCTTATCATTTTGGTCGCCCTTTGCACCTTCTCCATCGCAATTATATCTTTTTTGAGATACGGCGACCAGAATTGTACACAGTATCCAAGGTGGGGGTCTCACCATGGAGCAATACAGAGGCATTATGACATTTTCCGTTTTATTCACCATTCCCTTCCTAATAATTCCCAAAATTTGGTTTGCTTTTTTGACTGCCACAGCACACTGAACCGACGATTTCAATGTGTTTTCCACTATGACGCCTAGATCTCTTTCTTGGGTGGTAGCACCTAATATGGAACCTAACAATTTGTAACTATAGCATGGATTATTTTTCCCTATATGCATCACCTTGCACTTATCCACATTAAATTTCATCTGCCATTTCGATGCCCAATTTTCCAGTCTCACAAGGTCTTCCTGCAATTTATCACAATCTGCTTGTGATTTAACTACTCTGAACAATTTTGTATCATCTGCAAATTTGATTACCTCACTTGTCGTATTTCTTTCCAGATCATTTATAAATATATTGAAAAGTAAGGGTCCCAATACAGATCCCTGAGGCACATATAATATGGAAAAAATATAGCTTTTCATATTTTTATGTTTTCACATATGCCATAGTCAGGTATCAGATTGCAAGGCAAAGCCCCTCATCCTTTCACTCACTACACATGGCAATTCTTATGTTTTTATGATATTGATTAAAGACCACTATCATATAGGGCACTTTTTCTTAGAAATTCAAATTTATGCAGATTATTGGAAGTCAATCAATACTGGAAAACGTCTCAAAGTACAAATGTTTTATTTATTTAAAAACAATAATGTGGATATCTATGACTGTCTGGTACTCCTCAATCACTCAAGTTCCTTCATAAAATTTAAACAATATAAAATGTTTGAAACAACTGAAAACATGGTGTAGTTAATGTCCTGCTGTCCCTACTCAGCTATTAGGTAAAGGTATAAGGCCAGACAAAGACAGAGAAAACCTAGGTATCTGGAACAATCCTAAAGCACTACATATCCCAGATTCCCCTTTGCTGAGGCAGGTGGGCGTGGAGGTGGGAGGGATTAAGCTGAAGTTGGTTCCTAGGGAATCAGCGAAGAGGGGCAGGTTTGACCTAGATTGAGAAGAAGCTGAATTGAGGGGGTAGAATTAATTATGAGGAGGAAACAGAACCAGAGCCAATAGATGTACAAGAGGAGGAAGCTTCCATGGTGAGTGGCAGAGAGGAGGAGGTGATAAGAGATTTGCCTGGTGAAAATGAAGAACTGATGGATGGATACATCAGAGTAAACTACATGGAGGGGCAGCGTTTCCTTTCTACCTTATACGTGATGACTTCCCCCCCCCCCCCCCATTTCACTGGAGGTTGGGCATCCTAGAAGGAGGAGGGGGAGAATGAGGAAGAGCCAAAATAGCAAGCCAACTTCCCCCTCAAGAGGGGAAGCTGTTACAGAGTGGTAGCAACAATGGGATTTGTGGACCGCATGGACTGTGGAGGTCTCAGCATGATAAGGATCATATCTATTTCCACGGGGCTTCAGATGTATGGCCAGAGAAACCATATACAAAAAACATGTGAGTTTTGTGAGCAGAAGTTAAAAGTACTTGCCAGGTTCATTTGGCCTGGTTTTGCCTCTGTTGGAAACAGGATGCTGGGCTTGATGGACCTTTGGACTGACCCAGCATGGCAATTTCTTATGTTCTTATGTTCCTGATAGGTGGGGGAGGCACAGGGCACAGGCCAGACTCCATCCAAGAAGTAAGTGGAAAAGATAGCATAGCTAATGGTAGGTAAAGAGAGTCAAGGAGCGTTATGCATAGGACTGTGAGAGTATCTTAGCAGCTGGTACCACATTGGCTTCAGAAGAAACTGAAATGGCTGACAGACTGGTTCCAGAAAAACAGGAAGGCCTTCAGTAGCTAGTACAACACTCAATTGCCCAACAAGCACAACAGCAGCAGCCGTTACTAAACCTGCTGGAGGAACAAGCCAAGATGACTCGACAGATGCTGTCTTAAAGAGAGGAGCAAGAGGGAGGTATCATACTCCCATGGACTGAGAACTTTGGGGACACAGTTCTAGTTCAAGAGTTGATGTTGGCCCAAATGAGGGAGGGGGATATTCCAGATGCATTTCTGATAATGTTCAAATGGATAGCCGCTACATCCGAGTGCTGTGGCCACAGTGGGCCTACCGACTAGTTCCCTGTATTACTGATGAAGCCCAAACAGAATTTAGAGCCTTGAGCCCTCATCAGGCCACAGATTATAATGTGCTTAAGGCTGCCATTAAAGACTGGATGGGACTTACAAAGGAATCGTACTGGCAGAAATTTAGGACAGCTAGTATGTGCCTGGGGGACAAGCGCCGAGCTTTGGCGCAGTGACTCAAAGATTTGGCCTGTCGGTGTATTGAGCCCAAGGGCAAGTCTGCTATGGATATAGTGTCCATAGTGGTATTTGAACAATTTTTGAAAGCGGCCTCCTTGAAGATCAGAGTGGCTTGTGAAGCAGGGGATATCTAACTTGGGGAGTGTAGTCACACTGGCTGAACAGTATTTGGAGGCAGAGACCACACTCAGGGCAGATGAAGGTGGTGGGGTCAGAGAAGGCATCTATAGGCAAGGAACTCAGAGACCAAACAGGGGGGGAAAAGGGATCATTTAATCCTCAGGTGCCCCTGTCACTGTCTGAAGGACTTTCCCCATAAGGGAAAGGTGGGGATAGAGATCACTGCCCTCCCCCATCAGAATGGAAAGTGGCCCAAATTATACACTAAGTTGTTATAATTGTGGGGACATACCTGCCTGAGACTGAATTATACTAAGATTAAGGTCAGGCAGATCAGGGGATTGGAGTCACCAGAAAAAGGTAATCCTTATAAACAAGTGGTACAGATTAATGGGCAACCAACCTGAGCCCTACTAAATACAGGGGCTAACCAGTCTATAGTGTCCTTAGAATGGGCTAAAGGTGCAGGCAAAGGGAGAAAGCCTGACTATGACCTGCAAAAGGGGGCTACTAAGATGTGTGTATGGGAGCCTGAGTACTACCAAATGACAATGGTAGTAATAGAGGCAGCAGGCCAGCAGGAATGCCTTTCTGTGGCAGTAGTGGGCGAGCTGCCTTTGAAACTATATTGGGGCAAGATTGGCCTACTATGGCTCAATTGGTATGAGAGGTTAAGAATCTAGTCATAATCCGGTCTTGTCAGGACCAAGGATTGGCCCAAGACCCTCATGTAGGACAAGGTTACCCTTTCCAGGATGAGTTGTACTCCTTATCCTGGAAAGATGCAAAGAGGAAGAATGGACTTGGAGAGCTGTCCAGTCTCTGGGAAAAGGGGAACCTTACTGTAGTTGAACCTTCACAGGCTGAAATGCAGGCATGCCCAGGGTTCCAGGAACAGCAGGAGCAAGATGAGACCCTGTGTGAGGGTTAAAGGCAGGTCCTCATAAGGGGCAATAAGTGGTTGGATGAAGAAAATAAACCTTATCTTTGCCCACAATGCCAGTAGGTTCCCACATGGGTGCCCCCTCGGGATACCCTGATAACCTTATCTGTAGTCGAGGACCTCTTCTGTCATGTGGCCATAGACATTGTGGGCCCACTGGAGAAGAGTTGCCCAAGGTATAAGTTATCTGTTAGTAATAGTAGATTACGCTACTTGATAACCCTGGGCTGTTCCCCCAAGTAATACGAGTGCCCCAAGTATTGCCTGGGAATTGATGTAAATCTTCTGTACTGTGGGCTTCCGCAGGGAGGTTTTGACTGATAAGGGAACTTACTTTATGTCCTGGGCCCTGTGCCAAGTATGGGATATCTTTGGGATCATCCATGTAAGCACAACCATGTATCATCCCTAGACCAATGGCCTGGTAGAAAGGTTCAATTGGACTCTAAAGGGGATGTTGCGATGATGTCTGGGAGAGGAACCCAGAGACTGGGACCAGCTCATTCCCTTCTTACTGTTCTCTACCCAGGAGACGCCCCAGGCATCAATAGGTTTCTCCCCATTCAAGTTAATGTTTAGCAGGCAACCCCATGGGCCACTAGACATAAGCAAGAACCTTGGTGAGGAGAACCCCTGGAGAGCAAGACAGTATTATCTTATCTCCTAGGTCTCAGAGAGAAAATTGAATGGGCTAGAGCACTATCAAGGGATAACCTTAGAAAGGTGCAAGAAAAGCAGAGGCATACTATGATAGAGGGGCCTGGGAGAAAAAATTGCAGGTGGGGGACAAAGTGTTGGTGCTATTTCCCTCATCACCCAATAAACTCTTGGTGAAATGGAGGGGGCCAGGTCAGGTAGTATGCCAGATAGGAGCTGTAGATTATCAGGTGTGGCTGGGGTGGATATGTCTGCAAACTTATCATGTGAACATGTTGAAGCCTTTGGTAACTTGAGAAGCCCTAATCACCACAAATGCCAGTGATGAAGGGGTTATAGGCTCCCAAATCTCAGAGATGAAAGAAAGGGAAGAGGTATTCATAGCTCTGGGTTTATCCCCAGATCAACAGGTGCAGGTGGAGGCCTTAGTTGAGAGGAACCATGATGTATTTTCCATTTTCCAAAGAACCACATAGCATTACTCCACCAGGAAAGGTGGTTAGGCAAAGACACTACAGGCTCCCCGAGGCTAAGCAGGGGGAGGTAGATAATCAGGTAAAAGAGATGTTACAGCTCGGGGTCATAGAGGAGACCTGCAGCTTGTGGGAGAGTCCCATAGTACTGGTGCACAAGTCAGATGGTACCCTGCATTTTTGTATCAATTTTAGACAAGCAAACTCAATATCACAGTTCAATGCATATCCAAAGCCCTGGATAGATAAACTGGTGGAATGGCTGGGGAAAGCCCAATACACTTCCACCTTAGATCTAACAAAGGTGTATTTCAGTAGATCTCAGTTCCTGGTCTTTAAAATCATGAGATGTCTTGACAAGTAGATGTGAATCGGATATTTACACTTTCAGACAATAGAAGAACTAGGGGGCACTCCATGAAGTTAACAAGTAGCACATTTAAGACTAATCGGAGAAAATTCTTTTTCACTCAACACGCAATTAAGCTCTGGAATTTGTTGCCAGAGGATGTGGTTAGTGCAATTAGTGTAGCTTGGTTCAAACAAGGTTTCAATAAGTTCTTGGAGAAGATGTCCATTAACTGCTATTAATCAAGTTGACTTAGGGAATAGCCACTGCTATTAATTGCATCAGTAGCATGGGATCTTCTTGGTGTTTGGGTACTTGCCAGGTATTGTGGCCTGGTTTGGCCTCTGTTAGAAACAGGATGTTGGGCTTTATGGACCCTTGCTCTGACCTAGTATGGCAATTTCATATGTTCTTATGTAAAAGATGGCCTTTTGCTACCCCATGGGGCCTGTACCAGTTTAAAAGAATGCATTTGGCTTATATTCCGCTGCTGCCAGTTTTCAAAGGATGAGGATTATTGTGTTGAGACCCCACCAGCGGTATGCAGCAGCCTATATATATATATGATGTCATGATCCATACCAAAAGTTGGGATGATCATCGACCTCTGTGGAGACTATATTAGGGCCATTACAGGCGGCAGGTCTCATGCCTAATCCTAAGAAGTGCCATCTGGCTAAAGAGGAGGTACAATACTTAGGATATATGACTGGCAGAGAAGAAGTTAGACCGATTGTAAATAAGGTGGCAACAGTCTGTCACTATGCAAACCCCCTTCCCCCCCCCAAAAAAAAAATAAAATAAGAAACAGGTCAGGGCATGTCTGGGTCAATTGTGTATTATTGGAATTTTGTGCCACACTTTGCTGAACAAGCATCAGCTGTTACAGATCTCCTAACGAAGGTTAATCAGAGTTTCCTGCAATGGGTTGTAGCACAGGAAAAGGCTTTCACACATTTGAAGGAAACATTCTGTAGCCCTCCTGTTCTAAAGAGGGTGGATTCTGACCATATTAAACTTATGGGGTTGGGCTAGGTGCCGTGCTATCCCAGGAGCACCAAGTGGAAGAGCATCCTGTGATGTATCAGAGTTGGAAGCTATTAGATCATGAACAGAAGAACTCTACAATCAAAAAAGTATGCTTAGCTATCCGATGGGCAGTGGAAACCATCCACTATTACTTGGCAGGGCATAGATTCCAGCTTGTAACTGACCGTGCCCCACTGCAGGGGCTACAACAGATACATAATTCCAATAATATATTAACCTGATGGTACCTGGCGTTGCAATCTTATAATTATTTGGTAGTGCATTGGGCAGGTAAGTATCACACCAATGCTGATGTGTTATCCTGAGAAGGGGAGGGGGAGATAAAGTCAAAGGATAGCTTAAGTAGGGACTTAAAAGGGAGGAGGGTATGCGGTGAACATCCTTCTGTCCCTACTCAGCTACTGGGGCAAAGGCAAAGGGCCAGACAGAGACAGAGGAAACCTAGGTATTAGGAACAATCCTGCAGCACTACATGTCTCAGTTTCCCTTTGCTGAGGTAGGTGGGCATGGAGATGGGAGGGAACAATCCCAAAGGCCCTGTGTTCCTAGGGAACCAGCAGGGAGGGGCGAATTTGAGCTAGATTGGGAAGAAGCTGAATTGAGGGGGGAGAGGTTGATTATGAAGAGGAAACAGATCCAGAGTCAATGGAAGTACAATAGGAGGAGGCTTCCTTGGAGAGTGAAAGAGAGGAGAAGGTGGCAAGAAATTTGCCTGGCAAAAATGAAGAACTGATGGCTACATCAGAGTAGAGATGTGAATCGTGTCCTCGATCGTCTTAACGATCGATTTCGGCTGGGAGGGGGAGGGAATCGTATTGATGCCGTTTGGGGGGGTAAAATATTGTGAAAAATCGTGAAAAATCGAGAAAAATCGAAAAAACGTAAAATCGCAAAACCGGCACATTAAACCCCCTAAAACCCACCCCCGACCCTTTAAATTAAATCCCCCCCCTCCCGAACCCCCCCCCCCAAATGACTTAAATAACCTTCGGGTCCAGCGGCGGTCCGGAACGGCAGCGGTCCGGAACGGGCTCCTGCTACTGAATCTTGTTGTCTTCAGCCGGCGCCATTTTCCAAAATGGCGCCGAAAATGGCGGCGGCCATAGACGAACACGATTGGACGGCAGGAGGTCCTTCCGGACCCCCGCTGGACTTTTGGCAAGTCTTGTGGGGGTCAGGAGGCCCCCCCCCAAGCTGGCCAAAAGTTCCTGGAGGTCCAGCGGGGTCAGGGAGCGATTTCCCGCCGCGAATCGTTTTCGTACGGAAAATGGCGCCGGCAGGAGATCGACTGCAGGAGGTCGTTCAGCGAGGCGCCGGAACCCTCGCTGAACGACCTCCTGCAGTCGATCTCCTGCCGGCGCCATTTTCCGTACAAAAACGATTCGCGGCGGGGAAATCGCTCCCTGACCCCCGCTGGACCTCCAGGAACTTTTGGTCAGCTTGGGGGGGGCCTCCTGACCCCCACAAGACTTGCCAAAAGTCCAGCGGGGGTCCGGAAGGACCTCCTGCCGTCCAATCGTGTTCGTCTATGGCCGCCGCCATTTTTCGGCGCCATTTTGGAAAATGGCGCCGGCTGAAGACAACAAGATTCAGTAGCAGGAGCCCGTTCCGGACCGCTGCCGTTCCGGACCGCCGCTGGACCCACAGGTTATTTAAGTCATTTGGGGGGGGGGTTCGGGAGGGTGGGGGATTTAATTTAAAAGGTCGGGGGTGGGTTTTAGGGGGTTTTAGTGTGCCGGCTCACGATTCTAACGATTTATAACGATAAATCGTTAGAATCTCTATTGTATTGTGTTCCATAATGGTTTAAGACGATATTAAAATTATCGGATGATAATTTTAATCGTCCTAAAACGATTCACATCCCTACATCAGAGTAAACTACAGGGAAGGGCAGTTAATGAGACTGTTTCCTTTCTACCATCTAGGGGTTGTCTCCCCCCTTTCTCTGGAGGACAGGCATCTCAGAAGGAGGAGGAGAGGGAAAGAGAGAGAGAAGGCAGACTCAACTGCCAACTTCCTCTCAAGAGGCAGGAGCTGTTACACATGGTTTAGATAACAAGAGCTGCAGCTTTATTAATGTTAACAAACACAACTTGAGCCATACAAATACCAGTACATAAGATCCTCAGATGGGTGGTTCATAGGGATTTCAAGCATCATCTAATAGTGAAAGCACAACTGGGCCTCTGCCATGTCCTAGCTGGAGCCCCATCAGGTGTGATTATCTCCAATCATAACCATAGTTCATCATTCAGTGCAGAAGTCCCTAAGTTGCACCAAAAGGTTAACAGGTCTCTTAGTGTGATTACTCTCAGCCAGGCAATTAAAATCTCCACAGCCATAAAATAAAAAAGGTCTTGGATTACCTACTCTCTTACATTAAGCAGTGACAAACAGAACAAATTGGTTTCGTTTCCTTTCAAGTTTCCGTTAACAGAATTTCTTGAACAACCTTCAGAAGAACAGATTGATTACTGTGGGACGTTGTTAATAAGTTTTTCATCGATTTCAGAAAGAGATATGATTTTGAACCTTTTTCTAAGAAATAGAGAAAAAAAAGTATTTGGGATTCAAGCTATGGATGTTTCCAGACTTGACTAGAACGACCCAGCAGAGAAGGAAAATTTTCTTGGCAATGTGTCAGGAGGCCAGGGGTATAGGTGCGCAGATCACCATACAATATCCCTGCAAATGCATTCTTAGATTAAATGATGTGAGATATATCTTTTTTGATCCATCTCAGTTAAGAATATTTTTAGATGTGCATTCCTTGAGTAAACATAGCTCTAACTAATTCCTGTTTTGGGATTTAAGATAGTATTTCATTGCTGTGCCTCTCTTTTTTCATGAAAAAATATTTTCCTTCATTACTCCAAATGTTATAAGGATTCTCCCTCCTTATTTCCTTATAAAGGGATGATTTGGTTTTGTGAATTTATTTCATGTTTATTCAGCGTAATTTAAATGGATATACCTGTGGGAAATTTTATGTTCCTGTATCTTTTTTTGTATACCTTAATCCCAATCTCTTGATATGCGTGTATTGCTATCATGTTTGTCTGAAAATGCAAAATTAAAAATTAAAAAAAAAAAACCCAGAACAAATTGGAAGAAGGATCCAACAGAAGAAAATAGGATAATGCATAAACGTTGGCAAGTTAAATGTAAGACATTGATAAGATAGGCTAAGAGAGAATTTGAAAAGAAGTTGGCCGTAGAAGCAAAAACTGACAGTAAAAACTTTTTAAAATATATCTGAAGCAGAAAGCCTGTGAGGGAGTCAGTTGGACCGTTAGATGATCGAGGGGTTAAAGGGGCACTTAGAGAAGATAAGGTCATCACAGAAAGATTAAATGATTTCTTTTCTTCGGTGTTTACTGAAGAGAATGTTGGGGAGGTACCTGTACTGGAGAAGGTTTTCATGGGTAATGATTCAAATGGACTGAACCAAATCACAGTGAACTTAGAAGATGTGATAGACCTGACTGACAAACTTAAGAGTAGTAAATCACCTGGACCGGATGGTATACACCCCAGAGGTCTGAAGGAACTAAAAAATGAAATTTCAGCTTTATTAGTAAAAATGTGTAACCTGTCATTAAAATCATCCATTGTACCTGAAGACTGGAGGATAGCTAATGTAACCCCCATATTTAAAAAGGGCTCCATGGTAGATCCGGGAAACTACAGACCGGTTAGCCTGACTTCAGTGCCAGGAAAAATATTGGAAAGTATTCTAAAATCAAAATCACAGAACATATAGAAAGACATGGTTTAATGGAACAAAGTCAGCATGGTTTTACCCAAGGCAAGTCTTGCCTCACAAATCTGCTTCACTTTTTTGAAGGAGTTAATAAACATGTGGATAAAGGTGAACCTGTAGATGTAGTGTACTTGGATTTTCAGAAGGCATTTGACAAAGTTCCTCATGAGAGGCTTCTAGGAAAAATAAAAAGTCATGGGATAGGTGGTGATGTCCTTTCATGGATTACAAACTGGCTAAAAGACAGGAAACATAGAGTAGGATTAAATGGACAATTTTCTCAGTGGAAGGGTGTGGGCAGTGGAGTCCCTCAGGGATCTGTATTGGGACCCTTACTTTGCAATATATTTATAAATGACCTGGAAAGAAATACAACAAGTGAGGTAATCAAATTTGCAGATGATACAAAATTGTTCAGAGTAGTTAAATAACAAGCAGATTGTGATAAATTGCAGGAAGACCTTGTGAGGCTGGAAAAAAGGGCATCAAAATGGCAGATGAAATTTAATGTGGACAAGTGCAAGGTGATGCATATAGGGAAAAATAACCCATGCTATAGTTACACAATGTTAGGTTCCATATTAGGTGCTACTACCCAAGAAAGAGATCTAGGCTTCATAGTGGATAACACATTGAAATCATCTGTTCAGTGTGCTGTGGCAGTCAAAAAAATCTAACAGAATGTTGGGAATTATTAGAAAGGGAATGGTGAATAAAACGGAAAAGGTCATAATGCCTCTGTATCGCTCCTTGGTGATACCGCACCTTGAATACTGTGTACAATTCTGGTCACCGAATCTCAAAAAAGATATAATTGCGATGGAGAAGGTACAGAGAAGAGCTATCAAAATGATAAGGGGAATGGAACAGCTCCCCTATGAGGAAAGACTGAAGAGGTTAGGACTTTTCAGCTTGGAGAAGAGATGGCTGAGGTGGGATATATGATAGAGGTGTTTAAAATCATGAGAGGTCTAGAACAGGTAGATGTGAATTGGTTATTTACTCTTTCGGATAATAGAAAGACTAGGGGGCACTCCATGAAGTTTGCATGTGGCACATTTAAAACTAATCGGAGAAAGTTCTTTTTCACTCAACGCACAATTAAACTCTGGAATTTGTTGCCAGAGAATGTGGTTAGTGCAGTTAGTATAGCTGTGTTTAAAAAAGGATTGGATAAGTTCTTGGAGGAGAAGTCCATTACCTGCTATTAATTGAGTTGACTTAGAGAATAGCCACTGCTACTACTAGCAATGGTAACATGGAATAGACTTAGTTTTTGGGTATTTGCCAGGTGTTTATGGCCTGGATTGGCCACTGTTGGAAACAGGATGCTGGGCTTGATAGACCCTTGGTCTGACCCAGTATGGCATGTTCTTATGTTCTTATTCATATTTTTGAAATAAGCAGACATTCAGAAAAAATGGAAACCAATAGTGTTGCCCACTCAGTCACTTCAACCTTAATTTCACTGCTAAAGAAGTAGCAACAGCCTGTGCATTATGAGGAGCAGTCAAAGATGAGAAGATTTTATTAATAGGGGGATAACATCCTGAGAGATATGAAGACAATCCAATAGATATCTTTTAAAGGTAACAAGTGGGATTTCACCTACAATGTTTGGAAAATTCAGGAATATGAGATTAAGCCTCTTTGAAGTACTCCCTAGAGCTTCAACTCTGTGATATAGAACATTTTGATCTTGAATAACATTTGACTAAATATCCTGTATCTTCTCTATCTTGCTTAATTGAAACAATTTTTTAGTCCTGCTCTGCAACTTTAAAATCAAGATTGGAGCTTTGAGGATGAATTTTATCAGTGAAAGAAACAAGTTTAAGTGAGGAAGCAACCAAACCTTGGCCAACCTTGAAAATGTCTTCTGGGCTCTGGCCTTCTAGAGTCACTGAAATCTGACCAGTTTCAACTGAAGCTGGCTTTGAGACCACATCAGCGGTGAAAATCTGTCAAAGGATGTCCACCATCCATGGTGTTTCCACAGACATATCAGCACATGGCAAGGAGAATGCAAATTCTTCCCAGGCCTCCTCCAATGAATTGCCAGACACATAAAATTTGTGCTGCTCCTTTATGTCCCACTGGAAGGTGTCAGGCCTCGTCATTAGTGGGCAAGATGGCTACCTGAACAGGATGCCCTGTGTAAGCTGCCCTGACTCATCGGAAATTTGCCACAATTATGCCACTGAAACAGAAACGGAGAGTCATGGTTGGTAGGAAATATCCCAATTCTTGCTAACATGAACAAGCAACTAAGATGGACCTTCTGACATCAGTAAAAATGGACATTGGCCTATTTGGGCTATGTACAGCCATGAGAGTCACATACACAGCAATGAGAAAAAACATTCTCATTGCTGTGTATGTGACAAATCAAATAATTTGCTAGCTGTGCTGGCACCAAAATGGGACCTAAAGAAACACCAGCACAGATGATGCTGCATCGGAATCGGTGCTGCTATAATATTGGGGCCTCTTTTTATGGTCCTAATGTCTATCCTGGATTAGAGTTTATCAGAGCTCTGTCAGAACTGTGAAACTGTCATTCATCAGAACTGACCACTCGTTGAACTTCAGAGCAAACAAAGAAATGAGAGAAAAGAACAGTAAACTCTGTTAAATGCCTTAATTGTCATTCACCTGAATATACACGAGCTGCTGAATTATGTGTATGTAAACCCTTAAAAAGAAGAAAGTTAACAGCCCTCTGGGTCTTCCACACCATCCGTCTGGAGCCCTTTATTACCCCTCTGAAGAAAAAGAGGTGACCCACCTGAATGCTGTGGTAATCCACCTCTGCTCTGCCATGCATCATGGGCCAAGGTAACTTGTGGAGACAAGGTCTAAATTACTTGAAAATGTACAGTCTGTTGCTTCTGTGGCCGTGATTGTCCTCGCTGTCTGCATCTATGCTGGAGACCGGTGAAGGGAGGGACCTCCCCCAACCGGGCTGAAAATGAAGCTACTACCCGTCGCTTGGTAAGAATCTTGGCTCCATTTTCTACCATAGGAAGTCAGTAAGGTAGACCTTATTAGCATTCAGGACAAATTTAAAGAAAGATGAGACCAGCAGAAATTCAGGGTAATTTGATAAGCACTGGACATTAAATATGCTTTGGTAACTATTGTCTTTCTTATAGTCTGTGCCCCTAATTGCCTGTGTGTGTATTGCCTGATGAAGTGTTAAGCTTAGTCCTGTGTAACCTATCAATAAAGGAGATTTGTTTTTATTCGGACAGTTGTGTAATTTTCTAACATCGAACAGGAGAGTCACTGGTAAATAGTAGTTAAATACCTAAAGGGAGGTAGGGGTTAGAAATCATAAGCTCTTCTCCCTACATAATAATGGAGGTTCCACAGAGATAGAATAATTTATTCAAATTTGTCCTGAATAAAAATGAATGCACAGGAAAAAATTGAACAGTACATCCAGAGTTTTCACGTGAGATTGATTCATGAAGGCAGAGTGTCCTGAGAAGGGAATCACAGTAGCTGATAAGGAAAGAGTTAAACTCTTAACTAGAATGAGTCCATTTGTGTTTTCCCAGCCCAGCATGGGTCATGCTGTGAGATTATAAAAGCATTCAGGAAACTTTTGCTTTTTGAAATACAAAGGAAAAACCGGGCAGAGCAGATTTGATAATGTATTCACAGTTGTTAAAGGCTGAATGATCCTGCCTGGTCCTCCTCCCCCCCCCCCCCCCCCCCCCCCTCCCCGCCACCTTCGCTGATCAAGGGTAGAGGAAGACAGGATTCTCTCTTCTGTACCACTCAGTAGAGATGTGAACCGGAATTGATTCCGATTCCGTTTCACATCGTTAATTGTTTTTAGTGAGGCCCGATTGCATTTTTGTTTATCGGCTGCGCCCGAGCCGATAAACAAAAAACCCACCCCGACCCTTTAAAACTGACCCCTTAGCTTTCCCCACCCTCCTGAACCCCCCCAAAAACTTTTTACAAATACCTGGTGATCTAGCAGAAGTCCTGGGAGCGATTTCCCTGTCTCGGGCCATCGGCTGCCCTAATAAAAATGGCGCCGATGGCCCTTTGCCCTTACCATGTGACAGGGTATCCTTGCCATTGGCCGGCCCCTGTCACATGGTAGGAGCACTGGATGGCCGGCACCATCTTTAAAAATGGTGCGGGCCAATTTGCATCTTGCTTTAGTAAAGCAAGATGCAAATTGCTGGCTTCTCAAAAGAAGCACTATCCAGCTTAAGTGAGTCTGCCCTTAAAAATATTTTGGTGCCTGTGCCAATAAAATCCTCTCCCTAAGATCGCACACACAATGACGGCAGAGAGGATGAGTGCTAGAAAGCTTAGCCATAAACTGAGGCAGACCCTCTTGCATGAGGAGAAATGCAATAGCAAAGCAATCAGGGATGCAGACTATGTCTATGCAAGCAGGCACCCATGGGTTTCCTAGTAGGGGAACTTGAAAAGCTCTGTGAAATTAACAAATGTAAACTCACCATAAGGCGTCAACATAAAGATAAAGACCAGTACCAGGTATGCACCATGTTTTAGAGTCCAGAGAGGAAAACCTGGAAATTAATGTTGTCTTTTGTTATCCCAAATCTAACAAACCTAGGACACCTCCTCCCAAGGAGAAATCCATTGATTCGGCAGAAAGTCAATACACGGGCTCAGGTGATTCACAGGACCCTTAGAGTGGCAGCAATCATCAGAAGAACATAAGGACAACACCTGGGATGGAGCCCCAGTGTAATAGAGGCAAAAGTGTTTAAATAAATATATAACTAGAATAAATAGTAGGGATGTGAATCATTTTTGAACGATTAAAATTATCGTCAGATAATTTTAAAATCGTCCAAAATCGTTAGAGTGCACGATACAATACAAATTCCCCCGATTTATCGTCAGGGGCATTTGTATTGTATCGTTAAATAGGGCAGAGGTAGCGCCGGCGCCATTTTGAATATTGGCAATACGGCCCGCGTGCAGGAGGTCACTCCCGGACCCCCACTGGACTTTTGGCAAGTCTTGTGGGGGTCAGGAGACCCCCCCCCCCAAGCTTGCCAAAAGTCCCTGGGGGTCCAGCGAGGGTCCGGGAGTGATCTCCTGCACACGTGATGTCGGGAGCCAGGAACCAAAATGGCGCCGGCGCTACCTTTGCCCTGTCACATGATAAGGGCAAAGGGCCACCGGCGCCATTTCTCTTAACACAGCAGTGGCCAGAGAGCGGGAGATCGCGCCGGGACCCCCCACTGGACCCCAGGTAATTTAAAACATTTTGGGGGGGTTCGGGAGGGTGGGAGATTTGTTTTAAACGGTCAGGGTGGGTTTTAGGGTTGTTTTGGTGTGCCGGTTTTCCCGCCCTCCCCCGATTTACGATTTTTAACGATTTAAAAACAAAACAAAACACGACGATCAGATTTCCCTCCCCCCCCCCAGCCAAAATCGATCGTTAAGATGATCGATCACACGATTCACACCCCTAATAAACAGTTACCTGGGGTTGCTGGAGCAAAAGTGCAAAACGTAGAAGTATTTTTTTTTTAGCGGGCTGAGGGGACCACTGCATATCTTTGCAAAAAAAAATCAAAGAAAGAGATAACAGAAAGAAGGTTGTGTTTACTGCCCGATGTCCAAGGTTTGAATGGGAAAGCTGTGGGGGTGATGTCTGCTTTAGTGCAGGCAAAAGGATGAAAGATTTTTTTTTTTTTTTAGTTTATGTTAAATGCCCTCTAGCAGGGCGGGAAGCCTGTTTGAAGCAGGTTGCTCCTGGAGGAAGGGGCCCAATCAAAATGACACAGCACAACCGGAGAATTGTTTATATTTAATGAAAATATAAAAATCAGGATAATTTTGGGAAAAAAATGACAAAGGTGGTGACCAGAGAAGACTTGGGGACCTGAGGAACCACATTTATCTATATCTGGGTAATCTATAAGAAAAGTTGCTGGCTCCGTTTTGAGAAGGCATATGATTTTTAGATAAAGATCCCTGTAAATTGTAGTAAATGAGTAAATTTTAATTGTTTACAGTAAAGAAGATTCTTTGGATGTTAGTAAGAATCAAAGTTGGAAAATAAATGTGGAGAATTTTAAATGATAAAAATAAATGCTAATTAAAAGTTGTAAAATAACTTTTCAAAGGGATAACAACTTATAGGACTGATATTAAAATTAGGTAGTTTATATACTTGTGAAGACAATATTTTCTGATGCCTGAGAGAAAATTAAAATATGTTTTTTAGGATTAATGGTATTCTCCGGTCACCCCTAAAATTTATGAGCTAGTCTGAGCAACCCAGGATAATAAGGGAATACCATAGTAGCAAGAAAATTCCATAGCCATATCTAGGGCAAACGTGTTTAGCTTCTCTTATTACCAGTGAAACGGTCAGCGTAACATTACTAAAGCTTGTCAAAGCACAATTGTGATTTTAAAAATTAAATAATATGAAAAGAAGTGGGAAAAATAGAAAAGTCCTAATAAGCTCTGTAATAAATATAGGGGAATAAAAATACAAACTAACAGTTACTTAGGGAATATTATTCTTTATAAGGAAAATATATTACTGAGTGACATCATTGAGTAGGGGTCTAAGGTATACAAAAAAGAAAAAGACAGTTTAGAATCTGTGTCAGATCTGAGGCAGTAATTGAAGGTGTAGAAACACAGACTCGGTGCTCTGACACTAAAGGCCTCATGTGTGAAAAAAACCATGGTATAGGGAAAAAGAATAGTAAAACACATATTATTAATAAGAATGAATGAGTGTGAATGAGTTAATTGGAACTTTAAATACTGGCAAAGTAAGGTGAACGTGCGAGTTAGTTTAAAATAATATTGAATGCTGATCCATGTTGTTAATGACAGCGTAACAATAGGAAGAGTGCCTGAAACCAGAATATCTGATAAAACAAATAAAAATCTTGGCAATTGATGAGGACTCAAGAAGAAAGTCATGAAACATTCTCTCTGGCTATGAAAGAGAGATAAATGTGTTTCTCATGACCAGCAAAGTCTGTTCAATAAGGGGTAGATTTTCAAAGGGTTACGTGCGTAACTCCGAAAGCCTGTCCCTGTGTGTGTCGAGCCTATTTTGCATAGGCTCAGTGACACACACAAGCCTCAGGATGCGTGTATGTCCCGGGGCTTTGAAAAAGGGGCGGGAAGGGAGCGGGTTCGTAGGCGTGGGGGGCTGATCCGGGGCGGGAAGAAGGCGTTGGCATGGGCGGGGCTCTGCTCTGGGGGTGGGGCCGAGGCTTCCGGCATAGCGGCCATGCCGGAGGTTCGTGTGCCAGCAGCTGTCCGGCGCGTGCAAGTTATGCCTGCCCAGAGGCAGGTGTAAATTCGAAAACATAGGTGGGGGGGCTTTAGGTAGGGCTGGGGGGGGGGGAGGGATAGATAGGGGAAGGGAGGGAAAGGTGGAAGGAGCGGAAGGAAAGTTCCCTCTGAAGCCGCTCCGATTTCGGAGCGGTCTCGGAGGGAACGGGGAAAGCCATAGGGGCTCCCCTAGGGCTCGGCGCGTGCAAGGTGCACAAGTGTGCATCCCCTTGCGCGCGCTGACCCCAGATTTTCTAACATGGGCACGGCTGCACATGCATGTTATAAAATCGGGCATTGATTTGTGCGCGCCGGGTTGCGTGCACAAATCTACACCCGCACTTAGGTTTGAATATCTGGCCCAAAGATACCAGACTAATTGTCACTGAGTTTAATGAGGGCCTACCTGTCTTATTTTATTTATTTATTTATTTAACCTTTTTCTATACCGAACTTCATGACAAGCTTCATATCAGGCCGGTTTACATCAAACTTAGGGGTTAACTTAACAAAAACCATATAACAGGAAGGCCGAAGCGCAGATACAAATAACAGGGAGAATGAACTTGGGGGCTAGGGTAGCCAGGAAATAAAGGACAGAAAAAACTGGAGAAAGAAAACGTATAACTATACATTGGCTGTGTCGGTCAATTAGACTATTGGGCTAAATGAAAGAACTGTTGCGATGTTAGGCTTGAGGGAAGGCTTGGACGAAGAGCCAAGTTTTGAGTTTTTTTCGGAAGGTGATCAGGCAGGGTTCCAGTCTTAGATCATTCGGGAGGTTGTTCCAGATGATGGGGCCAGCTGTGGAGAATGTCCGTTCTTTTGTGGAGGTTAGACGAGTGGATTTAGTTGGGGGAACTTGAAGGGTTCCTTTGTGTGCCGCTCTGATGGGTCTTGCAGATGTGTATAGTTTGAGTGGGAACTGAAGGTCTAAAGGTAGTTCGTTGTGTATGGATTTGTGGATAATGGTGAGTGCTTTGTGCAAAATTCTGTATTTAATAGGCAGCCAGTGTAGGTTTCTAAGTATAGGAGTGATATGAGTTCTCCGGTTAGTGTTGGTTAATATCCTGGCTGCTGAGTTCTGGAGCATCTGTAGTGGTTTAGTGGCAGAGATCGGGAGTCCTAGTAGGAGAGTGTTACAGTAGTCGGTTTTGGAGAATATTGTTGATTGAAGGACAGTTCTGAAGTCCTGGAGATGGAGGAGGGGTTTGAGTCTTTTCATAACTTGTAGCTTAAAGAAACAATCCTTCGTAATATTGTTGTTTGATTTTTTTAGGTTCAAATGGTTGTCAATGGTGACTCCTAAATCTCTAACTTGAGTGGTCTGGGGAATAGAGGTTGTCTGATCATGGCTGGTAGAGTGGTCGGTGGAGATGAGAAGGATTTCTGTTTTGGCTGCATTGAGGACCAGGTTCAGGCTGGTGAGTAAGTGGTTGATGGATTTAAGGCAGTTCTCCCAGAAGGAAAGCATTTTCGGAAGGGATTCTTTTATAGGGATCAGGATCTGAACGTCATCAGCATATAAGTAGTGAATTAGGTTAAGGTTTGTGAGGAGCTGGCAGAGAGGCAGTAGGTAGATATTAAAGAGGGTGGGGGATAGAGAAGAGCCTTGGGGAACACCTAGAGTAGATTTGAAGTTAGGAGATTCTTTATTGTTGATAGTGATCTTGGAGCTTCTATTATTGAGGAATGAGCTGAACCATTGGAAGGCGTATCCAGATAATCCAATGTCTGAGAGACGATTGAGAAGGATGCTATGGTTTACGGTATCAAACGCCGCTGAGATGTCTAAGAGAACTAGCAGGAATGAGATCCCTTTATCTAGGCCCATGAGGATGTGATCTGTTAGCGAGATGAGGAGGGTTTCAGTACTGGAAGACTAACGGAAGCCATACTGGGAGGGGTATAGGATTTTGTGTTCCTCCAAGTAGTCTGAAAGCTGTGTGTTCACCACCTTCTCGGTGAGTTTTGCTAGCAGCGGGAGACTGGATATGGGTCGGAAGTTGGAAAGCACATTAGTATCCAAGTTGGGTTTCTTCAGAAGAGGTTTAATAGATGCCGTTTTAAGGTCATCTGGGTATATTCCTTGGGCAAGGGAGCAGTTAATGATGTCGGCCAGAGATCTGGAGATGGTGCCTGGGATGAGGAGCAGAAGTTTTGTTGGGATGTGGTCCATCGGGTGATTGGATGGTTTCAGCTTCTTGAGTGTTGATTCTATCTCCAAAGGGGTGGTGGGTTCGAAGGACTCTAGGGTAGTTCTGGGGGAGTATGTGGTGGTGAAGTTTAGAGCTGGTGGTGTTGGGTTAGTAGGGAGAAGCGCTAGCGTGTTTGCAATTTTATCCTGAAAGAAGAGTGCGAGTTCATTGGCTTTGGATTGAGCCTGATCGTCAGGAATGGTAGGGGCAGAGGGTTTCGTGAGTTGAGCTACATAGGAGAACAGGGCCCTAGCGTCATACTGAATATCATGTATTCTGCTGGCGTAATAGTCTTTTTTTGCTTGTAGGAGAGAAATCCCGTAAAGATGCATGTTTCGTTTGTAATCTGACAATGTTGTAGAGTTGGGGGACTTCCGCCAAGTGCCTTCCTTGTGATGGAGGTCTTGCTTCATTCGTTTAAGTTCCGGTGAGTACCATGGTTGCTTTCTTTTTTGAGTCCAATTGATGGTTTTTCTCTCTTGGGGGCAGAGTTTGTTGGCTATAGACTCCGTGATATTGGGCCAGGATAGAAGGCCTGAGTTGGGGTTGGAAGTGTCTTGGTTGGGGAGTTCCTTGGAAAGATGTTCACTGAGCATATCGGAGGTACATTTTCTTCTGAGATGGATGGTGGAGTGAGGTTGTGGTTGAGAAGGGTTTCCTCGAGTCTTGAGAGTAGCTGATATAAGTGAATGGTCGGACCAAGGGACTGGGGTGCAGTCTGGCGTGTTAGTGTATGATAAGTGTGAGTTTAGGAAGATGAGGTCTAATGTGTGTCCAGCTTTATGGGTGGGTTTGTTGACAATTTGTTCAAAGCCCATTGCCTGAAGTGTGGATAGGAAGGTTTCGCAGTTGGGGGAGATCGGGGAGGCGTCAACATGTAGATTGAAGTCCCCTGGAATCATGGCAGGTGAGTCCATGTTAATGTATTTAGCAATGGTTTCTATAAGGGGTGAGGCATCAGAGTCTAGTGATCCTGGTAGAGCGTAGACAAGAAGAATTTGAATATGTTTTGATTTGAACAATCCAAGTTCTAGTTTTTTGGAAGAGGTCTTGACAGGTTGCTGTCTAAGATTCAGTTCCCTCTTGGTTGCTAGAAGCAGACCACCCCCTCCTTTTTTGGGTCTGGTAATTGAGAAGACGTCATAGAGGTGAATAGGTAGCTGGTTTATCAGTACAGTGTCGGTGCTTTTTAACCAGGTTTCCGTGATAGCACATACATCTGGATTGGAGTCAAGCAGGTAGTCGTGAAGAATGTGCGTTTTCCTTGTGAGGGACTGAGCGTTGAAGAGGGTTAGAGAGAATATCGTGAGACCTAGTAGTTGGGTCAAGGGTGAGAGCATGATTGGGATGAGTGATCTTGTTGACTGATTCAAGGTCTGTTGTGAAAGTTTGGAGTGGTGTGAGTGGTGATGATAAATGATAGGAATGGGGTAGGATTGCATGTTACCTACTCGGATGGTGAATAGAGGGAGGTGTGGGGAGGGGAGTTGGAGGATGGTGATAGAAGCTGGTCTGGCTGGACAGGGTTGCACAGGGTTACTGGAGAGGCTGGATGAATGCTGTAGCAGCTGGATGGATAAAAGTTGGAGAGGCTGAATGAATACTGGAGAGGCTGGATGGATGCTGAAGAGGCTGGGTGAATGCTGGAGAGGGTGGAAGGTTGAATGCTGGAGAGGCTGGATGGATGCTGGAGAGGCTGGGTGACTGCTGGAAAGGGTGGAAGGATGAATGCTGGAGAGGCTGGATGGATGCTGGATGGATGCTGGAGAGGCTGGATGAATGCTGGGGGGGGCAAGCTGTGTGCTGTCTTTAATCCAAGCAACAGAATCCGTTTGGCCCCGGACCTTTGCTGGCAGCCACAGTTATAATGGCTTTAGTTACTTCATCCCCCTTTATAGGATCAATTAAGTTCCTCTGTGGAGTCTGCCGGCAACTCTGGCAGTTCCTCGAGCTCCCGGTGCGATGCTGGCGTGGTTTGCGCAGGTCTGGAATTAGAGTCATGGGCATAGCTGTCTCGAGGTGGTTTGGTGGAGATGAGTTCTATTACGGGTAGTTTGGGATTTGAGGTTGATGCCGCTGTCTTGTGATGGTTGCGCTCTGAGGCTTCTAATAGTTGTTGGTGTCGCTGTTATGTTGAAGGAGCTGAAAGTTAGGCAGCTGTGGAGGCGTGGAGCTGTAGAACCGGACTGAAGACCGTGGGGTTGGCTCGGGGCTCCCTCGGGGCTGCACGAAGGGGCGAACTACGTAAATGCTAACACGTCTTGCTAACACGTAAATGCTAACACGTGTCTTGCTAACACGTAAATGCTATTAATAGTAGTTACGTTTTTTTAAAATAAGGAATGTAGAGAGAGTGAATGCGAAAAGAAGAGAAAAAGATAAAACATAACTGTTCTTTTTCTTGGAGATAGGACCTGATTAATTATTATTTTATTTGGTTAAGAAAGTTAGAAACAGTTTAACAATAAGATAGCAGAGACATACACTAAGGGATAGATTTTCAAAGGGCCACGTGCCGGTGCATGTATGTTATAAAATCAGCACGCCCATGTGAACATGCCAGGAAGTGCGCGCACCTTTGAAAATCTACCCTTAAGGGAACACTTCAATACACTAGCTTTTGGAAGATGGTTGGTTGGTATAGGGAGATAGTTTTCTGGGTTTTTTTTTTCAGTTTTTAAAGTATAAGCAGTTGGCCAAAATCAGAGGAAAAGAAGATAGAAGATAGAAGACAGAAGACAGAAGAAAAGAAGAAGACTGAGAGAGAAAATACAGATAAGTGTGGGCACACCCCAACACTGAGTGACATTAACAAAGATAAAAAAAAATTGAAAGAAGAAAAACTACATAAATTTTAAGACAGAGACTAGAAAAGAAGAAAATAAAGAAAATATTAATAATAAGATAAAAATATACTTACCTTCCAGTTCTGGAACACTGAACGTTAACTTTTCTGCAATACATAATAGGGTACTCAAAGACTCAGGTCTTATATAAAATAATAATTTAGTAAATACCAAATATAATATACATAAGTATTGAAAGTAATTTTGAGGAGAAAAAAATACATAATACTTATGTATTATATAAGTATGTATGTATGATATAAGTGAATTTTCTGAAATTGTTTGTAAAATGTTGATACTGATGATATAAGTAGAAGTGCTTTATAGTTAAAGGTTCTGAATAAAACAATTTTATTATTTGCATAATAATTTACATATACTAAATAAAAGAAAAAAAGGTAATTCCTTATCTTCATCTTTTATCAACTCTGCCTTTCATCTCTATCTCTGAGGGATGAGTTCAGGTGAAAATAATTTTGATGTAGACCTGGTAAGATGCCCTGAAAGAAAGGAGGGTATTAACGTTAGCAGCTGCCACCCATTCTTGCGCCCGTCGTACTTTGTAATCGCATATCCATTCTATCATATTTGGTACTTCAACCTTTAAACCAGTAATACGCTGAGACTGTTATTGGTGTAAAAAATGGCCGCAGCTTTATTTTAAAACATAACATGTTAACTCTTCTGGCTACCCGAGCCGGGGGCTATCGTGTTCAGCTGCCCGCCGCCTGTTCCTAGCAAGGCAGCCCATCTCTGCATGCCCCCCGCCATGTTCCGAGCAAGGGGGCTGCCGCCTTTTACGCCACCTGGCGCCATCGGCTACCGTACTGTTGTGCGATGACACCAGCACCGCTTGTAATCGTGCCCAACCGGCCCGGGTACCGGCCACAACACGGGGTAGGGAGACCCTTGCCCCGTGTCCCCCCTTTAGTAAAGCTGCGGCCCTTTTTACCTATGCAACTCCTCAATGACATCTTGTAGCGTAATATTGAAGATGTCGTATCCTATGTCAGATAGATGTATCCCGTCCGGGCGGAAAAGTCCCGGGGACATGTCGTCCGCCCACTGGTGCCTTATTTGGTGTCCCCCAATTTTTTGTACCCATGACCCAATCTGTCTGTTCACTTTCTTTCTTCCCCGGCCCCATAATTTTGAGTCGCTCCATTTTGGTCTGGGGATGATATCAGACCAACATAGGACCACCCCTGGGTACAACTTAGAAATCTCAGTAAAGTCACATTTTGCCATACGAATCAGACTCTTACATGTCACGGATCTCAGGTCATTGCCTCCCAAATGCGTTATCACAACCTCTGGTGGTGCCCTCGCATTCTTTTGTTGACGCATCATGGGTAGTAACTGGTCCCAGTGCATGCCTGGTTTTCCCATCCACTCGATACTCCAGCCTTTTTGCACCAAACCCAGGTGACATCCGTAAGGCCGGTCACGAGCTCTCTTAGCTGCCCATCGGACATAGGAATGCCCGATAATCCATGCAATGTGCTGTTGCTTCGTCCCATCTGTGAATGACAATGGAGAATACTGTTATTCAAACGGTTATGCTTGTTTGTTCGCCGAGTATATCCTGTCCAGCCGGACGTAAGAGTTGCAAGCACTGGATCTCCAGCGGCCAATTTGTTTTATAGCGTCGACTTGTAAACCGGCTTGCGCTGCGCTAGTTGCTGCACCGATCCTGAAGAAATGTGATGTGAACTGTTTTGGGTCGAGCTTCATTTTTGTGATAGATGCTTTTAAAATTGCGGTGAATTGGAATCTGGTAAGGGGTGATGCGTCCGCGTGAATCAGCAGGTGCTCTCCTCCCATAGGCCGTACTGCCATATACTGCCTCATGTTTTCGACTGGGCATGTGTCACAGGTAGGAACTTTTGAGAGTGATAGCGTGTTACCTCTTCCTTCCTGGTCGGTCTTTGACTTGTGTATGGTGATGGTTATTTTCGTTGGGGTTAATACCACATTCTTCACTAGTAGCCCTGTCCGTCCTTTATCCCCTCTGTTCTCAGCCACAAGCTCGCTGACACGGAATGCACCAAAGAATGCCAGGGAAAAAGCCAGGCGAAAGAGTAGTGATTCGAAACGAGATGAGCAGATGGAAGATAACTGATTCCATAGCGCTCTGAGCAATTCGTGCGTGATGGGATGTCTGCTATCTTTGGCACGACCAGCTTGCCTGGCCCACCCCGCCATCAATTTCTTGATAATCAAAGACTTGGAGGGGTCACCCCAGCCTCTGGCTTTGGTAAAAAATGCAAAGCCAGCCATATGTTTGATGACGGTGTTCCGTGTGATGCCATCTTCCTTCGCTGCCGTAATGAATTTTACCATCATGTCGTCACTTATGGGGCCCGGTCGCCAACCGTTCTTTGATAGGAATTTGGCAACGGAGTCATAACCTCGGCAGTAGGAATTCCATGTGGAAGGGGCCAGGGATCTGCGTATTAGTTCTTGCGTGTTGGCCGACCAATGTTCCATAACTGTGTAGGCATTTGTGTTCCGTAATCTTCCGCCATCGGTACCTGCTTGCGAAACAGAGCCCATTTAGCACGAGACAGGGAATCCGCTGCGCCGTTAGATATTCCTGGCACATGTCTAGCGCGCAGCGTGATGTTAGTATGCAATGCTTGTAATACTATTTCCCTGAGTAACGAGACCACCCTGGGACACTTCGCCATTTGTGCGTTCAGTACCTGCACCACTGCCTGATTATCGCAATGAAAAACTATGTACCTGTTTTGTAGCTTTTCGCTCCAAAGTACCAGCGTTACCCATATGGGGAATAGTTCCAGGAATGTGATGTTCCTTGTGACGCCCCTAGTTATCCAATCGTCCGGCCACTTCTCCGCACACCATGCATTTTGGCAGATGGCGCCAAAACCCCATGCTCCTGATGCATCGGTGTGGATATTTAGCTCGACGTTGGACAGTGGCGCCCCTTGTAGTACCGATTTTCCATTGTACTTCGTAAGGAATGAGTTCCATATGGCAAAATCGTCGCGGATGGGCTTGGATAAATGTAGGAAGTGGTGGGGTCGCTGTATTCCCACGGTTGCTGCTGCCAGTCGCCTCATGAATGCGCGTCCCATGGGGATGACTCGGCAGGCAAAGTTTAGGGAACCCAGGATGGATTGCGCTACCCGTAGGGTAATCTTCTTTGAAGACGCCACTTGCTGGATGATAGATCTGAGCTTATTGACTTTTTCGTCCGGGAGTTTGGCTATCATTTGAATGGAATCTAACTCGATCCCGAGGAAGGAAATAATGGTTGCCGGGCCTTCCGTTTTATTGTGCGCTAAGGGGATCCCAAATTCAGCGGTGATTTTTTGAAATTCTGTTAGGTGTTCGGAGCAGGAGTTGGAATCTCTTGGCCCAACGAAAAGGAAGTCATCGAGGTAATGGATTATGTTGTGGGAAGCTGTGCGCTGTTCTGTTACCCAGTGTAAGAACGAGCTAAATAACTCGAAGTAAGCACAGGAGACGGAGCATCCCATGGGCATGCATTTATCGAAGAAATACTGGTTATTGAATTTGAAGCCCAGTAAGGGAAAGCTTTTTGGGTGCACCGGGAGTAATCGGAATGCAGATTCGATGTCTGCCTTTGCCATCATGGCTCCGCGGCCACACGTTTGAACCAAGGCCACCGCCGAATCGAAGGACGCGTATTGTACTGTGCACTCCTCTTGCGGTATGTGATCGTTGACCGATCGACCTGGGGGGTATGAGAGATTTTGAATTAAGCGATACTTTCCTTTTTCTTTTTTTTGGAATAACCGCCAATGGTGAACAAATCATGTGTGGAAACGGTGGATCTTGGAATGGGCCGGCGATTCTTCCGAGTTTGATTTCGGAGTTCAATTTTTCTTGGACAATATCCTTGTGCTGCGATGCCGAGCGTTCATTGTTGGAGTTGATTTCTGCTATGTCTCCTTGAAATGGTATAGGGAAACCTTGAAGAAAACCCATGGCCAATTTGTGGGCTTTTTGCTGATTTGGGTACATATTAAGCCATGGTTGCATGGCTTCTAAGCTGACTGGGGACTTAGCTTTTTCAAATGGCGCCGTTAGGGGTGCCTTTTGGCTTACTCCCCGCAGCCTGCTTTTTGGGACATCTTGATAATGGGTGAGGTAGGGCGCAATCCGAGCAAAGATGTTTATATTTGCAGTCGGGAAAGGAGCAACCTGACTTGTTAAACCTCCAACAAGTACTATCCTGGGATCGCGGTTGCTTTGTCGTGAATCGAGGAGGGGGGGATGTCCTCCTAGGAAAACGTGACCTGGTTGATGGTTCGGAGGGTTTGCGAGTCATCTGGTTGATCCATAGGCTCACATCTTGTGTACCCCAGGTCATGAAACGATTCTCTTCCATCTTATCCCGGAATTGTTCATCATAATTGAGCCAAGCCCAATTCTCATGCTGTTGATATGCCTTCAGGATGGTAACTGCGTAACTTAACATTGGACCGTATTGTGTGGGGTCGTGGTGGCCTACAATGCTTGTCATGTACATGAAAGCCATGGCCCAATTGACAATGGTTTTTGGTATTTTTGTTTCCTTGCTCAGTGTTATAGAAGCGGCCCTTCGTTTTTTTTGCTCTTCCGGCTTTCTTCGACCGTGAAGAATTGAGAAGATATCTATATACTTGTGTTTTCTGATTTTCTTTCTTAATTTTTTTTGGGACTCCCTCCCACAACTCAGACAGAGTGGTGAGGGCTGGCGGACCCCTGGACTCCCTTTCCATTACGTTAGGGGTGACCTGCCTGTCGCTGTCTGTGGATGAGTCAGAAGATGAGGTAGAAGAATCGCTACTGGAGCTATAAGTTGATCTACGCCTGCGCTTCTGCCTGTGTTTTGACCTTTTCCGTGACGGATCCGTCACTGCCTCTGTATGTTTAAGGTTAGTTACAGACTCACCGGTCTCGTGTTCTCGGCTGCCTTGGCCTCTCTCGACCTGGGAACTGGTGGACGGTACGTCGTCGTAAACCCTACCGTCTGCGGTGACTGTGGTCTCGTCATGTCTTGGTAATTCTTCCGCGGCCGCGGGCGAGATGTCTGTGGTGTTCATCGAAGGCTGCTCCCTCTCTGGATCAGCTGGGCCTGTATTCTGGTTGTCATAGTGCGCAGGTCTCGTCTGTCGAGGCGGCACTCTCCCTTGATCGTAGCCAGCGTTTGTGGGTGGTCTCCAATACCACCACGGTGGCTGGTCATAATATCTTTGGATCATTCCTCGATACTGTCCCTCTTCGAGATTCCAATATGGTCGGTTGTTCCTTGCGTCACTCTCCCAGGGAGGCCTTGCATACCAACCATTGTCTTCGCACTGGTATCCTGTTGCTCTGCAGCCAGGCATCTGCGCATCCCATCTGGGCTGGCATCCTTGGGGAGGGCATCCAGGCTGTAGACCTTGAGGTGGGTAGAACTCCTGGCGCTGTAAACTGTCGGCCAGTCCACTAACTGGTAACGGTAGTCTTGCCTCTGGGGTAAGAGGAGGGGCTGTGGTATGCTCCCCTGATTCTTCTGCTGGGACACTGCCAGCCACGTCTGGTACCTCTTCATGGGTTGGAGCGGTGGGTGGTGCCTGGCCTTTTCCGGCCTTTCGATTCTTTTCCTTGAGCGTCCGACTTCTACCTCTAGTCTTTGAGGCCTCGGTTTTCTTTGTGGGGATAGCGTTGCTCCTCCGGGGGTTGTTCTTTCCTTTTGCTAGTTTCTTTCTGCCGGATGTGCGTGTCTCCATGTTGCAACTGGCAAGGTAACCTGCTAGCTATGGATATGGAAAGAAATTGGTTAGCGAGAAACACTTGTTTTTGCAATATTTATGACAATTGTCGCTGTTCGGGAATAGCAGGCCCTGGTAGTGATAGCGGGACTCAAACCCTGGTTTTCTGGTTCATAGCCTACTGCTCCAGACACTAGGCTATTCCTCCTCCTAATGAAGAAAAGAGGCATTATTTATTACTGATGATGCACGCTAGCAAAATAGCTTGTTGGTGAACTGCAGGTAGCGAAGGTCCATCCCTCAGGGTGTGGGGGGATGGGGTTGTCTCGCGGCTCAGCGTCCGCTGCATGCATGTCAGCAGAAAATCCAATATTATTATTAATTGTTTATGTTGCCCCCCAAAACACAGTTCCCACGGAAGGGCAGAAACATGCGCCAGGCGACTGCCCCACAATTAGCAGCAAGCGTGCAGCTGTATCGCACCATCTTAACCACATCTGATATATGCGTGGTACACCCCCCCCACCACCCCGAAATGGCGCGACCGCATCGTGCGCCCAACAACTCTCCCCCCAGCCCCCGCCCGTAGGGTGAGGGGGGAGGGGGTGCGGGATGGTTGGGCCCTATGGACACCCTAGGTAGAAAATTGAAATCCCAGTATAAATCCCAGCATATTCCTTTGTCTTTTTCTCCCTTGAATGCCGCGCACGCGAGCAAACAGTGCTGGGAGAGGGGAAAATTCCCCATTTTGGACATTGCAACCAATCGTGAGCGCCTTGCCAGGGCAGCGTGAAATGCGAACGGCCGCACACTCGGACGCTGAAAACGCTGCCGCGCTACTCTCGCGTTGGAGGGGGGGGGGGTAAGGGGTTATCCCCGCTCCACCGCACGTCGCCCACCCCCTCCTCCCCCAGTCGTGAAGGACAAAGAGACTCGCTCCCTGTATCATACCTCGGCCCCTGGGCACTCGGCGGACTGAACCCCGCCGGCCAAGCCACCATCACACGGACAGGGAGTCTGTGGCGGGGGAATTCGCGCACGGTTTTTTTTTTTTTTTTGTCCTCGCATCGTACCACACTGTCGCGTTGGAACGGCAGCAGCTCCGTTTTCCAACCTGCAAGGCTTGCCGTGCATAGCCACTAGAGAGGATGGGCACCGAACGCGAATTGGAAGACGGGGGGGGGGGGGTTTGGCGAAATTTCCTCCCCCCGACCCCCCCCCCCGGGCCCGTCGGGCAGATACATACAAATAAAATTCGTCTTGGTGAGAAGCGGGTACGATCAGGTGGCGGAGACGGGAGCCCGACGCTTTTTCCGATCTCCCTCTGATCTATCACCCCCGCTCCTAACTGGGTTCCAATCGGGGCGGCGACAACGATATGGTAAGCGGGAAAAGAAAAAAAAAATAATTTTTTTTTGTACGAACCTGTGCTCGGAGACCCGTGTGCGCCGGTAGGGAGCTGGGTAGGGAGTCGGAAAAACCAGATTCTCCTACTTGTGCTCGCGCTACTGACTTGTTGCTCGCGCTACTTGTTTCTCGCGCTGCTGCAGGCAAAAGGGTTGCCTGCCGCGTGCTCGGCCCCTTTAAAGGAGGCGTAGCGCGTCATCGGGCGGCGCCGCCGTCGCCGTCGATGACGTCGAGACCTGCTCTCCTGGCCGTGCTGAGGGCCTCCTCCGCGTCCATAGACAGAACGCGCCAAGGGTAAGTGATCCCTGCGTGTATGTGGAAAGCCTAATGGGGGGGTTAGGGTCGGCTAACACCGGGCCCCGTTCCTCCCTCAACCCCCCCCCCCCCCCGTCCTCCGCTCGCTTGTCTTTCTGGGCCCGCAGCCGTTAAAGGTGGGCTCCGTCAATTCTGTAGCGGGCCCACCCATTCTTCTTGACTACCTCCCCCCCCCCCCCTCTTGAGTTAAGACTTCCTAGAAATTCACCTTATAAATGAAACCCTAGTCACCAAGAAACAAGTGGGTGGAAGTTGTGACCCGAGAAGGGGAGGTAAGAGAATTGACCTCATGAACAGCAGTTACCTGTTAAAAGTTTCTTCTAAATTAATTTGAGATATTTGCAGAAAAGTATTATTGATAAGATACTTACATTATTGTTTCCCAGTGTTGTTTCCTGGTTTCTTTCATCCTCCTTTGTATTGCTTCATAAATAGTCTTTGTCCTAATAAAAAAAAAAAAATGAATGAGGATTTGAGAACAATGTTGTCAGAAATGCAAGAAAGGTTAGATGAACAAGAAGGAAGGATGTGTCACAGGATGAGATGATAATACAAAGAGAACAGCATGAGAATAGAACAAGTTCTGCACATATGGAGAGAATCAGAGTGACAGCATGCCAAGAGAATAAAAACTTCCAGATTTCTCAGGTCTTCCCAAGAAAATAGGAGATATACCAATAGAAGACAAGATTGAACAGATGAGAGCAGCGTTAAAGGTATTACACGTTCCGGAATCTGATCACATTTACATTTACAGTTATTAAAATTTATGAATCGCCTAACACTTAAAAGGTCTAGGCGATGAATAAGAGTACAATCATAATATAAAATATATCAACAAAATAAAACATTCATATAAAATAAATAATAAAATTAAACAAAATGACACATTCATATAAATTAATCATAAAAACAAATAAAAGCATAAAGTTGAAAGCATGATATTAAAAGCGGAAAAATAATAATCACTGCATAAAATAAAAAGCATAAATTAAACTAAAAAAAAAAATTAACAATAAGACAAGTTGAACAAATAAGTTTTGATTTGTTTTCTGAAATTCTTGATGGAGTCACATTGTCTAATATCAATTGGGAAAGAATTCCAGAGGGAAAGTACTGCATTGGAGAAAGCACATTCGTGAATCATATGGAGTCGTGCAACCATAGGGGAAAGCACCTCAAGTGGGCCATGCTGGGATGAGCAAACATCTCTTGTTGGTTGATAAAATTTTAAAATAGTGTTAGCCCAATGACATGTTTTTTGTTCAATAATTTGAAAATGAGTATTTCAATCTTATATTTGACTCGCTCATTGCTAGAAAGCCAATGCAGTTCAATTAAGGTGGATGTGATGTGTCCATTTGTGTTTTAAACTTGCCAGCAAACGTGCAGCTGAATTAAGGAGCAACTGTAATGGATGCAATGATGACCAATAAAGACCAGTGTATATGCTACTACAATAATTGACGATAGGAAAAATGGAGGCTTGGAGAACTGTGCAAAATTCAGGCGAATGTAACAAAATTTTTAGGCCTGCATGAACATGAAGTCTATAGAAACCTTGGGTTATCACTTGTTTGATCTGGGGGTGAAAAGAAAGTATGTTGCCAAGGATAACACCAAGGCTCCTAATGTGACCTTTAATTGTGAAGGTAGTGTTGTTTAATGTAATAGCCTTTTCCTTGAAATAAGAGTATGGACTATAAAAGATCATTTGGTAGGTCAGGCCAAAGATGCAGTTAGATATGCCAGACCCAGACCTGAAAATATAGAAGAGCTTTTCTGTTTATGGCAAGAAATTTATGGGGACCAAAAACTGGTCAGCATGTATGTAAAAGTATTTCATGATTGAAGACAGGCTGTAGGGGAAGATCTAAGCATGTATGTTTATAGTTTACAAGAAAAATTAAATAGAGCACTAGCCAGGGATCCTTTCAATATCCCAGATCCAGATAAAATGCTAAAAGAAAGATTTGCTCTGGGTTTAAGAGATAGTAGTCTCAGATGGGAGATACAAAAAGATTTATTTGAACATTCAGAAAAAATGTTTCCAGAGGTAATGAAGCAAGAAGATCAGGAAGCTTGGGGACCCCAAGATCAGTTCTGGGTCTCATACTCTGAGGAGGTCACCAGTCCTTCTGGGCCCTCTATTAGCTCACAATAACTAAATCATCCAGTTTTTACTCTCCAGGTTTATACCAAAGTTTTGAAATAATTCTCTCTGAAATTAATCTGCTGATGCCACTGCCTCTGCCACACTAGGTTTCACCCTATTACATGAGAGCACTGCCCCTGTTGAACATGGATCCCATTTGGAAGCATGAATATGCCTTAGAGAAAGGGAACCTCTGAGACCCTGGTGTACAATTCCCATCAGAATACAAATGTATATTCAGTTGTGAAGATCTCCTGGTATGTGTTCCAAGGTCACCCTAATCCCTCTGAGCTTGCTTAACCAGTTAACTGCTTCCTTAAAGAGTAGTAGGGGTGTGCATTCGTTTTGAACTTAAATGTAAAACACAACTTTTTTTTTTTTAACTTAAAAAAGTGATGAGGCGAAAACGATCGGATTTCCAACTTATTCAACCTAGCTATGTTGAATAAGTTGGAAATTGCGACTGTTGATCCTAAATAAAAATTTAAACCCCTCACCCTCCTTAATCCCCCCCAAGACTTACCAAAACTCCCTGGTGGTACAGCAGGGAGTCAGGACGCCATTTCTGAACTCCTTTGCGAGGAGCACGTGACATCGGCGTCACTTCGGAGTGACGCGGCGTCACGTGATTCCCCACGCGATCGCTCCGGGGGACCCTTGTTGCACCCAAAAGGAACTTTTGGCCAGCTTGGGGGGGCCTCCTGACCCCCCCAAGCTGGCCAAAAGTTCCTTTTGGGTGCAACGAGGATCCCGGAGCAATCGCGCGGGGAATCACGTGATGCCGCGTCACGTCGGAGTGACGCCGACGTCACGTGCTCCTCGCAAAGGAGTTCAGAAATGGCGTCCTGACTCCCTGCTGTACCACCAGGGAGTTTTGGTAAGTCTTGGGGGGGGGGGGATTAAGGAGGGTGAGGGGTTTACATTTTTATTTGCACGTATGGACATAGACTCAACATATGGAATTCTCCATATGTCCATATTGACCGCAAATGGGACCCCCCTTCGACTTATTGACTTATAAACATAAACCTTTGCTCTGCACATCCCTAAAGAGTAGGTCCACTCTAAGGATGGTTCAGTGTGATGTGGTCTAGGGGCCCATGGGAAATTCCCATGGGGATAAGAGGTAAGGACTGGCTTGGCATTCAATTAGGAGAGATAGAACTGATGCTCCTGGTTCTAGTCCTGAAGAACATGAAGATACTCCTGATTGGGAGTGAATTACTTGAGAGTCTGCCCTAGTCCCTGGCTACATAAATGAAGTCAGCTGGATTCAGGTCAAGCAACCTCACTCATCTGGAAGGGTTGCACAAGGGGGGAAGTCATCCAGTGGTACCTGCCCAGCAGAGGAGAAGAGGGCATCAAAAGATTCAGCTGCCAGAGATTAGCAGATCCCATCCTGATAGTGCTCTGCAATGCGAAAGCCAGGAAAGGGGGGGGGGGGGGATAATAATGATGTCTTTCTCTGGAGAAAGGAGGCCTTGTGTTACATTGTTCTAGATGCTGATCAACTGGACATCTGCTGCAGCCCACCCCCACCTTCATTGGACCAGAGTCTAGCAGACCCTGGAGTTCAGGAGGTAAGTTCACCTTTAACAAAAAATGCACATCTGTCACACTTTGAGAAGCTGACAGATGTTTACTGAAGGTGAAAGGCCACGTCTATGGATGTATAGTTAGTAGGCATGCAGGTTCTACAGACACCTCCAATGCTGAGCCATAAAATCTTCCTTGTCAGTGAGTCCTTCCAGCACAAAATGAGATGTAGGGCTGAACTGGATGCTGTGAGAGACAGTAATACCCTGGTAGAGATACCTGGACAATGTCTGTCTGCAGGTTTCCAAAGTTTAAATGTAGACCAAAGTGCTTCATTTGTGCTGCTGGCCATCCCATCATTAAATGTGTCAAGTAGAGTAATTTGGGTATATTTTCATAGTCTTTCTCTCTAATTAGGGATGTTGAGATGCAGCCATTATGGATGTTTATTTCAAGTGGGTAGAAGTGTCACTTTTTTTTTTTTTGTAGGTTTCTTCAAATATTTTTATCCTCTTTATTTTAATTCACTTAACATCATAAAGATAGCAAACAAACTGGAGGCATCAAAACATCCAAGATGGTACATAAGTGTTGTGTTTGAGACATTGTGGACCCTTTGTCGCAATGGAGATGACGCCGCCCATGGACAGAGTTGGGACCAAGGTGGTTCCTGGTCTCCAGTACCTTAACCATTTGGGTGGGGGGAAAACTGGAGTTCTGGTTGGAGGGCCTTGAGTTGGAGGGCCTCCTCATTGGCCTTGACCAAGGACATAACTGCCTCATTGCCTGTCTTGACATATCCGCGGATTTTGACACAATAAGCCACAATCTGCTCATCTCCTGCCTAACTGATATTGGTATCTCTGGCATAGCCCTCCTCTGGTTTAAATCATACCTGTCTAACAGACGTTTCTCTGTTAAACTTGGAAACTCCGAATCCTCACACTTCACCCTCTCGCAAGGCGTCCCCCAAGGCTCCTCCCTCTCCTCCACCCTTTTCAACATTTACCTCCTCCCCCTCTGTCATCATCTCACAGAACTCGGCCTTAAATTCTTCATCTATGCTGATGATATTCAGATCATCATCCCGCTACGCGATTCTTTAACTGTCACTATAAGCCACTGGGAGGAATGCCTCACTTCCATTAACTCCCTACTCACCTCCCTGCAACTTGCCCTCAACTCATCCAAAACTGAGCTCATCCTCATCCACAACCACCAGACCCTCAAGTCCCTTTCCCCCAAAGACCCTATGGCCCTCTCACTCACCTCACAACCCCCTATTCGAAACCTTGGTGTTCTTATCGACCCATTACTGAACCTAAAAAAGCACATTAGCTCCATACTCAAAGGTGGTTTCTACAAACTCAACGTCATAAAAAAGCTTAAGCCCCTGCTCCACACCCATGACCTCAAGACGGTCATTCAAGCAACCCTGTCATCCAAGTTAGACTACTGCAACTCGCTGTATCTCGGTCTCCCCTACTCTGCCATCAAACCCCTACAGATCCTCCAAAATGCAACAGCAAGGATTATTAGTAATGTCTGTAAAACAGACCACATAACCCCCCATCCTCAAGGATCTGCACTGGCTTCCCATCCCATCACATATCCTCTTTAAAGCACTCACTATTATACATAAAGCTATCCACAAAGATAACTCCTCCTGGCTCAGTGAACCCATCCGTTTCATACAATCCACCCGCCCAACCAGAACAAACCATAAATTCACTCTGCAAGTCCCTACCCTTAAGAGGGCCCGACTAACATCAACCAGGGATCGTGCCTTCTCAATTGCAGGCCCTACCCAATGGAATGCACTGCCTTCAAACCTCCAATCGGAGTCATGCCCAACTAAATTCAGAAAAATACTAAAAACCTGGCTTTTCCATCAAGCCTTCCCGGACTAAATCTGCTACAAACATCATTCTCCCCAGCTTCAATCACCTCCCTCCCCACAGCCATGTAAATAATTCCACTTTTCCCTCAATCCCCCCCCCCTAGCACTTGTAAATATTTCTCCTCCTCTTTGCCCCCTCCCCCTTCTCTCAGTTAAGCCTTCTGGCTCTCGGTTGGAGCCCTTCTAACTCTAGTTTTCTGGTTGTCCACTCCCCGCCCCCGTTCAATCTACTTTCTACCTGCTGTTACAATGTAAACCGATATGATGTGTATTTTAATGTCGGTATAAAAAAAAATCTGTTAAATAAATAAATAAATAAATAAGTGCCAGGAGGCCTTGGGGAGGCACTCACCTTCCCCAGAGGATTTTTCTTTGTATATTTTTAAAATGAGACAGAAATAAACCAACAACATTTTGTTGGGTTTTCTTCCATTTCATTTTTAAAACTTCATGAAATGAAATAGGAAATGTTCGGTTGACATTTCCTATTTTGTTTCAAACAAAATAGGAAATCCACAACTTACTAAGGATAGTAAGTTGTGGATTGTAGGTATGCAGTGTGTTTTGGTTGTGTGTCTAGGTATGTGGGTATGGGTTTGGTGTGTGTGTGGGGAGGAGTTCTTGGAGATTGATGAATTGATAATGAGGGTGTATCTACTAGATAAGGGAGCCCTGACCGACGTGCCGCAAATGCGCAGTAGAGAGCAGTTCTACCGTGCATGCGCGGGTGAGCACGTCGGCCAGAGCAGAGCGTGCCCAAAAGAAAAATGGCACTGGGTCCTTAGGAGCAGGAGAGGCGGCGGTGACGAGCAGGAGCAGCGGCAGCGGCAAGCAGGAGTGGGAGAAGCAGTAGCGGCGGCGGCTGCGGCGACACGCGCGAGGGAGGGAGGGACAACCCCCATCCCGTCTGCCGGTTGTGGATGAGCTGAAAGGGGAGGGGATTGAGAAAGGGGAGGGAGGAGAGAGTGAGCTGGGGGGCGAGAGGAGAGAGGGAGGGGAGGGAGGAGAGAGGGAGGGGAGGGGGAGGGAGAATAGAGGGGGGAGGTGAGAGGGAGGGGGGAGAGAGGGAGGTGAGGGGGGAGGGAGACTAGAGGGGGGAGGGAGACTAGAGGGGGGAGGTGAGAAGTGGGGAGGGAGTGGGAAGGAAATGGACCGAAAATTTTTTTTAAATGTAGCCCGTTGTTACGGGCTTAACGGCTAGTATTATATATGTGATATGGAAGCACCTTTACAAGCCATCTTTTGTCAGTTGCTTTATTTTCCCTGTCTTTGTCTCTGCCTCTTGTGGCAAAGTGCTGGAAAGTTAGTGATGGGGAGAAGGGGAATTTGGACTGGACCACTGGTCAGAATTCTAACAGTTTTATCAGCTTCTAATAAGAGATGGGGATATTTTTAGGAGAAATCATAGAAAGCAAAATGGATTTTTGTTTTTTGGGAGACTGTGTTCTATGAAAATACTGATTTTATGTTTCTGGTTTTTGAACTTGTCCAAGATATTAACTTTTTTTTGGTGACTTTCCATTTCTTTTTTTGGAGAGTAGTTATACCTATAGAGAGACAGACTTATTTATTTTACATAATTCTTTCCAACATTCCATATGTTGAATGCATAAAAAGTATATTTCTGACAGTGTAGGTCTATCATATTGTAAGAGCAAAGGACACTCTGGAGTGTATTTGTGTTATGCAACTTGAAATGGCATTCATGCCACATAAATTAAATGCAATATGTCCAGTTTACAACCATAGCATACAAAGGAAACTCCAGTGATCTTACTAGAAAAGACAAATTCCTATCTTTACACATGGCCATCCAGCAATCTCCGTGACTTATCCTCACAATTACACTTCCTAACCTCACACACTGCATTGAACACCTCCTGGGATTCCCTCTTCTTTCTGTATAAGTCACAGTTAAAGCTGATTCTTACTGTGAAAATTATTTTCTTTTGGCTCTCTAGTCTTTCTCCCATTACCCCATGTGAATATTTTTATGAGCATTAACTATTTATTAATTAAAACAAAATATTCACAAGGAATAATGTTAGGAAAAAGATTACATCATAAAAAAAGGAAAGATGGAAAGAATGCATCTTTTTGGAAAACATAATGTGGTCTTATTATGTTGTAAGTAAATGGAACAACTTGTAATATGTCTTTTGACATGCCAGATTTTAAATGCTTCATATATTATCTCACATCTATATTTAGTAGTGCTGCTTATAATGTAATTTCTGTACTTATTATTCAAGTTTCAAATGTGATGACTAAAATCATGTATTGTTAGTTTTCAACAAGAATGTGAAACATATAAATGTAGCCAATAGTAGCCAGTGTATTTATAAAAAGAAAAAAACAAGAAGAAAAAGCTTGGTAGCTTTATTTTAATAAAACAATAAAATAATGCTATTGTTCAATAGGTAAGAACATGGTTTCATATAAACTGAAAAATATTGTTTAGGGTAATTAATGCACAAAACCCCATTATGCATTTGGTAATGTTGATGCATAAATTTTAGTTCTAATGCTATAAAGTAATTGAGAGAGCATGTTCATTTGTTCTAATAACTACCAAGATGCACTTAATAAAGTGAAATATAATAATACTTGTAATTTAATCTATTCATGGGGTAATTTTAAGAGTCTACTACTTTTCTTAATGTAGATAACATTCATAATTTATAAAGTGTTGTGATGCTGAATTGACAATGCCATTGTTTTTTAGTGCACTTTTGAGATGATTCTGCAGCCTTCATTATCTACATACCAACCTGAGGATTACCAAGGGCAAACAAAAGATAATTAACACCAGAAAGAGGCAAATGCAGGAGCTGCTAACTGAGGTTTTTATTTAATGCAAAACCTCTGGAAACTGGAAAATAGAATAAGTATGTAAAAGCTAAACCTTTTTTTCTCAGCAGAAAACTATTTCATAGCTTTTCTGCTCTCTAGAATAAAACCTTTTTCTTTGGAAGGAAGATGTTATTAACCATAAGAATTGTGAATTTACACATTCTTAATTATAATCAGCACAATGACTATTTTGGGCAATACGTGAAAGCCAGATATTAATCAGTTGAGTTCTTTGTCTACCGCCTGCTCAGATTGTCAGTTGGCATATCTGGATGGACAATAAGACTTATAGGAGAAAAACCACTGACCAGGATAGTAATTGTAATATCGTCCAAAGAGATCAATGTGCCCACTAACTTGCATGGGAGCATCTGACTGCTGCCTAACTGCTTAGTACTGTTCCAGCCATCCCATGGTTTGAACTAGGAGACTCCAAAATATTTTGAAATCTGCCAGCCTTCCAATGGCTCAAACCATGAGATGATTGGAGCCTGGCCAAAGTAGTCAGGCAGCAGTTTTTTGCCTCCTTGCACATTAGCGACAGTAATGGTCAATTGACAAGGTTTGAGACTTATCAGGGGTAGACTTGGAGGTAACATTAAGAAATATTTCTTCACAGAGTGAATATTTAAAAATATTTATATTCTGCCTATATTGACTGATGGGTGCCAGGTGGATTACAATAGCCAAAAAAATTCATAACATTCATAAATGCATGCATGGAGCAGCATCCTAGTGGAAGTGATGAAGATAAAAGCAGTAAAAGAATTCAAGAAAGTATGGGAAAAACACAGAAGATCTTTAGTAGCAAAAAACTGAAGGGATAGCCAGAGAATAACAGCAATACAGCAACAGGAGTTAACCTGGACAGACTCGATAAGTCTTATAGTCCTCTATCATCATATTCTATAAATATTTTCAAATTATAGAATGAAAGTGGCAGCCTTTGCTATTTTATATCATTTCCAAAACAGAAGAATATATTCCCTGCTACTTGAGATATTACCTTCTTAGAGAGCAAAAGTTCATTTTATTTAGTCATGCCATACTAGCTGAACTAATCTGAAGTACTGATGCAAATCTGAGAATTAAAAAACATAACTATATTTAAACAAATCAGACAAAAACAATGTGTTCCTTTACTATGCAGCAAAATGTTCAGCATATTATATTTGATTAACTTATATGCTTAATTTGAAAACTTATCATTACATTTTCATCACTAATCTTTGTGGATTCAATTTCCCCAGTTTTCTTTTTGCCTTAGGAGAGGGTGGAAAAGACAGTAAATAAATACTGGTGAAAAAATAAGAATTACACTGATTATGAAACATACATTTGGAGATGTTCAGCTACAAAAGAAAATATCATTCATACTCTGAAAAAAATTCATGTGGACCACACAGGAGTAGGAACCACTATAGGAAGGGATGTTCATTTGTTTGATTTCCAATTGGAAAATACAACAAATGAGATGATTTTTGGTTTGGTTCACTGCCACCAAACTGAAATAACAAGGCACCAAAAATATCTAAATTTTTTTCAGTTCATTTGATTCAGTGCCATTAAAGTCTATGGAGGAAGTTCAGGAATGCATTTATTTTCCTTCAACCAGTAAGAGTAGAGTCAGTTGAGGATGGTACAAGGAAGGAACAGAAATAGGAACAATCTTGTTGAAGCAGTTATTCAACAGCCTGTCTCAGCAAGGGATGTGCAGTTGTTTTTGTCATTTTGTTTTGAATAGTGTACACTAATTTTTTTAGTACATGCTAATTTTTTAGTGCACACTAAATTTAAATATTGCACACTAAACAATTAGAACTAGCTTGAATTAGTGCCTACTAAGTGGGTTTTAGTGTGCCCCCCCCAAAAAAAAAAACAATTAGTGTACACTAGAATGCAATGACAGAAATAAAAAAAAAAGAAACAAAAACACCTAAAATGAAACAAAATGACAAAAGCAAAATTTTTTTGGCTACATGCTCCATTCCCAGCTGCAAATTATGAAATCATCATATTGGGTGAAAATGAAACTATGAATAGTCACTCATTTTTTAAATCATTCTTCTTTTCCATGTCAGAGAAAAAAAAAGCAGATGTTCTGAAACTCCTTCAATCAAAATTCAAAGTTAAAGAAAAAATTATAAAATACAATTTAGAGAACAAAGCAAAATGCACTGCTCATTTAGCCATGGTTTGAGTGTGAGCAACAGGTGAAAATATAAAATCTCTGTTAGAGGGTTATATTGTTATCATCGGGGTAAGAGAGTAGCACAATGCAGGCAGCATGTTTCAGTGTCTGTATGGGTTTCTGCGCACATGTACCTGGGTTTGTATGCACATTTACCTGCACAAAGCCCTATACGGGGATGTAATAAGGGTTTTGTGCACAGGAAAAAAGCACATACGAACATGCTTACTAGGGATGTGAATTGGGCTTCGGACGATTGAAAATATCGTACTATATTTTCAAAATCGTCAGAAATCGGGGGCTCCCCTAAAACGATAGGAAAACCCAACAAAATTGTTTGTGGGGGTTCTCTTATCGTTTTGGGGGAGGGCGGGAAAAACAGCACACAAAAATAACCCCTAAACCCACCCCGTCCCTTTAAAACTAATCCCTTAGCTTCCTCCACCCTCCCGACCCCCCAAAAAACTTTTTACAGGTACCTGGTAGTCCAGTGGGGGTCCCAGGAGCAATCTCCCGCTCCCGGGCCGTCGGCTGCCACTAATCAAAATGGCGCCAATGGCCTTTGCCCTTACCATGTGACAGGGTATCCGTGCCATTGGCCGACCCCTGTCACATGGTAGGAGCACTGGATGGCCCGCCATCTTTAAAAATGGTGTGGGCCATCCAGTGCTCCTACCATGTGACAGGGGCCGGTCAATGGCACGGATACTCTGTCACATGGTAAGGGCAAAGTCCATCGGCGCCATTTTGATTAGTGGCAGCCGACGGCCCGGGAGCGGGAGATCGCTCCCGGGCACCCACTGGACCACAAGGTACCTGTAAAAAGTTTTTGGAGGATCGGGAGGGTGGGGGAAGCTAAGGGATTAGTTTTAAAGGGTAGGGGTGGGTTTTTTGTTTATCGGCTCAGGCGCAGCCGATAAACAAAACCGCGATTGGGCCGGACGAAAAAAAAAAAAACACGATGTGAATCGGAACTGGAATCAGAACCGATTCCGGTTCCGATTCACATCTCTAATGCTTACTAACATGAGGTTGTTATTTTTTTTTTTTTTTTTTTGCGAGAATGCACGCTAATGGTATGCAAAGGAGGCAATTACCTAAGCATGGGCAATGCAGGGAACCATGCTTTTCAATGTGGATTTTTTACTGCCACGGTCAGGACACGAGTTAAGTGACAGTGCCATTTTATTTGATTGCTCACATTGTGGTTGTCTGTCCATGCAGCTCTGGTGTGATTTATGATGGAGATCTCTGTGTCCAGCTGTTCCTGATGTGTGGTATATCCTGTGGGTTTGCCAAAGGATGACAACAGCAGAAGGCTTGGCAAGTGACAGGTGGTGTGAATTATCACCCATGAAAATATTTTCCATGTTTTCTGCAGCACACAGTAATTCAAAATATTAAGAATACATTCCAGGGTCATACTTTCAATGAATAGGTAGACCTGTTCGTTTGCTCACATTTTTGTGTGTATTATGGGTACCCGAGTGGCCAGATTGGTAATTAGCTAGGCACCTGAATACCCAGATGAGCACCTATCTCAGTGCCTGAAGCAAGATTCATGATTCAATAGATGCCTTTCTGGGTGCCCGAGCATTCAGATTCGCGCCCAGCTGAGCGCCGATCTTGGTGCCCAAACAGCTGGATTCGTGCCCAGCTGAGCACCTATCTTGCTACCATGCCAGTGTGAATTATCACCCATGAAAATATTTGTCATTTTTTCTGCAGCACAGAGTTATATGAAATATTAAAAATACATTCCAGGGTCACACTTTCACTGAATAGGAGACCCGTTCGCTCGCTCACTTTTATCAGTGGATTATCGGCGCGGTTTTTCGGCTTGGATGCGGTCACTTATTACAAAGGAACTTACCGAGTTCATGTATGTGCATTTCTTCATGAGTGCGTGGATTTCTGCGGGCAAATCATTAGCATCATTTTTTTTTTTTTTACACATCCCTCGGAAGCACCAGCTTTAGCCATATGTGATCCAAACCCATGCTCTTAACTAGTGCCTGTTTTGCCACAGGTCTTATTACATCAGCCCCACAAAAGATTGACTCTCACTTGCAACATGCACAGAGTGTCTAGTGATTGCCACAGGGAGCAGCTTGCTTTCTTTGTGCAAAATAATCATTTGACTGTGAGAAATTGGATTTAAGCAGTTGCTGCACTCATTAGGCCTGAATTACAAAGTGCCCTCTAGGACAGAGATGGCGAACTCCAGTCCTCGAGTGCCACAAACAGGCCAGGTTATCAGGATATCTACAATCAATATGCATGAGAAAGATTTACTTGCCATGCCTCCACTGTATGTAAATTTATCTCATACATATTAATTGTGGATATCCAGAAAACCTGGCCTGTTTGTGGCACTTTACGACTAGAGTTCACCATCACTGCTCTAGGACAATATTTATTAGGCAAGTGATCCCCATCCTGTGGTATTCAATGCCATACCTGAATACAGGAATATCTGGCCAAGATGGAAAGGAACAGTGTCAATTTTACCAGTGACAACTGGAGAAACAAGAATGCTAAGCAATGCTACCTCTCCCTGATGGAACACTGGTGGCAACTGGATGAGACAGAGTCAGGCAGCAGCTCTAACAGAGGTACACCAGTGGAGTACAAGTGGGTTGTGCTATACATCTAGGTGATGCAACAGAGTCATACTTCAACCCTTACCATAGCAGCAATAAGGGAATGATAGAGGGCTGGTGAATAGACTGGAAGCATTTGACTTTTCCTGTAATTGTTATTACAGATGTGGCAGGAACATGATCTAGGAAGTAGACAATGTGGGCTGCCAGGGGATCCAAGCTTTTCATGCTTGCTTTACCTGGCTTAAAAGGACACCATTCTGTTGGGTACCAAGGGCTGTACCAACATTGTCCAGTAGGACTGATAGAGAGATGCAGGAAAATAGCAGGGCATTTTAACCAGTGTAATGGATAGGCAGCAGATCCATGAGAAGCAAGAAGCAATGGGAACTCTTCTTCATCTGTTTATTCAAAATATAGGTATCAGGTTGAATTCCACCTATATGATGATGTAGAGATAAGTAGAGCAATAGAAACGCTGTAATTAGTTGTCTGTGGATGCCAAAACCAGTATATATTAGAGATGTGCTTCAGGTAAAAATTTTGTGTCGGGCTTCGTTTCGCCCCCCCCCCCCCCCCCCCCCCGTGGGAATTTTATTTTTCCCGCGGTTCGGGGTTTTTTTTTCAGGGACCCTGATTTTTGGGTTAGTGCACACTATCAGTAGTTAGCACGCGCTAACTCCTGTTAGTACGCATTAATGGGAGTTAGCGCACGCTAACTCAAAAATGAATTTTTTTCTGAAATTTTGGAAAAAATTCAATCATTTTTTGGTTCTCCCGAACCATTCTGAATTATGCAATTTCGTTGACATTGCCTAATTCGGGAAAAACAATTGCACATCCCTAGTGTATATCACCTCCAGAGACATCAGAATTGGTTACCTAAGGCACAAATGGTATAAATCCTTAAAGCCTTCAAGGATACCATGGAGGATCTTAATTCAACAAAAACCACCCTGGATAAAGTAAAGTCAATATCCTGGAGAACAGGATGGCACCAAAGGTTTTGGGACTTGTGGTCTCCTTGTAGCTGCAACTACAAAATTGACTTGGACCTCTCACCTAGCTGGATCTGTACATGCTGGCCACCCTGTGTGATTCACAAGTTAAAGGGAGTGTCTTGGGGTGTTCAAGCCACTGTTGGTATTGTTTTGCCCTTCTCACAGTGCCTTAGTGTGCTTATGACATTATTTGGGCTTCTCTCACAGACATAGACACATACACAGACCTTCTCTCATAAAGACATATATCCACAGACATGACCTTTCACATACACAGACACATAGACACATACAGACACAGACATGCTCTCACTCATAAACACACAGATACCAACATGTTCTCTCATATAGGCATGCTTTCATAGACACAGACACATACACGCACATGTTCTCACAGTGACACACACACACTCTCAGACACATACAAACTCTCACTCATTTCCTCCCCATCAGAAACGCAAGTGCAGCGGCAACCTTCTCTTTCAGCCCCCATGGCAGACAAGACTCTTCATCTTGAGGCCATGGAGACTGATGCTGCTCTACTTCCTACATATGCCGGGGTAGGGGTGGAGAACCAACTGTTGTTGCTGCTGAATGCTGCACGGGGGCCTAGGGCTGATACTGCTTCTTTTTATTCTGGCCACAACTGCATGGCATCTCCTTTCCACTTGTGTGGACCCACCACTTTCTCTTACAGGCTGTGTGGGTGGAAAGAAGGAGAAGCCATGCCATCATGCCCCCCCCCCCACCAGTGGTGTTCTAGTTGGTTCCTATTCACCTAGTGCTTCCACCGACCCTGCCCCTACCACATTGGGATTGACTTATAGACACCACATCTACCACTACAATTATCTCCAACCATTCCTCTCGATTACCCGATTGAATGGGTGAAGGAGTAACTAGGTCAGGAGCAGGGAGCAGGACAGGAATGACTGGGGTTGCTTCTGCCCTTTCAATTGGTGAGGGGTTGGTCAGAGAGGGTTAGAAATGATGGAAAGAGGTACCTGGGAATGGTTGGGATTGTAACAATTCTGGGAGTGGGGATTTTGTAAAGGTTGGGAGGTTCAGGATTTCCTTTGTTTCATTTTAGTTGCACTAAAATGGAAAATATGAAACATGACAAAATTGTGTTTCTTATGTCATTTGAAACAAATGCACAATTTTAGTCAGGACTTCACCAACCCATATGGCATATACAAATATTAGAGTCCTTGAATGCTGAATACATAACTACTAGAGATGTGAATCGTGTCCTCGATCGTCTTAACGATCAATTTCGGCTGGGAGGGGGAGGGAATCGTATTGTTGCCATTTGGGTGTTTAAAGTATCGTGAAAATCGTGAAAATCGTGAGCCGGCACACTAAAACCCCCTAAAAAACCACCCCCGACCCTTTAAATTAAATCCCCCACCCTCCCGAACCCCCCCCCCCCCAATTGCCTTAAATTACCTGGGGGTCAAGCGGCGGTCCGGAACGGCAGAGGTCCGGAACGGCCTCCTGCAATTGAATCGTGTTGTCTTCAGCCGGCGCCATTTTTCAAAATGGCGGCGCAAAATGGCGGCGGCCAAAGACCAACACGATTCAACTGCAGGAGGTCATTCCGGACACCCGCTGGACTTTTGGAAAGTCTTGTGGGGGTCAGGAGGCCCCCCCAAGCTGGCCAAAAGTCCCTGGGGGTCCAGCGGGGGTCCGGAAAACGATCTCCTGCCGCGAATCGTTTTCCATACGGAAAATGGCGCCGGCAGGAGATCGACTGCAGGAGGTCATTCAGCGGCAGTCCGGAAAACGATTCGCGGCAGGAGATCGTTTTACGGACCCCCGCTGGACCCCCAGGCACTTTTGGCCAGCTTGGGGGGGCCTCCTGACCCCCACAAGACTTGCCAAAAGTCCAGCGGGTGTCCGGAACGACCTCCTGCAGTCGAATCGTGTTGGTCTATGGCCGCCGCCATTTTGCGCCGCCATTTTGAAAAATGGCGCCGGCTGAAGACAACACGATTCAATTGCAGGAGGCCGTTCCGGACGGCTGCCATTCCGGACCGCCGCTGGACCCCCAGGTAATTTAAGGCATTTGGGGGGGGGGTTCGGGAGGGTGGGGGATTTAATTTAAAGGGTCGGGGGTGGGTTTTAGGATGTTTTAGTGTGCCGGTTTTCCTGCCCTCCCCCTTCCCCCTTCCCCCGATTTACGATTTTTTGACGATAAATCGGGGGAATTGGTATTGTATCGTGGCCCTAACGATTTTTGACGATTTAAAATATATCGGACGACATTTTAAATCGTCAAAAAACGATTCACATCCCTAATAACTACTAATATTTCTCTTTGTCCATTTTTCCCAACCTACTTTATAAACCCAGCTGCTGCTGTCCTGCCCAACAGACCTGGTAAATATTATGGACACACTGAGGTAGATTTTCAGTGACGTGGTGAGCAGCAAAGTTAACTGGACAACTTTATCCAATTAACTACCTGGATATTCAGTAGCACATATCTGGGTGTACTGGATATCATGGTAAATTTGGTTGCAAGCCAACAATATTTATTTATTTTATTAATAGAAAATTTATAAATCACTTTCCAGCTTTCACAATAAATCTTTCAGAGTATGATAGGAAGAGGTGTATCTGAAGAGGCTAGATGGCCAGGTATAAGTTGCGCCAAAGCCAGTTTAATCAGAACTAGCTTGGGAAGCATCTCAGCATGCAGCTATAACACTGGAGCTGGCTCAGTATCAGAAAACCAAGAGAAAGGCATAGAGCAGGAACGCTTGAGCAGGACTGAAAATCAGGAACAAGGCCAAATAAGCAAAGTTTTATGCAGGACATATCCAAGATTTATACAAAGCAAAAAGAGCACTGGCATTAAAACCCAGAACCATAAGTCCAAAGCATCAACACCCCAAAACACAGAGTGAGAAAAAGCATCAGGAGGAGTGGCATGGACATCAAAAGACAGAGTTCAGAGAAGGGCAGCAAAAAGAGTGGCTTCAATTCCCTAAGACATAGTGTGCAGTACAAGGCAGAAAGCACAGTGGCATCAACACCTCCACATATTAACTGAGTGATGAGGCAGAAAGAAAAGTGCTATCAAAACCCTAAAGTACAGAGCATAGAATGAGGTAGCAAACACAGTGGTATCAACACCCCAAGGCACAGAATGAAGGATAAGGCTTTAAAGAATGGCATGAAGACCACAAGGCCCACATTGTATAAAGTGAGTCAGCAAGAAGAGTGACATCAACACACCAAGGCAATGAGTGAGGGGTAAAACAGGAAGAAGAGTGGCATCAACACACCAAGGCAATGAGTGAGGGGTAAAACAGGAAGAAGAGTGGAATCAACACACCAAGGCATAGGGTGAGGGGTAAAACAGGAAGAAGAGTGGCATCAACACACCAAGGCAATGAGTGAGGGGTAAAACAGGAAGAAGAGTGGCATCAACACACCAAGGGATAGGGTGAGGGGTAAAACAGGAAGAAGAGTGGCATCAACACACCAAGGCAATGAGTGAGGGGTAACACAGGAAGAAGAGTGGCATCAACGCACCAAGGCAATGAGTGAGGGGTAAAACAGGAAGAAGAGTGTCATCAACGCACCAAGGCATAGAATAGGGGTAAAACAGGAAGAAGAGTGGCATCAACACACCAAGGCAATGAGTGAGGGGTAAAACAGGAAGAAGAGTGGCATCAACACACCAAGGCATAGGGTGAGGGGTAAAACAGGTAGAAGAGTGACATCAACACACCAAGGCAATGAGTGAGGGGTAAAACAGGAAGAAGAGTGGCATCACCACACCAAGGCATAGGGTGAGGGGTAAAACAGAAAGAAGAGTGGCATCAACACACCAAGGCAATGAGTGAGGGGTAAAACAGGAAGAAGAGTGGCATCAACACACCAAGGCAATGAGTGAGAGGTAAAAAATGAAGAAGAGTGGCATCAACACACCAAGGTAATGAGTGAGGGGTAAAACAGGAAGAAGAGTGGCATCAACACACCAAGGCAATGAGTGAGGGGTAAAACAGGAAGAAGAGTGGCATCAACACACCAAGGCAATGAGAGAGGGGAAAAACAGAAATAAGATTGGCATCAAAACCCCAAAGAATCAATAAAAGGGCAATGAACACACAACAGTGACATTAACACTATTTAGTAGTGTGAAGGGGCAAAGCATTACCAACAGTGACAGGAAATCCTCATGGCACCATGAAAGGGGGAAATGCAGGCCAGGCATTAACAGTGGCACCAAGGCATAGGGTGAGGGATAAAACAGGAAGAAGAGTGGCATCAACACACCAAGGCATAGGGTGAGGGGTAAAACAGGAAGAAGAGTGGCATCAAGACACCAAGGCAATGAGTGAGGGGTAAAACGGGAAGAAGAGTGGCATCAACACACCAAGGCAATGAGTGAGGGGTGAAACGGGAAGAAGAGTGGCATCAACACACCAAGGCAATGAGTGAGGGGTGAAACGGGAAGAAGAGTGGCATCAACACACCAAGGCAATGAGTGAGGGGTAAAACGGGAAGAAGAGTGGCATCAACACACCAAGGCAATGAGTGAGGGGTAAAACGGGAAGAAGAGTGGCATCAACACACCAAGGCATAGAATAGGGGTAAAACAGGAAGAAGATTGGCATCAACACACCAAGGCAATGAGTGAGGGGTAAAACAGGAAGAAGAGTGGCATCAAACACCCAAAGAATCAATAAAAGGGCAAAGAACACACAACAGTGACATTAACACTGTATAGTATTGTGAAGGGGCAAAGCATTACCAACAGTGACAGGAAATCCTCAGGGCACCATGAAAGGGGCAAAAGCAGGCCAGGCATTAACAGTGGCACCAAGGCATAGGGTGAGGGGTAAAACAGGAAGAAGAGTGGCATCAACACACCAAGGCAATGAGTGAGGGGTAAAACAGGAAGAAGAGTGGCATCAACACACCAAGGCAATGAGTGAGGGGTAAAATAGGAAGAAGAGTGGCATCAACACACCAAGGCAATGAGTGAGGGGTAAACAGGAAGAAGAGTGGCATCAACACACCAAGGCAATGAGTGAGGGGTAAAACAGGAAGAAGAGTGGCATCAACACACCAAGGCATAGGGTGAGGGGTAAAACAGGAAGAAGAGTGGCATCAACACACCAAGGCAATGAGTGAGGGGTAAAACAGGAAGAAGAGTGGCATCAACACACCAAGGCATAGGGTGAGGGGTAAAACAGGAAGAAGAGTGGCATCAACACACCAAGGCATAGAATAGGGGTAAAACAGGAAGAAGCATGGCATCAACACACCAAGGCATAGGGTGAGGGGTAAAACAGGAAGAAGAGTGGCATCAACACACCAAGGCATAGAATAGGGGTAAAACAGGAAGAAGAGTGGCATCAACACACCAAGGCAATGAGTGAGGGGTAAAACAGGAAGAAGAGTGGCATCAAAACCCCAAAGAATCAATAAAAGGGCAAAGAACACACAACAGTGACATTAACACTATATAGTACTGTGAAGCGGCAAAGCATTACCAACATTGACAGGAAATCCTCAGGGCACCATGAAAGGGGCAAAAGCAGGCTAGGCATTAACAGTGGCAGAATAACATAGGAAGGCACTGAATTAGGAGAGAGGCAAAATGGTTGAAAAAGATTTTTTTTTTTTTTAATATATTTTTATATTTGGGGCCAAAACAAGGCAGGACAGGAGGAGTAGATCAGGCAGTAACAATGGCAGAACAGTGGAAGAAAAGCCTAGTGATTAGAGCAGCTGGTTATGAACCCGAGAAGCTAGAGATGAAATCCTACTTACACTTCATGTATTCTGGGAAAGTCATTTCATCCTTCATTGCTTCAGGAACAAACTTACAGGTCAATTTTAAAACAAGCACCCATGGACACGAGCAAGAATCTGCTAGAATTTTTAATCGTGCACACACTTACGCATGTATGTTTTAAAATGCACCAACCATGCCTAAGTATGCTCCTAATTTTAAGAGGTTACTCAAGCACAATGAGACCATGTTGGCATTTACGCGTGCATGTCAGTGAATTTCAAAGCATGCTCATTCCCAGTTTTCCAATTAGTCCACCAGTTTGCCCGGTTAATAGAGAGGTCTTTCAGACTCCTCTGGTTCTTCATCCTGAACTGCCCTAAAACTTGCTCCTATTCAGGAGCAGCAGTAAAGTCATGCGGATATCTAGCTTATACGTGCTGCAGGTTCCGTTTTTATAATTTGGAATTACTTGTGTAAGTCATCGATCGAACAATGGCACCGGTAGCCCCTGTGACATAGTAAGAGCAAAGGCTATCGGTGCCGTTTTGAATACTGGCAGCCGACGGCCCGAGTGCAGGAGATCGCTCCTGCACCCCCGCTGGACCACCAGGGACTTTTGGCAAGTCTTGTGGGGATCAGGAGGGTCCTTCCTTGTTATTGCCTTTTTCATCCCTAATCTTGGTCTCCCATTCTCTCTTTTCCCCAACATCCTTGCACTCTCCTTTCTCTATCTCCAAGAACATTTGCTCCCTCTTCTGGCTGTCATCTCTTAGTGCTCCCACATTCCTGTCATGCTCTTTGTTTGCCCCCTCTTTCATATACACATTCTCTTGCTCTCTCCTCTCACTACCTCTCCCAGCCTTCATTCTGCTCTCACTTTCTCTTCACACTCATTCTTACTTTCTCCTTCACTCTGCTCTCTCCTCTCACTATCTCTTCACAAGCATTCTTACTATCTCTTTTCACAGACTCTTCCCCCACAACATATCCCCCCCCCCCCACACACACACACACAGTTTTTCTTTTCCCCTTCTTTTGATCTCTCATTCAAATATGTATGCTTTATCTTGCCCTCTCCTCTCCTTCTCCTTTAGCAGGATCCATTTAGGGCTATGTAAGCAAGTTTAGGGGTTCAGGGATCTGTCTCCTACAGGACACTGACAGCTGCCCTCCCACCTTACTTGTGATCCTAAGTCAGGAAAAAAAATGTGTTTTCTCCCCAGAAATATGCTTTTATTTATCAGATTTAGCAGGATGTAACATTACAAAATATCTACAATACCTATCTCTAACATCCTAGTCTCTAAGTATCAGTTTTCCCTAAAGAAAGTTCTGTAGCATGGGTGATTTCACACATGTCATAAACCTTAGCTTGCTTATTATATTCATACTTATGGCTAACTTACTTACCCTTGGTCAAGGCTTCAGGCAATATTTCTGTTCACCTCTGAAGCAGGCTTCGACTGGAAGGCTGGAGAATGTGGGCAAAGGAAAGGAGAGGCTTGCTTCCTGGGCTTGCTACTGGCAGAGTGGGCAGGTGGTCCTGGAAGGAGACTTGCTTCTGGCTCTGGTACACATCGGCTGTCTGGGCTTGCTGTTGCCCCTCACCATCTCAGATTCTGTCCTACTCTCCTCACCTGAGCAGGCACCTCACCTCTCCATTCTCCAGGCCACACTCAAGCTTCTCCCTTCGAGTAGGTAGCACTAGTCCTCTACTGACAAGCCTTTCACTTGCAGGGATGTTCAGGATTTGCTCTCTGGGTTTTCTCCTCGGCTTGTGCTTTCTTTCTCCTCTCCTGGTGGTTTCATGGTTGCGCTCCACAGGGGGGGTCCATTGTTTCAGCCTCCTTTTTCTTTTTCTTTGCCCCCTGTCTTATACTTCCCAGCTGATGAATATGCATAATCTCATGCATAACTTCTTGGTGGGTGGAGGGTCTTTTGCCACATTGCAGATCTTTTTCCCTCCTTTCCATTACTTTGAGAGGGGTCCTGCCACATTGTAGGTCTTGTTTCCCCTCCCCAGTTCTTTGGGGGAGAACTGTCATGTCTGTATGTCAAGCTGTCTTTCCAGAATCATCATTTTTCTCTGACCTATGCACTCACCTTGGCTCATCCCTGACACTGGCTTAGGAGCTTAAGTTATATTGTCTGTTTGCATGCTTTCCTCCTATTGACACAGGAAGATGTAAATAGGTACATCTGATAAGGTATCTTTCAGTGGAACAGGACAAATGTTCTTCAATTTCCACTGAGACAGAGTAGTTTTAAAGTTCTCCTGGGTAAAAGTCTATCTTCTTTCTTATGGTGACAATGCCTGGGCCTGTCACCACATTGGCCTGTAAGTTTCTTGGCTATTATGATTCATAATTGGTAAATCAGTGGTAAAACATGAGATAACTCCCTATAACTAGAGAGGAAGATAGTGCTTCCCGCACCTTTCTCTGCTGATTGATTCATTGTAATATCCAGAACCAATCAAGGTTGGTAAGTGAAGAATAAGCCTCAGAGCTTCCTCCTGCCTTGCACTCAGTCTTAATGCCTGTCAACTATACAGCACAGACAGAGCAAAAAGGCAGCATGGCTTAGAAGAAAAGGTGATTTCTAGGACCTGGACATCCTGAGTTTTCTGCTGAAGACACAGAAACATGGCTCTATACTTGGAATGTCTAGGTCAAATCTGGAGAGTTCCTAGGTATTGGGAAGGGGCCAGGGAGTTGACTTGAAAGACAGACTTCACCTTTTCTCTGATTTTCCTGCTACTGATTTGAGTGGAAAATGGGATCACTAGACTAGTACTGGCAGCTTGCCCTGAAAAAAACACTAATGGGTATTCTTTTTGCAGATTATGTTGCATACCAGTTAGGAACATGACCCAGTACCTTTCCAGTACTGATGACCTTACAACAATGAATGTATTCTGCAAAACTGAGGTCCTCCAGAACTCTAATGTGCCTCCATACTTCTGATGTCTTATGAGATCTTGTCTTTCACTCTGTATGATAGGGTGCTGCTGCTGCTGCTGCTGTGCATAATCATTACATGCAAGCATTTCTTATGCTTTTCCTGTATAAACTGTTTCCCTTGATAGACCTCAGGATGAAAGGTGTCTAGCTCTCCCACACTTCTCACAGCTGCCTCTGAAATGATGCTGAGTACCATCCCGTCTGCTACAGAGAAGGTGATCTGGCTTGTAGGGCCCTCTCCCTTCATCTTGCCCTGCTTATGTGTCATTAGACATTAGGGATATGCATTCATTTTAACCAAATTTGAAAAACACAAAGAATAAGGGCTATTTTGATTCTTTCAGGGGGCTGTCAAATGAATTGAGAGGCTCCCCAAATTAAACAAATCCTATTCATTGCATTCAGTTAAAAAGAACCTCTACATGGACCTATGTCTAGGCCCAAAGCTGAAGCCTCACTAAGGGAATAAGCTGAGGTCCAAAGCAGTGACCATGGCCTACCCCCGAGTATCAGGCATGTATCTTGGCTAGACCTAGGACTGAGGTCGTGGCCTTGCTTAGGCATAGGCCATGGCAGTGTTGGACTATAGCCTACACACAATGAGATGCCAGAGTCTTGGCCTAAGCTCGGGTCCTGATGCTGAGGCTTGGCCAAGACCTGAGCAAAGGCCCAGGCCAACCTTAAAAAGTTTGCTGGGCTTTGAAAAATGTACCGACTTCCACTTACCTGATCCATTGGGGATCCAATACCATGAACAGGCCAGGTCCTGACACTTGGGCCTCAGATTCCAGCAAGGCCCGGGCCCAGGCCCAACACTGGGTCCCAGTTCAGGGGCCAGGTCCCGAAGTCTGGGCATCAGCTTAGGCCAGAGCCTGAGCCTGGGCCTGATGCTGGGGACAGGCCCAGAGATGCTCTACCTGGGTAACTTCAAGCTAGGTTGAGAGAACATTGTACAAATCTCATCGTTGTATAAGTTTCCACACTCCAAAAGACATCAAATCTTCACAAGAGTGCCCTGTTCTGTTCGTATGTCTCACTCTGCATGTCAAAGTGGCCCCTAACTCCTACACTACTACCTAAACCTTACCTCGATTTACTAGGTGGGCCTCCAATAGTAGCATAAATAGCTAACTACTACAAGGGTCTTATAGATAGGTTCTCTCTCTCTCTATCTCTCTCTCTCTCCAAAACAGAATTTGCAAAAAAATGACACTATGGGCATATAGCACAGCTTAATGCCAATGAAAAAGGTGTAGTTATTTCTGGCCTTAAAATTATGTGATATCATGCATTAGGGTTTTGCAAAGCCAAATTAATTTTACAAAAATCCCACCCCCAACTCCTCCCCTTTTAAAAATTAGCATCGCACCATGCATTATGGTGCTTTTCACATGTGTTAAGGTGTTTTTCGCATGCAAAAATGCCTTAATGCATGCGAAAACGCCATAACATGAGTTGGAAAATAACCCCCCTAGATTGTAAGCCCTCTGGGTTTAGGGAAGTACCTGAATGTAATCTGCTTTGAAGCTCTGAAAAAAGTGTGAAAAGCGGAATATAAAAATCTAAATTAAATAAATAAGGAACATTAAGAGCTGGTCCAATGTTTATTCCTATATGTGGGTAAGACCTGGATCATCTCTGCCTGTCCCAATGACATGGAGCCTGCTGCTAACATATATATTATGAATTAGGAAAGCAAGGCATGTGTGGATGATGATCTCATCATCAGAAACCTAGATGAGCTATATTTTGGTCTTGGCTTTTATTCATTAAACCTGGACTTTTCTCCATAAGGAACAGAACCTTAATTCTGCAACAATCTATCTTACGAAATTGTATGTGCCTTGTACATTATTATATATCAGGCACATAGTTTCTACTTGCTGTCTGTAGCTTCATTTGCCCAACAAACTCTTTGTGGTGTAATTACTGATTTGATGGGAAACAGCTGAGGGAAAGTATGGTTCTGACCCTGATTCAAGTGATAGCCAAGCTCTGAAGAATGGTTATAAATAGTGTAGTATGAGGTTCCCTATGGATTGCACATAGTGAAAGTGAGGGGGCAAGGTTATGGAAACTGTAAAGAGTTTGATAGCTCACAACCAATAGCTTTTGTGTGAGAGCCTTCAAATCACACATTATCCTATGCGTCTTGTAGAACACAGGGCAAACCAGTCTTCTTGAAGGTGGATCTTCTTTGAAAGGTGGGGCTTTCTGAGATATAAGCATGGGCAATTTGATTAAGGGATTTGGAAATGTAAAAATGGAACCTTGTGAAAATAAGCTGGGTCCTAACAGGGAGGATAGCCAGTTTGAGCAGAGAGAAGTTTAGGCTTGGTTCTATAGATACATCAGACACCTGTATTAATCCAGGTAGGCCTTCATCTCTGTGTGATAAGAAAGATAGTTTTACATTTCCTTGACATCTGCAGCTTTTGGAACTTAGAAGTGAGTCAGTTGAACTTGCTACAAGCAGCCAGCTTCAGGTGAATGGAACTCCTACCAGAACATCTATATGACACCTCTTCTCTGTGGGAAGTTGTGCTGTAGTTGAAAGGGCCATTTTTCTGTTTTTTTCTCTTTGCTATGTATTAGAAATGGGGAAGAATACAATAATTTTCCCTCTATAAACTAAACCCATGTTTGTGGCTTGGCTGCACTCATATCTCTGTTCCTTTTGGGATGTAAGAGATAAATATAGACTTCAGTCTCAGAAGATTTATGTCCTTTACAGGTTAGTCATTCAGGAGTGCTAAGTATAGACTGCACACCCAAGTAACCAGAAGTTACACATAGGCATCTGTAAGGGTAGATGAGAGATTAGTGGACAGATCTGCTTGGTAAGCTACATGCATTGCGAAGTGTAGGTGAGATAGTAATTGTAATTAGAGGTGTGAATCGTGTGATCGATTGTCTTAACGATCGATTTTGGCTGGGGGGGGAAGGGAAATCTTATTGTCGTGTTTTGTTTTTTTTAAAAATCGTTAAAAATCGTAAATCGGGGGAGGGCGGGAAAACCGGCACACCAAAAAACCCCTAAAACCCACCCCAAACCTTTAAAACAAATCCCCCACCCTCCTGAACCCCCCCCCCCAAATGTTTTAAATTACCTGGGGTCCAGTGGGGGGGTCCCGACGCGATCTCCCTCTCTTTCTGGCCATGGCTGCGTTGAGAAATGGTGCCGGTGGCCCTTTGCCCTTATCATATGACAAGGCAAAGGTAGCACCGGCGCCAGTTTGGTTCTTGGCTCCCGACGTCACGCGTGCAGGAGATCGCCCTCGGACCCCCGCTGGACCCCCAGGGACTTTTGGCCAGCTTGGGGGGGTCCTCCTGACCCCCACAAGACTTGCCAAAAGTCCAGCGGGGGTCCGAGAGTGACTTCCTGCACGCGGGCCGTATTGCCAATCTTCAAAATGGCGCCGGCGCTACCTTTGCCCTCACTATGTCATACAGGGTGGGTTTTAGGGTTTTTTTGGTGTGCCGGTTTTCTCGCGCCCTATTTAACGATACAATACAAATGCCCCTGATGATAAATCGGTGGCATTTGTATTGTATCGTGCACTCTAACGATTTTGGACAATTTTAAAATTATCTGACAATAATTTTAATCGTTCAAAAACGATTCACATCCCTAATTGCAATAGGCTATCCTGAAAGGGGCTTTACTGTGGATGGAAATGAACCAAAGCATACATCAAATAAAAGACTCATAGTTGACTGAGACCCTGTCTCCTGGCCTGGAGCAGGTGCTCTGGTCACTAAGGAGGTCTCTGCAGCCATGGAGTGCAATACAGATTCCAGTGGGAGGTCAAAAGTGAGATAATTGCCTTCCTTGTCCAGCAATGATTGGGATGCCTCCTGGGCTGGGTCCTAAGGGTCCAGGGAAGAAAGGGGAGGATGCCTTACAGGGATGGGAAAAGGTGTAGGTGGGGAACTTGGCATGGGCGGGGGGACTGCTGTGCCACTGCAGGTTCCACTGTTGTTGGTTGTGGTGGTGGTGCTGGTGGTGGCTGCTGCTCCCCTGCAGTGGGTACAGCTACTAAAGCAGCAGGAGGGGCCAGTAGTTCTTCATCCTTTTCCTATTTATTCTCTTCCTCTGATGAAGAGCTGGTGTTATCTGTGAAAAGAGCAAATCTGTGTGCCAGGCCATCAGCTGGTATGATCCAGGGTATGATGTAAAGCGTCATACAAATAGTTAGAGGGCATTGATTTTCTGGGAGAGGTGGAGGCTATGGAATGTGCTCCTAGTAGTGAGACAAGGCCAGAGATAGCACCCTTTTGATATAAAGCTTCTATACATGGTGCCTAGCTAGTGATAGGGATTCAGAGGTCGGCTTAGTGTCTAAATAGTTGTGTGAGGCTGAGGTCAAGATAACAACCCATCAAGGGCTAGGATGCAGCCCCATGTATTCTTGTAGGTTATGAGGCATAGACTTTCCCTGGTAATAGTTATTGGTTATAGCACTCTGTAGAGTTCAACAATTGGTCTGTGAGTCTATTACAAGAAGTGCTTCATGACAGTGTTGTCTATGACTCATGGAATAGACAAGATGAAGTAAATGTTCATAAAGGTTTCTTGAAGCTCTAGGCAAAAACTGAGTCTTACAGAGAAACAGGGCAATAGTGGGGCCTGCAATGCCATTTAATGGACATTTAATGAACTCATCTGTGAGCTTCTCCTGCCAAGTACACAGTTGCTTGAGCCACTCCACTTCCTTATGTCACAGCTCCTGGGCCTTCTTAAGTTCTTCAATCTATACAGAGAAATAAGAATACAAAGCTATTAGTTCAATGTTGATGGTTCTCTGACCTCCAGAATGGTATGTTTGATAAGTTTTGTCATGATGAACGTGATTACCAGTCTGGACCATTATACCCATGGTTAGGTAATTTTGCAAAAATCCATAATAACAAGGTACTTTTGATTCCACTGGAGAGGAATCATATGGGGATAAGGCTTTACTAGTCCAGGGTCACACTAAAACAGCTACTCAACCTGCTTCTTTTTTATGGCTCGTGCTCCTGGAGCAGCCGCAGTCCTTCCAGAATGTATCAAGATCAGGTGAGATTGCAACAGTAATACGAGGAGCCAACATTATCATCATGCCAGACATGATCACAAGCAGCAAGGAATGTAGTACGAGGAGCCAACATTATCATCATGTCAGACACAATCACAAGCAGCGGAATGTAGTATGAGGAGCCAACATTATCATAACGCCAGACACGATCACAAGCAGCAAAGAATCTTTAATACTTATTCGGTCCACCTATTCTTTGACACCGTCACAGTTAAGGCTTTTGTTCTGACACTGAGCACTGACTTTTTTGTCTTAGAAGTCAGTGTCTTTCATTTCATTAGAAATTTGAAAATTCGACATTTTTTTGAAACAGATCAAATGTCTTTGGATTCCTCTATCCTTAGAAACCCTATTAAGTGGTTACCACCAGGACCTGAAGACTTTGCCATTAAAACATTTCATCAACTAGTGATTCGTGATATCCGGCAACTTTCTGTGTTGTGCATCCTGGTCGCATTGGTGCCGTGACCGGGCCTGATCACCTCGCCCTGCCCTCTACCAGCTCTGGTCTTGCTGTAGCCGCCAGCTCCCGACATCCTCAATGCTCTCCCCGGGCATCCTCGGCCTCTTCCACATCGAAGGCCTCTCAGCGGAGCTCCCATAGGGGATCCACGTCTTCCATGTCTTCGGCCCTGCCCCAAGGCATGCATGCGGCTGACGTATCCATCTTTAAAGGGCCAAGCGAGGGAGATCCGGCTCAGACTCATTCCTGTGATATCATGCGCTAGTCTATATAAGGCGAGGCCCTTTCCCCAGGACCTCACCTTGGCAATCGGGTTGACACCTCATTGTATCAAGTTTGCCTGTTCCATGTTCCTGTGCTTTCCTGCTTGTTCTAGTGTTCCTGCTTGTTCCAGTGTCGCCGTGTTCCAGTGTCTCTGTGTTCCCATAGTCCTCCGTGTCTTCCAACATCTGTCTTGTTCCTGCTCTACGTTCCCTGGTAGTACCCTTCAGACTGATTCTCGGTACTCACCTCTGCTTGCCTGACTACAATTGACCACTGCCTGGAACTGACCTCTGCTTGCCTGACCATGTTGGCCACCACCTGGAACTGACCCTCGCTTGCCTTGACTACACTCGGAATGACCTTGGTGCTGACCCTTGCTTTGGCCACTTCTGGATGTATAATCTGGCTTTGACCCGTGTGCTTCACTCTGACACTCTCTTCTGGCCTTCTGTAACTACCAGACCGACCTGCTTGGACTCTGACCGTGGCCTTCGTCTGACTAGACCCACAGGTGCTGCCTGTCTCGCCCGGAAAGCCTTCCTGAACTGCTTCCTCCCTGAGGTCTCTGGAGCCTCTGGAGCATCGGCCATGCACCCTTGCTTGTGGTGGGCACACGCCTCCGCTACCTCTCTGGGAGACCATCTGAGGCCCACCTAAGTCCAGGCGGTCTGGGTACCCAAGGGCTCAACCTGCAGAAACCCCGGACTGTTATTGGCGAAGCTCCAGCTAGTCTCTGACTCCTCGTGTGCTCTGCCTCCTGATAGCAGGCGCTCTCTGGGTCTGACCAGAGGGCCGTATCAATCCTGCACCAGGCCAAGGGTCCACCTCCAGCACAACATTCAGCCAGTCTTCAGTTTGACTACTGCTGAATTTAAGCCATCTGGGAATTATAGTACAATGCTGATGTGGTTATTAAACCAGCCAATAAAAGTGGTAACATTGAATTGATGGATCGTTGTAAAAATGAAGCTGTGGTTCATTGTCAACTTAACCATTCACTTTTCTACCGGTTGTTAAGACACAATCCTACTGACTCATTGAAAACTGAAATAGAAGACCTTGTATCATCAGCCCTATAGATTGGGTTTCTTACTAGCAAGGAAGCCTCTTTTTTGAGGCAATCCAACCCGAAGGTTCCAGTATTTTACATACTTCTGAAACTTCATAAAAGATAGGTTGATACCCCTGGTCATTCCATCGTATCAGGGAAAGATTTGCTCCTGGAACATCTTTCTCATTTTGTTGACTACTTCTTGGCTCCTTTTCTGTCACTTCTACCATCATACATCAAAGATTCACAGGATATGATCTTATATCTAGTTCAATTGCATCTGGATACTTCTGAGACATTTTTGTTGACCCTTGATGTTGAAACATTATATACGAGTATTCCTCAAGCAGAAGCTATTCTGGTTGCTAAAGATTTTTCGGAAAGTCCTCTGTGACCTCATAGGATACCAATGTATTTCTTATTCAGCTGTTGGATACTGCACTTACAAGAAACATTTTTGCCTTTGATCAACAGTTCTATCAACAGGTTTGTGGCTCAGCCATGGGGGCAACTATGGCTCCAGATTTAGCAAATTTGTATATAGGTGCTTTTGAAGCTCAGTGGTTGAACACTCAGCTATATCAGAGAGATGTCATTAAATGGAAATTATATATTGATGACATATTTATTTTATGGGGAGGCACCAAATCTTTTTTATTATTATTTTTTAATTTGGTTGAATTCTTTGAATCAACATTTAAAATTCTTGACTGATTTTCATCAAAATCAGATTTATTTTTTGGACATAATGATTTTGAAACATGAGAAAGGTTTCACCTCCTCAGTATATCATAAGCCAGTAACATCCAACACTTGTATTTATTTATTTGTTTATTTATTTATTTATTTTGAATTCTTATATACCGACATTCCTGTATGGCATACAGATCACACTGGTTTACAGTGCAACAGAACAGTCGCATGGGAGCGATACAAGGAACAATTGAGAATTTGAGAACGTTAGCAACTTATTGAAACAAGTACCAGTAACATTAACAACTAAGATAATAAGTAACTTCAAAACAGTGCAAATTAAAAATAAAAAATTGAAAAACCATTTACATTTTACTAGTGCTCACCTACAAGCCCTGAAGGACAGCTTACCTATAAGTCAATTTTTTCAATTAAGGACATTGTGTTCTTCTGTTATTGACTATCAGATTCAAGCCAAAGAACTACAAGACCATTTTCTTGCCCATGGGTATCCTAAAGCATGCATTCATATTGACAATAACTTTTTCTTCCCATATCGGGTGAAAGTGATTAAGCATGAATATGTTGTGTTCTTCCATCTTCTGTGGATGCTGGTGCTATTTGATCAATAGTGTTAAATAATTGGCACATTTTACAACTACATTCAGTTTCTTGGGAACCTCCATGGTTTACATACAGGCAGGGTGTAAATTTAAGATATTCTTTGGTACATTCAGACTTTATTAAATTATCAACCCCTGTTGATTCTTCTTGTTTCCATCAACCGTGTGGGTCCTGCACGGTGTGTGAAGTTTCTATGTGCACCTCCACCATTCAAGTGGCATCAGCAAATTGTTTCATGACTTTGAAACAACATATCAACTGTCTGTCAGTGAGTGTCATTTACCTCATACAATGTCCTTGTAGTAAAAGTTATATTGGCAAAACTAAAAGGACCTTAAAGGTTAAGATTATGGAGCATTGGTCCAATATTTCCTTTCACCATTTGAATGTGGTGGACAAATACAGTAGACCTCCTGTTTGCTGGGATGTTAATCGGTTTACAGACTGTGCTCTGAGCTATTGTGCCTAAGCTAATGTCTGTAGCTACACTACTAGTTACTGTGAATGAATTAACATTATTTGAATAGTCATCTTCTTTTTCACATTGCTCTTATATATATAGCCCCTGAAGCAGCCCACATTGTATGGGCGAAACTCGGCCCAAGTCAGGCACTGGTTTTTACCTTTAATTAAAGTATTTCCTGACACCGATCTAATTTTGTTTTGGTTGCATTGCTGCTACGTTGGATCAGCTTCCGTGTTGTTTTCTGAGACCACGCTTCTACAAGGTGCCATGAGTTTGCTTGAGATAAGTATTGATTTTCATTATTTTACTGCTAACTGATTTCATTTAGTTATTTATTTTTATAGACCGCAGACTTTGGGTTCTGAATTTGTACACAGCCCTTGAAGAAGCATCTTTTCACAAAACCATAGCCATTGCTGGGCTATTTAAAGTCTGTTTTAGACTTGTTTCTTTAATTTGCTTTTCAACAATATTAAAAAAAAATCAACATTTTGAGGTGAATGATAAGACTGTTTCTTTAGAATTTTTATGAACTTATGTTATAGTGGATTACAAAACCTTTCCAGTATAATATTTAGTTCTCATTTTTTCTGGTTGTCTAAATTAGGGTCTTAGCCAGACAAACTACATTTCTTTTATTTACTGTTGTAGTAAATGGCTCTTACTTATACAGCTACCTTTCTAGTCCCAGTTAGGGTATTCCAGGGCTTTCTTATTTAATGACTGTCCTCCATCTTCACTTGGATACACTACCTTTGTTTGTGATCTGTACTCACAACTGCCCTACCCTCTTTCTAATCTGTCAAACCAATATTTAGGTAACAATACTACACATATACCTGTGTTTATTTTTAACACATTTTTATTAACTTTTAATTTTAACATAACTTCATAATTTAAATTACAATATATTAAAATTCACACCAGTGCTCTCACTCATACTACATTCACACACATTCCATCACCTATCACTAATACAACAGAATTTGTCTACTGCTAACAATATTAAAATACACACACATACTAAAACTTAGATAGCACAGTATTTTCTATTATCAACAAGTATCCCAACCTATTGCCCTTTAAGTTGTTTCACTATTAATTCTAATTCTTTTTATTCAGTATATATTCCTCACCAATTGTAAACTACCATAGTTCCCTTCATGTTCCTCACAAATTATAAACTCTCAGGTATAACGCTCTCTGGCTGTATCTAGCTTTATATAACCGGCTGCGCAGCCGCGGCGTTTTTGATGAGAAAGTGCAGTAAGTTTGGAAGACGCAATTGAAGATGAGACTATCGTGTGACATATTGCTGGTGTCTTTTGAATGAGAGCTTAAAGATATAGAGACTGCAAACCTGTGCAAGTAGCGGCGTTCAGCACGGAGTTCAGGCATTATAATGCTTTTTGGAATTAATGAAATATAAATAGTAGGATTGGATTTAATAACTATTGGAAGGTTATATAAAGCTAGATACAGCCAGAGAGCGTTATACCTGAGGGATCATACAAAAACGGATAGGAGTGTCTCATTATTGATAGCACGGAACAAATATTCACATACCAAACAGAGAGGTTCCCGGCTGATCCAATGAAATGAATGAATTGAAAATAGTCCCCTGAGGAAACCACCTCGGTGAAACGGAAGCTTTTCGTCAGGAGTTTATAATTTGTGAGGAACATGAAGGGAACTATGGTAGTTTACAATTGTGAGGAATATATACTGAATAAAAAGAATTAGAATTAATAGTGAAACAACTTAAAGGGCAATAGGTTGGGATACTTGTTGATAATAGAAAATACTGTGCTATCTAAGTTTTAGTATGTGTGTGTATTTTAATATTGTTAGCAGTAGACAAATTCTGTTGTATTAGTGATAGGTGATGGAATGTGTGTGAATGTAGTATGAGTGAGAGCACTGGTGTGAATTTTAATATATTGTAATTTAAATTATGAAGTTATGTTAAAATTAAAAGTTAATAAAAATGTGTTAAAAATAAACACAGGTATATGTGTAGTATTGTTACCTATTGAAGTTATGCCTGTGGGTTACCCATATGATATCTTATTGATTTAAACCAATATTTAGCACATGCTCCACTATAGACGACAATGCTTATCTACCACATATCTCTACTTATATCTGCTATTGTCCCCTTCTTTGTGTTCAGTGCAACTGTATTGATTGTAATTTGTGAAATTATAATTTTTATTCCAAACTACTTTGAGACTATCTTAGGAAAATTCGTAATATTAAATGTTTATAATGAAATAAAGTTTTTATGAAGATTTTCATTGACATAAGCCAGCACTGCAGAAAGTTTTTTTCCATGCCAGCTTATTTAAATAATATGAAAAATGGATTCAAGATATTTTTCTTGCAAAAAATGCCCCGTTGTGGATATGCTGAAAACCTGACTGGCTAGGTGTGTCCCAAGAACTGGCTTGAGAACCACTGCTCCAGTCTATTATATAGCTATTAAAAATAATGTCTAGTAATCTATGGTCATAAATTCAGAAGTGTAACAATAGCATATCTCCCAACATTTCAAATGGCGAAAGAGGGAAACTTATGATTAGTATAAACATATGCACTTTTGCCTGCATTATATCTATATACATAGACAAGCACACACCTCAAACATTTTTTGGCCACAAATTCACATAAAATAAAACTTACTATACAAAGCCTCAAATACCACAGAGCACTAAAACTCACAAAAACAGAAGCTAGGCTGAAAGCACTGGGAGCATGTAAGTACTGTACCTTGCTCCTGGCAGGGGGTGGCAGGGGTTTCCTAGTTATGGGGAGTTGGGGTGGGGGGAAAGAGTCAAGTTGCATGCGAAGGCACAACAGGTAGATGAGTGCAGAGTCTGGGATAGGAAACTAATGATTTTTCTCAAGGAAACCAGGGAAGGTGGCAGGGGCCCAGCCTGTGGACCCCAAACAATTTGAATATTTAGGAGGGGATATGGGTTGGGTGGTACAAGGCCCGCCGGAGCCATGTGTGAAATTTGAGGGGGGGAGAGAGAGGAATTCAGGCTACAGGCCTGACAGAACTATTTAACTCAATATCTTTTGATATATATATGGGAATATTTGGGGCAACTTATCTAGCTAAATTTAGCTGGATAATTTGTCCACACAGTAGCTTACAGAATATTATTATATAACTAATTTTATCTAGAGTCAAGAAAGAGAAGGCATCACAAAGATTACATAAAAGTATTCTTTCCCAATAATTGAAATAAGATCTGATTGTTTTGCTCCTATAAAATGAATTACATGCTGCTTTTTGTTACTTTCAATGAACTTTAAGCTTACAGAAAGTGATGCAGATCCAGAACCTCAGTTCCAGCTCCAAGCTCTGAAGCACTGCTCCTTTCTGATTCCAACTCCAGTAGTCCCAGTTTATGCTGTGATTCAGTTTTGTAGCATAGCTAAGAAAAATGACCTTCTTTGCTCTGGCTCCGGATCTTGGAGCTGGTTTTCAGTTATGGTGCCACAGACTCAGCCATTCCTATCATGGAATTTTTTGCATATCTTGCTTTTGTGAAATTGTGTTAATGATATTTAGCTATTGCTGATTTTATTTATTTATGTAGTGACATCTCTGAATCAACTGTTCCCTTCTCCAGGTGATTTAAATAGTAAACATCATAAGCACAATGAAACAAGGTAATACAAACAAATTAATACCATATAGTTACAAACTATATCTCACGTGAATATCATAAATCAAGCAATACAAAATTAATAAGAGTTTCTCCATATTTAACCCAATCAAGAAGAAATTATATCCCTACAGACAATCGGAAACTGAAATCTATATCTCCAGAGCCCTTGACACAGGCAAAAAAACTCCTGTAGTCAGCTGGCACCATTTTGGCCAGAAACAAGTCAGGATTGCTCCTACCCACAAGAAGACACCACCATTATGGGGTAAGCTTTTGAGGGAATGGGGAGGGGGGAGTCAGCCTCTAATTAGAGTTTTCTGTGATTTGGGGGTAAAAGAGGTTGGGCTTGAAATGGGTATAACTTTTGTATTTTTGGCACGAGGGGCATGGGACTCTGAGTGAGGGTCCATGGAGAACACTGGGGACTTTCAATGACACTGGGGGGAAGCATGGGGGATTTTCACATGGCCCACAAGCCCCCTTTAAACCCCCTTGGCAGTTCACATGAACCACCACTTCTTTAGCCAGGTTCATGCAATGCCACAGCTGGGAACATAGGATATTCCTGCCTTGCAACATGTGATAAAGGTCTTGTGCAATTTTGCTACAGATGCTAAAGAGCTGCAAGCTCCTTAGCATCTGTAGCTAGACTGTACATAAAAAGGGGGCTAATCTGTGGTAAATATGTGGAATATTATATCCACCTCATAGATTTAAAAATACAATCAGGGACAGTAACTTTCACATTGGTTCGCGGGTGCACATGTGCGAGTGTTTATTGGCCCGCCCCCAGGGACACGGTTGTTTATAACATGGCACACGTATATGCACGCATGTTCTAAAATTTCCTGACCGCACACACGCTTGCTTAATATTAAGGGCACACAAATGCCACTTCTACTGCAAAAGTGGGGGAATTTTAAAAGGCACAAGCGCCAGTGCCATTGCCAGTGTTCCCAGTTCACCCAGTTAAGGGATAGGACTTCCAACCCCCCCCCTCCTACTTTAATAGCCTTCCTTCCCCCGTTAGCTTCGATCTTTAAAACCCCAAGATTCTGCCTGGATTTATTTTGTTTTATAAGTTGCACGCCATCCACATCAGAAGTAAAGATATGCGGCAGGGGAACCCCATCATCCTGGAATGCCCATGCCCCACCCAGACCATTTCCATACCCGGCCCCATTTTGGAAACTTTTCATTTGTGTGCACAGCGGCATGCACGCGTGTGTCCTGATGGCTTTTAAAATCTGCCCAGCACTCGCCGGCTCAAACATATTCGCACATCCCCTAACTGATGCAGGCATCGGGGCTTTTTAAAATTCATCTTTAAGTGCATTATTTTCCACATCCACCAAAAACACAGCTCCGGAAAGGGCTTCCCTAACTGCTGTTGACACTTTTACCTGGGAAGAGAAAGACAATTTTCAAAACAGACATTCTACCCAGGTAAATCATTTCTATGTATGTCTGAAAAATATCACCCTTCCTGCCTGCAGATTTTTTACCATTGCTTGCTAAAATGTATTGCATAACACTCAACTGCCAATCTACCATACATGATAAACTTTTAGTAAGTCACATGTAAAATAATTTTTACCATTAATTTATAAGCATAGGCCCCTAAATCACATATAAATATAGAGAGATTAGAAATTGATATAGCTAAGTGTCTTCAGCATACAAAAAGGACAAACAATTTTGACTTCAGAGACTGGCCAATTCTGACTTTTCTTATGCTTAAAGTCCCTCTATGTAGGGGAGATATGGAAGGAAAAGATGTGTAAATCAGCCTCTTGGGACTTAAATAATTACTCATACAGGAAGTTTTCACAGCATCTGTCTAATGTGTAAATTGCCTAAATTGTGGCAAAAATGTAGTGTATAGTTGGAAAAATATTTAGTCAGATTACTGTGTACAGTACTTATAGGTAATTGGAACTACTAGTAAAATAAATATCTAATTTAGCCAATAGGTTCTGTATAATACACAGTTGAAACCAATGAGCATTAACTGCATGAAAAGAATATTTTTATAGAACTATTATAAATATTTCAGAAAAATATGCAATATATTTCAAAGCAAGTTGCATTATATATATATATAATGTGTGTAATTTCAAATGCATTGCAATACACCTTCTTTACAAGTTTCATTATCAGACCATCCACTCATATTCAGTATTTATCCACTACAATGGGTTATGACCCCATGAACTTAGAAGCATTACAGAAATAGAACTTAATGTACCTTGGTCTGATTTCTAAGCATTATAATATGATTGGGATCAAATAACTCAAAGAGCACTCACAAATTACACAAATTAGCATTAAACACTTTTTTGTCATCAAAATATCTAAATAAACATTCTTATTTAGACAAAAGCATATTTGCCTTTATGTTTTGATTCCTAATATTGAAATAGACGGTGTTCCAATAATTTCTGATACAAAAGCATAAATCCTTAGCTCAGTTTGCACTGACCTGATAAAGGAAGAATAATGCTGAAAACCTGGTTACAAATGTATGAAGTGAGTCCTAATAAACAGAGAGCATCTGCGATTGGTTTGTTATTTCTGGTATAAGATCCCAGGTCTCAGAAGTATACCAAGTCCAGGACCAAAAAGTACATTTCCCTGCTCATGTAATTGTTTTTCTAGATTTATTTTTTTATTTTACTACATTTTAATATTTTCAATTCAATCAGTCTTTTATTGAACACTTGTCTACAAAACTAAATATAAGTTTTAATTTTAAACATTTAGCAGACCAATGAAAAAAAATATAATAGCATAAATATACAGTAGCCTTACCAGATTTTATTTAATACAGAGAACAAAATATATCATTATTTGGGGAGGATAATACATCCATTTTGTAAGTAAAACAGTGTTTTCCCATGGAAATGAGTTTTTGGACAATAATCCCTTCTTAGAAGTGGGGCTAGATCCAGGATGGCAAGAAAACAGTTTTGATTTTAAAATCATTGTGCTTTGCTTTTTTTTTCTGGAACAAGTAGCCACAGAAAAAGAAGGCACAAATATCTGCAGGAGCTTTTTCCAGTGCAAGAACAAAAGCAAAACTGTGTGTGTAGTTTGCAGCAATGCTGGCAGTTTTATTATTTACCCCTAGAGTTGCAATGCCATATAGTTATTTTGCTGTGCATTTTACCAAATGAGAAACTCTAAATTAATTTGGAAGAGTGGAAGAAATAATTTCCAATAGCATGGAGACTCCAATCTATCCAGGAAGGTATAATGTATACAGCATGTGTGCATTCTATGTAATATACCGCATCTTGCTGCTGTAAGAGCCAGCTGTACTCCCAGCTGTCAGGTGAATCCACTAGCTCTTAAACTTTGAATGTATTTGCTTTCCATGTCTTACTAACCTATGTACCAAAATGCCCTATATCATTGCTTAATGCTTACTGGATCCACAGACACTGGTAGATGTTAAGTTTCTAGTTCCTGCCTGAAAACGCCATGGGTTCTCTTTCTGGTATTTGACATGATGCAGCAGTGCTTATTTTACCTTTGGGATTATTTTGTTTCTGGGGAATAAACGTACTGTATAAAGTACTTAGAAACTGATTCACTATGCTTTTTCTCCATTGACAAAGAATGAGAGAAAAGCCATTAGTGAATGAGATCCGTAGTGTGTTCTCTTTTGGTCTGCGTAATGCTTATCATCAAGTCAGGCCAGATAAGAACTGATACTACATTTAGAAAACAGTTGTATTTACTGTCTGTATACACATATATATATTGTGATGCATAGTTATGTGATATACTGGGATACTTATTTTCAGCTTCATTTTTGCTAAATTTAGGAGTGTTTTAACTAAATCTCATGGTAAAAAATATGTTTATGATGCATGTTGCTAAAAATACCATTTAATTCACAATACACTTAAATTTTAGTGTGTATGCTTAAAAAGTATCTTTCTAGCATGTATCTATTGTTAGCATGCATGCAAAACCAAAAAATAGGCAGCCTGATATTACGCACCTTTAGTTTTTAGGAGAATATCAGTACTAATCACCTAACTTTCTTTCCCCACTTACTTTTTTAGTTTTCTAAATTTAGTTACCCTATGAATATAAACCCTAAATTTAGGTGCTCAACCTTAGTCAATTTGCAAAGTGGCAAAATTAACTTTCCTAACTCAAAGTTAATTCCTAAGTACTTAAAAAAATTGACTCAGAGTGACTCAGTTCTTCATCCACTTGAACATTAAATAGCTTATGGCAGCTACACAAATAGGGGTTGATTTTCAAAACTGTGCGTGCATCCATGTGCATGCGGTTCCCAGGATGCGTACATTGACGCGCCAATTTTATAACATGCGCATGCCAGCACGCACATGTTATAAAATCCAATATCCTTTGCATATGCGTGCTGAATTTTAACATCCACGTGTGCATGTTTCAGCGGACCACGACTCGCATATGCGGGGGGGGGGGGGAGGCGGAATTTTCAAATTACGCATGGCGACATAATCAGACATTTTTCCAGTTCCCCTCCCAGTCTGCTCTCCACCCCCGACCCCTAACCCCTACCTAGCTACCCCCAAATTCTTTATTTCACTACTTACTGCTCCTCTGGAGCAGAAGTATTTTCTGTGGCTAATGGCCATTGTCCCTGCCAGCCTCTGTCCTGCCCTGCCCCTCCCCACCCAGACCATGCCCCCCCCCCCAGCCCGCCCCTTTTTAGGGCCTGGCCCTTCTGCGCATAAACAGGTGTTACGCGCGTGGCTGGGCCCATTCTAAAATGTGCACGACGCGTACAAGGTCTGGCCACCCACGCAACCCCTGTTTTTTTACGCATGCGGCCCTCTGAAAATTTACTCAAATGCGGGTATATATCAGTCTGAGCATGTTCAGTCCCTCTCCCTCATTGCTTCTCCTCTTTCAAATGTCATAAAAGGAAACCCAGCACAGGGGGATAGTTGTCGGTGCTCACTTAGGAGTGGAAGAGTAACTGGACAAAAGGAGAGGTCACAGAAGGAGAGCACAGAGTTAAAGATGAGAAAATAAATCTGGGTAAGTGTCTTGTCTTGTGTCTTGTACACATTTTATGAGATGCTTTCCATTGAATGTTTGTCCATTCTTACAGATCCAGGGGTAAGAGGTTGAATAATGATGTATGATTGTTTGTTTCTTTACAGTCTTCTTTCGAAGTTTAGACTTGAAAAAGAAGGGTGAGGACATACAGTAGCTTGGAAAATAATGGCACGTGGAAGGAACTGAGTGACTGTGCATATGCCTGAGCAGAGTTTGTGAAAAGTGAATATGTGGATAGGATTAGCAGGGAGAAGAGGGAGAGGGAGGGAGTGGCAGGATGGAGGCTATGGGAAAGAGGCAGGAAAGGAGGAGAGAGTACTGGGCTGGGGTACAGTGAGAGCAGTTGGGCTAGAGAAGAGCAGGAGAGACCCTTCATTAATCAGATTCTGTCTACTGCACACTGGGTGACTGAATTAAGTACAGCACAGCATGGGGAGGAAGAAATGAAAGAATGGAAAGGAAGGCAAGTAAGCCACACAGCATGTGCTTCCTATTAGGGGTGTGCATTCGTTTTGAACGCATATGTAAAACGCAACTTATATTTTGTAAGAGAAAAAAAAGGTTTGATGCGCAACGCATCGCGACTTCCAACTTATTCAACATAGCTATGTTGAATACGTTGAACCTAAATGAACACTTAAACCCCCCACCCTCCTGACCCCCCCAAGACTTACCAAAACTCCCTGGTGGTCCAGCGGGGAGTCAGGAAACCATCCCTGCATTCCTTTGTGATTTCCTCACGGCGCCGATAGCCTGTGTCACAGAGGCTGCCTGTGCCATTGGTCAGCCCCTGTCACATGGTCACGGCGCCATCTTGTGCTTCTACCACGTGACAGGTAGGTCATGTGGCAGGAGGTCACTCCGGGACCCCCGCTGGACCCGAACCGGAACTTTTGGCCAGCATGGGGGGGCCTCCTGACCCCCCCAAGCTGGCCAAAAGTTCTGGTTGGGTCCAACGGGGGGTCCGGGAGCGGAGGCGCGGAGGAGCACGTGACGCCGACGTCACGCCGATGTCACGTGCTCCTCCGCGCCTCCGCTCCCGGATCCCCGCTGGACCGCACCGGAACTTTTGGCCAGCTTGGGGGGGTCAGGAGGCCCCCCCATGCTGGCCAAAGTTCCGGTTCGGTCCAGCGGGGGTCACGGAGTGACCTCCTGCCACATGACCCTACCTGTCACGTGGTAGAAGCACAAGATGGCGCCGTGACCATGTGACAGGGGCTGACCAATGGCAGGGGCAGCCCCTGTGACACAGGCTATCGGCGCCGTGAGGAAACGCAAAAGAAGGCATGGGATGGCTTCCTGACTCCCCGCTGGACCACCAGGGAGTTTTGGTAAGTCTTGGGGGGGGGATTAAGGAGGGTGAGGGGTTTAAATTTTTAGTTAGGGAACCGGGAAACATATGGACAGATCCACAACTTATGGATTTCTCCATACTTTCATATTGAACGGAATCGACCCTCACCTTCAACGTATCAACGTTTCAATGAAAACTTTTTGCCTGCACATCCCTACTTCCTATATCTGCTAGAGGAGTTAGTTAGTGCATGTTGGAGAGCACAAGGAGGAGGAGGAGATGGTACAGAGGAGAAGATGGTGGAAGTGGAGTTTGCAGAGGAGTGAGTGGAGGAAGAAGAGCAGAAGGCTGCACCACAAACATCAGATGTGGCACTTGAGGAAGAAAATGATTGCATTCAGGAACTGGTCCTCTGGAACCTCAGCTTGATCTTTGGGAGAAAGTGCACCTGGAAATCCTTGACAGCAAAGGAGTGCATTTGGAAGAAAATTGCATTGGAAGTCAGTAGCCTCTGAGGCCAATAATACAAGTGAAACATTGCTATCAGGACATTAAACAGGACCTACAAGAAAAAGCAGTTAGGCTTCATGTCCATCAGAAAAACAGAGAAGCTGGCTATGGTTTGCTGAAAGTTTGCATTTGGATATCATTGTTAGCCTGTCAGCCTATGGATCCAACATTGACGATACATCGGGATGAGCTGGTGAGTTACCTGTACTATAAAAATGCAAAGTAAGAGCACACAGCAATAATACCGTAACATTCCTGTGTTAGGCTGTTCTACAGATGCCAAAGATGCTACAGTCAATAGAGACTGTAGGAGGTTATAGGTTTGCAGTGGAGGAGAGATTTGAGCTGTCTTGGGATCTAGTTGCTATGAGACCTTTTCAGAAAAGTAATGACAAATTGGGACTGGATATTTTAGAAAGGTTGAAGAGTTGATGGGCCACTTATAAATTGCAGGTCAACATAGTTGCAGGGTAAGAATCTTGTTGAGGACCTTTACCTTACTATGGATAACAAAAAATGCATTTGTTCCAATGTATAACATACTCATCTCTGTATCTTTTTCACTGAACGCACAAGTAAGTTCTGGAATTTGTTACCAGAGGATGTGGTTAGTGCAGTTAGTGTAGCTGGGTTCAAAAAAGGTTTGGATAAGTTCTTGGAGGAGAAGTCCATCAACTGCTATTAATCAAGTTTACTTAGGGAATAGCCACTGCTATTAATTGCATCAGTAACATGGGATCTTCTTAGTGTTTGGGTAATTGCCAGGTTCTTGTGGCCTGGTTTGGCATCTGTTGGAAACAGAATGCTGGGCTTGATGGACCCTTGGTCTGACCCAGCATGGCAATTTCTTATGTTCTTATGATCCAGTGGCTTTGAAAGAACACCCTGAATTCTTTCATTCACAGGACACATGCAAAAAGAGCACACAATTGACATTGAAGGAGAGGAATTGGAGCAGAAAGGTGATGGCTTCATCCAGGAGCTTATGCTGTGCTCACAATGGATGATTATTCCATATGCCCAGATGACACCTATCTAGGAGAAAGTGGAAGGAGGAGATGAACTTGGCTTGGATGTGGCATTGCCCAGCCCTATCATATCTGTGCCAGTGATTCCTGCAAGGAATCTGATAACCCTGACTTGGAAGGGCTTGGAAGGCTTGGAAGGGCAAAGTCATCCAAACAACCTCCCTTTATGACTAGCCTGCAGTGTTCAAACAACAACATGATGCCACAATTGATGGGGGCTTCACTGTTCTACAAAAAGATCTGATGATTGAAACTGTTGAACTGAAAGTAGGCATAGCTGTCCTGACTTCTGTTCATGCTTGAAGTCTCTGAACAACTGCAGTAGTCATTGAAAATCCTAACCAGTGCAATGAAAGAAATGCCAATTATTATATGCCAGCTAATAATCCAGCACTGTATTTTCAGCAAAGCAGCTCTATCCCATTAGACTATAAGAAGAAAATAAATTGCCATGTTGGGTCAGACCAAGGATCCATGAAGCCCAGCATCTTGTTTCCAACAGAGGCCAAACCAGGCTACAAGAACCTGGCAAGTACCCAAACACTAAGAACATCCCATGCTACTGATGCCAGTAATAGCAGAAGCCACATGCAACTTGATTAATAGCAGTTAATGGACTTCTCCTCCAAGAACTTATCCAAACCTTTTTTCAACCCAGCTACACTAACTGCACTAACCATATCCTCTGGCAACTAATTCCAGAGCTTAATTGTGCATTGAGTGAAAAATAATAACCCCGCAATTACTAGCAACATTAACATGGAATAGACTTAGTTGTTGGATACTTGCCAGGTTCTTATGGCCTGGATTGGCCACTGTAGGTTCTTATGGCCTGGACTGGCCACTGTTGAAACAGGATGCTGGGCTTGATGGACCCTTGGTCTGACCCAGTATGGCATGTTCTTATATTCTCCGATTAGTCTTAAATGTGCTACTTGCTAACTTCATGGAGTGCCCCCAGTCCTACTGTAATCTGAAAGTGTGAATAATTGATTCACATCTACTTGTTCAAGACCTCTCATGATTTTAAAAACTTCTATCATATCCCCCCTCAGCTGTCTCTTCTCCTTGCTCAACAGCCCTAACCTCTTTAGCCTTTCCTCATAGGGAAGATGTTCCATCCCCTTTATCATTTTGGTTGCCCTTCTCTGTACCTTCTTCAGTGCAACTATATCTTTTTTGAGATGCAGTGACCAGAACTGTACACAGTACTCAAGGTGCAGCCTCACCATGGAGCTATACAGAGGCATTATGACATTTTACGTTTTATTCACCATTCCCTTCCTAATAATTCCTAACATTCTGTTTGATTTTTTGACTGCTGCAGTACACTGAGCTGAAGATTTCAATGCATTATCCACTATGATGTCTAGATCTTTTACCTGGATGGTAGCTCCTAATACAGAACCTAACATCGTGTAACTACTGCATGGGTTATTTTTTCCCTATATGCAACACCTTGCACTTGTCCACATTAAATTTCATCTGCCATTTGGATGCCCAATCTTCTAGTCTCGCAAGGTCCTCCTGCAATGTATCATAACTGCTTTGAATAATTTTGTATCATCTGCAAATTTGATAATCTCACTCATCATATTCCTTTCCAGATCATTTATAAATATATTGAAAAGCAGCGGTGCAAGTACAGATCCCTGTGACACTCCACTGTTTACCCTTTTCCACTGAAAAAATTGACAATTTAATCCTACTCTCTGTTTCCTGCCTTTTAACCAGTTTGTAATCCATGAAAGGACATCGCCTCCTATCCCATGACTTTTTAGTTTTCTTAGAAGTTTTCTTAGAAGTCATAGAAGGGACTTTGACAAACACCTTTTAAAAATCCAAATACACTACATCTACTGTTTCACCTTTATCCACATGTTTATTAACCCCTTCAAAAAAATGAAGCAGATTTGTGAGGCAAGACTTCCCTTGGGTAAATCCATGTTGACTGTGTGCCATTAAACCATGTCTTTCTATATGCTCTGTGATTTTATCTTTAGAATAGTTTCCACCATTTTTTCCAGCACTGAACTCAGACTCACTGGTCTATAGTTTCCCGGATTGCCCCCAGAGCCCATTTTAAATATTGGGGTTACATGGCCACCCTCCAGTCTTCAGGTACAATGGATGATTTTAATTATAGGTTACAAATTTTAACTAATAGATCTGAAATTTCATTTTTTAGTTCCTTCAGAACCCTAGGATGCATCCCATCCGGTCCAGGTGATTTGCTACTCTTTAGTTTGTCAATCTAGCCTACTACATATTCCAGATTCACAGTGATTTGGTTTGGTTCATCTGACTCATCATCCTTGAAAACTGTCTCCGGAATTGGTATCTCACCAAAATCCTCATTAGGAAACATAGAAGCAAAGAATTCATTTAGTCTTTCTGCAATGGCCTTATCTTTCCTAAGAGCCTCGTTGATCCCTCAATCATCTAGCGGTCCAACCAACTCCATCACAGGTTTCTTACTTTGGATATATTTCACAACATCTGCTCCATCTATGCTATTTAGGAGTGACCACAGGCCCCATATGAGAGGTGGAAAAGCTGTCAAGGAAGATCCAAGTTTTGGTTGGAAGAGGCTTTCTCCTGACCATCCCTCCTATTTCCCCCTGAATGGCTTCTTTGAGAGAATTAGCTCTCAACATTCTGAAGTGTATTAATATTTTAAAAAATGTCCTATGGGAATGTTTTGCTTGTAAAATTATTTGCATTGCATAAATAAATGCATAATTGTTTTTGAATTGATCAAGTGTGTGATAGCATTTCGCTTCTGTAGACTCTTCCTCTGTTTCTGTCACTTTCTCACACTCTTCTGTCTCTCCCCTATCCTATATCTCCCATAACTCCTACTACTTCAGTGCAACATATCCTATCTGTAACCCCCAAGCATCCTGTTAGCTGAGCCTTTTCAATTGCCGTCATGCTAAAATATTAACACATAACATGGACTGCGAGCATAAGTATTTACATGTACAAGCCACATAACTTTACTACTGCTATAGATGACATGTAAGTAATAAAATAAGAAAAATTAGGCTAGTCAGTGGGGCTATAAGGGTTGGAGCTAACAGGGAGAAAGGGAGACTATTAAACTAAGGGGGTTAGGAAGTCCTATCCCTTAATAGGGCAAACTGCGAATGAACTTGGAAAACTCCCTATAGTGTCAGCGCTCATCCCTTATAAAACTCCCCCCATTTACACAGTAGAGGTGGCATTTGTGAGCACATGCACTCATCCATATAAAATTGTGTGCACATATACGCGCATGCATCCGCATATATTATAAAATGGTCATGTCCTTTGGCATGAGCCAGCATGCACCTCTATGTGTGCACCCTCACAGCTGTTTCAAAGTCACTGTCCCTGAATGCATGCTAAGCTTTAGTACTAGGTCTCTTACTGTTGGCAATCGGGTCAATTTTTTTTCAGAATTGTTTGATCCAGTCCTGATTTTACCATATGGACTTTTAGGTCTGGATTCCTTATTGACTTCTCTAAGGAAATCAGGACAAAACAAGGAGTAGATCAGCCTGTCCTGAAAACAGTGACCACGTTGGCAATCCTACTTATAGGCAGGATGGGGGCATAAAGATGACATGTTCATCTCCAATACAAAATAAGCATGGTTCTTTGTTTTCCTCAGTCCCCATTTAATTATTAAAAAGTTGCCATAGTTTCAGAATGGAAGGATAAAAGCAAATTACCATTGACCTTTTCATTAATGATTACGTGATGCTGTATGATTGTATCCCCCAATAATTAACCAAACTAATAAAGTAAACTTCTAAGGTTACTTTGCAGCTCTATTGGCCAGATGTACATTGTTCTTTCTATTAGATTAAAAAAAATTGGAGAAAACCAATAATGAACCTGACCCATAACTCAACTAAAAACAAATCATACAACTCAAAAGGTATCTAAATGGGGGAAAAACATAAACAACAATCCCACCCTTTCCCTTGAGAATTGTATTCCCAATAGTTTGCCAAAACATGGTAAGTGACCACGGGTAAACAGATGCAGGCTGTACACAGAACTGCAAATAAAAGATCAATTTCTTCTATCTCCCCTCCACCATCTGCAGAAAACAAGAAAGATAAAGCTGCACTGCATTCCTCTGCTGGAGATTTGTGCTCTTTAACCCTGTTACCTAGAAATGACCCTCTTGCAACTGAACAAGCTTGTTGCTGCTCTTAACTTCTCAACCAGCAAGTGGAGCAGTTAAAAAGAATCAGATTTTAGACTAAACCCAACAGTAGTAAACATTATCTTTCCGATTTTTTATTCATATGTTCCTCGCATGTGCTGGAGAGCAATATCATCAATGATCTACGGGGGAAGTTTACATTACAAATTAGCTAATTGGGTCCGAAGGATTTGCAATGAAAACACTTCCCATCCACTAATAGCTGTTGCACATAATTCAGGCGCTTTTTTTTTTTTTTTTTTTTACTTATTGGTTGCAAAATCATATAGAAGTATAACACATAAACTACCACTGCTCTTTTAGCATATGTGACCTTGAACCAGTGATGAGCTGGGGGAGACAGTACAAATGTACAAGCTCCACCAGATGAGGGACTTTGATGCTGGGGGGGAGCTATGGGGTCAAGCGCAGAAAGGGGAAATAAATGGTAAAATCACTGTCTCCAGACTCCTCAGATAAAATGGAAACAAGCACTTGGCATTTTCAGTGCTGACAACCTGGCTTGTTTGTTCACTCTAATGAGCACTCTGGCTCCATTAATGAGCAGACTGAATCCATTATCATCATCATTTCAAAAGGCAGCGTGCCACTAAATAGCTTCCCATATTAGCAGGCATTGCCCTTGTTGTTCCATTTGATCAGCAGTGGCAGCAGGGAGCCGCTGCACTCCCACTTTTTTTTTTTTTTTTCTGCTGGGAAATTAGCAAGTGAAAATTAGTCAAAAAAAAAATTGTGACCCTGAGAAGAGCTGTGATATAAGATAACAGCAAGGTGATAGGAGCACGAGCAGGGGCAGGGGAGGGGAGGCAGAGGTCGAAAGGGAGAGGAATGATGCTCCTGAACTGGCGAAAGAATACGTCGTTTATTATTATTATTATTATTATTATAGTTATTATTATTATTATTTAATTGCATTTTTTGCTACAGATAAGCAGAGTAAACCTGTAGTGAAAAGGGCCTGGTTTTCTTTCATACTAGCACCTTTCTGGAGACATCAAAGAACCAATTATCTCCATTCGCAAATTGGGTGGCGTGCTTACACTGAAAGGCAGGTGAGGGCAGCAAAGGCTCACTATGCAGTTGTCTGATTCTGCTATCTACAAACTCTATTTTTTCCCCTTCTTTTCTTTTTTTTTTTTTTCTCTCTCTCTCTCTCTTTTAAATTTTTTTCTAACTGCAGCTGTTGAATGTGTGCCATTCTTTAGACTTCCAGTCTGTTAAAGGATTTTAATTAGGCCTTGACTCTGCATCGCTGTGTGCGCCTTTGTGGCTGGTGAATGGTACAAGACTTGTGAATCCAGCCTGGACGGCACTAGGCAGCAGTGTAAAAAATCCTCTTTCAGCCCCAGACATGCCACTTCACTACAAGCCCTGTCTTTTCACACCATATTTCCCGCTTTTGTGGCTCTGGAATTATTAAAATGCTAACATGACTGCGGAGCCTTTGATGCTTAAGACAAAAAAAAGGAGAAATTGTAGGCAACCGAGGCATTCAACAAACTGCAAAGGGATACAAAATCAAACCTTTCTTTAATGTACTTGACAAGTGTTTTCTACTCTTGAATTGTTCAATTTGTAACTATATTTTTACATTTCATAGGTCAAAAGGAAAATTACAATAATAATAGCTTGCAAAATCTACACACATGATTTATGTAAATCTATCAATTTCTAATTATCTATCTATACATATATCTATATCTATCTATCTATATATATATATATATATATATATATATATATATACACTGAATACATACACACACACATTTAAACTTTGTCAGTATTAAAGCATTTGATTACTAGAATAGTTGTAACCTATAACCTCTACATGTCTACATTCGCATATGAAGTTGAATTGATTATTTTCTTATGAAATATATTGGCTTGGCAGAATTTTTGACTGATGTGCCACTGGCAGCTAATACACCCCCCTTTCCCTAAGAGAAAGGGTTATACCAATTGTTAGATACCAGTAACAGGACTGATTCATTTTAGAAATACAAGTAAACGATTTGTAAATTAAATGCCTCAGAAATTCCGGAAACATGATCCCTGTCTTCTTCTCCAAAGCTTTCACACACCCTCACTCACTTCTCACTCACTCACATACATGAAGCTCTCCTCTTGTTGGTGCCAAAGGGCAAGGCAAAAACTCTTATCTACTTGATATACCTGCAGTATTAAAAGGACTGCATCTTTTCCTCAAACAATATAAAATTCCTCTAAATAAAATCCCAGAGAATAATAAATTATCCACAATTAGTGTGATTCTGATAACATTAAAACTCACTGTCAGTTGCCATTACATAAAACAAAATGAGAAATACATTCATCTCTTTTTGGGGGAAGGGAGATTAATTTCATAATGCAATTACAATGCTAAGTAATTATGCACATTCAAAAAAAAATATGCAAACCTCTAAAATGAAATAGCTATCTTTAGAGTAGAACAGATTTTCCTGATGTGATCTGAGTTTTGGATTTACCTATTTTGGCAGGGTATGCAAAGTACATTTGGTGGGATCAATTAGAGAATTATGTATTTATGAAATGTCTGTCTGGAATGAAAAGAGCTGGCACAATTATGAACTGTTGTCTTGACAACTGGAAAGGGCTGATTGGATCATTTTATCAGTAGGGTTACTGATTTGAAATACTGAAAGCAGCTTGCTGAAAATAGAAATGAACTTCTGTTTGAGGATTGAAAGACTTTTGTTTTCTTTATTTCTTTCATCTTAGGGTTTGCACCAGGAATGTCCAGGCAGAATTACTGGCAAAATGCCATCTTTGCCCTTGTACATTTTTCTCTCTCTCCTTCTGGTGTCATTTGAAACTCAGATTTGAACCTGAAATCAAGCAAAGGCATTATCACTCTGTCACTTTGTTGCCAGAAGTGGATTTTTTTTTCGTTAATATTTTACTGTTACATCTGACAGGATTTCACTTTTTTTTTCTTCTGGAGCCCGCCTTTAGTACATTGAACTGCCAGACAGAGAAATTAATACCCTGAGTGACTGTATTTTAATTAAGCAATTTCATGCAAATTACAAATTTTAGATTGCCAAATAATATATTGCGCAAAAATTGTAGGCTGGCTGATCTGATATGCATGGAGTATTACTCTTCCAGGCACTATGCATACATGGGAAAATGAACAAAAATGCTAATTTCCAATCTACTATGCAAACGGTAAAAGATGCCTATTTAGATACATATGCTTTTCTTAGGAAGTGTAAACAGTTCTTTAATTTAATATAACTGCCACTTGCAGATGTGTTTTCTTCTTTTAGAAAGATAATTTTTTTTCATTGGACGAGTAAACAAGAATTTGACAAAAAAGCACCCTGTTAATAAATCTAAAACAATCTAATATTGCATGCAATTTAATAATATTAAATTCTGTTTCTAGTAGGTAAAGTGAAAACCTGCATCAGATATACATGTATGTTAAAATATGTAGTTTGTACTAAGGAAAAAGAAATATTTAATCCCCTTTTCCACAGCAGTAGCTATTTTTAAGTGTAACTGTGACATAGTCAAATCTAGCTAAAAATCACATTTGGACAAGAAGATGCAAAGTCCTTTGTTAACAGTTTTTCTTTGGCAGGACAGATTCACAAAAGCTCAGAAAGAGAAACAAGTTTTTAGGCATGAAAAGGCTTCAGTAATAACAAAAATCTTCTACTGCCGTCATTACTATGTTACTATATTAAAAGACTGCAACAAGCCTGAAGGATTATCTATATAGCTATATAAGTATCATCTGTGTGTTTGTGGTATTTCTCCCCCTCCTCTCTCTATATATATGAATAGAGCTATATGTAATGGTTTCAGTACATAGGATGGAATCATTTTCTTTGCAGATCCATACCCTTTCATTTAAAAAAAAAAAAAAAATGTTTGTTCATTATGAATATGTGCAGGGCAGGAGGAAGCAGAAGCAGAAGTTACTGGCAGTGATTTTTAGTGAATGTCTGTTACTATTTTTAGTGCTCAATATTGTGTGCCTATTGCATCAAATTGGATGATATCATGAAATGCAAAATGTTAATAACTGTTTCAGTTGCAAGTCCAAAATATTTCAGTAAATGCTACCAAACTGGAAAAGCAAACTGAGATATGGTCCATACACAATGAACTTTAAACCCTGTCTCTGCAATTCACAAACTTTTTTGGCACTGGGAAAGAATAGGTGCCTCCAGATTTCAACACTGTGAAATCCTACAGCCAAGAGAAATGAGTTGTTATCATTATATCCTTCACAAATAATAGCAACACATGTAACATTGCAAATGTCCTTAATACTCTAGAAAATATGGTATGCAAGAAAATATTTTGCATATAAATTATATGCTCAGGCAGTGGGGAGCTGTGTTGGGACTGTGGGGAGGGAGAGGGCTGAGGCCATGCTAAGGCACTTGGCTGTGGCCAGAAATTATTGGGGTTGGCTGGAACTGTGCAAGGAGAGTATTAGTGGCTGTGCATTTGGAAGCTGAAAGAGAGAGAGATTACGGTACTTTTTGCCTGACTAAATTACATCATTATAGCTTTATTTTTCATATCACACTTTTATACAATACTGCAAATCGGTAAAAAGAGTACGAAGTAGAATAGTACAACAGTGGCACATACAGTATAAACTGACTACTTAATGCAACATCCTCCACAGTGCTCTGTGGTCATTTGTGTTAATTGAAAAGCATTTATACTCTAGGATGGTGGAACTCTATCCAGCCCTCAATTACTCCTAGCAAGTATGCTTATTTTCAGGATAACCTCAATGAATGTGTACGAGATAGATTTGCAAATATATTGTTTCCACTGAATGCAAATCTATCTTATTCATATTCATTGTGGATATCCTGAGAATCAGATTGGTTAGAGCAGTGGTTCTCAACCCTGTCCTGGGGATCCCCCAGCCAGTCGGGTTTTCATGATATCCACAATGAATATGCATGAGAGAAAATTTGCATGTTATGGAGGCAGTGCATGCAAATTTTCTCTCATGCATATTCATTGTGGATATCATGAAAACCCGACTGGCTGGGGGGTCCCCAGGACAGGGTTGAGAACCACTGGGTTAGAGGGTATTTCAGGACCAGCTTGAGAAACCACTGCTCTAGAGCACAAGGACTTCCTATTATTTCAAAGGGTGCCACACCATAGTAACTATCAAAAATATGGCAGATTCCTAATTAATGGGAGCTGTTAGTGGAACTCAAAAACATGGAACATAAAACAATGCATCATAGCAGACTTTAAGGCCAATGTATTAAGCTGCCGTGGCCTTTATGAAAATATATTAGTAGCGAGCACATTTTTTTACACATTACCGATCCATTTTAAAAAAAAAACAAAACATGCAAATCAGGTTTTGCAGTAAAATTTATGGATTTATCTCAGTAAAACTTCTCTTTGTGGAGTTGTTATATTTTGCAGAAAATTGCTGATTTTTGCAATTTTCCTTGCAAAATGTAACTATGCAAACTTAGGAAATGAGAAAATTTTCATGATTTTGCAGCACATGATTTTTTTTTAGGAATGTGCACTCAATTTAAACGAATGAACTACATGGGATAAATTAGGTTATTTCAGTTTATACTGACTGGAACAAACTGAAAATAACATCTCATGAAAATAACTGAAAATTTTTGAGTATTTTTTGTTTGTATTCACATCTACAAATCATAAATTGGATCTTCCTGAGGCCCCTCAAACCCGACAAACAGAAGCCTGGGGCTTGGGCCAACCTGCCTGGGCCTCCTTTGTTCCTTTGATCTTGATTCCCAGTTAAAATTTTCTAGACCTTGGTGCCATTTTTAAAGAGTGAAGAGCAAGGACAGGTATGAGTAGGCTTCACTCATACTCTTTCCACAATGCTGGACTCTACGGTTGGGAAAGTGGGGGCTGGAGAGGTCTCTAGTCCCTCAAAATTCTAATTGGGAGTGGGAGTCAGAGGGGCCCTAGGAGGCTCTATATATCTATCCAGGTTGCACCAGCCAAGTAGGCACTGGGCTACCGTTTGCCAGGTAGGAGAGGGGTTAGAAGGCCTCAGAGAGACATGTTTTGGTTATTTTTTTTTTTTTTCGGGGGTGGGAATTGGGCCTGTTATTTTTATGGTTTGGGAAATGAATTATATCAAACTGAAAAAAAATCAATGAGCCAAAAAAAGAATAGAGAAAAATAAACCTAAACAATAAAATAAACCAAAACAAAAATGTAAGCCCCGCACATCCCTTCTATTTTGCACATAGTTTGCATTACCCTTCATAAAACACTAAATCATGCACAAAGACACGTGGTAAAAAGTGCTCATGAAATTTCACAAATGACATTGTGTGCACTATTTGGTGCTTTTTAATATGTTGATGCTTTTGTGAAAAACATCGATGTTTAGCTCATCAGCCTTCTTGATAGCATTGTATATTGCTTTCTTTCCAGTGTGGGTCAAATATTTGCTAATAGCCATCTAGTCTTATCTCCTAGGAAGTAGAATGTGTCAGAGAGAAGAGGAAGGATAGCACCATTTTTGGTGTTGTGCCAGTAGAATGCCAGGTTCATCATCAGAGATCATCCTTTATTTTCTGTTGCCTTCTGGTTTCACATTTATCTTCTTCTCTAGTCAACTTCAAAATCCAGTGATTCAGAATTTCAAAGGTTTTGACTGGAGATCCATTTATCATAGCTCAATTATTCCCTTTGAACCTATGTTTTTGCTCACCAAATCTCCAAGCTCCCTACTGTTTTTCTCTCTTTTCTTTTTTTGCAATGAAAGTGTTTATTATTTTTTACTGTATACCCACCTGAGACTAATTTGTTCTGCATCCTATGCAAGTAGATGTGCACAATCTGAAAAGATCTGTGAATGTAGTGAATGACCTGTACAATGTCCTTATCATTGCTTTAATACCTGTGCCTCAATCTAACTGCAATTTTGTGGGTAATCTTTTGTTTTGAGATGTAGTTGGAATAACTGGGCTTCTGTTATGTGTGAATTGGTCATTATGTTCTGTCATCTACTACAATTATGCTGCTGTGTAGGCCAAGGAGCTATTTATAGTGGTTAGAATTTATAAATATGCAGATCAGTTGGATTTTCCACAATTAAAACATGATGTGAGTATTTTTAGAATATTGTTAAGGATCGTATGTATTTTTGGTTCTGCATAAGATTTGTGGTCAATGCAATGAGCATGTGCTTCTTGGATAATAGCTTATAGCAAATGCTTTACTGCACCAACTGGCTTTAGCAAGTTCTTTACTGGAGCAACTGGTTTAACATTATTGCTGGTCATGCATTTTGTGTGGGTTAGTTATAGCCAGGAATATATTAGAGGGCCTTAATTTATTCTACCTATGTCTGTCATTCCTTAAAGGTCTTTTGTATCTTATCCTATTAAGGGCTGTTGTCTCTAGAGAAAAGGGAAAGGATTAATGTTGTATTCCAGTTTGTATGCATTGTCATATTCATATTTTATTTCCCTATTGTTAAACTCAAGGAAATGATTTAACTGAAGTCCAGAAGTAGTACTGGCTTTGAAGAAATCTTCTCTACAATGCTGTCACCATAGGATTAATGAATATGTTCTGCTCTACAGCAGCAATTTTGGGGATTTTGAATTTTAATTATTTTATAGATGTATGTTACATTTTTCCTCTAATATATATTATAATATTTTTTCTGTTGCTTTTCTTCTGGAAATAATTTATTTTCTGATGCTTAAATAGTTTTTCCACATTCTTCTTCTTGGTAAAGTATTGCTATTCTAACTTCATGTTATGATGAAATGATAAGTCCAGTCCTAATTTTCTTTGTCCATGCATTCATACCCTTGCTGTTTTGCAAAAATCTTTGGGACTTGACTGAAATCTCTTGATATGTTCAAGTTAGATTGGAAACTTTATTTAGTAGTTTATTAGACTCCAGAGCTCTTAGTCTGTGTACTTCCTGTTATATCAGCTCAAAGGAAGCAAAGCATAATATAATGCAGAAAATACAATAGATCACTGGCAAATGTCAAGGATAATGGAAATAACTTGTTCTCAAGCTAGAAGACTAAATCTGAAAATGAGAAAACCAGGACATATTCAAGTATGGATAAATCTAGCATGTATATAATAGCCAACAGTGAAAGAGGTCTCATAATTAAGGTGGACTTGTGGAAACCCACTGTTTATCCCTGGTATAAGCAGTATAGAATCTATTGAACTTTTAAATCCTACCAGGTACTTGTGTCCTGGATTGGCCACTGTTGGAAACAGGATTGTGAATTTGATGAACCTTTGTTCTGACCCAGCATGGCAAAACTATGTTCTTAAAGAACATTTAGCTCCAACAAATGGAAGTGATAGGCCAGGGATAGGCAAATCCAGTCCTCAAATGCAACAAAGAGATCCAGTTTTCAGGATATCAATAATAAACATACATGAGATATATTTGCAGGCATAGTTGTATGCACATATATCTCATGTTGAGACTATATAAATGTATGCCATAGGAAATAAATGCAAAATGTAATGATAATAGTTATACATAAGATGTGCCCCAACATTTATTGGAAAGGCTCCCCAAAATGTCCAAGACTAGCTTTGGCAGAAAGAGTGGCCAGAACACCCCAAGGATCCAAAAGAGGGGCAAAGAGCAGCAATAACAGAGGCATGTACATATCCATGACAGCATGAGAGGGCAAAACAACAGCAAGTATGGCATGAATGACTCAAGGCACCATGGAGTGGAAAGAAAGCACAAAAAGTATCAGGAGAAACCCCAAGGCAGTGATTGAGGATCAAAACTACAGAAAGAGTGGCATGAAGACAGGTGCAAAGCAGCCTCCCATAGTAGCAAAAGTACCCTAAGGCTCCATATGAGGGGCAAAGGGCACCAATCAAATTGATACAAAGCTCTATGCAGGGGGAAGCCTGAGGAAATCCCTGGTGGAGGACTTGTGTTATTTCCATAAGGCATCTTTAGGGAAGAGGCTGGTTGTTCAGGCTTGGAGATGGTCTTCACCTTTGCTATGTATAATCTCAGCCCTGTCAGTATTATTTGCTTCCTCCTCCTTCTCACTGGAGGCTAAGATGCTAAAGATTAACAGCCCCAAATTCTCTTGAGCCACTAGTTGTTTAAAATCATGTGATTCAGGGAACCCAGGACATGATTCTTCTTCTGAATCAGTTCTTGCAAATATTCTTTCCATTAACTGAGAAGCAGTAATAAAGGAGGCACACAGTCCTGGTTCTGGGTGCTGTACTTCTGCTGATCCTGCCTTTTGCTGTGGTGTATTTCATCCAAGGCTAAAGACCAGATAAGACAAATATCAGACTGCTCTGACAAGACTAAGAGTCAGCAAGTATCATAAGGGAAGGAAATTTGGAAAGAACCTTTAAGACAGGTGGAGCAAAAGAGAAACCACATAAATGTACTAAGAGTGTCTTGGAGAAACCACAGCAGTGATGTTAGAAGTTAAAATCACAAATGGTAATTGCAGAGCAACACAGCAAGGAGAGTGCCAGCAAAGCCCCAAGATATACAAGAGGGAAAGAGGCAGGAAAACAAATGGAATAAAAATCCCAAGGCACCAACAGAAGCAGAGCAGTACCATGAGTTGCTTGAAGTGCCCAAATGTCAATGAATGATCCAGCAAATGTGCAATGCATAGGTTTGGCAGGGAAATACCAAGATTCAGCAAGTACCATAAAGAAAGGGAATTTGAAATAACCTCACAGAGAAGAAAGTGAACCCCCAAAGTTAACAAGAGTGGTTTGGGGCTGCTGCAACACTGGCGGCACTGTTGATTAAAATCACAAATGATAGGTATAGAGCATTGCAGAAAGAAGAGTGTCACTGTTCAGCAAGCAGATTTAGAATGTTTGGCAGTGGCACGCAGTGTCTTCTGGCTAGCTATGCCAATGTAGTGTACTATATTGTTCCACTAGGAACCGGGCTGCTTCTATAATTGGTCCTAATTTATGGAACTCTCTACCGTCTCTTCTAAGAACTGACCCCTCTACACCTTCCTTTAGAAAAAACCTTAAAACGTGGCTTTTTATCAAAGCTTTCCCCCAACAAATTTAAGGGGTAACATCCCCATTCTATGATTTTCCTTTTTTTCTTTAGATACTTAGTATTGTTTTAGAACAATAGGTTCTTGTTTTATATAGGTTTACTTTTAACTAAGTTGTTTTTTAATTTGATGTTTTAATTTCATATTTAACGTTTTGAACTGTTTTACTGTATTCTGTCCTCAATAGTATATTTGACAATTTTGTTCTGTGTAAACCGATGTGATATTCTGAATTGAAGTCAGTATAAAAAAACAAATAAATAATTAAAATAAATATAGTTATAAAATAAAATACTGCATCCAGTAAATCTCACAGCATGTACAAAAAAGACTCTCACACATTGTGTATGTATGCTGGCTCCTTGTGCTCACACATACAAACTCTGAGACAGAGACAATACAGATAAAGTTTAGGTATTGACTGCAATCTTTCTCTGAAGCTGGAAGTATGTGCAGATTAGAAGACAAGACAGCAGCATACATAGTGAGAGAAAAAGGCAGAGTGGCATCAAAGTCATCAAAGGTCAACAGTATGTGATATTGCAAATAGCACAGAATCATCAAAACCAACAAGGCATAGAGTGTGAGTTGTCACAAACAACATAGAAGCAACAAACCCCCAAGGCATAGAGTCTTGGATATTGCAAATAGCAAGGAAACATGAAATCTCCCAAGACAGTGGGGTAGATTTTCAAAGGGTTATGCGCGTAAGATACACACAAAATCCCTGAAAAGCTACCCCAAGCTGCCCCTGCATGCACCGAGCCTATCTTGCATAGGTTCGGTGGCGCGCACCAGCCCCGGGACGCACGTATATCCCAGGGCTTTGAAAAAGGGGCGGGAAGGGGGTGGGTCCAGGGGAATGGCAGCAGTCCAGGGGTAGGTCTGGGGGTGGGTCTGAGGGTATGGTGGAGGTTCGGGGGTGGTCCGGGGCAGTCCCAAGTCCTCTGGCAAAGCAGCCTGTACCGGGGGATGGCAGGCCTCGGGCAGGCATAACTTCTGAAACAAAGGTAGGGGGGATCTAGTTAGGGCTGGGGGTGGGTTAGATAGGGGAAGGGAGGGGTAGGTGGGGGGAGCAGTAGAAAAGTTCCCTCTGAGGCTGCTCCGATTTTGGAGCAGCCTCGGAGGGAACGGAAGCAGCCTGCATGGCTCGGCACACGCAAGTTGCATAATTGTGCACCCCCTTGCACGCGCCGACACTGGATTTTATAACATGCACGTGGCAGCGTGCGCATGTTATAAAATCAGGCACAGATTTGTTTGTGCTGGGTTGCGCGAACAAATCTGCCCCCGCGTGCAGGTTTTAAAATCTGCCCCAAAGTGTGGGATTTCACAAAAAGCACAAAGAATTATAAAACCCCAAGGCATAGAATCCAGAGAATTTCAAATAGCACTGAGGCATCAATATCCCCAAAGCATAAATTGTAAGATATCACAACAGCACAGTGGTATCAAAACTACCAAGGCTACATGAGATAGAGAAATGGAACCAACAATAGTTGTATGAAAGCCCAAGACAGTGAAAGTCCCCAAAGAGCAGACAAAGGCAGCAATATTCCCAAAGAAATCACTAAACAGCATAATGGTATACATAGTGACAGGTGTTCTCCAAAGCAACCTGAGATATCCTGGAGCAGGTGAGACAGTAACAGTGGCAAGCTTAGACAGCAAGGCATAGAACCAGTAAAGAGTTGGAGTGGGAGGAGGAATTTGTATTTTTTTCCTTTTTCACATTTTATTTTGGGAACAAAAGAACCTAGTATATATAAATAAAGTGAAAGAAATAGGCTGGGATCCAATAAGCAAATAACATGGAACCATCAAACCCAAAAAGTAGCATCAGGGGCATAGCAGCTAGTCAGAGTGCCAGCAAGATCCCCAGGTTGTATCATCAAGAACAGGGCAGCAAGGCAGAACAGCATCAACACATCCAAGGTATAGCATCAGGGTCAGGGCAGTAAATAGTGCAGCAGTAATACCACTCTCCCGTGTGTAGCACCAGGGGCATGGCAGCTAGGCAGAGTAGCAGAAAGACCCCTTAGGTATAGCATCAGGGGCATATCAGCAAGGCAGATTGGCAAAAGTTTTCCCAAGGTGCTTTCAGATTTTCTGCCACTCATATGGAAAATCTGGGACACCTAGTAAATTGAATTTAAAAAAAAATCAGCTTTTCTGTCCAATCTAATCGAAGTCTTGAATGATAAGGGCTCACAATGTCCTCCGTCATTGAGAAGACACATTTGCTGGGCATCCTGGGTTGGAGAGTAGAAAAGATAATGCTGAGCCATCCTAGCCAGGTCTGGCCTGACCGTGGACTTATGTATCCTATATACCAGTGGATCTGTGGCCATGTTCTCGATGGACTCTGTCAGATAGCTTGTCACAGAAGTTTCTGCTGCCATCTTTTTGTGCTGGGGTAAGGCAAGGTCTCTGTTTGAAACTGCTTTAACTATGGCCTATCTCGAGTTAGATGGTTCTGTGGAGGCAACATCATTATGACATATTGAGGTAGGTATGGAAATGGTATTTGACTATGTGATGCTCATGTTCACATTAGTCTCTGGGGTGGCAACTCTTTCCTGTGATACATACCTTCTGTGCCTCTGTCTTTGGCAGTATAGTTCACACACCCTAGCCACCAGTATCTTCTTTATGTAAGTGAGACATCAAGACCAGAGGAAGAAACTCCTTTTACTCATAGATCACAAACCATGGCATGCAAGTAAATGTTCTTCTCTGTCAGAGATTTCAGTTTCTTGCATCTGATGCTGCAAGGAGCCCACAGACTGTAACACCTCTGCTTTTGTTTCCTCTTGCTCACAAAAACTCTTTAATTTTTCCTCCAGAATATTTACTATTGGGATGATCCCACTAAGGGTAGCACTTCTGGAACTCAGATCATCCATAGCACCCTTGAAGAGTTTCATGACTTGTATCAGCATCCTTATCACTACCCAATCATGATGCCTCACTGGGCAAGCCACACCTATCTATGATTCCAGAGACAGGTGATGAAGGGGTGTCTACTGCTCCATAACCTCTATACATCAGATAGATGGAATTCCAGTGGGTGCCAACATCTTAAATGAACAGAAAGAACTCCAAAATTCTTTCCGCTTCTCAAAGAGAAACTACCCTTTATACTTTGATGAAAATGCCCTGCCATTTCCTGCACCTCACTATCAGGGCCTTCAGGAATGGACTTCTGTGACCTTTGAAGGCAAGCTCCAAGCATCCCTCACTGCCAAGTGCATCAGATGTGCAAAGCAATAGATCACCTTATAGCCCACATCTTCCACTGCCCTTATCATAATTGCACCATTCTCTATCACATAAAAACCTGCATGAATACTCCTATCTAGATGCCAGCCCTACAACATCTTTCATATGGCTGATAGGATAATTACAAAGTGTGGGCACTATCCATCATCTGGGCATGCAGCTCAGCCCACCTAAACCCTGATGTCCTGTCCCCATTAGATCTGTTACCTACTAGGGATGTGAATCGTTTTTTGACGATTTAAAAAAATTGTCCGAGATTTTTTAAATCATCAAAAATCGGTACAGTGCGCGATACAATAGAAATGTTCACGATTTATCATGAAAAATCGTTACTCCCGTTACTGTCCACTAACGGGAGTTATTTGGGGGGAGGGCGGGAAAACCGGCACACCAAAACAACCCCTAAACCCACCCTGACCCTATAAAACTAATCCCTTATCTTCCCCCACCTCCCCCGAACCCCCCCAAAACTTTTTACAAGTACCTGGTGGTCCAGTGGGGGCGCGGGAACCGATCTCCCGCTCTCAGGCCATCGGCGCCATTTGGCTGCCACTCAAAAATGGCGCCGATGGCCCGATTAAAAAAAAACCCACCCGACCCTTTAAAAGATGAACCCCTTAGCTTCTCCCACCCTCCCGATCCCCCCAAAACATTTTTAAATTACCTGGTGCTCTAGTGGTGGTCCCGGGAGCGATCTCCCATTCTCGGGCCATCGGCTGCCAATCATAAAGATGGCGCCGATGGCCCTATGCCCTTACCATGTGACAGGGTATCCGTGCCATTGGCCGGCCCCTGTCACATGGTAGGAGCACTGGCTGGCCGGCGCCATCTTTAAAGATGGCCGCCACCATCGACAAGATGGCCGCCACCTTGTCCACCAGCCCCGCCTTGTCCACCAGCTCCCTTGCTGGTGGACAAGGCGGGGGGCCCATGGAGTAAGGCTGCCTTGCTTGGTCCTACGGCGGGCAGCGGTGGAGACATCACACCGGCTCGGGTATCCAGGGAAGTTTTTCTTGATATGTTAAATAAAAGCTGCGGCCTTATTATACCAACAACAGTTTCTGTGTTATATGTGTATTCAAAACAAATGCATTTGTGTCTAAGGTATGGTAAGGGATCAGAAGGTAGGGGACGACGCCAAGTGGGGGTAGAGTGACGGCTGCTAGTGTTATAGATTTTGGACATTTCTTGTCCTACATGCACCATGTCTCAGGAAGATGGAGAAATGAGCAGGAAGCCCAAATTCCTATCAGGTGAGGTGGACATGCTGGTAAAGCATGTCATGCGGATCCAATATCTGCTGTATGGTCCCCAGTCCAAGAGAGTGGGGGCCTATAGGAACGATCAGGTATAGAAGAGAATCTAGCATGCCATTAACAACGTGTACCATCACAACCACAGCATTGGTGAGCTGATACATAAGTGGCAGGACCTGAGGCGGCTGATGAAGCAAAAGCAGTCCAGAATGGTTGCTGAGGGACCAGGAAGCCACATAACCTTCATCTGAGCAGCTCAGCACTCTGCCTGAAGCTGCTGTTGGAGGAGTTGGCCGCCTAGACACCATGGAACCTCAATGGCAGCAAGGCGAGCATAATATATAGCATAGTGAATTGTGTGTAACCAATACTGGTTTTTTCTGGATTGTATCTGGTTCTCATAATGTTGTCATAGTTAGGTGACACACTAGTGCACTGATATAAGCTCAAGCACTAAAAAGACTCCTTGGTTAGTATATAGGAAACAGTCATTAAAGCTGTCTAGTGATCTCCATCTTACACTTTTATCTGTGAGACACTAAATGCTTCTTACAACTAATACCTTATAAATATTGTGCTTATCTATGGTATAGATAAAGCTTAAGAACATAAGAAATTGTCATACTGGATCAGACCAAGGGTCCATCAAGCCCAGCATCCTATTTCCAACAGAGGCCAAACTAGGCCACAAGAACCTGTCAATTACCCAAACACCAAGAAGAACCCATGCTACTGATGCAATTAATAGCTGTGGCTATTCCCTAAGTAAACTTGATTAATAGCAGTTAATGGACTTCTCCTCCAAGAACCTATCCAAACCTTTTTTGAACCCAGCTACACTAACTGCACTAACCACATCCTCTGGCAACAAATCCCAGAGCTTTATTGTGCGATGAGTGAAAAAGAATTTTCTCCGATTAGTCTTAAATATTTTACTTGAGAACTTCATGGAATGCCCCCTAGTCCTTCTATTATCCGAAAGTGTAAATAACCGATTCACATCTAGCTTAATGGTTACATGTCTAACTATCAATATGCACACAGTATTACCCAAACAGCAGTTTGCAGTCATTTCCTGATCCACCACACAGGACAGGTCTGTGGGACAGCTCTGGCTGTTTTCCACATACAGCTAGAAAGATAGCCTTTACTATTTCATTTCTGCTGCTTCCTATGCTGGTGCTCAGAGGTATTTATTTACCATGATAAAGCTTTCTGTGCTATTTGTGGGGTATTAGACCGTATTCTGACAGGAATAATACAGTTGCAGTTTTCCCGACACAGCAAAACAAAGTACATGTTAAACTGTTGCATAGGCTGTATTCTAAAGGGCAGAAAAAATGTTCTTTGTTGGGGCTATGTCTTCTGTCACTTTCCACATCTAAGTTCACTAAGGGATAGTAAATTTATGTAGGGAGAAAGGACCTTCTTTGCCAAGGATAGAAGTGACATATTGTGTGTGTGTGTGTGTGTGTGTGTGTGTGTGTGTGTGTGCTCCTCCATAGCTCTATGAGAAAGGCACTCTTATAAAGGATGCTGGATTCACTGGATGGATATTTAAAACAAAAGACAGTACCTACAATTATTGGTGTACAAGTACACCTGGGTCACCAGATTTCATCAAGCCATGTTGTGAAGGTTTTTTTTTAATCTCTAGGGAATTGTACCTCAAGCCAGGGTGTGGGAACATGCTTAGCCTCCATGGGGTGGGCTGGGATTATCTAACAGTAACTGCATCCACTACCACAATACCTGGGGTCCATGATGAATCCCAAAGTCCAACCTGCAAGTGTCCTGTGTCCCAGCAGTGGAAACTCCATTAATGGTGTCCTGGTTACTTTCTCTGCTTCTCTCCCTTTCACTCTGCTTCAAAAGATAGGACAGTGTCTCCGAGTCTGTGCTAGACTGGGGACCTAACAAGTGGAGCACACTGAAACTGCTTCTTCTCCTTTGAATTCCTAAATACCCTGTCATAATGCATCCTGGATTAGCCTCTCCTTCTGGCTCTGGGAGTCCCAATTCCAATCTATTTCAGGGGAGGGGGTGATATGGAATGGTATGCCCCTTTATAGCTCTGTACCAAAGGGCTAGGAACTGGGGCCATCTAGAGGAGACCACTGGGGAACTTAACCTAAGGAAAAAAAACTCATAGAATGACATTGTTTGACATTTACCTATTTCATTTTGTAGGGGAACCTGCTGAGTAGCACGCTGGTCCTGCACCTAGAAGCCCACAAAGTCAGGACAGGGAGAGGGAGCCCCTGAGGTACAGCAATGGCACATGGTGGAGCTGGTGGAAGAGAAGTAGGAGGACTCAAGGGCTGATCTCTCAGAGGGTAGCCACAGAACAGCAGTTTGCCTGACCAGGGGCAATGGCCTAAAGATGAGCTGGTGGCCAATGAGGCAAAGAGGCTATTAATACAGCAAAGTGGCAGTTTCTTGGAGGAGATACATGTCTTCCAGGCTTTGGTGAGGCAGGAAGTGCAGGGCCTCTGTGAAACTATCCAGGAAGAGATGCAGGGTATTCAGCAGGCAGTATGGGTCCTTTGCCGGGCCACAGAGTACCAAACTGCAGTGTGGATGGAGATGCTCAGAGGATGCCCCTTCTAGCCGCAGCTACCAGTGGCTCCATGACATTTCATGGGGCCCTGGATGCAGTACCCTCCATCTTACAGTGCACCGTATGCATGGATGGAACATTCCCATGCTGAAAGCTCCCTGTGTCCCAGCCACTTGCACCACTTTGTGCCTGGTGCCACCTCAGCAAGCACAGGGCATCGCTGCACCAACACCACCTGCACCACCTGTCATGCTGCTGCCGCCACCACCACCACCTCCACAGACAGTGCTGCCTCCAGCTGAACCTTTATGCAGCCATAAACTTGAAGTGCCACAAATCTCTTTGCCCTCTGAGGGCACCATGGGCAGTGACAGAACTCCACCGTGCAGGAGCTCTTGTGAGCTTCCTGCAGCCAGAAAAGGAGGCCAGCCAAGGAAGCCATAGTTTCTTTTGTTATCATTTATTTTTGTTTACCTTTTTTGTAAATAAATTCATTCACCTTCTGAAATGCTTTGCACATTTTGGTAAATAAATTCATTCACTTTCTGAAATGTCTTTGCACCAGAGTGCTCTTTTGTTGTTTAGCCTGCCTTGACTCTTATGATGTATCTCCTGCAATTGTGCCTCAGTCAAATCCTCTTCCTCCTGATTTTCTTGCTGTACCTCTGGAGGAGGCATGCATCTGTTGTTGGCAAAGTTATGTAGCATACAGCAGGTAGAAAGATCTCACAGAATTTGGGCTGATGCAATATCTATGCGCAGAAAACGGGCACTCACTGTTGAACGCTTGTTTTCCTAACGCACACCCAGCCTGGGAGTGTGATGCAATATTTAAATTAAGGGTTGCCCAAAAAAGGAGGCACTAGGGAAAATTTGTGGATCACTAGCACCTCCTTGGCATTGGGTGCCCAGGAGAGGTGGTAGCTAAGCAGGTTGGGAAAACGAACACTGAATCTACGAGTGGCAGTTATCTCCCTCTGCCGGAATAGACATGCACAAGATAGTTACAAAGCTTGAACCATGTAGCTCGTGTGCATATATTGGGAATCCAGAACCTTTTTTTTTCAAAAACCTTTTTTTTAACTAAATCTGCTTTATTTAATTTCTCCTACTTAGATTTGCTACGATACTATTAGGAGGAATCACAGAAAGCAGGATTTTTTTTTCAATTCATCTTTGAGTGTGGCATGCTTTACGCCAGCCACAGGCTGTTGTAAAATTTGCTATGTTGGAATGGGTGCATAGGCTGCACAGGAAATTTTTTGCATAATGGGGATTAGCTAATAATTTCATCTACATGGAATTTACATGTGATGAGCGCTATTAGCTACACGGTGATTTGGACGTGCATTTTGGATGCGCTAATCTCCATATTACAATGGGGGGTTATGATTGCACATCTAAAATGCATGTTCAATTGTGTGTTAATATTCAATGCAAAGAGAACATCATAACTAATCACTGTTTGATAGATTGTGATACCTCATAGCATAAAAGGCCTCTCGATTTTTATCAGAGAATGCTCTTTTAGGAAAACAAGTCACATTTCAAGCGTTCACCACATGTTGGTTTTACGCTAAAGAGACTTATGTTTGTCATTGTAATCATAGGTATCACCAATCATACTTACTTTAAGGAAACTTGATAATTTTTTTAAATTTTTTTAAATTTTTAGTAGAATTGGATGTGAACAAATTACTTATCATTGTACGCTTAGCGTGCTGTGACGACCGCTTTTCTGAAACACCGGTAAGAACCCGACACGTCCGTGTTTCGTGTGCTTCTTCAGGGGTTTTAACTTTTACCACGGTGTATTAATAGAAGCCTGTCCCATCACATAAACGCCATTTTGCGCGATCACAGCTTGACAAAGCTTTGTCAAGCTGTGATCGCACACGAAACACGGACGTGTCTTACCGGTGTTTCAGAAAAGCGGTCGTCACAGCACGCTAAGCGTACAATGATAAGTAATTTGTTCACATCCAATTCTACTAAAAATTTAAAAAAATTTAAAAAAATTATCAAGTTTCCTTAAAGTAAGTATGATTGGTGATACCTATGATTACAATGACAAACATAAGTCTCTTTAGCGTAAAACCAACATGTGGTGAACGCTTGAAATGTGACTTGTTTTCCTAAAAGAGCACTCTCTGATAAAAACCGAGAGGCCTTTTATGCTATGAGGTATCACAATCTATCAAACAGTGATTAGTTATGATGTTCTCTTTGCATTGAATATTAATACTACATCATACTTTACACAGTTATCTGTTCGCAATTGTGTGTTAAGCCATACACTAGCCGCTGCACACAGTATTGCATCACCCCCTTTATTTGGTCTGTAAAGAAGACAGCTTTCTGATCTGTCCAGACAGCGGAAATATGTTTTAAATAAGCCAAAGCTTGGAAAGTGGGATTAGTTTAGAGCAGGCAGGCAGCATAAAAACTCAGTCAACCTAAGTATAAAGGAGACATTAGGAAGCATGCCCCTTTGTGCACCCCTTCATGCATCCTTCTGCATCTCTGTGACCTCCTGATATTTATCAACTCTATCCAAAGGCCTACTTCTTCCTGCACCTACTCCTTACCTAATTCTTTTCCCAGTTTTGATTTAATTTCATTTGTCCTCTCCACCATGTGTATACCAATTACTATGGGTAATGGGAAATATGGCAACCTTGCCACCAATCATCAAGGTTCTTGCAGAGATTGTAAGTCGTCTCTGATTACTATTACACCCACATTTCAAGTTTCTACAATACTAATTACCTCTATCTCTCTCATAATTTTCAATGCACAATCCATAAGAAAAATAGTACCAATTATTTATGACCTAATTTCTTCTCATTCCCCAGATGTTGTCATGAGCATTGAAACATGGGTCTTTGAATATGATAATGTAATTTTAAATACTATATGTCCTCTAGGATACACTTCCTTTTCAGAATCTCATCCCAATCATAGAGGAGGAGGTTTGTTGATTATAGTTAAAGCTTCCCTTCAACCTTGTAAGAAAACCTTACCGCTGAACCACACGTATGAACTAATGCTCATCTCTACTACTGCTGCTAACTTCTGTAGTGAATACTGCCCACCCAACTTACTTGCTAATAACCTATCCCCACTTATAGAATCAATAACCATATTGCCAGATAACTTATCTAAAACTATAAACATAAGAGATTTCAACTTACATTTTAACTAAAATCCTCCCTCCCATGATGTTCCTTCTTTCCTTAATATCATGTCTGGCTTAGGCTGGGAACAAATCCTAGACATGCCAACTCATATAAAAGGGTGCACTTTAGACCTCATTTTCTACAATCCCACCTACCTAGATCTTTCTACCCTAACTTATAAAGTCCCTTGGTCGGACCATTTCCTAATATTTGCAAATGGTAAGCTCAAGAGTAGAATTCAGAATTATCTTGCTGTTCCAAAAAAAAAACAACTTATAAAAGAAAACATCATGACCCTGACACTTTTGCAAATGCTCTGCTCCCAAATCTCCCCATGACCCTTGGTAATACCATTGATCAATCTATAAGTACTTGGAGCTCATCTATAACCTGCTATGGAATTCCATTCCAACCTCACTTATAGGGTCATTTATCAAAATGCTATAAGGTGTTTTCGCATGCGTTAAGGGCTTATCGCATGTGAAAAGTGCCATTAACACATGCAATAGCACCATAACCTACGGTGTGGTGCAAATCTGAAAATGGGGAGGAGTGGGCTGGGTTTGTGAAGGCCTATTGCATGGCTTTAGCTACCCCTTTTTCAGTAGTGTTAAGGCTTTATTGTGATGTGTTCTCAAATGCCTGTTTTAGTAGTTTTGAGGAGAGAGAGAGAGAGAGAGAGAAGGACTCTCTACCTGGGTAACATCAAGCTAGGTTGAGAGAACATTGAACAAATATCATCTTTGAGTTAGTTTCTTCACTCCGAGGGTCATCAAATCTTCACAAGAGACCACTGTTCTGTTCGTACGTCTCACTTTGAATGTCAAAGTGGCCCCTAACCCCTCACTAATACCTAAACCTCACCTCGAGTTACTAGGTGGGCCTCCCATAGAGATATAAATACCTGTCTAGTGTTGGGATACCATGGCTAGGCATTCTTTCTCTCTCTCCTTCTCTCTCTTTCTTTCTCTCTTATAGTAAACATAGTCCTCCAGTGGTTGTATACAGGAAATACCACACTTATCTCAAACTGCAAAAAATGTATTGCAATTTGTGGTAACTTAGCTCTTCACATAGGTGTTAGCACAAATTGTGATAAACTGCCTATTACCATAAAACACACCCCTTTTTCAATCACATGCGCTATTTAGTGAATTTTGATAAATCCAGGCCTTAGAGTCATAACAAATCTGAAAGATTTAAGAAAAAATTGAAACCTACTTATTATGCACCTGTGCTTTTGGACCTAATAGCCCAGATTGATGTTCCTGTTCTCCTCTTAGTTTGATAATTTTACTCAATTGTTATATATTTGTGTGCAACTTAATACTTTCCTTTTATTGTATTTTCCTTCCATTTTAATCATTTTATTTTGTTACCATTTAATTTTATAAAATATAGTTCTATGTTTTATTAATTATGCATGTTTTTTTTAGCCTGTAAACCACCTAGTCCAGTATTTTGTGTATAAGCAGTATATAAAAACTTTCAAATACATAAATAAATAATAAATCAGCAAAAATGAAAGTTTGCACTGTCTCACATAAATATATGCCTCACATATATATGCTACGGTATATGCATGTGTATGCACCTAAATGTGCAGCCTCATTGGCATGCGTCCTTATAATATACATCATAGGCACATATGTATGAGGGCTGCCCATGCCCATTGTTCATGCATGCAGAGTTGTGTATGTAAAATACTGTCCCCATGTGCCTGAAACATGTGTGCATATCAATACGATTTTGCACGCACAGGGTTTTAAAAATCTACCAGTATTCTTTATTTCATGTGTTTATGTTTCCTATTTCAGTCTATGACAAATTGAAAAGTTCTGCACTGAGAAAGCTGCAGTGAGACTGGTAAGTATAGAAACCAACTGATCATTGTATGCGTGAGGTAGCAGCTGGGCAGAAGCTGAGGCAGGAGAAGTAAGCAAGTAGATAGGCTGGAAGATGAATCAAGGTGAGGCATTTATTTAACTTGCCTATAGCATCTGCATCAAGTGATGCAGATGCTTCCCAATGAAAAGTATGACTATGTGCAAAGAAACTTCATTTTCTCTGTTGGATTTTAATGAAGAAAGCTTGTCTTTTTAGAAGTTCTCACTGTGATAAAGAGACAGTGGCACTGCTTTCTATCTGTTCACTAGGTGAGGGAAGTGGACTGGAGGAGATACAGAAGAAGTGAACATTGATTTTTTATGTCTCTGACTCTGCACAGTGCACTGGATATCTGCAGATTACAGTGAAGAGAAGCATAGATTTGCCAGTATTCTCAGTTTTCTGAACATTTGTGTGTGTGTGTGTGTGAGACATTTTAGCACACACATTGTGGGCCTCATTTTCTAAAATATCGCAGGCCTGCGATACTTTAGAGAATGGGGGGTGGGGGGGCTGAAACGGGAGGCGGGCCTGCACTAGCCGGCAGCGATCGCACCGTCGCGGTACGATCGCTGCCAGTTTCGCACCCAATAGTGCCACCATAGAAGGTGTAACTATTGGGCGCGAACTCGAACGCGAAAAGGGCCTTACCTTTTCATCGTCCGCGACGTCTTTGTGGAGTCGGCCCTGGTGACACCCTGACTCCTATTCTTCCGGGGCCGACTCCGCCCCCATTTTGGTATCGCATGCGATAAGGGACTTTTCGCGTGTGAACAGCCCCTTATCGCGTGCGATCCAGATGGAAAATGAGGCCCTGTGTGAGATAGCCGTAGAAAGACAAAGACATGGTTTGTGCCACTATCAAGCTGATAATTCTACTTGGCAAGATGATAGTTCTTGCTAATCGCTGACGTGAACTCAGTCTTTCAACTTGATTGAGTGTGAGTGATAGACAGACAGACAGTATTTGAGTGGTACTTGTGAATAGTACTATATCAATAAAATATATTGTGACTTCAGAACCCCAAGTAGCCACTTCTAATTCCATCATGCCACTGAGAGGAAAGGGAAGAGGAGAGAATGGCAGAGACAAAGGTCTGGGTGTTAATCCAGAGTCAGCCCAGCCTGTCAGAAGTATAAGCAGTACTAGTAGCAAAAATTAAAAAGGAAGATCTGCCCTTAAACTTGACTTTTTTTTAGCCATGGAAAGTTAAGAGTGGAAGCCAGTTCAAGCCATAAAAACGTAAAACTCATGAACATGTGCCACCACAGCCTGTTTCTCTCCCTCTTTTTTTGGAACAGGGGCAAAAGGTGAGAGAGCCATCCAAAGTTGGCATTAGCAGGAGAGGGGAAAGCACAGAAGCAGCAGAAGTGCAACATCCAAAACCAGCAGTGCGTTCTCCCATGATTTCTGTTACTGAAATAATGGAGGCAGTATTTTAAAAAACTCATTCAAAGAATGAATTGTGACTTGGATTCACTGAATTAGAAGATATCAAAGAGCTAGTAGCTGAAGAGAATGTGAAAGCTCTATTCAATAGTGTCTTAGCTTCCAGTGAGGAAGTGGGGGTGATAGATGATACTGATAGTATGTCTCAGCCTTTTTCCTCATGCTGTACCCTCAACTTCAACTCCAGTCAGCAGCAGCAGCAGAAGCAGCAGCAACCAAATGTGCAAATAGGAGATCACAAAAGGCATCCAAGGCAGGCAGGTGAAGCATGCATTTCACCAGTGTCATCTGGACCAGATAAAATGTAGTGCACATCTACTTCTCCATGTCAGCACACTAGTGGGAGGCGGCTGAGACAGGGGTACGTAATAGAGATGTGAATCGTGTGCCCGATTGTCTTAACGATCGGGTTCGGCTGGAGGGAGAAAAAAATCTGATCGCTGGAGATGTGAAATGGAATCGGTTCCGATTCATATCGTTAAAGTGAAGCCCGGCCCATTAAAATTGACCCCTTACCTTCCCCCGCCTTTTATTGCTCAGTGATCTGCTGGGCTAGTCCAGGAATGGCCTGCAAGGCTGTGAACTGAGCCGAGTCCATGGAGTTAGCAAACTGTTGGGTTTGTGGCATATTGTGGACCCTTGGACGAAGTGGCGATGACTCCTCCCATGGGGAAGAGCCCCGTGGGGAACCACAATGATTGGCTAGACTCTAGTAAGCAGACCCTGAGGAAAGAAAGCTTTATTATACTGCTGTTGAAGAGTTGAATCTTGCCCAAGGAATGGACAGTGCTGTAGTCCAGCGATAAAACAGTAAGCTCAGACAGTCTCTGCAGAAGATGGTCTCACCCAGATGTAGCAAAGGTCTGGTAGGTTTCTGCAGTGCGGAATAACCCGTGAACCTGAAGGGTGGAAAGAGGAGAGCTGAAGCGTAGTGATACTCACAGAGTAGCAGTGCTGATAACTTCCTTGATAGATGAATGAGGAATGGGACCCGAGGTCCGAGGTGCAGGATACCCTGTGCAGAATAGGTCCTCGAGGAGCGAGTACCTGGGAGAGTTGAGGGTTCCTGAAAGAAAGCAGACAGGACCCCCGAGGAGCGGGTGTCCTTAAAGTTAGGCAGATGAGCCCCAGAGGGCGAGTAGAAGCGAGAGGCACCCGAGGAGCGGGTACCCAGAGCTTCCATAGGAGCGAGATACCCCGGAGGGTAGTGAGGAGTCCAAGCGAGCAGCTTAGAAGCAGTCAGAGTAGCAAAACCAAAGTCCTTGCTAACTCGTTGATTTGGAGCGGAGCAGAGGTTTAAATACCCAGAGGTACTGACGTCATGCGGTGGGGCCGCCCCCGAGGTTCCCGCCATGACGTATTCATAAACATAGGCAGCATGCACGCGCGTGCCCTAGAAGACCTCAGGAAGAAGCATGGTGGACAGGAATGCCCATGCTGGCTCGGAGACGCTAAGGGTTTTGGCAAACAGCAGCGGAGGCAGCCATCCTTCCAAGGCAGGAGGAAAAGGGTAGAAGAGAGGTGAGGCAGAGCGGACGCAGCCGTCTGCGACTGACGGACGCAACAGCGCCTAGGTTAAGGCCACAATGTTGGGACCTTGCCCCCTGGCCTGGCCACAGTGTTGGACCTCGGTCTGAGTCATGGCCCCTGAGTTCAGGGCCCAGTCTTCAGGTGGCTCCGAAGCATCAGTCTTGGGCCAGTTTTCTGGCTTAGGCCTTGGCATCAGCCTTGTGTAGGCTAACGCTGAGGTCGTGGTGACCTAGCGTAGCCTTGGCCTATGCAAGGCTGAGGCATCAGCCTGGGTCTAGATTTCTCCAGATGATCCCCTCTGGGCTGCATAAGTGGTAGCCAGGGGGAATCCTGGCCCTCACATTTTCTGGGTGGGAGGGAGGCCTTGGGAAACCCTGTTTTCATATCTTTTAGCCGTTTTTGAATTAATTTATATATGTTTGATTTGGGGTTTTTTTCACCTGAATGAAAGAAATCAAATATTCCATGAATCAAAATTCATGGGGAAAATCCTCCTGAAAATGAACTGAAAAACAAAAACGTATTTTTCCCTTGTACATCTCTAAAAACCATTGATAAATCGAGCCTTTTCAGCTCTAATTCCTAAGTCTTACCATGAGTCAATATCCAATTAAGATCTTCTTGGATTAATGAGGAATTATCAGATTTATACTGTTTATTAATGGTTTGAGTTTATTTTGCACTGGTACAAATATTGCATGAAATTTATCAACCAAAAAACCTCCAAGCATTATTTCAATGGGGAGAACAGTGACATAATTTTTGTACCATAAAGTATTGAAAACCTTTAAAAAATTAGTTATAATGTTTTAGCATTTAAGGCTACATTTTAAAAAGTCGAATTGGGAAATGCCATATTTTGTATTTTATGTTTCCCAGGAAGTTAAAATTAGTCTAAAATAAACCATTATCTTTGCTAACTATGGTTTGCTATATATTATAGAGACAAGCTTGAAACCCGTCTTGGAACTTGCAGATCTGCAGATAATGTAAACCGGTTTGATTTGTATCTAATGCAAGAAGATCGGTATATAAAAACTAAAAATAAATAAATAAATAAATAATTTGCACTCACATGCCTGGAAAGCTATTTTAAAGGGAAACTCTCCTTGGAGTTTCCCTTTGTAAATGTGAGGGCAGCCAGTATTTCAATATCTTTGGACTTTGCACTTATTTTACAGTAGTTGCAAAGTCAGCACTGGAAATCATGAAATGAAATGAAATCCCTGTTATGTTACCTTCTGGCTCTGCCCTCACCTTAGCCCTACTTTCTGACACAGGTAGGGGAAGGCAATTTTCAGCCCCCGATTTTACTTGGGTTACTGCTTTATTACCTGGGTAAAATATATTGAAAATTGTCAGCTCCCAAAAGCTAGTCAAGAAATGTATTAAGCTAGTCCAATAAAAAAGATATCATTTTAAATGTTTTTATTTGTTAACCTTTATTTCCATGCTTTCATGGGGACTAACACAGCAACCGTACTATTTTATTCTCCACATGTTAATATGATAAATACAAATTTCTCTATAATTTTAATACACTTCAGATTTGATGAAATCTGTTTCTGTTAAATACCCGGTAATGCAGGGGTGGCCATCTCCAGTCCTCAAGAACCACAAACAAACCTGGTTTTCAGAATATCACAATGAATATGCATGAAATAGATTTGCAAGCACTGCCTCCATTGTTTGCAAATCTATGGCATGCATATTCATTGTGGCTCTCTTGAAAACCAGGCCTGCTTGTGATTCTTGAGGACCGGAGTTGGCCTCCCCTACAATAATGGTTCTATCCAAATCTCCTTATCCTGAAATAATTAGATAGCTACAATTTTTAATTAATCATTTTAGACACATTAAATTAGCTAAATAAAGAAAATGAATGATTTAGTTTCTTGTCCTGGATACCTAACATATAAACATTTAACACTTTGAAAATTATCTTCTATTTTATGCACCTAGAGTGTTGTGTGATTGAGTGGTACAATGTCAGTAAAAAGATTAGATACCTAATATTTCTTGAAAATTCTCTCAAAAATTTTAATTATTTAGTGGTGGATTTTTAAACAGGAACTGAGTGCCTGACCAAAGACGTTTTTCCCATTCTGGGCCTCGAGCTAGCTAAATTTTAGCCAGTTAAGTTAACTTTTAGCCACAATCTAGTCATCTAAGTTGCAGCCAAAAATGATCCTAAATCTAGCTGGTCACAATCTAGCCCAGGGGTAGAAAATTCTGGTCCTTAAGTACCACAAACAGGCCCAGAGTTCAGGATATCCACAATGAATATGCATGAGATATATTTGTATACATTGCCTTCCTTCAATGCAAATGTGTCTCATGCATATTCATTATGGATATCCTGAAAACCAGGCCTGTATGTGACACTCAAGGAATAAAATTGTCTAAGGCCTAATCCCTGATCTATCCAGTTAGATTTAAGATACTAAACTTAGCTGGCTAGCACAGAACATCAGCACTAATTGCTTGCATTTTACCTTTGCCCTGACCACACATGCAAATAACCTCCTGTTTTTAAGTGGCTAAATATATCCACTTAGTGGTCTATGAGCTAAATGTTTTCTTTTAGTTTGTGTTTATATGAAAAATGTTTAGCACTTCAGGCTCCTAATGAAACCAAATGGGTAGGTTTAGCTGCACATCTTAGAAAAATGTTTACTCCTGCAAATCCAGTTGCCTGGCTCTGGTGTTGGGTGGCTGGCTTGATCCCTTTGAAAATACTCGCCTAATAGTATACACTTAATATCAGACTTACATGTCCAACTCCAACACTGACAATTTGGCCCCGTAACATAAAATTCCATGAGGAACAGATGCATTACACATTGTTTCAGGTAAAAAAATTGCAGAAGTTTGCCCCCACAATTTTACACATTGAAAACATTGCGATATTTCTGTGAATAAATCTGAAGCAATTTTTGTAGTGCAGCAAACTGTAATATATCTGCCTGTTTTGTGTTTGGAAATTAATTTTTCAAAACCATATAGTAGATTTCTCTAATAGTAGATTCTTACCTTGGGTATAATATTATTTTTCTCTCTCAATATTTCTGGTGTATTTTACATACGCATTTTGTCCTTTCTACCACCTAAGTGAACATTTTACAGTGGCTAAATGTGGATGAATATTCTGCTCACATGCTTATTCTAGTTTTGTCAAACTACTGTCAAAGCAAAAGCCAAACCAACTTGTCCTGAAGGTAATAATGACTTGTTGGAATACGTTGTCTTGAATTATCTTTCAATGGTTTCATAGAGCTTACTGTAGCTCTCTATTGCAAGGTTCTATTTTTCTGTGATATTGTAGAAAGTAATAACCATTTAAGGTGTGATTTTGTTCTAATCATAGAATTTTCTGTCATATAGGAATGGAAATCTTAAACTACTCTTTCTCCTTTTAGAAAACAAGCCATTCTCCAGCAAGAAAAAAATATGCTTCACACAGAATTTATACAGGATGAGATATTCATTCCACAAGTGGCGTAAGACCTTTAAAAGACCTTTATCTACCTCACAGAATAAATTTGATATGCCTTGCAAACCGTTATGTGAACTCTTCCTTTGAGCATGCTGATATAACTCTTTTCTTTTAAATGTTAACACCATAATTTCCATTCAGATGATTGCTCCACAAAATATGTTGATTAACCTGTTTTTATATATTATTGTATGTCAGATTTTAATAAGTTAAAATTCTTTTAATAGTCATTTTATGTATCTAATAAATCAATGAAACTTACAAACATTCTTAAATTGACTGGAGTCTATATTCTGTTGGAAGAATTGTTAAAGTTGCTTAACATTTTACAGTAGATTGCAGATAAAGACCGATTGTCCTGCCTAGCCTGCCCAGTATGCATTTCAGTTTCCAGTTGTAGCAGCTTGGCTACTTCTGGAATATCACTCCTGAATGAAATCATTTTTGTTGTTTTCCATCCTGAATAGAAAAATATATAAGTTCTCATACTTAATGTACCCTCTAACCCCATCCCCTCCCCTACCTGATACTAGGGATGTGAATCGTTTTTTGACGATTTAAAATATCGTCCGATATATTTTAAATCGTCAAAAATCGTTAGAGCCGCGATACAATAACAATTCCCCTGATTTATCGTCAAAAAATCATAAATTGGGGGAAGGGGAAGGGGGAGGGGAAGGGGGAGGGCGGGAAAACCAGCACACTAAAACAACCCTAAAACCCACCCCAACCCTTTAAAATAAATCCCCCACCCTCCCGAACCCCCCAAAATGCCTTAAATTACCTGGGGTCCAGAGGAAGGGTCCCGGTGTGATCTTTTACTCTCGGACCTCCGGTGCTTGTAGAAATGGCGCCGGCGCTACCTTTCGTTTTTCCGTACGGAAAAACGATTCACGGCAGGAGATCGCTCCCGGACCCCCGCTGGACCCCCAGGGACTTTTGGCCAGCTTGGGGGGGCCTCCTGACCCCCACAAGACTTGCCAGAAGTCCAGCGGGGGTCCGGAACGACCTCCTGCAGTCGAATTGTGTTGTCTACGGCCGGCGCCATTTTGCGCCGCCATTTTGCGCAAAATGGCACCGGCCGTAGACAACACGATTCGACTGCAGGAGGTCGTTCCGGACCCCCGCTGGACTTTTGGCAAGTCTTGTGGGGGTCAGGAGGCCCCCCCAAGCTGGCCAAAAGTCCCTGGGGGTCCAGTGGGGGTCCGGGAAGCGATCTCCTGCCGCAAATCGTTTTATGGCTGGCGCCATTTTCCGTATGGAAAAAAGATTCGCATGCAGGAAGTCGTTCCCGGACCCCCGCTGGACTTTTGGCAAGTCTTGTGGGGGTCAGGAGGCCCCCCCAAGCTGGCCAAAAGTTCCTGGGGGTCCGGGAGCGATCTCCTACGCTCCTGACCTCGGGGGACAAAAAACAAAATGGCGCCGGCGCTACCTTTGACCTGTCATATGACAAGGCAAAGGTAGCGCCGGCGCCATTTCTACAAGCACCGGATGTCCGAGAGTAAAAGATCACACCGGGACCCTTCCTCTGGACCCCAGGTAATTTAAGGCATTTTGGGGGGGTTCGGGAGGGTGGGGGATTTATTTTAAAGGGTCGGGGTGGGTTTTAGGGTTGTTTTAGTGTGCCGGTTTTCCCGCCCTCCCCCCCACTGGACCCCAGGTAATTTAAGGCATTTGGGGGGGGGATTTGGGGGTGGGGTTTGGGAGGGTGGGGGATTTATTTTAAAGGGTCGGGGTGGGTTTTAGGGATGTTTTAGTGTGCCGGTTTTCGATTTACACAATTTTCACGATTTTCACGATATTTAAAAAACCCAAACGGCGACGATCCGATTCCCTCCCCCTCCCAGCCGAAATCGATCGTTAAGATGATCGATCACACGATTCACATCTCTACCTGATACCTCTACTCATATCTTACCACTGTTTAAATAATCTAAATAGTAATCAAAACTACTGCGACTGCTACCATTCATCTGGTCTCTTCGGCCTGGATTCTTCCAGGTGGTGCTATTCGGCGTGCTACTGGCGACAATAAGGTTACTAACCTTATCACCGCCAGCGAATACATCGCCGAGTCTGCCCCCTTGCCGCCCCATCTCCTCCCCTGGCTGCCTCGACTCCGCCCCCAGCATGCTATCACATGCGGAAGGGCCTTTTCGCGTGCAATAGAGGCTTATCACACATGATAAGCCTTTGAAAATGACCTCCTTAGTGCTGCATAGTACCCAAATACCACCAACCTGCCAGCTTTGACCCTTTTGGTTTCTGATGAGCTGTTCCAATGTGGCATTCTTGTGGCCAGCGGTATTGTTAGTTAAGCGTTCTTTATCTACTCCTGTTGTTGTTTTGTTTTTTTATTACCTTGCTGTACAGCACATGGATTAAATTCATTACATTTATATTTCCAGGTACAATAAATAATACTGACCCTTGAAAAATGTATATCTTAAAGGATAAACTTGTTATTTCTTAAATGCATTCCTTGTGGCATAGCTGAGCCAACTATAGCTTTCCCATAACACATACATACTCTGGACTCTGGTTCTTCTTACATAAAACTTTTTTTTTCTACAAGCAACATACTTGGCTTATTTTCAGCCAACTTTACACTCAGCATTTACCTTTAGGACAGAGATGTTTCAGAAGCTGCCTTCTCCTGGATACATGGGGGCTTGTCTATTCCCAGCTAGGCCCAAATTCTTATTCCTTTTCACTGGGACCCCACCCACAGAGCTATTCTAGCTTTTAAGATGGACATGCTAGATGCCTAGTCTGGCACTGGTTAAGGAGGGTTTTCAGGGATACTCCTTTACATATCCTCCTACTCAGCTCAGACCTATTGGGTCGAGAATCCTTACTCCCCCTGGATATCTTCCAGGAAAGTAACTTTTCTCCCCCCCCCCCCCGCGGGTCTACAGGTCTTTTTTGTTTTCTCTAACATTCCCCAGAGATCTTGCCGTTAACTCTAGGGTGAGGGTGACAATATTACTATTCCCCATTCTCACTAGGGCTACCCTTAAACATGTGCTAATTACCAAAACCAAACCCTGGACTTTTTCCTCAGTGTTCTCCACTCACTCAGCCTACCTCAGTTCACTTAAACATGACCCCCCCCCCCCCCCGGCCCTATCTAAACCCCCCCCTACCTTTGTTGGCAGATTTACGCCTGTTTTCCACAGGCGTAAATCTCCGATTTTGGAGCGGCCTTGGAGGGAACGGAGGCAGGCTGCGCGGCTCGGCCCATGCAGGCTGCCGATTTTGATCAGCCTTGTGCACGCCGACCCCTGATTTTAATGGATACGCACGGCTACGCGCGTATCTATTGAAATCCCGCGTACTCTTGTTCGCGTGTGTGCAACTTTATAAAATGTACCCCAAAGCGTGTTTTATTAAAACAAATCATACATTCTGTTAGAGTTATTTATATATGCAATTAAAACTGTGAAACGTAGAAAAAGGACAAGATCTTTAACTTTTTGCAAATAGTCTTTATTACGAAACTATGTTACCGGATCTTAATGGCACTTCTATAGATAGTATTAACTTATACATTTTCCAAAGATGTATATATGTGCCTCACTGTTAACCATTGTGATGGTATACTACTTAACTAGGGTATAGAAAAGATTTTAAATAATTTTTTTTTTTTTTAATATTTGTGTAAATACAAACCCTACCCCCAATCTGTCTTATGGAATGTCTCTGCTCAGCCTAGGTAAACTTACATTCACAGTTTTACCTGTGGGAATGCCATTGAAAATTAAGTTCCCCATTTGGAAAATGTCACAAATAATGGTTAGTAGTAATTTTTTCTGACTCATGCTGTGAACATGATATTATTTGTTATATTTGTTATATAAACGAGTCAGATACCAAATGATGACATTTGCAACATATTTAACAGAATTTCTGCTCTTGGCTTAGATGATAAATTTCAGTACAGTGTCTTAAATAATTTAAGACAGAAAAATGTTTCTTATTTTTACATAGGATTTTTACACAGAATTTGCTTTACATAATTTCAAAATATTAAAAAGAAAACATTGATGAGAGCTTTGCTTTAGATGCCATTAACTAAAATAACATTTTTTAGTAGTCACTGAACATAAATAAATGAACTAGTAGTTCTACTCCTCATAATAATGCAAAAATATTGAGTAATTCCATTCCAATTATGCATCTTCTGAGTCACAAGAGAGCAATATTTACTGTACTAACAAGGATTTTTGTGACTATAATCTGATCTATGGATATAACGTAAAGACATTTTCAAAATTTGGTTGTGTTAAAAGAGCATTAGTATAGTTAATAATCATTAATTAAGTGCTACTACAATAAACTTTCTAGAAGCAAAGGGCATCAAACACAATTATAATTCTATATAGAGAACAGCAACTAATGCATAAATAACAAATATAAGTAGATGTAAAAATTTAATAAAAATAAAACGAGCTGTTAAATCTTATTGTGATTATAATAGGACCCCCTAGCCAGTTACTTCTGTGTTCCCTGAAGGGAAGTTCTTAATTCTGACACATTTCTCCCAATTAAACTGAGTTTCTTAGGCTATTATTTAACAATGGAAATATAGCTTCTCCAGCCTTTTCTAATTGCAGCAACCTGAGTAAATCAGAGGGAGGGTAATTTTAAAAGCCATTTCCAAGGGTAAAGCAGTGCTTTACCTATGAAAATGGGCTTTTGCAAAACTGTCCACCAAATTAGCAATATGTAATGGGTTTTATATTTTGTTTTGTCAAGCTTTGATTTTATTTGTATGTGCATAGAGAGGATAACTTTCAAATAACTCCACATTGCCCCATATATATGCATACATGGCTGCATGGGGATCTGCAACTGTATTTAATAACCTGCACATTTGAGGTGTGTGCAAATTATAAAATATGAGTATGTTTATCCCAAACATACGCATATAGGGGTAGATTTTAAAAGGTGCTTGCGGGCATACATATGCGTGCGCTACCCGGCGTGCGCACATGTACGCCCGATTTTATAACATGCGCGCGCAGGCATGTGCATGTTATAAAATCAGGGGTCGGCGCGTGCAAGGGGGTGCACAATTGTGCACCTTGTGCGCGCCGAGCCGAGCTGCCTTCCCCCGTTACCCCTAGTCTGATCTTCCCACCCCTTCCCCTAACCTTCCCCCCCCCCAGCCCTACGCTAATCCCCCCCTGACTTTCGTCTTACCTTTTGCGCCTGCTGGCAGCCTGCTGGCACACGATCCTGCGACACAGCAGCAATGGCCGCTATGTCAGAGGCCACTGGCCCTTTCCCCGCTCTGCCCCCGGACCCCCCACCCACGCCCCACCCCGGACCGCCCCTTTAGTAAAGCCCAAGGACTTACACGCATCCTGGGGCTTTACAAACGTCGCCGGGCCTTTTTAAAATAGGCCCAGTACGCGTAACCCCCTCTATGCGCGTAAATCTTTGAAAATCCATCCTATATTTTATGGTTACCCACAAATACCTGTAACATCTTGAAAACATTTTTCAAAGTATTGAAAACATTTAATTTTCTTACCTATTTTAAAAATATACGTTTATATTTTACACGTGAAAAAAATCATGACTTACTTGTGTAAAACCCTGTTCATGTATAGAAGTCAATATATTTTAAAACATACGAGCGGAATTGTAATTAACAGTTTGCCAACACTTCTACCAGTTCACCAAGATCCTTCTAGTTCTCCACTCTGCACTCTTTCCTGTTCACCCAGACCTCTCATCCAATCAAGGGTAAACAACAGACGAGTCTGATATCAATTGCACAAAATAATTAGCAGATGTAAAATTACGCTAATAAGTTGACAAATGTACACACATAAGTCTCTTATAAAATATTAACTTGCATTTATAGCTCCCGGCCCTACCCTGGAACACCACTAGACCACTTAATTTTTTGCGTGTATATGTGAACATGAGACCGAAAACACTTTGTTGTTTATAAATAACATATACACAAGTAAAAGCTACTTACGCACATTTATGCTAATTTAATGTGCAGAAATGATTTGAAAATTCTACCCATATGAATATTTTTGCTATGATTGCTTATGAATGCTACTCTGTTCCCTACTGGGAGCAAGCATTTCGATCTTGCAGGTTAGAAATGCTCATAAATAAACAAACAAATAAATAAATCCTGTGCTCCTACCATGTGACAGGGGCCGGCCAATGGCACGGATACCCTGTCACATGGTAAGGGCAAAGGGCCATCGGTGCCATTTTGATTAGTGGCAGCCGACGGCCCGAGAGTGGGAGATGGCTCCCGGGACCCCCACTGGACCACCAGGTACTTGTAAAATGTTTTTGGGGGGTTTGGGAGGGTGGGGGAAGCTAAGGGAACAGTTTTAAAGGCTCAGGTTGGGTTTAGGGATTGTTTTGGTGTGCCGTTTTTCCCACCCTCCCCCAAAACAATAAGAGAACCCCAGGAACAAAATCGTGGGGTTCTCTTATCGAGAGCCTCCAATTTCTGACGATTTTGAAAATATCGTCCGATATTTTCAATCGTCCGTAGCCTGATTCCCATCCCTACTGCTAACTACATAATCCTCTGGCATGCCCAGCAATGAGGCTCATGGAGGAAATATTCACTCCCTGTATTTCTCCACTGTTCCTGCCTGCATACCAAATGCTCCCATGGGCCTCAACCCTCTCCCTGTGGGATCAGTGGCTCAGGCTCTGGTGCAGGGATTTCCCTAGGAAGGGTTGGAACTTCCTTTACCTGTTCTTCTGTTTTGTTGCTGTTCTTCTTCTTGTTGTTGTCTTTGGTGACCCTTCTGAAGCATCCAGTATCCCCCAACAAGTAAACTTGCTATAAACATTATGGATTTACGAAGACAGGCCAGGTAAGAACAGGTGTTTTTATTGACCCAGGAGGGCCTTGTAGGCATGTCTAATAGAAGGCCTCATTTTATCATGTGTGACAATAGCCATAGTAATAGCCGTGATCCGCAATAAAGGTTGCAGGTACACAATAAAAACTTTTTTCCCTTGTACTGCAAAAAAAGTGTAGTTATTTCTGATGTTAAATCATGCACATTGTGTTGCGCTTTTTATTGTGGGAGCAAGGTGTGTTAGACCCCATTTAATGTGCATTTGGGCCCTAATGCACTTTGATAAGGTTTTAATGATCCAAAGACAATGACAAACCTTTTCCGTAGGAAAAAAATCAGCAGAACCAGGGGTCACGATTTGAAGCTCCAGGGAGGAAGATTCAGAACCAATGTCAGGAAGTATTTCTTCACGGAGAGGGTGGTGGATGCCTGGAATGCCCTTCCAGAGGAAGTGGTGAATACCAGAACTGTGAAGGACTTCAAAGGGGCTTGGGATAAACACTGTGGATCCATAAAGTCAAGAGGCCGTCAATGAAGAGTGGGTGGCTCACCAGAATGACAGCTACTGCCTGGAGATAATACCCTTATTCAATAAACATACACATGGTTACTGTGACTCCAACATCGCTCTAAGCTTCAACAGCAAGAGGAAATGTGGAAAAAAGGATTTGCACTCACAAAGCGGGGAGTAGCTGGCTTGTTACGGCGGTTACTACCCCAAACCAAATAAGCCTGATACTTCACTTTCAATGCATATCCAGCATAGCTCTCTGCTTCAATGGCAGGGGAGAAGAAAAACTGATACTTCATGCATATCCAGCATAGCTCTCTGCTTCAATGGCAGGGGAGAAGAAAAACTGATACTTCATGCATATCCAGCATAGCTCTCTGCTTCAACGGCAGGGGAGAAGAAAACCTGATACTTCACGCATATCCAGCATAGCTCTCTGCTTCAACGGCAGGGGAGAAGAAAAACTGATACTTCACGCATAACCAGCACAGCTCTCTGCTTCAACAGCAGGGGAGAAGAAAAACTGATACTTCACGCATATCCAGCATAGCTCTCTGCTTCAACGGCAGGAGAAAAGAAAAACTGATACTTCACGCATATCCAGCATAGCTCTCTGCTTCGGCAGGGGAGAAGAAAAACTGATACTTCACGCATATCCAACATAGGTCCCTGCTCCAACGGCAGGGGAGAAGAAAAACAACCATTAAGGGCTGAATAACATAGTCTGGGTAAAACAAATAAGCATGGGTGTAGCTTGCTTATTGCCGTGGTTACTACCCCTACTACCCCAGCTTGATATTTCACTTGGATGCAGCTCCATCACTGCTCTCTACATTAATGGTGGGGGTGGAAGGGAAATAGAACCAAAGGGCTAAGAGAAACAGATAAGTATGAGAAAAAAATGTGTGAAGCTTGCTGGGCAGACTGGATGGGCCGTCATTTCTATATTTCTATGTTTCTAACTATGACCCTATAAGTAAGATATCCAGATAATTAACAAAAATTGCTGCTTAGCTGGATAATTAACATTAGAAGACATTCAGTTATCTTGTTTGGCTTGATAAGTAGCGCTTTGTAAGACTTGTGTGGATAAGTGACGCACTTCTTCTGTGCAAATGTATTTGTACTTCTAATTTTAAACATTTACACATAGAGCTTTCATGCACATATTTTTCGTATCATTTGTCAGCTTTTACATGCACAAGTCTGTGAATTTTAAAACTTGCACGTGTGAAAGAAATTTCTAGTTTTACCATTTTGGTCACCAATTGGCTGAGTCTATATTTAGATCATCAAGACCCACCTGGGTCTTCAGCCTGATTGCCCCCAGTTTACCCACACTCCTCACCCAGTCAGTATTTGGCAATAAAGACTTTTATTCTCAAGTCAGATATTTAGCACATTAAAAAATAAATGCAGGTAACACACTTATGTGCGTTACTTTGGCAGGTTCTAAAGTAGCAACTTATATGCCTAAATGTTGGCCCCGCCCAGGAAAACCCTTGATTCACCTCTTTTTTACAGACACAATTTTGCTCATGCATTCTTACTTACATGTGTGTGTTTGGGTTTATAAAATAATACAGGCAAGCACATACTAATTTTCACATGCAAATGCAAATTTTACACACACAAATTTTGTAAATATGCCTTAAACTCATAAATTCCTTGATGTGCGCATGTTTTAAAGTGTACCAATATACACAAGTCAGTCTTTATATTTGTGGATATATTTTTAAAATAGGTATGAAATCTATACATTTTTGATGCATTGATAAACGTTCTATCAATCCATTGCATACATTTGCACATAAGACTACATGCACACATATGTATCAGGGTAGGGATACAAGTATTTTATAAAATGTGTTTATATTGTTGCGGATGGAGAAAATCCGGATGTTGATCCTTAGGCCGACCGACCCGAAGAAGCAGTCGGTAGGCAGAACTCCCACTGGGCAATTGGAGCTTCACCTGGAAACCCGTGACTCCTCCAGAGGAGCTGTGGGAGCCCGGGTTGCTAGGACTTAGGAGTCTTCGCCCTGGAAGCCCGAGGTCCCCCCAGGAGGAGCCCGTAGGGACCCGGACCACTGGGACTTAGGCGGAAACGAAGAAACCCAGGAGTGGAATCCGAACTGGAGTCTGGGCAGGCGGCGAGCAAGCAGCAGTCGGGGTCACGAACCGGGATCAAGGCAGGCGAAGACAACAGGAGTCGAAGTCACGGACCGGAGTCAAGGCAGGCTGAAGACAAGCAGGAGTCGAAGTCACGGACCGGAGTCAAGGCAGGCTGAAGACAAGCAGGAGTCGAAGTCACGGACCGGAGTCAAGGCAGGCTGAAGACAAGCAGGAGTCGAAGTCACGGACCGGAGTCAAGGCAGGCTGAAGACAAGCGTGGTCAAGCTATCCGAGGTCAAGGCAGGAGACAGGCAAGCAGGGTCAGGCAAAGCAGAGTCAGGCAGGAAACAGGCAATCCAGGAACGCAACTCAGAGCTACCAAAGGCAGTGAACCTCGTTGCAAGGCAAGGAAGGCTGGGAACTGCAGGGCTTAAATAGCCCTGCAGCGTCTGACGTCAGGAAAGGGAGGAGCCGTGTTTTCCCGCGCTGGTCCCTTCAAAAGCAGGGCTCAGCCGCGCGCGCGCGCCTGGGGGCGGAGCTAGCCGCGAGAGGACGCCAGCGGCAGAGAGGGAGCTGGCGCGTGGCGCAGGAAGGCCCTGCAGGCCCGCGCGGGGTCGGGACGGCAGGCGGAAGCTGCGGCCGGGGTCCCGAGTCCACGGAACGCGGTAGCTCTCCGGGGCCCGAAAAGAAGGTAAGGCCTCGGGCGCCACCGTGGCGACCGAGACCGCAACATATATCATATGCATAGATAAGCTTACGGAAATATATGTGCACATATTCCACCACCTGCATTTGTATGATGGTTATGCCCTGAAAGAAACATTCCATATAAAAATTATGGCAATACTAGCCTCCTTGATATGGTTTCTTTAAAGTTCTCTTTCCACTTTGAGAAATTATAGTAGCCAAGAGCATCCAAAGAACTTTAATGAAATGAAGCCATAGTGATTCGCAGCTTCCTGAGCACCCAATGATTTCAGGGCTCAGAGGGTCCTCATTAGAGAACTGGTTATGTTGTTTTGGACATTTAGATATAAGGAAGCCATAAAGGAGGTTCAACCTTAGCACAGGTTAACTCTCACCAAATGAGCACTGTTTTGGGTTGGAGAGATGGCATATTATGTATTTATATGTCCTAAAGAACATACATTAATTGATTGTAACACTGGAGAATGTTATGGGGGATATGTTAGATTTTTGGGGGTCATAGGAAAAAGGATTGGAACTCATTTTTAGTCAAGCAAGCCAAGGGCATAGAGGAAAGAAAGACTATTGGTTTGATTGACTCCAGAAAAACAGTACCACTATTTGCATGGCATTATGCAAAGAATACTGAACTGAATTATAAACTTAAAGGGTCTCATTTTCAAAAGCATTTGCACACTTAAAACTGGGTTTTACACATGTAAATGCACTTTACCCATGTAAGTGGGCTTTTGAAAATTGCTACAATAGTATGTTATTTACATTTATGTGCATAGCTACTTTGAAAATTCACCTGATAAGGTGTATCACAAAATAAAGCTGTATCCCACCATGATGGTAATAGGATCACATTACATATATGGTATAGTAATCCAGATGATGTTCATTTTATCATTTTCTGTAGCAATTACCTAGGATTTTCCTAAATTTAATTACCTTATTCGAGAGAATGCAAATCAAGGGAACAAGGTCATTTCTATTTTTTTTTCTTACAGAAAAACCTTACTGGGGTTTTCTCTTCATAGGCTAAAGTCTATAGGAAAGGAAGGAAAGAAAATTCAAACAGAAAAAGAAAAAAATGAAGCTAAGAAGAACCAAAATATTGACAAAATACAAGCTATTTTGTCTTCATATGGGAACAATAAGATATCCTGAAGCAGCCAACCATCTTCTGATAATGAAGCCTAGAAGAATCAGGTGTCTAAAGGAATAGGGAAAATACAATCTGAGAAACAAATCCAAGAATTAGACAGGTAGAATTGGGGTGGTAGACTCTTACAGTCAATATTTTGGGTAGGAAAAACTAAAAGACTCTACCCTACAAAATGCACACGTGGAAACAAGTAGTAGAGGGAAAAATGCCTATAATAGACAAGGATACATAGCAGAAACCAGATTTTTTAAAAAGAGTGACTTGTAGTATTGGAAGGAAAAATCCAGGTACAGTAAGTAGTTGCTAATGCCATACCAGGAAAGAAGAGGGGTCATAGATGTTGCTCACAGTCATCTATGTGGGGAACGTCTAGGTGATGAATAGATGGGATTGGCCTGGAACATATGAGGATATTTAGAGGTACTACCAACCCTGGCCTGAAAAACTATTGACAACACCCCAGACACAGTTTAGGGCTGTATTAATCCTGCTCCATATCATTTAACAATCTTTTAAAAGGATTATTATATACCTTGTGAGACCTCAGGAAAAACTGGCCAGCAGACACGAATACATTCCGGTTATCATAGATTATGCCACTATTCAGTGACTATGCTTCTGTGCAATACTAGTACTAGAGCCATCATCAAAGAATTAGAATAAGACTTCTTCAGGATGGGAAATCCCTAAGATTCCTTTTGGACTGGATATAATCTATTTGAATCTAAATTAAAGAAAAAAAGATCTCTATATGTTTCAAGATTCAAACTATTATAACCTTTGTTTAAGATTTAAAGATGGATGAACTCATTCAATGAACATAAGAATTAGGGGTGGGAAGAAGAAAACTTTTTGTTTTGTTTTTCATTTCATTTCAGGGTGTTTGATTTTCCATGAATTTTGTTTCTTCAATTGTTAAACAACTATCCCCCTCCAAAAATGGGAAAAAAAAGAATTGGGGCTTCCAAAGACCTCCCAAGCCCCCCACCCATCCCCTTCTACCTGAAAAAATGCAAGGGCCAGGACACTCTCCAGTCTGACTTACTGATAGGCCAAAATCACAGAGATTTTGTGCGGCCTAGCCCAATGCAAGGTGGAGGCTTCAGTCTGGACCTAAGCATTGGGATGGTCCCAACAGCTAGGCCCAGGCTGAAGCTTCAGCTGTGGTAAGCCTAGGCCACAGTAGGCCATGACCTCAGCCTATGCCCTAGGCAAGGCTAATGATTTAAGGCCAGGTCCTGATGCTTGGCCTGGGCGGGCTCCAGCCTCAGGCATGACTGCACAACCCAGCATGGAGATTAGGTTCCGATGCCGTGACTTTGGCCCAGAACCAAGCCCAATTCTGTAACCTGACACAAAGGCAGGGTCGACGCCTGAGCCTCAGCCTAGATGGGGGCCGTAGTCAGGCTCAATGCCACTACCCAGTCCAGAGACCTGGTCAAAATGCTGGGGCCTTGGCCCGGACTGAGCTGAATGTGGGGACTTGACCTGAAGGCAAAGCCCAATGCCTGGGCCTCAGCCTAGGCCTGAAGCTACGACCCAACCCAGAAGCCAGGTCCCGGCATTGGGGCCTAGGCTTGGGCCCAGGAATGATGTTGGGACTTGACCTGGAGGCTGGGTCTGATGCCTGAGCCATAGACTAGGTTGAAGCCCAGTTCTAGGCCCAATGCTGCAACCCTGTCCAGAGACCGGGTCTTGATGCTAGGGCCTAGGCCCAGACCCAGGACTGATGCTGGGACCTGATCTGGAGGCCAGTGCCAATAGCAGGACCTCAGCCCAGGGCCAGGCTCAGGCCTAGGCCTTGGAGTTGAGTCCTGGGAGTTCCTCTTCTTTATTTTCTTTCTTCGGTGCTTGAAAGCCAAATGACACCTTCCACTGAGGTAGTATAGGAGTTAACTCCGGCACATAAACCCCAGCAGATGGTACCATTCTGATGTATATCAATTCTGTACAATGAGGTACATCAAAATGGCACTGTCTGCTAGGGGTGAATGCTCCAGAGTTAACTCTGGCGTGACCCCAGCAGATGGTGTCATTTGGCTTTCAAGTGCCAAAGAAAAAAGACAAAGAAGAGAAGCTCCAAGGTCCGAACTCTAAGGCTGTCTGACACTGGGTGAGGCCCAGGTGCTGGGAACTATCCTCAGGGCTGAGGCTTGGTTTGGATGGAGACTCCATCTTTGGGACCGGCCTCCAGGTCAGGTTATGGCATTGGGTCTCGGCCCTGGCCTTGGCCTAGACTGAGGCCCCAGCATTGAGACTTGGCATCAGATTCGGGTCATGGCATCCAGCCTGAGTCTGAACCAAGGCACGTTTTAGGACCCAGTCTTTGGACTAGGTCATATATTCAGGCCTGGGCTTGGATCCTGACTTAGGCCAAGGCCTAGGCATTGGGACCCAACCTCCAGGTCAGGTCGCAGTGTTGGGCCCGACTGTGCTGAAGCCCTGGCATCGGGATCCGGCTTCCCGTTCAGGTCACAGCATTGGTCCTTGGCCCTGGTCCAGTCCCCAGCATCCAGACCCAGTTTCTGAGTTGGGTTGCAGCATTGGGCCTTGGCCTAGGCCCCTGGCTAGGCTGAAGCTTTGGCTTTGGGATCCAGCCTTTGGGTCAAGTGATGGCATCAGGCATGCATGCAACCCAGCATCAGGACCCAGTCTCCAGACTGGGTCATGGCATTGGGCCTGGTCTCAGGCCCCTGCTTAGACCAAGGCCCAGGCATCATAACCTGGCCTCCAGGTCATGTCTTGGCATCAGGAATGTGCCTGGGCCTGGACTGTGATGCTGGATCCTGGATCAGGTATGTTTCTTGCATTTTTGCGGTCCTGGTTAAGGCCCCGGTATTAGGCCTGTGCCTCAGTGGAGTTCCCGGTGTCATACTCGGTCCTAGGCCATGTTTGTGTATTGGGCTATGTCCTATGTATAAGTGAGGTCCCAGCCTCGAGCCTAGGCCTAGATCCAGTCCCAGGCCCCAGTATCACACTTTGTTCTAGTCTAAGGCCATTGCATTGGGTCTTGGCCTATTCCATAGGTGAGGCCTCGGCTGGATCCTGGGCCTAGGCCTGATGGATCAACTTTGTTTTCAAAACAAAATGTGGAAACCATCAAAATGTCATTGGATTTTCAATCATTTTGTCTTTGATGACAAAATGAAATGAAATAGGACATTTTGTCTAATTTCTTATTTCGTTTCTCCAAATGCCCATCACTAATAAGCATATAACTAATGCTTCATTCAGAGCTTTAAAAGCATGCTCCACTAGGAAGGGAAAACAATATTATGTTATCAACCCTGCTGTTTGTGGTCTGATAAGTCTCCAGAGTCCTACTGGATTTTATCCCTGAAAATTATTATGGTATCCTAGATTTGACAAGAAAAGAATAGCAATAGCCCACTGGAGTAAAATTCTCCTGAAATATATATAAAACATGAATAATAACATTAGAAAGATCACACTCATTGTGAGAGAACACATGAATCAATCCTGGGACAGGAAGATCTGCTATTATGACAATGGACTTTCAGAAGAAAATGTAAATGGAAGCTGAGTGATGGACTTAACTCCAATAATTAAAATAAAAGTTTTGGCAAGATGACAAAGACACTATAAAATTTTAGAAACCATTGAGGAAGTCAACTATAAAATATGGCAACCTGATAGAAGGAAGAAAAAAAACAAACCAAATATATCATCTTCCCCACCCTTAACCCATATAGTAAATGAAACCCCATCTTTTCTGTCCACAAGTCCAAATTACACCCAAGCAAAACCCACATTACAAGAGACCAGAGATCTGTTTGAGAATAGAGATGTGTTTTGATGATTTCTGGAAAAACGCTGCTGATTCAACAAAAATTAATAATGGATCCCTGAGTCATTATGAATATTTTATTGAAAAGGCTTGGAGTAAAAAATCTGAACATTAGTGACCGGGATGTTGGAAATAGGCATAATAGAAGAGTCTTACAGCAAGTGGTCAATCCAAGTAGTACTGGTCCTAAAATCTGTTGGCAAGAAATTATTTCAGGCAGGTAAATATATCAAGATTCAGTGTATAACCATTAAACCATTGCCTAGATTGAATAAACTGATTGAAATATTAGGAGAGGCCAAGTAAATCACTACTTAAGCCTTAGAAAATATCTTGTTAGATATATCCAAGGAAATAATGTCCTATAGGATACTAGAAAGGATATTTTAGTATATGTGCCCAATTTGGTCTCCATAGTGTACCAGTCACCTTCTAATAACTAATACTTCTATCTACCTAGGGTTCCAATGTAGTAAACTGTGGATGGATCTAAAGGAATGACCCAGTAATGTTAACAATTTTATTATGATATGGTTCATTTTACATAATATAAAAATGGAATTGTCCCAAATTCCATACATATATCTATATATCTATATCTATCTCTCTCTCTCTATATATATATATATATATGTGCGTGTATGTAATTTGTTTATACAGTTATATTATATGAACATAGGTCATGAACTTATTTATCTTATTCTTCAGCTCATTACCTATATTGCATACTTTTTTGTTTGCATTCAGGAATGCAACATATTACACTAAAAGTACCAATAGCATAAATTTATGTCATATTTTATTGCATGTTATCAAATTTGAAAATACAAATTAGATTTAATAGCATTCCTCTACATGACATACTCAGCCACCTTGGAAGGATGCAAGCTACATTAGACAGCTTCAAATAAGCAGGACTGAACACAAATCCTATAAAATGTACCATTGGACTGAGGCCCAATACTGGATATGTCAGGGGAAGAAGTAAAATAAAACCTCAACTCAGCAAAATATAAGCCATTCTAGAACTGTCCCCAACCTCTGATAAAAATGAAGTCAGGGTATTTTTAGAGGTGAAAGAATACTATCAGAGATTTATCCTGCAGCCCTTCTTGTAACATTGTCTAATATTAGAGTGCCAGGCACCATAAAAAAGAGAAAGAAAATCCAAAAAAGAGATTTGTAGATTTGTAATGATCCAGATCAAATAACACCTGATTTTGAGTCTAAAATAGCACACAAAAAATAAAAACACAGTAAAAATAGTATTAAAAAAAAATGAAATAAAATGTTGCAACAACAAAATGAAACAAAAATATAATGAAAAATATTCTCTGCACATCCCTAATACAATATAGTTAAGAATATTTGTTTTCAGTTTTGCATTTTATTTTCTTTGGGAATTTATTAGTGTTTATCATAACAAACAAACATAGGAGAAAAATAAGTTGAAAATATTATTCTAAATAATGATGCCCTAAACTAAGCTAAGAAAATCATATCTAAAGACTAGACCTGTTAGGACTGATATGCTTGCTACTGCTTGAGATATAGCCTAGGACAGCATTAATTTTCACCTGAGTGAAGGGCCTAAAATAAACAGACATTCCTTTTGTTAACCATATTAACAATGGAGTTTTTATTTGTCATGCTTTGACTTCTCCCAAAATACACTTAATTACTGATAAGGTTGGTAGAGTGGTACAAGGTCTAAAATTCCAGGCTCTAGGCTACCTGCATGGCCTATTCATCTGTGGAGATTGCTAAGACTTCCTGTCCTGTCACCTTCGCTGTGCATGGGATCCTTCCCTTCTCTGCCTTTAATGCTGAAGCCAAACACAATAAAACAATTAAAACAAGTTATTTTGTCTTTTGTGGATTTTTCACTCTAATATAATCTACACGTAATGCTATTTTCCAGGTAGTCAATTGTTTTTCCTGATTCAAATAATCTTGCAACAAATACCATGCTACATATTTCACTTCAGTACTTGCCAGAGGAAAGACTAATCATCTCATTATTCTTCATTTGGATACCCATTATTATATTTATATAAGGTAATGGTAATAAAAGTTATCATGATCATGATGTCTATTTTTTGGTTTTTAAAAGATGATGTTTATTTTTGAGAAATAATGGCAGCCCAACTTTCAAGACTTTCCACAGTCACAATTTGTGCACACAAGAGTACTGTAGAGTTTTATACTAGTATTTTATAAAATGTATGGTGGAGGCTACACAGTTTATAAAATTCCACATGTTTCTACCCCAAATGAATGTGTGTATGCTTCAGTACATGTGCAAATTTGTAATCAGGAACATGAATACTTTCTTTACCTCTTAAAAAAAATCATACATGTGTATACTTTACACACAAAATATTTGTACCATATCATGCATAATAAACATGGAGGCAGGTATATTTTAAATATGCACATATAACATTCTAAAAACAGTTGCATATGTACTTGAAATCACCAATTCACTAATACCTTTACTAATTCATCTAGTCCCTGTAGCACCTCACCCTGAATCCCCATTGCTTCACCCAATCATCCCATCTAAAATCTAGGGATGTGAATCATGTACCCGATCGTCTTAATGATCGGGTTCGGCTGGAGGGAGAATAAAATCTGATCGGTGGAGATGTGAATCGGAATCGGTTCCCATTCACATCGTTAATTTTTTCTTAGTGAGGCCCGACCCTTTAAAATTGACTCCTTACCTTCCCCCACCCTCCCGAACCCCCCCAAAACCTTTTACGAGTACCTGGTAGTCCAGTGGGGGCGCGGGGACCAATCTCCCGCTCTCGGGCCATCGGCGCCATTTTGGCTGCCACTCAAAAATGGTGCCGATGGCCCGATAAAAAAAAAAACCCACCCGACCCTTTAAAAATGACCCCTTAGCTTCCCCCACCTTCCCGATCCCCCCAAAACATTTTAAAATTACCTGGTGGTCCAGTGGTGGTCCCGGGAGTGATCTCCCGTTCTTGGGCCGTCGGCTGCCACTCATAAAGATGGCGCTCATGGCCCTTTGCCCTTACCATGTGACAGGGTATCCGTGCCATTGGCCAGCCCCTGTCACATGGTAGGAGCACTGGATGGCCAGCACCATCTTTAAAGATGGTGGACACTAACGGGAGTAACGATTTTTCACGATAAATCGGGAAAATTTCTATTGTATCGCGCACTCTAACGATTTTTGACGATTTAAAAAATATCGGACGATTTTTTTAAATCATCAAAAAACGATTCACATCCCTACTAAAATCTGCAGAGAAACGACAAGTCCACTTTCAATTGTGTAAATCAATTAGTTAGTGTAAAAGTATTTGGACAATTTCAGTAATGTGTGCATGTCTATCTCTATCAAAACTGCAAATTGTGCACATACTTCAGAAACATGCCCTAGACTGTTCCTAGTCACCTATTTTTCCCTTTTAAAATTTACTGGTGAAACTGCAAATGTGTGCATTTTAGTGAGGTTTATAAAATAATCATATATGTGCATGCTTGCTACTTATATGCAAATATATTATTTTTATGTGTATAAACCCTATGCAAAGATTTTGAAATCAGCTCCATTATCACACTTTAACACATCTGCCTTATAATGTAAAATTATTCATGGAATATACATATGTTTTTAAAACATTTTTTATTAGTGCATTAGTGACATCAAAGGGGCAATTTTCAAACTGCCTGTATTGGGCAAAGTCCATGGATATTTTTGACCTCTAGTCCTTGTACCAATATTCAAAGTGAAAGGACATGTTCACTTTCACTTTTAATTTTGTTGTAGCTATAAAGTTGCAATGGACTTATGCATCTGTTTATTCTGAGGGTCCTTTTTTTTTTTTTAAAGAAAATAAATAAAACTGAAAATGAAATCTACGTATGTTGTTTTTTCCTCTAATCTAAATACACCCAGGAACATCTCACAATGAGCTAAAAGCACATGCATTGTGGAGAACTAAATGTACATTGTCCTCAATATTCAAACCAGGGACAGTAACTTTCACACCGGAGCATGGGTGCACTTTGGTGTGTGTGGGTCAGCATGCACCGAGACACACGGCTCTTTTATAATTTGTGCTCACATTATAAAATAGCCTGATCGCACACATATGTGCACCCAATGTCCAGGGGTCACAGGAGGCCAGAACAGAGAGTTCAAGTGGATAGCGAGGATCAAGGCCAGAGTATCAGTCCAGAATGGTCAGCCGAAGCAGAGGTCAGTATCTGTAGTCAATCTGGAAGTAATCAGGTCAGAGAGAGGTCAAGTTCCAGGCAGCGATCAAGAGTAGTCAGTGGTCAGGCAGAGGTTGGTTCCAGGCAGCAATCAGGAGTAGTCAGTAGGGATGTGAATCGTGTCCTCGATCGTCTTAACGATCGATTTCGGCTGGGAGGGGGAGGGAATCGTATTGTTGCCGTTTGGGGGGGTAAAATATCGTGAAAAATCGTTAAAAATCGTTAAAAATCGAAAAAATATCGAAAAATCGAAAAACCGGCACATTAAAACCCCCTAAAACCCACCCCCGACCCTTTAAATTAAATCCCCCACCAAATAACTTAAATAACCTGCGGGTCCAGCGGCGGTCCGGAACGGCAGCGGTCCGGAACGGGCTCCTGCTCTGAATCTTGTCGTCTTCAGCCGGCGCCATTTTCCAAAATGGCGCCGAAAATGGCGGCGGCCATAGACGAAAAAGATTGGACGGCAGGAGGTCCTTCCGGACCCCCGCTGGACTTTTGGCAAGTCTCGTGGGGGTCAGGAGGCCCCCCACAAGCTGGCCAAAAGTTCCTGGAGGTCCAGCGGGGGTCAGGGAGCGATTTCCCGCCGCGAATCGTTTTCGTACGGAAAATGGCGCCGGCAGGAGATCGACTGCAGGAGGTCGTTCAGCGAGGCGCCGGAACCCTCGCTGAACGACCTCCTGCAGTCGATCTCCTGCCGGCACCATTTTCCGTACGGAAAATGGCGCCGGCCATACGCGTATGGCCGGCGCCATTTTCCGTACGAAAACGATTTGCGGCGGGAAATCGCTCCCTGACCCCCGCTGGACCTCCAGGAACTTTTGGCCAGCTTGTGGGGGGCCTCCTGACCCCCACGAGACTTGCCAAAAGTCCAGCGGGGGTCCGGAAGGACCTCCTGCCGTCCAATCTTTTTCGTCTATGGCCGCCGCCATTTTCGGCGCCATTTTGGAAAATGGCGCCGGCTGAAGACGACAAGATTCAGAGCAGGAGCCCGTTCCGGACCGCTGCCGTTCCGGACCGCCGCTGGACCCGCAGGTTATTTAAGTTATTTGGGGGGGGTTCGGGAGGGTGGGGGATTTAATTTAAAGGGTCGGGGGTGGGTTTTAGGGGGTTTTAGTGTGCCGGCTCACGATTCTAACGATTTATAACGATAAATCGTTAGAATCTGTATTGTATTGTGTTCCATAACGGTTTAAGACGATATTAAAATTATCGGACGATAATTTTAATCGTCCTAAAACGATTCACATCCCTAGTAGTCAGTAGTCAGGCAGAGGTCAGTTCAAGGCAGTGATCAGGAGTAGTCAGGAACAAGCAAAGGTCAGTACTGTGAGATCAGTCTGAAGGGTGCTACCAGAGATGGAGAGACAAATGAACAGGAGATGCTGGAACAGGAGACACTGCAACAGGAGATGCTGGAAGGCAAACTAGAGACACCGGAGTGTATGACCCGATTGCCAAGGCAAGTGCGGACGGGATGCACAACAGTTTCTATTTAATTTATTTTGTTTTGCTATTATTTATTTGTCCGTGTTTTATTTAATATATATATTCTTATTTCTATATATTTCAACCCCTGATACAGTCATTTGTGCAAAACTCAACCAGAGTCGGGCTTTTTTAAGATTGTGCTAATAAAGTTTCCTCAACATAAGGCAACAGGTCTATCTTGCAATTTTCTGCCTTCTGGCTTCAATAGACCGTTTTCCGGTTTGTTTCTTGGGACCTCCTATAGTAGTATAAATAGGTGACTACTATGTGTGCCATCCTAGAGGATCTCTGTCTCTTTCGCTCTCTCTCTCTCCTCTCTCCCCCTCCCCCATTTTGGGCATATTGCATAGCTTAATGCCAGGAAAATAGATGCAGCTATTTCTGGCGTTAAAAGCATGCTTTATGCTATCGCACAGTGCAATAATGCCCCTCATTTTCTTTAATCCCGCCCACCCCTCCCCAATCCTGCCCCTTTGAAAAATTTGCTTTCACATCATGCGATATCACATACTATTGTGGGCGTTATGGCATTTCGCATGTGTTAATGCATTATTGCAGGTGTTAACGCCATAACGCATTTTGATGAATGACCCTTTTAGTTAGACCAGGAAAGCCCTTTCTCACCCACAAAATATTTGGCTATCTACTTATCTGGTTACGTGGTGACTGCTGAAAGTAGCCAGATATTCAGTAGCCACCACCTAGCTGGATAAGACCCAACTTACCTGGCTAAGTAGCGCTAAATATTGTCTTCATTGAAGGAAGGCATTTTCTGATGTCCAATTTATGCAGGTAAAACACTATTTAACCAAATAAATTGTTTTGAAAATTCTCCTCCCCTTATACATTGAATACTCTTTCACTAGTATTTGGTTTAACTGCTCTGAATATGTTAGCATTCATCTTATTCTTTAGATCAGATCAAAAGGGAAAACATATAATTTTCCAGATAGCTATCATAAATGTTACATGTCACACTCATTGGCCTTGTCATTTGTGAATTAAATGCTCATTGTATGACTATAGCTAGAAATTAAGAGGGCACTTCAAATGGAATTTGTTTATCCCTAATGACTGATTATATGAAGCAAATAATAATAATCTCATTAATATGCTTTGATGGCCATAATGGATATTAAATAATAGGGAATGTATGTAGGAAACATGCATGTATCTGTGAAAGGGGTTGGTCCTCCGAGTTCTTGGAACGGCTTTTCGGGCTAGTCATTCATGCTTTTGTTACACGAGGTTAGAAATCACTTCAAGGTCTGGATGGTTTTCATTTTCCCTTTGATAATTATTTACCAGCTTCTTAGAAAAAGCCAAAGAGAGGGAGAAATATATTTGTTTAAGTAAAAAAATAACTTTATTTATATCATTTACTTGAATAGCTTTTTTTTTTTTTTTTTTTAATCAGTGATGGAATCAAAAGTAAATCAAGTATTGTATTCATTAATTTAATACAAATGATACATTTTCTACAACAATTTTTTATGATTTCTGAAACAGAAAAGAACAAGAGAATTTCACAAATCCCGTCTTTTTCCTTGGAGTTCATGCATTTTGTTACTTTCAACTTTCATCCATAATAGGGGTCCGGTTCCTGAAGAATTATTTTCTGAAGCAATACTCTTCTGTCTCCATTGCTTTTAGGAATCCATTACTCCATTTGAAAGGAAAGTTTCATAAACTGAGTCCTGTAGCCCACTTACATTCTCACTGTCCTCTGGCCTACATCTATCCTGTTAGTAGTACAGGTCTGCTGTTTCCTCCCGGGTCTGTGCAGGATTGAAGAAACCACACCCTCCAGGTGGCTATATGCAGTTATTTCACATACAATTTCTTCAAATACAGCACATATGTATTAGGAATGTGAATCGTTTTTTGACGATTTAAAAAAATCGTCAAATATATTGTAAATCGTCAAAAATCGTTAGAGTCGCAATGCAATAGAAATTCCTCCGATTTATCGTGAAAAATCGTAAATCGGGAGAGGGGGGAGGGCAGGAAAACCGGCACACCAAAACAACCCTAAAACCCACCCCGACCCTTTAAAACAAATCCCCCACCCTCCCGAACCCCCCCAACATGTTTTAAATTACCTGGTGGTCCAGTGGGGGGGTCGCGGCGCGATCTCCCGCTCTCGGGCCATCAGCGCCATTTTGGCTGCCACTAATATAAATGGCGCCGATGGCCCGATAAAAAAAAAACCCACCCGACCCTTTAAAATTACCCCCTTAGCCTCCCCCACTCTCCCGACACCCCCCAAAAACTTTTTACACATACCTGGTGGTCCAGGGGGGCCACGGGCAGTGATCTCCCGTTCCCACGCTATCAGCTGCGCCAAACAAAATGGCGCCGATGGCCCTTTGCCCTTACCATGTGATAGGGCAAAGGTAGCGCCGGCACCATTTTGAATATTGGCAATACGGCCCACGTGCAGGAGATCGCTCCCGGACCCCCGCTGGACCCCCAGGGACTTTTGGCCAGCTTGGGGGGGGGCGTCCTGACCCCTACAAGGCTTGCCAAAAGTCCAGCAGGGGTCCGGGAGTGACCTCCTGCACTCCGGCCGTATTGCCAGTATTTAAAATGGCGCCGGCGCTACCTTTTCCCTCACTATGTCATAGGGGCGTGGGAACGGGAAATCGCTGTCCGCGGCCCCCCTGGACCACCAGGTATGTGTAAAAAGTTTTTGGGGGGTGTCAGGAGAGTGGGGGAGGCTAAGGGGGTAATTTTAAAGGGTCGAGGTGGGTTTTTTTTTATCGGCGTGGGCCTCACTAAAATAATTAGTGATGTGAATTGGAATCGGAACCAATTCCAATTCACATCTCGTAACGATCAGATTCCCCCCCCCCCCCCAGCCAAACCAGATCGTTAAAATGATCGGGCACACGATTCACATCCCTAATATGTATTGCCTATAAGCATAGCTCCTGTAAAGCAACAGCATACAAGTGAGCAGGCACTAAGTCGTTCTGTCTCAAGTTATCTTAAAAGGAAAACTCACTGTGAAAACAGAATCCACAAAGGTTATATGTTGACTGCATCATCTCTTCCCATATAATAGCTTAGGTTTTTCTATTCCCTCTTGCTTCACTCTTCGCTTCTTGCACTTTGGGGTAGATTTTATAAAAGTACGCCGGATTTTAATAGATACGCACGTAGCTGCGCATATCCTTTAAAATCCGGGGTCGGCGCGCGCAAGGCTGCCCAAAATCGGCAGCCTGCGCACGCCGAGCCGCGCAGCCTGCCTCCGTTCCCTCCATCCCCCCGCACCTTCCCCTCCCTTCCCCTACCTAATCCACCCCACCAGCCCTATCTAAATCCCCCCTACCTTTGTTTTAAAAGTTATGCGCGATTCCCCGGCCCGGGAGCTGTTTCAGAGGCTTTGGCCCCGCCCCCGAAACGCCCTGGGCCAGAACCACACCCGTGGTCCCGCCCCCGAATGACATGCTGCCACGACACGCCTCTGACATGCCCCAGACATGCCCCCCCCAGGAAAGCCCCAGGACTTATGCATGTCCCGGGACTTGCATGTGCCGCCGAGCCTATGCAAGATAGGCTCGGCGCGCACAGGGGGGGTTTGGGGTAGGTTTTGGGGGGGTACACACGTATCCCTTTGAAAATCTGCCCCTTTATAAGCAGCTGTCTCTTTCTCAGTGATTCCTTTCTAGCCTACTTTTCTGTCTGCCTGTACTCTTAGCACAAGCTGGGTAAGATCAGTCTAGGTGGAGCCATCCTCAATGGAGCTCCAACCCTCCCCCTTTCAAAGGTCCTCCCCGGGTTACCTTTTTCTCTTTCTGTAAAACCAATCCTTGGTGTTCAGCTCTTCTCCCAGAGGCCTCATCCACTTAGGGCCTCATTTTCCAAGCACTTTACCGCGTGCGATAAATTCGCAAATCGCGTTAACAGCTGTTAACGCGATTTGCGAATTTATCGCACGCGGTAAAGTGCTTGGAAAATGAGGCCCTTAGTTTGCAGCTTGTTCTCTCTGTAAGTTATGTAAAGTCCATTACAGTATATTACAACTATACATGTATAATACAATTTTTTTGTAATTTGCTTTATCTAAAAGCCCCACAAATTCTATATACATTGAGAGAATTTAAAGATTTCTACGTTTTCTAGCCTACTTTTTTTCAAGTTTCAAAAGTAACAAAATGAGAATTGCTGAAATTTATTTGCCAGTTGCAAAGCAATAATTTACAGCACTGCAGCAAAGATAGGCTAATTGAACGAACAGAGACTTGACTGCAGTTCATTAGGAATTTATTTAACAGCATTGGTGAATTTGCTTTCATTTACATGTATTTACTACTGTAACATAGATGAAAATTAAAGTAAAATAAGAGATTCAATGGTACCAAATATGTATTTTTTTCCTCAGTATGGGGTAGATTTTCAAAGACGTGTGCATGCTCGGTTCCCGACATGTGCACATGGATGTGGCGATTTTATAACATGCTTGTGGCAAAGCACACATGTTCTAAAATACAATTCACGCACGCACATTTGCGCCTGATTTTTATATTGGCGTGCGCATGTGTGAGCGGGCCGTAATTCACACGTGTAAGGGGGGATTTTAGTTAAAAACACGCAGTGACGCAATTGGGCCTACACCAGTTCCCTCCCAGTCCACTCCAATTAAGGAGAAGACTGGGAGATAATTTTACTAAACCCCTACCTTCCCTTCCTCCCTTTTCCCCTCTGCGCCTTGATCACTAAACCTACCCTAACTAACCTCTTTTTCTGTTATTTACAAACTTACCTGCTCCTTTGTGCAGTCCAAAGTTCTGCACTCTGGCCTGCTGTCAACATGCGCTTCCCCAGGACAAGGCCTAATGGCCTCTGTCCCAGTTGGCCCCCACCCCACCCAGACCCCACCCCTCGGCCCACCCCTATCATAAAGCCCAGCACTTCCGCGCAGTTACAAAAATGTGCTCAGCGGGCGCATGGCTCGACCACGTGTGTACCTCCCGGTATTTACGCGTACTGGGCTATTAAAATTTGGCCTTAAATGTATAGAATTTAATGTTATCTAGTTTAATATATTTCTAATTCAAATGGATTGCAATTAAACATTTTTTATTTTCAGGGGTTTTTTTCACTTTCATCTCTTAAAATGTAGATGCAAATATATGTAACGAAGCAAGAGGAATGCCCATTTGATGAACTCTATCAACACAATATTATTACTACTACTACTACTACTACAACTTTATTTATTTATTTATTTATTTATTTTATGTACCGTGTTCGATTTTACTTATCACATCGGTTTACATTCAAACAAAAATGCAGAAAATCAGGCGATTCCTTTGTCAAATACATCGAACTTTTATAATATGGAAATTGTTAACAAGGGGTATAAAAAGAACTTGGAGATGGTTAACACTATGGGTTGCATGAAGGGGTGCACAAAGGGGAGTGCCCCTTTGTCGCGCGACACACGGCGCACGTCGCCTGGTATTCTGGTGCCGTTTAACTGTCCTGTGATCAGTGCGCTGTGATCACTGCACTGTGATCAATGACGTCGTGGGGCGGGTCTCCTGATCAGGGATCTCATGTCGCCCCTCCCCTCACAGTTCCAGATTAAATCCCTTCACGTTTCTTTCCTCTCTCATCACTGTGAGTTGTAGCAGTGTGCCCAATGGTGATGGTGGGTGGCCTCCCTGTGCGCGGGCACCCAGTGTCCTGGCGCCATTTAACTGTCCTGCGCTGTTATCATTTCTATAGTGCTACACGACATATGCAGCCCTGTACAAACACACAAAAAGGACAGTCATTTTTCAAAAGAGTTTACAATTTAATAAGACAAACATATAAAACAAGAGACTTGGGGCATTTCATAAAGCAAGACAATGGTTAAAAAAGAAAAGAAAGTTAATGAGGCTAAGAGCAGACAATCCGGCATAAGATTTAAAAGCAGCTTCAAAAAGGTGGGATTTTAGATATGATTTAAATATGGTGAGAGAGGGAGCATGACGCACCAGTTCAGGAAAACTATCCAAGCACACAGTGCAGCCAGCTGGAAAGCACGGAGTCAGGAACTGGCAGTAGAGAAGTGCACAGATAGGAATGACTCATCCTACATGCAGAATGCATGAAGGGTGTAGAGAGAGATGACAAGAGAGTTAGTGAGATGGTGCAAAGTGAAGGCATTTGTAGATAAGAAAGAGGAGTGTGAACTGTATACAGGACAGGCTAGGGAGCCAATGCAGTGACTTTAGAAGAGGGGTTATGTGAATGTAGTGACTTTGGCAAAAGATAAATTGCACAGCTGAATTTAGTACAGATTGCACTAGAGAGAGAACCGGGAGGTGAAAAAGGTGATGGCCCCCTTGCTCAGGAACAAGGCGAGGGACCCCTACAGCGTCAGGCTGCCTTGCTTGGTTCAAGCGGCAGGCAGCAGCATACGCATACTGCCGGCTCAGGTATCCTATTAAAGTTATCATTGTTATATTTAAAATAAAAGCTGCAGCCAATTTTATACCAAGAACAGAGTCTGCGTGATTACTATTATACAGGATAACGACCGAGAAGGGTAATAGGGGAGGGGTTACTTAAATTGAGATTGAATGACGGACAAAGGAGCAAGTGGCAGCTGCTAATGTTAAAATTGCACAGCTGAATTTAGTACAGATTGCACTAGAGAGAGATGGCAAGACACTATGGGCAAGACTTATGGACTAACCAGAAGGGGAGCACAAAAGTACAAAACCTCTAGAAGTCAGTTTTCCTAGCACAATTATTAACTAGTGCTGTCCGTCAAGGCTACCATTTCCTGCAAGTAGATGTGTAGAAAATGAACCACAGACTTTCCTAATAAATTAAATTTAACCTTAGGGAAAAAAGTCCCAAAGATTGATGGCAATATTCAAAATTCCTTTTATCTAGTTAAATAGCTGTTTACCCAAATAAATAGGCTTTTTGATTCCCACCCTCCCCATGTGTATTGTTTTGAAAAAGAAAACTATCTGCAGTATAAGTGCTTCTTTCCTAGGTAATTTTCCCTTTGAGTACAACTACAAAGTCAGCTGGGAAAAATGCCAGCAGATTTTGCATCTACCCACATATATTTGAAAATTGCCCCCATTAAGTTTTAGATATGTTTTTTCTTGAAATGATTTTGTGTGTGTGTGTCTGATTTATTTCCTTTTTAAAAGTTGCTTAAAATTAAAGCCTTTTTGGCAAAAGATGAGTTATTCGAAAAGTGTACAAACAAACTAAATTAAAAGCTTCGTAGATTCACCTAGCTTAATCTTTAAATTTGGCCCTAACACTGTAAAATGTATCAGTCATTACAACATGGCACTGTAACAATCCCAAAAAAGCTCAAAAAGGTAAAAATAAATCCCTGAAATGATTACGTGAGGATACCAACCCTGAAAGGGTCCCTTTATGTCAAGAAATCTATTTTAAAACCAAAATCCAATCAAATCCTTTGCCATTGCTAAATGCTCATGCATTTGCTTAGAAATTAAAAGCACTGCCAGAGCGTTACTGATGATGATATGTTCACAATAAATCCAGACATGAAAATCAATAGAAACATTTAAACCTGCAATGTCAGAGTTGTGCCCTGTACAAAAAGATCACATGTTAAAAAATAAATCTCATGTAACAGTTTCAGAAGAAAAAATGTGGACATTAATATTTGTTAAGCTTCTTTTAGACCAGAGTAAAAGAAAAAGTAGAAACCAATAGATTCTATAAAGCCTCAGTTATATGACTACCAATAGCTTTTCATTCAATTTCCCATTCACACATTTTTTTTTGCCACAGGCCACATCAAGTAATTATGTCCCACTCATTTAAACTACAAAGATCACATCCCTGCCTATCCCTCTTTGTCCCCAAAATCTTGAGACCCCTAGTTGGAGCAGCTTTGGAGGTATAAGAAGTACACAATCACAAAAATTGCTATACATACAGACACTTGTAAAATCTAATAAGCCTCTTTTCGAATAGAAGTGAGGCTAAAAATTCTGAAAGAAAATTATATTTACATAGGATAATCATACTGTTTTCTAGCACAATAGAAAGGGGATCAATTCAGAAATGATAAGAGGCATCACCAGGATAATATGCAAAGGTGGAAGCCCTCCTTATGATGTCTTCAATATACCAGATGTGGTATAGAGCCTACCTGCTCCTATGTCAGCTGAGAGTAGAGAAGTCTTATAAGGGGTGTTCTTTATAAGTGGTATTCCTTAGGTTACTAGTGGAGAGAGGATCTATGCTGGATCTGGAACTGATAATGAGAGACAGTGTCATTGAACTCATGAAAAAGAAAAATGTAGATTATAGTGACCACTGTGCTACATGATTCAGTATCAAGCTCCAAACTGAACAGAACCATATGAAGACTAGGATTTTGGACATCAAGAAGACTGACTTCATCAGAATGAGTAAGAATTTAAGAACATAAGAATTTGCCATACTGGGTCAGATTAATCGTGCATCAAGCCAAGTATTCTGTTTCCGTGGCCAATCCAGGTCACAAATACATGACAAGATCCCAAACAATAAATAGATCCCATGCTGCTTTTGCGCAGTGATAAGTAGTGGCTATTTTTTAATAACATTCTATTGATTTCTCCAACAGGAACTTGTCCAAATCTATTTGTACCTCAGTTATGATAATTGCCTTAACCACATCCTCCAGTAATAAATTCCAGAACTTAATTGTGCTTTGAGATAAAAATAATTTTCTCCAATTTATTTTGAATGTGCTGCTTACTAACTTCATGGAGTTCCCCCTAGTTTTTGTATTCTTTAAAAGAATAAATAACTGATTTACTTTTATCTGTTCTATTTAAGAACATAAGAACTTAAGAACATAAGAAATTGCCATAATGGATCAGAATAAGGTCCATCAAGCCCAGCATCCTGTTTCCAACAAAGGCCAAACCAGGCCACAAGAACCTGGCAAATACCAAAACACCAAGAAGATCCCATGCAACTGATGCCAGTAATAGCAGAGGCCATTCCCTAAGTCAACTTGATTAACAGCAGTTAATGGACTTCTCCTCCAAGAACTTATCCAAACCTTTTTTGAACCCAGCTACACTAACTGCACTAACCACATCCTCTGGCAACAAATTCCAGAGCTTAATTGTGCACTGAGTTTTTTCCGATTAGTCTTAAATGTGCTACATGCTAACTTGTTTGAGTGCACCCTAGTCCTTCTATTATCAGAAAGTGTAAATAACCGATTCACATCTACTTGTTCAAGACTTCTCATGATTTTAAAGACCTCTATCATATCCTCCCTCAGTTGTCTCTTCTCCAAGCTGAACAGCCCTAACTTCTTCAGCCTTTCCTCATAGGGGAGTTGTTCCATCCCCTTTATTATTTTGGTTGCCCTTCTCTGTAGCTTCTCCATCACAACTATATCTTTTTTGAGATGTGGCAAAAATAATTGTACACAGTATTCAATAGGGATGTGCATTTGTTTTAAACCAATGTGCAATCTGCAATGCATAAGTCCCTGTTCGTTTGATTCATGGGTTCATGAAACGCATGGCAATCCCCCACGATGAAACATATCATATTCGTTTCATTCTTTTGGTTCACAGTGATTTCTTAGCGGCCGTTTGAAATAGGAAAAGGCCATGAGTGAGTATCCATAGCAAAAACCAGCCCTTTCCAGTGAGTCTTAAGTGACCTCACAGCCCTGTCATAGAGTAGGTCAGACAGGTTGGGAAGAAGATGAGAATGCGACCTATCAGAACTAAGCATTTTTCTAATGCAGCCAATCGCTGCTCTCACTCGGTGCTCTGTGATGCTGTTCCTGCTGACGCTGTACTATTTAAAACCTTAAGCACGTGGCTTGCCACACACTTTTTTCTCGGATGTTGTCTGGGGAGGTGGCTTTACTCAGAGCTAGTCTGAGTGTCTCAAATCTGTATTCAATTGCTATTGCTGCTGTGCTTGCTACTTTCTTAGAATTTTCCATTGAAAAAGATATGTATTCCTTTTTGCTGCTGTGCCAGCCAGGCTATTTTACTCCACTTTTTTTTAAATTGAATTCAGACTGTCTCTCTGTCTCTTCCACTGAGACAAGCTGCCAGCAGTGGCATTTTGCTGCTGATCTTACCCCCCTGAGGTAGGTTGTAGGCAGGATTTGGGTGGTGTGGGTGGGAGATAGTGTGAGAGTTGCAGTGGCTGTCTAGGATTTGGTATTTTCAAAGAACAAGCAGCATCACTGTAGGAATTGGGCTTGCTCAGGCTTCCAGTCTTTTCTGTGTGTGTGTGTGTATGTAGTTTTACACACTCACATATATTAGTGCACAGGTGTTCAGTCACCAATAAAGAAATAATTATTTTAATTGAAATCCCTAGTAGGCAGTGACATTTACTGCACTTTTTTTTTAATTGAACTCAGACTGTCTGTCTGTCTCTCCCACTGAGACAAGCTGCCAGCAGTGACAATTTGCTGCTGATCTTACCCCCCTGGGGGTAACATCACAGTAAAGGGCCAGCCAGCTTAGGTACAAGAGATGGGTGATGTCATCCAGAGGGGATGCCCCCAAGGTTCCTGCCATGATGTGTACAAAGGTGGCCCATGCCCTTGCATGCACCTAGGTAATTTCTGGAGCAAGATGGTAGTTGGCAGTGCCCACGCCATGCCGGGAATGCCAGGCTGGTTCGGAGCGGCCTCGGAGGTAATGGAGGAAGGCTGCATGTCTCAGCGCGCGCAAGTTGCACAATTGTGCACCCCCTTGCATGTGCTGACCCTTGGAATTTATAACATGCGCATGGTAGCGCGCATGTTATAAAATCAGGTGTAGATTTGTTTGTGCCGGGTTGCGCGAACAAATCTATGCCCACGCGCAGGTTTAAAGATCTGCCCCATAATTTGTAAATAACAAAATATGGGTGAATTTTTAGCACAGGTTTAGCACCAAACCTAGCTAATCAAATTTTAGCCAGTTGTGATTAAGTGAATTATCCGATGCCATCAAGATGTGCCTGAAAATCTGTCTAAATCCAAGCAGCCAAAATTTGACTACTTAGAATTAAATATTACTTTTGTGCACAATGGAAAGGTGGGTAAAACTAACCACCTAACCCTGAAAATCAGCACTCTGCAGATAAGGTATCACCACTATCACCCCCAATACTAAGAACACCCCAAAGGCCACCCACTTTTTGAGTGACCCGTGAATGTAGGTGACTAAATTTATCCACTGAGCCCTGGTACATTTTCAAAGGGTTGTATCTAGCCATCTTACTTCTGAAGTTAGCCATAGAAAACATACCCAGTTCAAAAAGATTAATGGCAAAGCATGATATAACAAATGAGGATACACACATTGCATGCCAGATTATAATGATAATACAAATGGTATCTAATAAGCATAACACTTATCTAAAATAAGTTGCTTCTAGAATGCTATAAAATCTTAAGTGATTTTATTTACTTCACAGTTAAGATGCTCATTACTTTGCAAGTAGTTTCCTTTTTGAATGTCTCCCTATTCATAGGTATAAATGAATAAATGTTTGTATTTTTTTTAGCTTTTTTTCATTTGTGTATTTTAAATAGCCTATAATTTGCAGATATTTAATTCTGACTTAGAATTTTGCAACTATGGAAACAAAAACAAAGGAGATGGTTGAAAATCACATAGTATAAAGTTTTAAGATAATAAAGCATGGCTGTTATAAGAGTACAATTATTTACCAAACTATTTGCTAAAATTTGTTTTTAAAAAACAAACTTAATGCTGTCTTTTGAAATTCCTAAAATCAAAAAGACTGCTTTAATAGAAGACCCAAGTAAAAGAATTACAGCTTGGAAAATTAATAAAATAATAGTGTGTAAAGCAGTTAGATATAAAGCTCATTCATTAATGGTCTTTGTGATAATATATCACTGAAAATGTTGCATGAAGGACAGTCTTAGATAGGATTATGTACAGTATAATAGCAAGACACTGAAATTAAAATTCACGGAGAAGATATGTCTTGTGAACTGAAGGGTAAGAAGGTAATAATGGTAACATTAATAATAATAAATAACAAGATTCACATAAATAGAATTTCCTTCAGCAGCCATTATTGTAATTATGGGAATGATAAAGTAATGGCGTGCTGTAAATAACTAATCTTTATTGATTCATGTTTTTAATTTTTTTGAAGGGCTATAGAAACAATAAAGTGTAAATAAAAGATGTGTTATGTAGATAATTAGAAAATATAATGTTGCTACTTTCAGCCAACCATCCTGAACTTCTTGCACTCATGAACTGATGGTAAAAGCCTGACAAATGTTTTCAAAAAGGTGAACAAAATATGATGCAAAATGAAAACAGTGCATCAATGATCTTTATTTCTATATTCTATCAAAATATCTGTTCTTTAATGGCAAAAGTCAAATTGCGTTACTGGGGCTTTGACTGCTGTTACTACCCTTCCTGATTCTTTAGGTACCCTCACTTCATTAAGGGATATTCAACTTTATCCGAGGTAATTATTTGATGCTAAAAGTCATTCCAATGGGCATGTTCATATAAGTAATGAAAAGCCAAGTGTTTAATAAGGAGGAACATTTTCATAGCCATGTAAAAAAGGATTAAAGAGCATGTCTGAAAATCAACCAGCCCAATTAAAAGTGCATGCAGGTCTCCACTGTGCACATACTTTTAGTCAGATTGTGAGGCAACATTATCAGGAATGTGTTTTGGTCTGGTGCGGTTGCGGGGGGGGGGGGGGGGGGGGGGGGGGGGGGGGGGGGTGGGTGGGGGGGGGGGACGGAGATGCGAGGGGAGAAATAGCATGCATGCATATATTTTAACCCTGATTGTTTCAAATGTCATTTTAAATATGTTGATTATGTTATGTTTTATTTTGCCCATTTGTTTGTCATGAGTTTATAGGTGCAGTATTGGAATCCTCAATGAACAGGCTATGATTGGAACTAGTGGAATATAACTTTCTAAAATAATAGAAGAATAAATAGCATAGATCTTTATCAACCACCCACATAAAAGAGCAGGTAAAACTATGTGGGTGGTTGCAATATTCATAACTTACATTAATTTTTAAAGTCAAACTGCCAAGGTAGTTTCTTTTCTTTTTGAAAATGTGTGTAAAGGGCATGCACTAAAAGTGCCTGTGTAATTTACACCGGTATAAAACTGATGAGACGAATGAAGTCCTACCTCAAGGAAAACTGCATATAAGAAAATTTAAGAGTGGGAAGATTAGAGCTTTTAAGTGATCACGGAGCTCCTGAGAAAGCTATATGTGACACAATGGCCACTGTTGAGCCATGATCACTAAGAACTAGTCACATTGTGATCTTTTAAATGCACCATAAGAAAAATATAAAAAGGACTGTCGCAAATGATGGAGATGTCCGGGCAGCCCGTTGAGTGAGAGCGCATGCCATCAGGCTTGTTGATGCATTTATTGAATGACTTTCACAAGACATCTGTGTTAGTCTGTTGGTTGTTATTAGGATTTCCTTTTAGTAGTCATTATTGGTGTCAGTGGAGATTCCGGGCTCTTTTTTCTGTCATTAATTTACATCTATGCAACCTATTGGAAAGCTGCCCCAAAAGGTGTAACAGGTTTCTGAGCAGAAAAAGAACTTTTGAAAAGGAATTCAAATTACCTTGCAGTTGCTTATGAATTAATTTGAGAAATGAGAGAAAACTTGCTGCATACTGGCTGTTATTGTCACAATGTCGTTTTCACTGAGAGGAAGCACTTCAGCACTAGAGGTATACATGGAAAAAAAACAAACTATAGTTTTAATAAGGCCCCTGTGACATAGTGAGAGCAAAGGCGATCGGCGCCATTTTGAATACTGGCAGCAGATCGCCTTTGCCCTCACAATGTCACAGGGGCCGACCGTCAGTACCTGTGACATAGTGAGGGCAAAGGCGATCGGCGCCATTTTGAGTACTGGCATCGGACTGCCGGCGTGCAGGAGGTCGCTCCTGGACCCCCGCTGGACTTTTGGCAAGTCTTGTGGGGGTAAGGAGGCCCCCCCAAGCTGGCCAAAAGCCCCTGAGGTCCAACTGGGGTCCCGGAGCGACCTCCTGCACTCTGGCCATCCGATGCCAGTACTCAAAATGGCGCCGATAGCTTTTGCCCTTACTATGTCACAGGGGCTACCGGTGCCATTGATCAGCCCCTGTCACATGGTAGGAGTACAAGATGGCGCTGATGGCCATGTGACAGGGGCTGACCAATGGCACCGGTAGCCCCTGTGACAAAGGCTATCAGCACCATGATGAAACCGGCACCGAGGGTGTGAGAGTGCAGGGGATGGTTCCTGGACTCCCCGCTGGACCACCAGGGAGTTTTGGTAAGTCTTGGGGGAGTCAGGAGATTGGGGGGTTGTAGTTAATTTTAATTTTAGCTGGGACACGAATAGAAATCGCCATATTAACGCATTGGGGCGCCATACGGCCGAATGCAACATATCTGCTTCCTGACGAATCTGAATCACAAATGCAATGTATGGCATTCCTGTGCACATCCCTAAGGGATACAAATACCTACCTATGGGGATGACATTATGGCCAGGCTGTCTCTCTTTCTCTCTCTCTCTCTCTCCATCTCTCAAAAATGGTCCACCCAGTGGTCATATGCAGGAAATACAACAGGTCTGACACCTATTGCGAATTCTTATAATGTTATCACAATGTGCACTAACTTAGCTCTTCACATAGGTAATTAGCACAAATTGCAATAAACTGAATTTTTGTATAAACCACACCCCTTTTGCAATCACATGCACTTATCACATTTTGATAAATCCAGGCCTTAGATTGTAAGCCCTCTGGGGATAGGGAAATACCTACAGTACCTGAATGTAAATCGATGTGATATGTCAGATTGAATGTTGGTATATAAAATAAATAAATAAATTGATGGATCAGTTGGAGTCCTTAGGGTGGCTACCAAAATGGTCAGTGATCTTTGTTCTTAAGCATATGAGTGCAGACTTAAAAGATCTAAATATGTTTATCTAAGAGGAAAAAAAGATATGGGAGATGATAGAGACATTTAAATGCCTCCAAGGATTCCATGCAGAGGAGGTAGACTTCTTTTAAAAGAAAGGAGGTTCTAGAATGAGGAGTCATCTAATAAGTTTGAAAGGGGATAGACAGGAACAATCTAAGGAAATATTTATTTACAGCCAGGATAGTGGATGCATATAACAGCCTCACTGTAGAGGTGGTGGAATCAAGGACAGTACCTGAATTCAGGAAAGCATGGGATAAATGCAGAGGATCTCTGAAGGAAAGGTAGAGATTGTATATCTGAATAGTCTGTGTAGATGGGCAGACTAGATAGGCCATAATGTTATTTTTCTGTCATATGTTTATGTTTCTCATTAAGGACAGGTAAGAAACCAACCAAATTATCTTTCTGTGGACAAATAGGAAGCTGACACTCAAAATCCCTATAGCTGGGTCCTTTTCATCTCTCCCTGCCCTTTCAGTGCTCTTTCTTTCTCTCCCCTCCTTACCTTTCAGCTCTTCTCTATCACTCCTCTGCCCTTTCTCCTGGTCTCCTCTCTGTAACTCACTTCCATCACAGATTCTTATCTACCATCACCATACCAGGTTGCACTTCACCTCTCCTACTTTCAATTTTTTTACAGGGCAATTTTCAGCCAAGGCTGAGTACCTAATCAAGGTGACCAACATTTGGCTGCCTAGCTTTAGAAAAAATTTCAGCCAAATATAGGCACCTAGATTTTCATTGCAAAATATATACCTAAATCTATCCATGTGGCTAAATTGTGGCCACCTACAGTAGATTTAGGTACTCAGCCTTAACTGAAAATGGCTGCCTATTGCTGCTGGCCTCCAGCATTGCCCCTCCCTCTCATGACTTTTGAAAATGTACTTTGGGAATGTCGGGGAGCCTCCACCTCACTGGCATTCCCCGTTTTTTGGGGGGTTTTTGTAAATTTTTAAGAAAAGCCAGGGTTCCAGGTACTCTCCCTTATGTGCCCAAGCATCTTCCCCCCACCACATAACTTAAAAACGTAAGTGGAAGGAAGGGGGTTGGGGGGGGGGCAATAACCCCATGTTTAGATCTCCCCTTCCTTCTGGCACTTTGAAAATGATCCTCCCTATAGCATTTAGATTGATTTGAATTTCACTCATTTCTGACCTGAACTGGATTTGAGTCAGGGACCTAGAATCTAATGATATGCCTCCTATGTCAACCAATCCTCCTCTTCTGAATTGTTAATACTAAAACAATTATTTTTCTGAATGATTTATGAAAACTAAGGGCCTCATTTTCCAATATCGCATTGGTATTGCATGTGATACCAAAAAGGGGTGTACCTTATGCTAATAAGCATGTGTATTGTGAATTGCACTATCAGCTATGTGAAAGCCTGTTATTGCAAGTTGTGCTAGTAGCCCAATTTAGGCTACATTGCCAGTATGGCTTGGGGAGGGGGAGAGAGAGAGAGCGAGCACCTTGCCATAGTGTCTCCTCCCTAGACAGGTATTTGTATCCCTATGGGAGGCCCACCTAGTAACTTGAGGTGAGGTTTAAGTATTAGTGTAGGGGTTTAGGGGCCACTTTCACATTCAATGTATGAACAGACATACGAACAGACGTATGAACAGAACAGTGGTCTCTTGTGAAGATTTGATGACCTACGGAGTGAGGAAACTCACTCCAAGATGAGATTTGTGCTATGTTCTCTCCACCTAGCTTGATGGACTCTCTACCTGGGTAACAACAAGCTAGGTGGAGAGAACATTGCACAAATCTCATCTTGGAGTGAGTTTCCTCACTCCGTAGGTCATCAAATCTTCACAAGAGACCACTGTTCTGTTCGTACGTCTCACATTGAATGTGAAAGTGGCCCCTAACCCCCTACACTAATACTTAATCCTCACCTCGAGTTACTAGGTGGGCCTCCCATAGGGATACAAATACCTGTCTAGGGAGGAGGCACTATGGCAAGGTTCTCTCTCTCTCTCTCTCTCTCTCTCTCTCTCTCTCTCTCTCTCTCCAAGCCTGCATCATGAACAGTAATAAACCTGTAGCACACAACATAACACAAATGAAAGAGGTGTAGTTATTGGCCACATTAGGAGCTGCACTAACAGTGCAGCTGTTTCACAGCACACAATAAATCCTCCCTACTTTACATTTGCTCCACCCCCTGAATACAAAATTAAAAATTTGCATTCACAAATCACATTAACTGCTGTTAGCGGGGTTTGCGGAATTATCACACGCAGTAACTCCTTGGAAAATGAGGCCCTAAGTGATTTTGATGAACCAGAGAAAGTTAAACTAGTTTTTAAGCATACAAGCAATATTATACCAACATTTTTTTTGCTAAATTATTCAAAAAGGTTTGGAGTAATTCACAAAAAATATTTGTAATTGCATTCAGATTTTAAAAATCTCATAAAGATAATAACTATAAAAAAGTAAGTTAACTTACTACAGCTCTGTATTTCCTTTTTATGTCACTATCTCTAAAACAATTGTAGAGAAAACCCTTGTGCCTTTTGTCTTTGAAGGAAGATCATATTGAAAGCTATTTAATCTGTTTTCTGCTTGGCAAAGGTTTGTACAAGTATTTTGAATACTATGATCTATGAAAAAATTGACTGATTTCTCCGAGTACTAGAGAAAATGATTCAGGCAGAAAGACTGTGTAGTGTAGTCTACATTTATCACATCTTGAGTTTAGCCAATTTCTCATGCTGATAATGTCTTGTAAATAATGCAGTATGTTAGATAATAGAGCATGGTGATAAATGTAAGGTTTAGTGACTTATTTTGCTTTTTTTTCTCAGTGCATTTAAACTTTGTCTTCTTCTGTTTTGTTTGAAATTGCTGCTGCTGTTCTACAGTTAACAGATTAAATTCAAGGGTAGGGTGAGTTCTGCCTGTGCTTACTACAACTACAAAGCCAAAAAAATCAGCTGCCATATTATTTGTCTTTGTCAGAAGAAGGGTTAAAATAATCTACAGCATATATAACTGCTTAAAGCTCAATTCAAGATTTACATTGTGGCACCTTAAAGTATAGGATCTGTAAGGAACTAAAAAAAAACCCAAAAACCTAAGAAGCTATTTGAAGATGAAAGGAAATGAGCTGGTATGGCGTCACTAAATCAAACAGGTAGAAATGGGAAACTAAAGTGATTAAAGTGTTCTCAAGCATCTGCACTCGCTACCCATATCCTTCCGGATACAGTACAAAACACTCACCCTCATCCATAAATCCCTCTACAACAATGACATGCAATGGTTCAAGGAACACCTCTACTTCCACAACCCCAGTAGAACCTCCAGAAAACAACATGCTGCCACACTTCACACACCATCCCACAAAATGACAAGACTTAAGTCCACTGTGAACCGAGCTCTCTCCTCTGCTGGCCCTTCCTTATGGAACAACATGCCTCATACCCTACGACAAGAATCATGCTATAAAAAATTCAAACAAAACCTCAAAACGTGGCTCTTCAGGCAAGCCTTCATCTAACTCCTACTACCCCCACTCCCCCATACCGCCCTCAAATTATACCTAGGACTGCAATGCGATGTGTTGCCACATGCCAGTTGTAAATATTTGTATATATCTTAAAAATATTTTTAGAAATACTTATCTCCCTCTTGCTACTGTTTTTTATCTTGCTTTTTGTTGTTTACCTACCTCTTCCTCCTGCCATTCTTGTTATGCACTAAGTTACATGTAAAAGCCTGTTGCTGAATGTTGCTGTTCTACTGTAAACCGATCAGATGTTCCAAACGATGAGCGGTATATAAAAAAACTACAAATAAATAAATAAATTATATATTGTAATCATTATTCTTTGAATGAAGCCTAATTTTTGCACAGCTGCTGCCTTCATTCAAATTGGATGTATCTCTTTGGAAAGACATTTTGTACTTATTTAGGAGCAATAGCTAATAAGCACATTATTATAACCATGCATCTAATTTTTCAACACATCATAAAATAGGTCTTCAACACAATATCATAAAATGGATTATATTAAGTAATCTATGAGGAAACAAGATGAAAAATGCCCAAAAACATGGATGCATATTTTAATATAGATTTTACCCTGTTTCTCAAGAAAATCAACTGTGAAAGGCTATCACATTGTAAAATGTAAGCAAATGAATAAATAAAACATTATTTTACCATGGATATTAGAGATGTGCTTCATTTTTTTCTGCCGGGTCGTTTTTTGACTCGGATACCTCGTGGTAAATTTCGGGTTTTCTCATTTCGTTTTTTTGAAAAACGAAACGAGGAAACCCGAAACCGGGCCAAAAAACGAAACGGCAAAGGAAGCTTAAAGAAAACCCACCCCAAGCATTTAAAATCAGTTTTCTACATAAATACAAACTACCCCCCCCCCATCCCGATCCCTCCCCAAGACTTACTAAGTACATCCCTGGTGGTCCAGCGGGGTCCCGGGTTCCATTTGCCCTCCGTGCCCGTGCTACTGCAAGCCGTGCTCTTTAAAATGGTGCCGAATAGCCTCTGAACTACCATGTCACAGGGGCTACCGGCGCCATTGGTCAGCCCCTGTCACATGGCCATCGGCGCCATCTTGTGCTCCTGTCATGTGACTGGAGCTGACCAATGGCGCCGAAAGCCTCTGTGACATAGTATGGGCAAAGGCTATCGGCGCCATTTTGATTACTGGCAGCCGACAACGAAATCGCTTTCGGACCCCCGCTGGACCCCCAGGGATTATTGGCAAGCCTTGGGGAGGTCAAGAGCCCCCTCCTGACTCCCCCAAGGCTTGCCAATAATCCCTGGGGGTCCAGCGGGGGTCCGAAAGCGATTTCGTTGTCGGCTGCCAGTAATCAAAATGGCGCCGATAGCCTTTGCCCATACTATGTCACAGAGGCTTTCGGCGCCATTGGTCAGCTCCAGTCACATGACAGGAGCACAAGATGGCGCCGATGGCCATGTGACAGGGGCTGACCAATGGCGCCGGTAGCCCCTGTGACATGGTAGTTCAGAGGCTATTCGGCACCATTTTAAAGAGCACGGCTTGCAAGTTTGACGGGCACGGAGGGCAAATGGAACCCGGGACCCCGCTGGACCACCAGGGATGTACTTAGTAAGTCTTGGGGAGGGATCGGGATCAGGGGGGCGGGTGTTGTATTATAGTTTATTTAAATGTTTGGGGTGGGTTTTAATTAAAAAAAAAAAAAAGTGTCCCTCTCCCCATGCAAACCCGAAAAACGAAATTTCTCCCGAAAGTCGGGGAAAATTCTTTTCGGGTTTCGGGGCCTCCGAAACCACAACGAGTTAGGAAATTTTGTTGAATTTCCTAACTCGGGCGAAAAACAAACCACATCTCTAATGGATATAGGTAGTATTAATTGCATTCTGTATTATTTCAGTAAAATCATTTTTTCTAATAAGGATGAATGAATTGTTTCCAAGAAGATTGTGGTTCAGATCCAAATTCTTATATAATTGGTTAAGTTGAAAGAAGATCAGAGGTCCATCAAAATCAAATTTCTTCTGATTGCCTAACACATTTTTCTACATGGTAATCCAGTAATATTAAAGGAAGATCCAACACTGTGAGTCTATAGTCAATGCTACAACAATTAATATACTCTCTCCTAATGCCAAACATGGTGATTGACTCAGAATTGCTAGATTAATACTTTTCCCTATTTTATAAGGTACATCATAGTCACACATCAATTTCCTCTAAAAATGTTTCCAATTTACTTTTCAATTGATACATGTTGCTTCTCCGGCGCTTCAGAGGGAACCCAGCGGTGAACTTGGCCTGCGCAACCGGCGCTGGAGCCCGTCGGGGTAAGGCCTCCTGTTCCGCTCACCCCGATCGTGCTCCCTCGCCGATCGCCGGCCCTCTCACCGTCGTCCAGCAGCTCCTCTTACCTGCAACGCCGCGAACCTCCTCCTCCTGCCGACCACAAGCAGGGCCACGAGCCCTTGCCTACAGCATCCAGCCGACCTCGATCCGGGCCTTCGATCCTCCTCCAGCCGGCCTCGATCCCGGCCACGAGCCCTCGCCCGCACCGCCAGCAACACAAAAAAGAACCGCCCACCAAGACGGCGCAGCGGTGACGTCAGAGGCGCGACCGGCGGGGTTTTTAAACCGCCGCTCTCCCCGACTCACTCCTCTTGCTTCTCCGGCGCTTCAGAGGGAACCCAGCGGTGAACTTGGCCTGCGCAACCGGCGCTGGAGCCCGTCGGGGTAAGGCCTCCTGTTCCGCTCACCCCGATCGTGCTCCCTCGCCGATCGCCGGCCCTCTCACCGTCGTCCAGCAGCTCCTCTTACCTGCAACGCCGCGAACCTCCTCCTCCTGCCGACCACAAGCAGGGCCACGAGCCCTTGCCTACAGCATCCAGCCGACCTCGATCCGGGCCTTCGATCCTCCTCCAGCCGGCCTCGATCCCGGCCACGAGCCCTCGCCCGCACCGCCAGCAACACAAAAAAGAACCGCCCACCAAGACGGCGCAGCGGTGACGTCAGAGGCGCGACCGGCGGGGTTTTTTTTTTTTTTAAACCACCCCCCTCCCAGGCGTCGCGCGCCGGGCGTCGCGCGCACGAAGGAGCGCGACAAAGGGGCCTGCCCCTTTGTTTCGCCCCTTCGTTTCACCTCGAGCAGCACCCCAATATACCTCCCAATTGGTACCCAGCAAATGAACTAATACCAAGAGTGCCTTGCCAGGAGCCCCTCCACCTGCCATCTCGGAGACAAGAACCTGCCCCAGGAATACCACGCTCACGAAATGCACCACATGGACTGTTGGCAAATCTCCTCCCTCCTCTAGATAATTCATCCAGAACACTATACTTTCTCACCAAGCCTATCATACGTAAGTGTGTGTCTTCCACATTACTGTCTCAGTGTATAATACTGTACAATATATACATCTCATAACCTAATCTACCTAAATGCCAGCCTACTCTATACAATTGCATTACTTTGTCAATGTACATTACTCTTTTCAACTGCATTAACCTGATATAATAGCATTAACCTCTTCAACTGCTTCTCGGTATCTACTTTTCACAATTTGCCACCCTCCCCAACAATGCCTCCACACGCTAGCCCCTGCCCCCCCAATTATCTATACAGACACCCCTCAAAAATATTCCTCCCCTCATACAGTCCCCACAACACCCAAAAAAGACGCCTGACCCCCATCCCCATATCCCCCACCTCACAAGCCCCTCACCCTCTCACTCATCTCTCTTCTACTCATTAACGCCCAATCACTGAAACAAAAAAACGCACCTTCTCCACGATATTTTAACTGAGTCCAAACCAGAAATTTTCGCATTAACTGAAACCTGGTTTAAACCCTGTGACACCCCCCTCATTAACCAACTTCCTGCGGAAACCTATGACATTTTCTCTATCCCCCGTAAAAAGAAAAGAGGTGGCGGCCTACTCCTCATAGCCAAAAAAGAATTCAAGCTCACATCACAAACCTGCAATATTCCCAATCAATACGAAGTAGGTTTTTTCAAATCTCAATCCCTACAAATCTGCCTTATCTATACCCCTCCTGGTCTACTAGAAAAAGACCCCTCCCCCCTCATCGAATTCCTCACCATCTCCCTCTCCCCCGACATCCCCACAATACTCCTTGGCGACTTTAACCTCCACGTCGACTCCTCTCCACAATCCCCTACATGCGAAGCCTTCATCTCATCCCTAGATGCAATGGGCTTCACCCAACTGATTCACTCCCCAACCCACAAAGCAGGTCACACCCTTGACCTTATTTTCACTAACTCACTCATCAATGTCATCCACACCCCCACATGCCTCCCAGTTCCCTGGTCTGACCACTCCATCATCAGTACTACCCTCTCTCTACCACCCCCACCCACCCCCTCTCCTCCTCAACCCAAATCCTTCCAACTTCGTAAAACCTGCCCCATAGACACTCTTGAAATGGCGTGCTCCAACATTCCAAATCACATTGACCTGGAGACAGCAGATAGTGCTATATCCTCCTGGGCAGAAACCACCCAAAACATAGCCAACAACTTATGCCCTATCATCCAAAAAACAATCACACAAACCACTTCATCCAAAAAACCCTGGTACACCCAAACTCTCAAAACCCAAAAAATCCAACTTAGAGCAGCTGAAAGACACTGGCGTAAACACCCCTCCCCTGCCACAAAGACCGTTTATTACCAACTCATGCATGCATACAGAAACGCCATTCAAACAACCAAAAAAGAATACTATGCCAAGAAAATTCACCACCTCCAATTCAACCCGAAAGCACTATTCAACCTAGTCTCAAATCTGACCAAACCCAACGTGTCTTCACCCCAAGTCCCCATCACACAGACCCGATGTAATGAAATCGCCCTCTTCTTTAAAAACAAAATATCCAACATCACTGCCAAGTTTACCCCCAATACCAAAAATTCCCACAACACCAACAACATAATCCCTCCTACCCCTCCTACACACACCCTCCTCTCTTCCTTTGAACCCTCCTCATCTCTAGAAATAGAGAACATTTTAAAAAAGATGAGACCTTCCTCCCACCCCTCGGAAACCATACCTACTAAACTACTACTCGCTATCCCTAAAACAATAGCCACTCCACTCTCCAAAATCGTGAACTGTTCCCTGGAACATGGCCTGGTCCCGAACTCCCTCAAACAAGCTGTGGTCAAACCCATTCTAAAAAAACCCTCCCTTGATCCCTCCAACCTATCCAACCTCCGTCCTATCTCCAATCTCCCTTTCCTCTCCAAAGTCATGGAGAAATTAGTAAACCACCGTCTCTCTGACCACCTAGAACAATCCAACATTCTCCCACCTACACAATATGGATTCCGAAAACACCTCAGTACTGAATCCCTACTTCTTTCCCTTACTGATACCCTCATCAAAGGAATGGATGCCGGCAACTCCTATCTCATTGCCATGCTGGACATCTCCGCTGCCTTTGACACCGTAAATCATAACATCCTCATCAACACCCTCATTAGTATAGGAATCTCAGGTACTGCTCTTTCTTGGATTAAGTCCTTCCTCCAAAACCGTACCTACACAGTCCTCACTGACAACTTTACATCCCCCCCTGTCAATCTCGACTGTGGCGTTCCTCAAGGTTCCTCCCTTTCCTCCACCTTATTTAACATTTACATGCTCCCCCTTACAAATCTCCTCTCCAACCTTGGTATTACACACTTCATCTACGCGGATGATGTGCAAATCCTCATCCCCTTCACAAACTCTGTACTCATCGCAATCCAAAAATGGAACACTATTCTCACCTCCATAAACCAGCTCCTCACTGACATGCACCTAGCCCTCAACCCACAAAAAACCGAACTCCTCCTCATCTCCTCTAAACATGCATCCATACCCATTCCCTCCACTCTCCATTCCCCCAATTTGCTTTCTAACACAAGAAACCTTGGTATCATACTTGATAACCAACTTACCTTCAAACCATACATCAAATCCATCCTTAGCAGTTGCTATTTCAAACTTCAAACCCTCAAAAAACTCAAACCCCTTCTCTACTTCTCTGACTTCCGTACTGTACTCCAATCCTTAATTTTCTCTAAAATTGACTACTGTAACTCTCTCCTTCTTGGACTCCCTGCCACCCACATCAAACCTCTCCAACTCCTTCAAAACGCTACCGCTCGTATCCTCACTAATGTAAAAAAAAAGACCACATTACCCCCACCCTCATTGATCTCCACTGGCTTCCCATTCACTCACGAATTATTTACAAGACGCTTACCCTCATCCACAAAAGTATCACCAACGAGCATTACAACTGGCTAAACCCACCTTTCCTTCCTCGTACCTCCACTAGACCTACCCGTTCATCACTCCAAGCAACCCTTATTCCTCCTCCCATAAAATCCACAAGACTTATTTCCACCACCAATAGAGCCCTTTCCCTTGCAGGCCCCTCCCTTTGGAATTCAATGCCTCTTCACCTACGCACAGAAACCTCCACCCCCACTTTCAAAAAGAATCTCAAAACCTGGCTCTTCCTCCAAGCATACCCCCAATCCTTTTCACCACCTACTAACACTCTCACCCAACCCTCATCTCTCACCAATACCCCCCTAAACTCCTTTAATCCCCTCCAGGATCCACACCCTACACTTAACCCCCTTTCCCTCTAAGAACTTCAAACACTTCATTCAACCCTTACTTTAAAATAATGTGTCTGTTTTTATCTGCACTTATATAACTCCATATATAACCAGTGTACATACCATCTGCTCCTCAAATCCATGTATATATCTTATCCTTATGTATCTGTTCTCTCCCTCCCCCACCCCCCCCTTGTTGTATCTATCCCTCCTTCCCCAAGTTATTTAGTTATCTGCTTTGTTACTGTGTTACATATTGTTCTTTGTAAAGGCCTCGCCTATATATTCCTTGTTATAAGTTACTTGTAAACCGGCACGATGTGCAAACGGTTGCCGGTATATAAAATAAAATAAATAAATAAATAAATAAATGTTATATAAATATAACTATTTCCGCTGCCAAACAGTTCCATAATTTTACTACCTTTGCAAAATTACATGCATATATACTGCATATGTGTACTTTTGCATACATAAGGGTGGCTTACGCTGCAAATGCGCAAGTGCTGCCAGTAACTTGGCAGCCAGGTACCTGCGGGTATAGAGGCTGCCATCATTCACACAAACCACAGCGGTTTGTGTGTGCCATGAGTCATGATTCCGGGTGGAGTGAAGGGGGTGCCATTGGTTCTCAATGGCACTGGCCACATAGCAACATGACTGGTGCATGTATGCACCTTGGGCTCTTCTTGGTGTTTGGCCGATGATGTGCAGCCCTGCAATTGGGTGCTGGTTTCTCATGCATTGCTGGTTTCTCATGCATTGCTGGCCCCAGATTAGCTGAAGGGCCAGTGGAATGATGTCATGGAGGAGGTGCAGTTGGTGAGAGGTTTAAATCTCAACAGCTTCTCTGCCCCTTATAATCTTCTGCTGTTCCCTGAAAAAAAAATTATTATATTATATATATATATATATATATATATATATATATATATATATATATATAATTGATTGATATTTGGGTTGCTGCTAGTTGGGAACCTCAAAAAAGAATTAGAAAACAAATTATTAAAGAAACCCTCCAAGAGCTATTGTGCTTGAAAGAACCCTACTCGAGATATAAGACTCAGTGAGTACTGTGTTGAAATACCTCTTCCCCATTAACCCATTAGATTCTTAATGCAGGGTGCATAGCAATATGCATACTGTTATAGACAGAGATATTCTTATACATATATATAGGGATTGAATCAAACTTGGCTTGTGAAAGATCTGAAAGTGGTAAGACTGGTTTATATATACTGTATATAAAGAGGAAAGGCAAGGGTAATTGGGGGCTGGGCAGAGGCTTCATGCTTTATAGTTGCCTGTTAAGTGGCAGGATAACCTTTACTTAGCATGCTCCTTTGGTTAAACCCTTCAGCTGTGGCTCATCATGCCCCAGTGAAATGCATAACCAGGTCTTTAGCAGATCCACCTTTTATGGAGCTTCCTTCACCTGCATGAAATAGTAGGATTCAGAGCTGAAGCAGTAGAAGATGAGGACTGGGATCCTTACTTGAAGGAAGGCAAGCCACTCTATCTGGTGGTGCTATTAGTACATGTCCATGTATCAAAGGACACAATGTTGGGGAACGTGCCCTCCATGCAAAGAATCATAGTCCTCCCCAAAATGAACCTCCTTCCATTGCTGAGTCTAGAGTATCTGAAGTATCTCACATGAGGTCCTGTCCCTGATGTCACAAAAGCCACTCATATTGGAAATATTCACCGCAGGAGTATTCATCTCTCAGATTCTCTGACTACCAGATAGGGTGCTTCCCTGGCCCCTTACCCTGTGATTATTCTCCACTGGGGTATGCATTCATGTTCCAAACCAACAGGTATTCCCCCAGGAGTGCTTCTCCTGTGAATATCCCCCATACAACATACCAAAGTACCATCCTTATTATAACCATTGCACCAGAAGGAGTCTACCTTTCATCAATTATATCCAGTCCTGATCTGGCCTTGAGTGCTATATAGGGCCATCTCCATGTTCTTCTAGCTCACACTCCACTTATGTCTTTACTCAGTATGCATATCTGACAACTAGAGCCTCTGGGAGCCCATGAGTTCTCTCCTGCCACACCCTCCTATCAATACTTACCTAAAAAGAAGCCCAAGTGACATTAGAGTCCACAGAAATAAGATATGAATTTCACCGAAATCCTGTGAATATAATATCAAGCGAGAAAAGTATCAAAGAGTAGTATAGAGTGATCTTCATAGTAGCACACCAAGACTGTATCTGCATATAAGATAAATAATGTTCCAGCTAACATCATTCATGAGTTCAAGACAGTCCAGATGTATTCCACACATTAAGAAAGGTGGAAAGAAGGCAAAACGATTACAGGCATGATTAAAAGGGGAGGCGAAAGAAGCTATTTTAGTCAAAAGATCTTCATTCAAAAATTGGAAGAAGGATCCAACAGAAGAAAATAGGATAATGCATAAACATTGGCAAGTTAAATGTAAGACATTGATAAGACAGGCTAAGAGAGAATTTGAAAAGAAGTTGGCCGTAGAGGCAAAAACTCACAGTAAAAACTTTTTTAAATATATCCGAAGCAGAAAGCCTGTGAGGGAGTCAGTTGGACCATTAGATGATCGAGGGGTTAAAGGGGCACTTAGAGAAGATGAGGCCATTGCGGAAAGATTAAATTATTTCTTTTCTTCGGTGTTTACTGAAGAGGATGTTGAGGAGGTACCCGTACTGGAGAAGGTTTTCATAAGCAATGATTCAGATGGACTGAATCAAATCACAGTGAACCTAGAAGATGTGGTAGACCTGATTGACAAACTGAAGAGTAGTAAATCATTGGACCGGATGGTATACACCCCAGAGTTCTGAAGGAAATAAAAAATGAAATTTCAGACCTATTAGTAAAAGTTTGTAACCTATCATTAAAATCATCCATTGAACCCGAAGACTGGAGGATAGCTAATGTAACCCCAATATTTAAAAAAGGCCCCAGGGGCAATCCAGGAAACTACAGACCGGTTAGCCTGACTTCAGTGCCAGGAAAAATAGTGGAAAGTGTTCTAAACATCAAAATCACAGAACATATAGAAAGACATGTTTAATGGCACAAAGTCAACATGGTTTTACTCAAGGCAAGTCTTGCCTCACAAATCTGCTTCACCTTTTTGAAGGAGTTAATAAACATGTGAATAAAGATGAACCAGTAGATGTAGTATACTTGGATTTTCAGAAGGCTGACAAAGCTCCTCATGAGAGGCTTCTAGGAAAAGTAAAATGTCATGGTGGTGATGTCCTTTCGTGGATTGCAAACTGGCTAAAAGACAGGAAACAGAGAGTAGGATTAAATGGACAATTTTCTCAGTGCATGGGAGTGGGCAGTGCAGTGCCTCAGGGATCTGTATTGGGACCCTTACTTTTCAATATATTTATAAATGATCTGGAAAGAAATACGAGTGAGATAATCAAATTTGCAGATGATACAAAATTGTTCAGAGTAGTTAAATCACAAGCAGATTGTGATAAATTGCAGGAAGATCTTGTGAGACTGGAAAATTGGGCATCAAAATGGCAGATGAAATTTAATGTGGATAAGTGCAAGGTGATGCATATAGGGAAAAATAACCCATGTTATAGTTACACAATGTTAGGTTCCGTATTAGGTGCTACAACCCAAGAAAGAGATCTAGGCATCATAGTGGATAACACATTGAAATTGTTGGTTCAGTGTGCTGCGGCAGTCAAAAAAGCAAACAGAATGTTGGAAATTATTAGAAAGAGAATGGTGAATAAAGCGGAAAATGTCATAATGCCTCTGTATCGCTCCATGGTGAGACCGCACCTTGAATACTGTGTACAATTCTGGTAGCTGCATCTCTAAAAAGATATAATTGCGATGGAGAAGGTACAGAGAAGGGCTACCAAAATGATAAGGGGAATAGAACAGCTCTCCTATGAGGAAAGACTAAAGAGGTTAGGACTTTTCAGCTTGGAGAAGAGACGGCTGAGGGGGGATATGATAGAGGTGTTTAAAAACATGAGAGGTCTAGAACGGGTAGATGTGAATCGTTTTTTTACTCTTTCGGATAATAGAAAGACTAGGGGGCATTCCATGAAGTTAGCATGTGGCACATTTAAAACTAATCGGAGAATGTTCTTTTTCACTCAACGCACAATTAAACTCTGGAATTTTTTGCCAGAGGATGTGGTTAGTGCAGTTAGTATAGCTGTGTTTAAAAAAGGATTGGATAGGTTCTTGGAGGAGAAGTCCATTACCTGCTATTAATTAAGTTGACTTAGAAAATAGCCACTGATATTACTAGCAACGGTAACATGGAATAGACTTAATTTTTGGGTACTTGCCACGTTCTTATGGCCTGGATTGGCCACTGTTGGAAACAGGATGCTGGGCTTGATGGACCCTTGGTCTGACCCAGTATGGCATGTTCTTATGTTCTTATTTTCTTATGTTGATAGTATTTGTGATGCACAGTTTTTCACTATAATTTTATAATGATTTTTTAAATGCATATAAAATCATCAATTTTGGAGGAATCTTCGTGGAAATCTGTTGAACCACCAGGAACACTCTGGGGAAGAATGGAACAGAATGATCTTGGATTCAAAATATACTTCATGTTGCATCGTTTTGAGAGCTTCAGGAATGATTGTTTAGTGGTGACCTCTATTTGTCTAATGAAAAATATATAACAGGGTCAACACCTAGAACTGTGCACTTATATTTGTTATTGATCACCATATGGTATTATTAAAAACACATAATTCAATGTTGATATATTTAGACAGGATATTAAATGGACTCACATATCTTATGTCATGGAGACATTTCTTAAGAAAAATAGATATATGAACAATGTGGTACTTACAGAATAATATATTTGCAAAAAGAAATCAACAAGAGCCAATTGACATAGTTCTGGCAGCCTGATGTATAGATATGATAACTGACACGTTCACGGTCCAGAAATGGAGCTGTTTTGAATGTGCTAGTGTGAGCTGTCAATCACATAGGGGTAGATTTTATAAAAGTACACCCGCGCGTACTTTTGTTCGCGCACAAGGCGCAAACAAAAGTATGCCGGATATTAATAGATACGTGCGTAGCTGCGCGTATCTTTTAAAATCTGGGGTCGGCACGCGCAAGGCTGCGAAAAATAGGCAGCCTGGGTGCGCCGAGCCGCGCAGCATGCCTCTGTTCCCTCCACCCGCCCGCACCTTCCCCTCCCTTCCCCTAACTAACCTGACCCCCGTCCCTAACTAATTCCCCCCTACCTTTATTGTGCGCACGGGCTGACTGCCGGCGCACCATGGTCCGGTCTGGGGGCTGGTCCGGAGGCCGCAGCCACGCCCCCAGAACGCCCCAGAACGCTGGCCATGACACACCCCCCAACATGCTCCTGACACGTCCCCCCCAGGAAAGCCCCGGGACTTATGCGCGTCCCAGGGCTTTGCGCGCACCGGCAGCCTATACAACATAGGCTCAGCACACGCGGGGGAGCTCGGGGCAGGTTTTCGGGGGGTACGCGCGTATCTTACGCGTGTACCCCTTTGAAAATCTGCCCCATAATTAAAACTTAGGGGTAGATTTTATAAAAGTACGACCGCGCGTACTTTTGTTCGTGCACCAGGCACAAACAAAAGTACGCCAGATTTTAATAGATACGTGTGTAGCCACGCTTATCTTTTACAATCCAGGCTCAGCGCTTGCAAGGCTGCAAAATTGGCAGCCTGCTTGCGCCGAGCTGCTCAGCCTGCCTCTGTTCCCTCCGAGGCCGCTCCAAAATTGAAGCGACCTCGGAGGGAACTTTCCATCCACCCTCCCGCACCTTCCTCTCCCTTCCCCTAACTAACCCACCCCCCAGCCTTAACTACTTCCCCCCCTACCTTTATCGTGAAAGTTACGCCTGCCCGAGGAAGGCGTAACTTGCGCACACCGGGCTGGCTGCCCGCATGCCATGTTCCGGTCTGGGGGCTCGTCCGGAGGCCACGGCCATGCCCCCGGAATGCCCCTGATGATGCGCCAGCCGCAACACGCCCCCCCCCGACATGCCCCCGACACGCCCCCCCCAGGGAAGCCCCGGGACGTACGCGCATCCCGTGGCTTTGCACACGCCAGCAGCCTATGCAACATAGGCTCGGCGTGCACAGGGGGAGCTTGGGACAGGTTTTCGGGGGGTACACACGTATCTTATGCACGTACCCCTTTGAAAATCTGCCCCTTAATTAAAATGAGATCCTAAAGACAACCAATTGATATGTCCATTGAGACCATCAGGAACAATAGTTTGTTAGAGAATATCCAAAAGTGTTCACGTCTGTTAAGCATATAGTTAATGTCATCCCCTCTTTTGGGTGTCTGCACCTGTTGTAACACTGTGCATTTTAAATCAGTGAACTGATGGCCTTGTGAAATACAGTGCTGCAAATCGGAGCTTTCACATAACAGGTGTTCAAGCGGCTCCTGTGTTCTATCAATTTAATTCTGGTGGCCCAAGATGTGCGCTCTTCTAGTTATTGCTTGCATGGCTTTTATTTTGAGGGTGTATCAAAATCAACACCATATATATGGAAACTTAAGCTGAATCTATTTTTTTCTTGTTTTAGTGAGTAGAGACCTCATATATAATAAAGGAGAGTTATAGTGTGAATAAACTCTCACTTATCTTTGAAAAATGGTTCCTGCTTAATGGACCCCACGCTTTCAGCAGGCGTAAATCTGGCAACAAAGGTAGGGGGGGTTTAGATAGGGCCGGGGGGGGGGGGGTTAGGTAGGGGAAGGGAGGGGAAGGTGGGGGGAGGGCGAAGGAAAGTTCCCTCCGAGGCTGCTCCGAGGTTTGTACAAGCCTTATATGTTGTATTTTCTCAATATTATATTGCACTGGTGGTAAACTGCTGCCTTTTTTTGGGTAGGGCTATTGCTATTTCATTTCTTGGAGTTAGTACTGCTGAGGTATGGCAGGTTTGATAGACTTGTACAGAGTGGAGTTTGTTTGTATTATTTTACAGTACACCTGGTAGTAGAGGGAGTTTGTGATGCTGTTATTAAGATGACACCAGAATCAGAATACCTTTTTTGTATGGTGAGTTGTACAGAGACATGTCTTAGTTCTACTCTGCACCCATTTTTAGGAAGTGGGGGACTCCTGTGGATGCAGAGCATATATTTACATTAAGTCCCATGATGGTTATTTATTCAATGTATACAGGGGGAGCGGAGTCAAGGGCACACACATTTAGGTAAACAACAGCAGAATAATGTGCGGCAATCAATTAAACAGGCATAAATCTGCGCGCGCCAGCGGGCTGCCGGCGCGCCATCACCCGAGCCAGGGGCTGGTCCGGAGGCCTCAACCATGCCCCTAGGCCGGCGTTACACCCCCGGTCCTGCCCCAAACCGCCCCCTGACCCCGGCCCCGCCCCAGACACGCCCCTCCCCGCCCCTTTTACGAAGCCCCGGGACTTATGCTCGTCCACGCTGTGCGCGCGCCGGTGGCCTATGCAAAATAGGCGCGCCGGCTCGCGAGGGCCCTGCGCATGTAAATCTGGCTGATTTACGCGCGCAGGGCATTTAAAATCCGGCTCATAATGTCTTAGTAAAAAAAAAATAGTTTTAAAAGAACCCAAAATAGTAAAAAATATATGTCTGAAATCAAAATATATTTTTGTTAAGAAACACTCAGATATTCTTATTTCCATTAGATATTTCTATCATAGGCAAATGTTTTACCATTCAATTAACTTTCAGATCATTCTCTATCTAGTGGTGTTTAGGAATCTATGTCATTTTTTATAACTTTTGTGAGGTTTGGTCAGTGAATTATAATAGCTGACTTTGTTTATAATTTGTAGACCGTCATCTTCTGTACTTATTAAACATCTACTTTAATTACAATGCATATTATGATTACATTAAATATTTGTCAAAGTAGAGCTTCTAACTCAATTAATTGTGAATGCTGAACACCCTTTGACACCCAAGCTAGACCTGACATTTTGTTATTAATAATAATGTGTCTTCTCTCCTGAGTATAGAAATATTTCTTCAAAAGTACTTGGCCTGTTGGATAAGGATAAGGTTAAACTGGGTTATGTTGTGTTGTTACATGGCATGACACACTACCATGCTTGGGATAGTGTTATTTGCTACTTTGGCACAGCAGTCTTTTATATTATGAAGAGGATATTATTATTTATGGCCAGCGATAACTTTAATGCTAGCTGTGTCTAGAGAAGGTTGCAGGTATTCTCCATTGGACATCTTATTCCTCTTTCAGTTGCTATAAAAAACGAATAAGGTTGTTAGACCTGTGATCGAAGCATACCTCTTTCCTATGTGGGTTCTCCTTTGTTTCTTTTTTTGTTTGTTTTTAAGGTAAAAGGAAACCAAAGGAACATCCATAAGCTACAGTTTTAAAATAAGCATTATGTACATTTTAGAAATCCCATGGAGCCTCCTTGTTCCCTACTGGTTGTTTATAAGACACTTATATGGAAATTAGAGATGTAGAAATGCCCCCACTGAATTATGGGGCAACTTTTCAGTAGCAGCCTGCAGGTAGAAATAAGAGGCTATGTAGCAGATCCTGGTAAGCTGATCCTAATAAAACTGAAACTGAGCTCTTGAGTGAGATTTCAGATGTTTACTAATTAGAAGCTACTGATACTGTACAGTAATGAAATAGGTCTATTGCACAATAAAAAATGTGCATTTTATTAGCCCTTTGCAAACATTGATTTTTATGATCTCTTCATGCTTGTTGAAATCCCTATGTATCTCTGTATGAACCTGTAACTATAGAGTGCTAGGCTTTTGAATAACATGCATTACTCAGAAGGAGGTAGACATGGATAATTACTCCTACTTGTACCAATTACAAATTACCAATTTGAAATACCACTTTTCAGAAGGAGGTAAACATGGGTAATTACCCATAGTGGTACCAATTACAAATTACAAATTAGATATATTAGAAATACCACAATTCAGAAGGAGGTAAACATGGATAATTACCCATGCTGATAGCAATTACAAATTACCTGGAGTTACAATTTTAGCTTAGTAGCAGTTTTAAATATATATTTTTGCCACTTTGCTTAGTTTTCACAGCTATGTCATTTGTCAGTTATATTTCAAGATACATAGCTTTTTAAAAAATGGAGATTATTCTAGTACTACACACAAAAAAATAAAATACTCATCAGCTAGCATAGCAACCATTTTCCAGGGTATAAAAGTACTAGTTTGATCGAATTCTTATTTTAAAGCTTGTCTATTGATAAACATCTAGACCTGATTCATAAAATGCTATAAATATAGCAGAAATAATGCTCGCAATAAATAAAAGGGTATGTTTAGGCTAATTTTCTGTGTGCCCCATTGCATAGGCAATTTACATGTGGCGCGTTGCATTATCGCATCAAGCATTGTGACAGTGCATCACACGTCATGTTGCGTAGCACACATTGATTTGTGTGTGGCTCATTATTTTTCTAGTTTATATATACTGGCTTCCTGCAGCTGCTTCTTTGAGGGTATGTCAGGAGTTTGGAGAGGAGAGGAGAGTAGGTGAGTTGGTTGAAGTTGGTAGTTGGTTGGAGGTATTTAGCAAATTCTGAGTGAGGTGTCCTGTGGCATGTTTTTCATCTGTTTCCCTTTCCCTTTGTCTATTGTCTTCATCTGTGTGTGTGAACGTTTTTGTTAGTTTGTCCTTTTGTCTGTCTGCCTTTGTGTTTGGATGAGGTGTGGTGGTGAGGCAGAGGAGGAATGGTGAGGTGTGGTGGTGAGGTTTGGTGGCATTGAGGAATGGAGAGGATGGAGAGTAAGAGGTAGGGGGAGAGAGGAGAACAGAGATGTGAGGAGAGGAGGGGGATGATGGAGGAGAAAGGAGGATGAGGGCAGGAGTGCTAGGGGAAGGAAGAGGAGTAAGAGTAGGCGTAGAGACAGGGACAAGAGTAGAGAAAGGGAGGGGGAAGGAACAGGAGGAAGCAGAAAGGAATAGGCAGATGAGTAAGGCAGGAAGATGACAGGCTATGGATAGAGAGAGAGGGCAGAGAGGAGGGGAGTTGATAAGGCAAGTGCAGGAGGGGGAGGGAAGAATGGAGGGGAGAGGGGAGTTGGAGCGAGAGTCAGGAAAGGGAAGAAACCTCTCCGAAAGGGGAAGTGGCACCATCTTCAGGCATCCAGGCAGCAGGGCGTGTTTGTCTGAGGCCATTGAAGTTCAGCCCAGAGGACAATGAGATGATCATTGCTGGGGTCCTGGAGCATTTTGCCATGCTTTTCGAAAAATGTGCAGCCTAGACCTCAAGGGCATGCAAGGGCCAGATCTGGTGCACCATTACATATGCTATCTCAAGGCGCAGTTGTGTGAAATGCAGTGGGGAGCAGGTGACACACAGGTACCAGGACATAAAGGCCCAGTTGACGACAAAGGTGGCTAACAGCAGACATCCAGCAGACTGGGAAAAGAGCCCCTAGTACAATTGTGCTCATGCCCATGGAGGAGTGCCTTATCTAACAGTTGGGACTGAATGTGTTCGAGGGCATGACTGGGCAGCTGGACATCACAAAAGCCAGAGCTGGCAAGACTTCTACAGTTGTGCACAATATTTAGCATAAGATGCTCACATTGATTGACATGCAAAGTGCACATTTCATGCCAAACAATCCATGTGTGTTCCTCTGTGGTACTTATGTCTTCTTCTTTGATTCCACAGCTTTTGCCCTTGACTCTGCCAGTCCCAACCATCAAGCTCCAGGGACCAGCAGTGAAGCCCCAGGGACCAGCTGCTCAGCAGCACTTGTCAATACCCCCTTGCTTATGGACACACAGACACATTTTAGTGAGGAGAAGGAGGAGCAGCAGCAGCAGCAGCACTCTCATCAGCATAGCCACATCATAGAAGATCTTAGCTCAGCAAGCCCACTGATTTTGAACTTAAACCTTTCAAGCTTCATGGAGGAAACCAGCCTGCAGTGGCATCGAGTTGAGCCAGTGCAACCTCTCTCCAGCACATCACGTGGTCAGCTCAAGGCAGCAGGCACTGAGCTGGTGCAGCTCATCAGTCCCCTCATGCCACTTCTGTAGGCCCAAACCTCTGCCCCGGCTATGACAAGCACAGCAACAACACCAGCTCTGGCACCATCTCTGGCACCAGCACCGACAGAGACTTCAATGCACCAGCAGCTGGACCAGCTGGAAAGGAGCCATGGTGTCCACCTCCACCACATATGCACAGAACTAGTGTACCTGAGGAGGGCTTTGAATGGGCAGACCAGGCCATGCGTGATCAGATGGCAGCCCACACACAAGCTCTCACTACAGTGGCTATGTCGATAATTAACCTCACCAGTGTCCAATATCCTTGTTGATTGCTGTCTGAATCTAATTCCCCCATTCCTCTGTTCCCCCTGCTGTTAAAGCAGAGAGCAATAATGGAGTTGCATCAACAGTATGAAGGATTATTGGTTAAGGCTAGCAACCACCACACCAGCAAGTTATCCCCATGCACTCTGTTCTTCATTTTCATCCTCTAGACTTTAGGGATCCACAGTGTTTTTTATCCCATGACCCTTTGAAATCTTTCACTGTTTTTGTTTTCACCACCTCCTCCGGAAGGGCATTCCAGGCATCTACCACCTCTCCATGAAAAATTATTTCCTGAGCTTGCTTCTGAGTCATCCGGTTTCCGATTCACATCTCTACTTATTAGTCTTTCTTAGCAAAATGCCCTTTATTCGGTGCAACAATTGTGGTACTTATATCCCAAGGCCTATCTTTTGGAGAATTAAAGGTTGTTTAATTTACCTTCAAATATCTGCCATGAATAAGGAGCTAATGCACCTGAAGGAGATATTATGCAAGATTCAAATAACCTCCCTTCCTTTGCAGCATCCTGTATATTTCTTCCAACTCTCACAGAGGATCAGAAACCCAGGTATAAATGATTTACAGTGGGCTCAGGTAGAACAAGACTTGTGACTCTGAGATACCCATTTTCCCCAACTTTGAAGCAACCTGAATATACACCTCTACTCCCACAGAGAAGCCAGACATCCAGGATTCAGAATCCCAGAAAAAATTGCATTACAGTGGGCTCTGGCAGAATAAGGCCTGTGATGAAAAGATGCCCACTCTCCCTGCTGGTAGCCTTACATAATGCATTTTCTGCATTGGAAAATAAAGAAGTCCAAAAAACAGAATATGAAATGATATCTGTGTTAGTGGCAGTAGCTTCCTCCTGCCCATGCACCAAGCAGAGCACATCACCAACATGCACTTTATGAACGCTACCAAAAGCCACAGGAACAGCATCAGCAATTCCTTAAAGGGCCATTTCTCCTACTACTGCTTGCTTCAGCAGCAGGTCTCCTGAGTGCTCAATCTCAGTGTGCTTCCTGTAGCTCTCTGTACTTCCCATGTGCCATGTTTCCCTGCCTCTGACCTGCTCTTAGTCCTCTTGGATCCCCAGTTGTCTGTTCTTCCTCCATTGCCTATTTTGGACTGTTCCTCTGGTTTGACCTCTGCCTGGACTTGAACCTTCCTGGATTGCCACTTAGGCCTATCTCTCTGCCTAGAACTGGATCTTGCTGTCTGCTGCCTGCAACAACCATTTGTATGTTTCAAACGTTTCTTCTGGTTTGACCTCTGCTTGGACTTGGACCTTCCTGGATTGCTGCATGGACCTGTCTCTCTTCCTGAAGCTGGATCTTGCTGTCTGCTGCCTGCCCAAACCATTTGCCTGGTCACCGGATCTGCATCTACTCCAGGTAACCGCCCAAGTCTTACTGGCCATTAGCACTTTGGGCTTACAATGGGAAATCCACCTGCGGTAGTGGTGACTACTATCCTTGGCTCCACAAAATCTAACAGTTTGCCAAGGCCATGGACCCCATGGATCTGACAGCTTTACAAGCCATTCTTGCATTAGCAACTCAGATTCAGCAAGAACAAGGCATTCTGGACCAGGTAACAGGGGTCCTCAAGAGACTGGCAGCATGCATGGATGCTCTCGCTACAGCAGTGCCAGGACCAGCACCTTCTGCACCCACAGTGAATCCTGTTCTTCATTTACCCCATCTCCACACTTCAATGGAGATCCTGAAGAGTGCAGAGGCTTTCTTAACCAGTGCCATATACACTTCACACTCCAGGTGTCCCTGTTTCCCACTGACAAGGCGAAGGTTACCTTTATCCTATCCCTCTGCTTTATCCCTCTTTATCCCTCTGCTTTATCCTATCCCTCTGCTTTGGCCTGGGCCTCTCCTCTCTGGGAGTGAGAAAACTACCTATTGGAGGATTTTGATCATTTTCCTTGAGATTTTCATCTGGTATTTGATGAACAAGGACATACCGCCTCTGCAGCTTCTGACTTGTTGCAGATTTGTCAAGGATCTCATTCTGTCAAGGAGTATGCTGTACAATTTCAGACTCTTGCTTCTGAAGTTCAGTGGGGAGGTGACAACCTCACAACAATATTCCGTCAAGGCCTATCCTAAACCATTAAACATGAATTGGCCAGACAGGAGCCACCAGACTCTCTGGAGGATTTGATCTGGCTTGCTATCCATTTGGATCTGTGGTTTTGGGAATGTTCCCAGGAGAGTGCTTCAACCCATTATCTGGTCTGACTAGCCCCCACTTTCCAACACCCAGTTGTTCTTGTCAAGCCTCGGGAACTTAGAGCCTTGTCCAGGGCCGGTGCAAGGGTATTTGGCACCCTAGGCAAACCTTACAGTCTGGTGCCCCCTCCCCATACACTATTTTAAATTATGCATTTATAACATATTTTACATGAGAAATGACATTCTGAGGTAAAATTAATATACAAGTTGTTGTGATAATTTCATGCACTGTTGTGATGCCAACAAGAAAACTTTGCATCTTGGAATTCATATGGCATCATACCTATTATGATATATTTCGGCATGGTCCTCCCGTATCAACACAGTACTATCTGCCAACACTCAAAGAATAACAACCCTACCTATGAAAAAGAATACCACAAATATTACACCAGAATCTAAAATACCAATACACCTCCTATCAGGAAAACAGAACAGGCTAAGCTACTACAGATCCCTACAGAGAAACCACATGCTAAAAGAATGCTTCATCTCAGTCTTTGCATGCAGAACACAAACTCTCACCAAATACAGAATAAAACCACATAAAGTATAAATAGAAATGTACAGACAAAATCTAAACTGTAAAATGTATCACGCCAGACTCTATACAGTGCAACAATGGAAAAACAAAAATGTCACCATTCCTCGTGAAACAAATCAATAAAATAAAAATATATATAAATCATTAATCATAATTATAAAATCATACAAATAAATAATTTCAAAACTGCTGACGAATAGAATATCCAATAATTAAAGATGCATGCAAATTTTGAAAGCTTTACCAAACACCAATAAAATATTTCAAACAGCAGACACATCACATACTACCCAATAATTAAAATGGTAGTCAATCAAGAAAAATGAACATAAAAAGCCACCTTTACTTACCCTCTTCAGCAGTTCTCCTACTCCTTTCCCTTGCAGGCCATACCAGAAGTAGCAGTAACTGCTGAAGCTGTCCTCACAGACCTCTTCCTTAGGGACCACAACCAGTCTCTTCTCTCTCTCACACACATACTAGTCACACCCTCAGAACCAGTTTCTGTCTCTCACACACCAATCTCTCCCCAACCAGTCTCTCTCTCTCTCTCTCACACACACACACAGACACACACACACACACCAGTCATCTCCCTGATCATCCGTTCTCACACATACACACGTCACCTCTCTGGCCTGACTCTCTCAATCACACAATGCTCTCGCTCCCTCTTACACACAAGATTTCAATCACACACATGCTCTCTCTATTTCACTTACACACAAGCTCTCAATCACACACATGCCCTCTCTCACAGCCACAAGCCAGCCAAAAACATGCTCCATCTCTCTTGCACACACACACATTGGCACACAGAAGCACTCTCCCTGTCTCACATACACATTACATTCTCACAGAAGCACCTTGCTTTCAAACTTCCAGCATGTTTCACTTTTACTAAAAGTGAAAGTGATGATCCCAACCATTAAATAAGAAAACCACATTCCTATCAGAAGGCGAAATGACACCCTTCCTTCAGGTTCTGTCCTCCCAAGGGACAGCTACCCACACAGTACAGCTTCTCTTGTTTTACGCTTCCAGGCAATAAAGCATCTTTCTTCAAACTATCAGTCGTATGATTATTCATTTGGGAGATATGGAACCGAAAGACATCCTTAGTCGGCTTCCCTTTTAAATAGGAAGATTCCAGTTTTAGTTATTTAAAAATATACATTTTCTAAAGGCTTAAAAAAAAATAGCAAAACCGTTTCAGATTGAAACTATTCTAGTCTTCATGCTTAAATTATGCTTAAAAAAAAAAAACCAAACCCCACCTGCCATCAGTATCTTAAATTTGTGATTTTGCTGAGATGAACATTTTAAAAACTTTAATTGTTTTTGCTTTAGTATTTGTCTCTACCCACTTTAAGTTAAATTTTATTTTCCAGAAGAGGGATGCTTAAAATTTAGTAATTTTATCTTTCATCCAGCTTTTCAAGAGTTCAGGTATATGTATTATCATATTTCATTTTTTTAAACTGGCAGATTCCTTTCTCACATACACACACACTCACAGAAAGAAGATCGGCACCGAGACTTAGGGGGCCCTGCGGCAGGCAGCCAGCTCCTGACTCACCCTGCCGCCCCGCCAGTGTCTGTTGCAGTTGGACACTGCTGGCGAGATAGTAGGCTGGGAGGCGGAGCCACAAGCAGGAGGTGTTCACCCAGGAACCCCCCGGGAGGAGCCCGTAGGGCGCTGGGACCTCGGGACTTGGAATAGAGGCAGAAAGTCCAAGGGCTGAGATAGGCTTAGACCAGGGCCAGAGCAACAGGAAGGGTAGGACGTCCAAGGTACCCGGGAAGCAAGGGGCCGGCTGTACAGGGCCGAGGGCCGGCTGAAGGCAGGGCAGTGGGCGGCAGCAGAGTCTGTAGCAAACCGGAGGCTGAAGCAGGCTGTAGGCTGAAGCGAAGTCGGTAGCAAACCGGAGGCTGAAGCAGGCTGTAGGCTGAAGTGAGGTCGGTAGCAAACTGGGGTCAGAGGCAGACAGCAGGCAGAAGCGGAGTCAGAGGCAAACCGGGGTCAGAGGCAGGCAGCAGGCTGAAGCGGAGTCGGAAGCAGACCGGAGTCAGAGGCAGGCAGCAGGCTGAAGCGGAGTCACGAGCAGACTGGCGTCAGAGGCAGGCAGCAGGCTGAAGCGGAGTCAGAAGCAGACCGGAGTCAGAGGCAGGCAGCAGGCTGAAGCGGAATCGGAAACAGACCGGAGTCAGAAGCAGGAAACGTGGAGATCACCAGGAACGCAACTAAGAACAACTATGGAGTTGTGAACCTCGTTGCAAGGCGATGAGAGAGAGTTTGAGCGCCGGTTATATCGGGGCTTGGGCGTGACGTCAGCAGCACGGGCGGAGCCAGGCTTCCGGGAGTTGAGGCTCAAGATGGGGGTCCTCACACGCGCGCAAGAGACTCACGAGAAGCAGGCACGTAATGGCGGCCGCCACGTGGAGTTAGAGAAGCCCCCGGGGTCCAGAGCGGGCGGAACGCGGTGATTCCTGAAGCGGAGGTAGGCGGGTTTGAGCCTTAAGCGGAGGGAAGCGGTAGAGACTGCAGCAGTGTCACCCTCCCGACCCCCCCCCCCCAGTGGTCCAGCGGAGGTCCCAGGAGCGATCTGTCGCTCCAGGGGCCTCGGCTGCCACTAGGCAAAATGGTGCCGGTTACCTTCAGCCCCTACCATGTGACAGGGGCTACCGGTGCCATTGGTTGACCCCTGTCACTTGATAGGGGCTGAAGGTAACCAGCGCCATTTTGCTTAGTGGCAGCCGAGGCCCCGGGAGCGGCAGATTGCTCCTGGGACCTCCGCTGGACCACTAGGGGGGGGGGGGGTCGGGAGGGTGACACTCGGGGGGAGGCAGGGCGAGTCGGGAGCTGGCTGCCTGCCGCGGCGCCCCCTAAATCTCGGCGCTTGGTCTCCATCTAGGCGAGTCGAAGGCTGGCAGAATTTTGAAAGGGCACTTTTTGCCCTTTCAAAATTCTGCTGCCTGCCATGGCGCCCCCTAAGTCTCGGCGCCCTAGGCAAAGGCCTAGCTCACCTAGTGGTTCTGCCGGCTCTGGCCTTGTCTGAGGAACTAATGCAAGTGGATCACCTCAGGATTTTCCCCGAAGAACGTCAATGATGTTGGCAACTAAATCTGTGCCTGTACTGTGTGGCTTCTTGTCCCATCAAGGTGGGAAACTCTTGGACCTAGGACCAGGAGGAGAGGCCACCCTAGGTCCTTTGGGCTTCTCTCCACAGATCTTATTCCTGTGAGCTTTCACTTGGTAAAGAACTGGTACATCTTCAAGCTTCTTGGATACTGGCAATGCAGGGAGCTTCATAGAGGGAAGAATAGTGTGGGAATATTAAATCCCCACTGAACCTTTGAGATCTGCCCTTATATTTTCCTCTGTCGGGGGAATTGCTTCCATGGAGGATTACCATAAGAACATAAGAACATGCCATACTGGGTCAGACCAAGGGTCCATCAAGCCCAGCATCCTGTTCTCAACAGTGGCCAATTCAGGCCATAAGAACCTGGCAAGTACCCAAAAACTAAGACTATTCCATGTTACTGTTGCTAGTAATAGCAGTGGCTATTTTCCAAGTCAACTTAATTAATAGCAGTTAATGGACTTCTCCTCCAAGAACTTATCCAATCCTTTGTTAAACACATCTATACTATCTGCACTAACCACATCCTCTGGCAACAAATTCCAGAGTTTAATTGTGGGTTGAGTGAAAAAGAACTTTCTCCAATTAGTTTTAAATGTGCCACGTGCTAACTTCATGGAGTGCCCCCTAGTCTTTCTATTATCTGAAAGAGTAAATAACCGATTCACATCTACCCATTCTAGACCTCTCATGATTTTAAACACCTCTATCATATCCCCCTTCAGCCGTCTCTTCTCCAAGCTGAAATGTCCTAACCTCTTTAGTCTTTCCTCATAGGGGAGCTGTCCCTTACATCACGAACAAATTCACCTTTATGTCCTGCCCTCTACCATCAACCAGATAATTTTAGGCTTGCCATAGTTGGTTCTGCACCACCCTCGCATTGACTAAGATACCCTGCAACTGTCTAAATGGAGTTCCATGTGCCATAAACGCTGTTTGGCTCAAGTGAGAGTCCCGGCACTTAAACTTCAGCATTCTGTCCCAACTCTGCCCAGGCTACACACCTCCTATGCGGATTTCGCTGATGTCTTCAGCAAACAGCAAGTGGAGACCTTGCCTCCGCATCGAGATCACGACTGTCCCATCGAACTGGTGCCGGAGAAGATGCCTCCTCATGGAAGAGTGTATCCACTGTCAGGCCCAGAGATGGAGGCCATGACCCATGACATTTAAGATAACTTGGTCAGAGATTTTATCAGACTGTATTCTTCCCTGGCAGGAGCCAGGTTCTTTTTAGGAAAAAAGGATGGGTCTCTGCGGCCCTGTATCGACTATTGTAAATTTAATGCTATTACAAAGAAAAATCAGTACTCACTGCTGCTGATCACAGAACTCTTTGACCAGCTAAAAGGAGCTCAGATTTTTACTAAGTTGGATTTGCAGGGGGCCTACAATTTGGTTCGCATCCGAGAAGAAGACTAGTGGAAAACTGCTTTTAATACATGAGACAACCATTATGAATATTTAGTCATGCCTTTAGGGCTATGTAACACCCCCACAGTGTTTCAAGCTATGGTAAATTAAATATTTCAGACCTTTTATATTCACATGTTGTAGTGTAGTTGGATGATATCCTCATTTTTTTCTAAGATGCTGGATCAGCATCAATATCACATTTATGTGAACACCAACTTTATGCCAAACTTAAGAAGTGTGCCTTCCATCAAGAGGAATTGCCTTTTCTAGGATACATAATCTCTCGAGCAGGTCTATGTGTGGATCCAGAAAAACTCAAGGCCATTCTAGAATGGCTGCAGTCAGTGGGCCTCAAGGTATTAAAATGATTTTTGAGATTCTCTAACTATTATTGCCAGTTCATCCATGGATACTCCTCACTAGTGGCTCCTCTCACAGCTTTGATCAGAAAGGGTATGGATGCCTGCAACTGGACCCAAGGGCAATCTGGACCGTTCAACAATTAAAATAAGAATTCATCAAGGACTCTTGTTTGCAGCACCTGGATCCCACCTGACCGTTCATTGTCAAGGTAGATGCCTCCACCTTAGGGATAGGGGCAGTCCTTCTGAAACCAGACACTAGTAGGACATTAGTTACCTGTGTATATTTCTCTATGATGTTTACTTCTACCAAAAGGAATTATACCACCGGAGACCAAGAACTTCTCAACATTAAATTAGCCCTGGAAGAATGGCACCATATTTGGGAGGGAGCCATACACCCAGTGACTATCTATACTGGTCATAAAAATTTGGCATACTTAACACATGCTCACCGTCTGAATCCATGACAAGCCCAATAGTCTTTATTTTTTAGTTGCATTGATATCAATCATGTTTTTGTCTGGCGGAGAAGAACCAGCAGGCTATGCCTTATCCAGAAGCTTTGATTCTGATAAACCTCCTGCTTTACCTCATCATGTCATTGATCTGGGCAGAATCTTAACCACTACCACCTTACCAGTACCAGCAGAAAAGATGGTAGTTCCCAAGCATCTGCAAGAATGAGTTCTCCAATGGTCCCATGACTCACATATTTCTGGCCACTCAGGGCTTCAATGCATCAAGGAGCTCCTCTTCCATCACTATTGGTGGCCTTAGTGGGCAAAAGACACCAAACGATATCTGAAATCATGCCCTACTTGTGTGACCAATAAGAGCTCTCAGGCTCAACCCTGGAGTCTACTTCAACCCTTACTGGCTTCTGAGGGACCCTGGACCCACCTGGCCACTGATTTTATCATGGACCTTTCCCCTTCTAAAGGGAACAATATGATTTGGGTAATCGTAGACAAGTTTTCAAAAATGGCCCACTTCATCCCTCTGCCCAGACTACCTTCTGCCCTGGAATTAGCACAATTGTTTGTCCAACATTTACCCCATTTGTACAGTCTTTCTCACCACATCCTATCTGACTGGAAGGGCTTCTGTAAGAAGTTCGGAATTCACCTTGATTTCTCCTCTGCTTATCACCCCCAGTCAAACAGAATAGCAGAACACATCAATCAATCGCTCAAAACTTTTCTACAATGCTATATAAACCAACATCAGGACAACTGGTCTTTCTTGCTTTCTTGGGCCATTAATGAGCTACAGGGGTCTCACCATTCTCCCTAATTTTTGGATGACATCCTCGGGTACCAATGCTGTTATGGCTGCCAGCTGCAGCAGTCTGCAACCGCGGCCGGGTGCCATGGCTGCCAGTCACAGTGGTCCGTGACCAGGACCATGTGTCATGGCCGCCAGCCGCGGCGGTCCGTGACTGGGGCCAAGAGCTTACCCGAGGCATCAGGCCACCTCTGAGGCTCTTGCTGAGGCAGGCAGTCCTCATTAAAGCTATCTTTGTGGCCACTGCAGCTGCTGGGCCCGGCCACTTGGCTCCTTCTTGGCTGGGCTGACTCCTCCCTCTCTGGCTCTGCTTAGAGCTGTGCGCATGGCTGAAGAGCAGATTTAAAGGGGCCACAACAGGAAGTTGTCGTGGCTCCTCCCGGGAACTCCTCCCATGATTTTAGTATTTAAGGCAAGGTCTGCTCCTCAGACCTTGCCTTGGTATCATTGACTTCTGGTCTGATTGGCTCCAGTAAAACAAATGTCCAGATTTTAGTTTTAACTGCAATCACTAATCTATTTAGCAAGGAAACATTTTACACAAGACTTTAACAGATAGACATAAATTCTCACAGACAGAGAAGAATAGGATTCCTCTGTGAGATGGGAATTGTTGTAAACACATATGTTTGTAATTATTAAGCAATTAAAGCAAAAAGTAAAACAGAAAGCTAATGAGCATATTAGCCTGCTTTAGAACAATAAAGCCGTTGTCACCTTCCTGTAAAAGAGAGCAAACAACCAAACTTTTCCTCATCAGACTAATTATAACTTTCAAACTTACCCCCTGTGAGGATGTTCACATACAAACTTCAAAATTTCCTTAATTCCCTCTTTCTCCTTTTGATGCTACAGTGCTTTCAAGCTGTTTGTAACCCTTTAAAACAGAGACAGCTACCTAAACAAAACTTTCAGTCTGTAAAAATCACCACTGCTCCCGAAGGTGCCTCATCTACAAACAGAAAAGTCACTTCATTTACCTCTGCAACTCCCCGTACCCTCACAGTTGTAACTTGAAACCGCTGTAGAGCCAAGCTTCTAAGCCATGTGGTCTGAGGACAAAAGACCAACGATTGCTGTCTAAACCCAAAGGGGCGGATTTTAAAAGGCGCGCGAATAGCCTACTTTTGTTTGCGCTCCAGGCGCAAACAAAAGTACGCTGGATTTTAGTAGATACGCGCGGAGCCACGCGTATCTGCTAAAAACCTGGATCAGCGCGCGCAAGGCTATCGATTTTGTATAGCCGGCACGCGCCGAGCCGCGCAGCCTACCCCCGTTCCCTCCAAGGACGCTCCGAAATCGGAGCGGCCTTGGAGGGAATCCTCTAACGCCCTCCCCTCACCTTCCCCTCCCTTCCTCTACCTAACCCACCCCCCCGGCCCTGTCTACACCCCCCCCTTACCTTGCTCCAGGGATTTACACCTCCCAGAGGGAGAAGTAAATCCCCGCGCGCGAGCGGGCCTCCTGCGCACCGGGCCGCGACCTGGGGGCGGGTACGGAGGGCGTGGCCACGCCCCTGGACTGCCCCAGGCCGTAGCCACGCCCCCATACCCGCCCCCAAAACGCTGCCGACACGCCCCCGAAACGCCACGACGACCGGGCCCGCCCCCCGACACACCCCCGACACGCCCCCCTCGGAGAACCCCGGGACTTACGCGAGTCCCGGGGCTCTGCGCGCATCGGGAGGCCTATGTAAAATAGGCTTCCCGGCAAGCAGGGCTCTGAAAATCCGCCCCAAAGTGTACACCCAATAAGTTACCATAACCACAGCAAAATCAAATTAAATAGGACACTTTTATTTACAAATGGCCAAGAAAAGCTAGTTTACTAACTAAACAATTATACTGACAAGGTATAAAATACTTACCTACACAGATCTGTCTTTTGCTAAAAGCAAGCATCATCTTCTTCCGGGAAAGACTGCTGACTGTTCAGCCATCCAGAACATCTGCTCGGAAAACTTTCTTCGGACTGTGCCAATCTGTCCGGAAATGAGGATTGAGCATGGACTACCAGCAGCCCACACACACACACAATCCTCCAAAAAATATAATGGCCGCAGCCATGCTTGCCCCACGTTGGGCGCCAAATGTTTAATTAATTTTTTATGTGCCATTAGCTGTTTCAATAATACACAGAGGTCCAACTTTAATCCAAACCAATTTAAGTTTATTTAATATTAAAAGCCAATCGTATTAGACCCCTGGGAAACACAGAGAGGGAGCCCATTGTTTGTTAAGGGCTCTCCCTGCATGTCTCAGCGTTTGTTAGTCAGGGCTAAGTTTTTATAGATAAAAAAACATCCAGAGACTGTATAAAGTATCAGGTACCACTTGTGTCCTATCCAATCAGGCAAACTGTATCTATGCTTCCCTGATACCACCTCCCACCTTAAGATCCAATTAGGCCTAAGAAGGGTCCACGTGTCTATTGAGTACTGTCAATCTTCTGTTAGTTCGTCCTGTCATTGTAGTAGGTCTGTGTTCTGTTGCTCGTTCCAGGCCTTTGATCAGAGTCTTGACCTCAGGGGAATATTCAGTTTAACTGGCCTCTTTCAGTCGAGAGAGGAATCTGTGAGAACAAAGCTTGGAATGTGGCCTCAGCCATCTGCCATGATAACCTCATGACCTTTCATCATATCTGGTTAGGTCTGAATTCATTCCAGATGGCTCTCAGTAGCCATACACACACAGGTCAGCTTAGGTTCATTGTATGCCAGCAGGTTCAGTTAAATCAGAAGAGCAAAGGTTTCTGGGATAAGCTGCATGAACCAAAGTCCTGAACCAAAGCCTTCATACATCAGCTACTATAGACTAATATGGCTGGAAGTTTTATCATAACATGTATAATTCTGGTAAATTGTGATCTACCTAAAACCATGTGTTTTGTACATGCAAAATATAAAAACTTTTAAATAAATAACAATTTTCACAAATGTAAGGGTCAAAATACAAAAGATTTGAGAGGATAAAATTGGTTTTAGCTAGATAAATCTACTTGGTCTTTTTAACTGTCTAAATTGTTTTAATTAAAATTTCAAGCAGTACAATGTAGCAGCATACAAAAGAGGGTTGGCCAAAGGTATTCCTGGGGTAGGCTTTTGGATTTTGTTGGTTAGCACAATATTTAGTGCTAGCCAGCTAAATTTAGCCAGGTAACCCCAGTTGGCTAAATTTGTATTGATGCTCTGATGATGTGCAATTTTGTCCTTCAAAGTGCATTCTTACGTAACTTTGTTAGGCTATAAAGTACCACCAGCTTCAGTGTCTGTTAGGGTAAAAAGTTATATAAATGACTTTGAACTGAGGTCTGCCTGGTTTGGAACTGTTGTTTTATTCAGGGAGCCACAGATTCACTCAGAAAAATATCCATCTTCAGAGTACAGATAGCCTGGTACATGGTCAAAACCCTTGAGGATCCAGATTGGTCCTCGGGAGATTCAAAAGGGATATTGTCTCATCTGGAAGGTGTACTGAAGGAATTCAAAAATGAAATTTCTGATCTATTAGTTAAAATTTGTAACCTATCATTAAAATCGTCCATTGTACCTGAAGATTGGAGGGTGGCCAATGTAACCCCAATATTTAAAAAAGGCTCCAGGGGCAAATTGGGTAACTATAGACCAGTGAGCCTGACTTCAGTACCATGAAAAATAGTGGAAACTATTCTCAAGATCAAAATCGTAGAGCATATAGAAAGACATGTTTTAATGGAACACAGTCAACATGGATTTACCTAAAGGAAGTCTTGCCTAAAAAATTAGCTTTATTTTTTTGAAGGGGTTAATAAACATGTGGATAAAGGTGAACCAGTAGATGCAGTGTATTTGGATTTTCAGAAGGCGTTTGACAAAGTCCCTCATGAGAGGCTTCTAAGAAAACTAAAAAGTCATGGGATAGGAGGCGATGTCCTTTCATGGATTACAAACTGGTTAAAAGACAGGAAACAGAGATCAGGATTAAATGGTCAATTTTCTCAGTGGAAAAGGGTAAACAGTGGAGTGCCTCAGGGATCTGTACTTGGGCCAGTGCTTTTCAATATATATATAAATGATCTGGAAAGGAATACGATGAGTCAGGTTATCAAATTTGCAGATGATGCAAAATTATTCAGAGTAGTTAAATCACAAGCGGATTGTGATACATGACAGGAAGACCTTGCAAGGCTGGAAGATTGGGCATCCAAATGGCAAATGAAATGTAATGTGGACAAGTGCAAGGTGTTGCATATAGAGAAAAATAACCCTTTCTGTAGTTACATGATGTTAGGTTCCGTATTAGGAGCTACCACCCAGGAAAAAGAACTAGGCATCATAGTGGATAGTACTTTAAAATCGTCAGCTCAGTGTGCTGAGCCAACGATTCCCTTCCTAATAATTCCTAATGTTAGGAATTATTAGGAAGGGAATGGTTAATAAAACGGAAAATGTCATAATGCCTCTATATCGCTCCATGGTGAGACTGCACCTTGAATACTGTGTATAATTCTGGTCGCCACATCTCAAAAAAGATATAGTTGTGATGGAGAAGGTACAGAGAAGGGCAACCAAAATTATAAAAGGGATGGAACAGTTCCCCTATGAGGAAAAGCTGAAGAGGTTAGGGCTGTTCAGCTTGGAGAAGAGACGGCTGAGGGGGGATATGATAGAAGTCTTTAAGATCATGAGAGGTCTTGAATGAGCATTTATTTATTTATTTTTGTTTTTTATATACCGATGTTCCTGTATAATATACATATCTCACCGGTTTACAAGGAAGGAACTGTCGCCTCGTGGGTGGTTTACATTGAAACAATTAACAATTAACAAAAACGAAGGCGCATAGAGGAACTTAGTGGAGCTTACTGAGAACAATCATGATTAATTAAATTTCAATTAAAGTAGATGTGAATCGGTTATTTACACTTTCGAATAATAGAAGGAATAGGGGGCATTCCATGAAGTTAGCAAGTAGCACATTTAAGACTAATCGGAGAAAATTCTTTTTCACTCAATGCACAATAAAGCTCTGGAATTTGTTGCCAGAGGATGTCGTTGGTGCAGTTAGTATAGTTGGGTTCAAAAAAGGTTTGGATAAGTTCTTGGAGGAGAAGTCCATTAATGGCTATTAATCAAGTTTACTTAGGGAATAGCCACTGCTATTAATTGCATCAGTAGCATGGGATCTTCTTAGTGTTTGGGTGATTGCCAGGTTCTTGTGGCCTGGTTTGGTCTCTGTTGGAAACAGGATGCTGGGCTTTATGGACCCTTGGTCTGACCCAGCAGGGTAATTTCTTATGTTCTTACCTAGCATTTAGATGGTTAGAAGGCTAAAGTAAGGTTTGAAATACTGGAGGAAGATCTGTGAGCTCTTCTCCTGATGTGAATTAATGCTATACTGTGATTTTAAATCTGGAAACCTTGTGCCACATTTGTATGTAGAAGCCTTGTCTCCAGTTGTGTTTGTGTGCTGTGTTTGAAGAGAAACTACAGTGAACTGAACAAGTCTAGATGCAAGCTTACTCCAAACCTTGATTTACCTGTTAAGCTTACCTGCAGTGCCTAAGTCAGAAAATCTTATTTTGTCACCATTGTTAAAAATAAACCAATGCTGAGATATGATAACTATGTTAACGTGCTGCAAGGGCCACCAACCTGATAGTGCCATTTTTATTTCTATAGGCTAACATAGTTAACTACTGGAAATATTTTTATAAATTATGTAATTCTTTATTGGATAATTTAAGTTGCAATACATTATCTATCTATCAGGTGTAGTAAACAGCAAACATATAGTGCTTTTAGTCTGAATTTCTGATGTACAGAATGTTAAAAAGATTCATTGATCTGCATGATATCATTTACAATACATAAGGCTGACTCTGGGAATGACACTTCAGGGTTTCAGTTTTTTTCTGATTTTATTGCCTTTCCAGACCAAGATATGGCTAGATAGAAGTTTGAGCTTATAAAGATAACAGGTTTTTTTTTCAGATAATGATATTGTTCAATAGCATTGCATGACATATCTAAAAAAAATTTCAATGAACTGAACAGTTTGAAAATATTTTAAAAAACATATGACTGACAATAACATATTTTGTTTTTTTATTGGCATACTTATGAGATCAACCTTGAACTTCATTGTGATGGGCATTTTTTGTTTGCTAAACTACTGTACAAGTCTTCATCTGAGTGTCTCATTTTGTGCTGCATTGGGCAATTTCATTCTGATTTGTAAAAAAAAAAAAAAGAAAAGGCACACAGGAAAAAAATGTGACAGCCAATTATTTTGCATCTATATATTTCCTGCCATGGTACTTTCTGCTACTAAAATCTGTACCAGCAATTCATTTGATGTCAACTACATCTGGTGGCATTTCTGCAGTTCAGTGCATTCTTTTTTAGAGTTTTGCATTCTCACCTTTTTTTTGTTGGGCTACCATACAGTATGTCCTTTCTGTGGGGAAAATGAATGCAGTCATTATTTATCATCTTCCTTCCCCTTTACCGTCAGCAGTCTCCAATGGCAGAATCTGATTGCAACTTCATTTATCATCTGTTTTCTGACACAGTCTAACCAACTGCTTATTTTTGATATCTGAAGCTTATTTAGAAAACATTTCAAATATGAAGCTTAACCTTTCCTTTAAATATGGCCAAAAGGGTTACTTAATTGTCAACAATATAGTAATGCTTCAAAGGATTTTACTTTCAAGACAGTATTGGCACTGATGTAGATTGGGAAAGTCTTGAAAACAGACCCCAATGTATTGCTAGCAATATAGAAAAAACATCAGTTTTAAATATTGAAATCAGTGTTAGAGCATCATTTTACAATATACATTTATTTTCTGCCTCAGAACTCCATTGATTTTAATGTATATTTAAAAGATACATTTCCATTCATAAACATGCTATGGCCCACTTAATAAAAAGATGAAATTTTACAAACTCATCTGAAAGTACAAAGGTCAGGAAGCTAATAGAAAGGAAACCAACAAAGGAGATGACTAGGGATGATATCTCTGCTAGACTAATGAATGTTTTAACATGCAAAATTTCAGCACTACACGGATCTTTTCCTCAGGCAAAATCAGAGACCATAGTAGTCCCAAAAGCTTACCTTTTAAAACCTTCTTTGGCCTAATAGAATCATCTTTATTCAACTACTTGGTTTATTTTCCTTTAACAAATTTTATTTTTGCTAGGAAAACCAAGTACTCCTTATATGATTGAAGTTCCACTGGGTCCTCTATCATTCCTTAGACAGACTGCTTAATTTATGTTGTTTAAGACCTCTTTGTCAATTTCCAGTGAGTAACACATTTTAGGCAATAGAGATGGCCTATAACATCTTCATCTTTCATTATTTGAAATAAGGCCAAAGTGAAAGTTGTATGATGGGGGTATTTTACTCTTTACCCAAGCTGAAAACAGGGGACAGAAAACTGTATTATCTATAACAATGTGCAAATCTTCATATCAAGTAGTTCACCAGAGACTTGTCAATATACTGAGCCATATTGGTTCTGGCAGTCTTTCTACTGGGACAATATTTGCCTTGAAGTACTATCTTTTTCTCTTTTTCAATGTCAGCCTGAAGGCTGTTACACAACATATGTTCATTTCATGTCTTAGAGATATTGCTTCTGGTGTTTCAAATACATTACCACATTGAGCTTCATTGAAAAACAGATGGTACATATTAAAAGCCTTGTTTCTTGTGCACTTTCTGCAACAATTGTATTGCATTCATCATACTGATTGACAAAAGTATCATTGACATCCTGAAGTACAACAAGAGATTGTCAGGATAGTAAATGAATGCCCAGAGCACATACGTCTTAAAAAGTGAGCGACATCCCTTTCAAAAATCAGAGGTGATGTCAATTATATTAGAAGACTAAACACTGAAAATACAAAAGGGATCTCCGTGTTGAAAAATCAAGGCATCCTATTGTGCAACTAGGTGTAACTACCCATTAACTGAAAAGTAAGTTTTATTCTCAAATAGATTGTGTGCTGATTTACCTTGAAGTTGGTTCAGTAATGTTGCATTGATTTCATAGTAGCAGCAGCAGTGATTACAGAAAACCTTCCCCACTCTGAGAAATAAAGGCAATGAAATTAAGTTTCAAAAGGACTCTGAGCACCTGATGTAGCCAGCCAAACATTGGCCAGCTAAGCTAAGCTGATTTTCAGTGGAACCTAGTCAGTTAGGTTTGCCACTGAAAATCATCTTAAATCTAGCAGATTCAGTCTACCAGGTGCAGATCAATCATTTGTGTGGTAAAACCTGCATTGCCAAAATTTGCCAGCTAGCACTGAAAGTCAAAGTTAGCTGGCTAAATTAAGACATTGCCTCAGGAATGCCACCAAGGAAACTCATGTTTGACCAGTCAAATTTAGCTATTCTGTGGGAGAGATTATTTTCACTCCATGGGATCTTGCTGTCTGCTTTATTTAACTGGCTATATCTTACATAAAACTAGTCTCTGTAAAATCATTGATAACATTGTTGCTGGAACAATGGATGCTCTGAATTAAGCTACATAAACATTCTCTTGAGGTCAATATTAATTCATACCCAGCTAAGTAAGCTGAATAAGACTTATTCAACTAACTTATATGGGATATTCAGCAGCATGGCTATGCTGCTGAATATCCCCATTTTTGCTGCTACTTAGCTGGATAAGTCTTATCTGGCTAAGTTTAGACCTGCTATGGAACAAGTCTAATTTATCCAGTAAACTCAACCAGATAAATCAGAATATTGTTATTTATTCAGCTAAGTTAGCCATATAAGTACTGCCACCCAGTTACTCCCACTGCCCACCCTCTGATTATCCATCTAAGTGGCAGCTGCTGAACAAAACCAGATATTCACTACATTTCATGCCACTGTGCCTGGATACAGCCTGGGTGATGGTGCACCAGATCTGGCCCTTGAATGTCCTAGATGTCTTGGCCTCCCGGGTGCCAAAGATCATTGCATAATTCTCCAGGACCCCTGCAAGTATCATCTCAATGTCCTCCACACTGAATGTCAAAGCCCTCAGATGGTCATGCCTTGCTGCCTGGCTGCCAGAACAGGGTGCCACTTCTGTTTCTGGTGAGGTGTCCTCCCTTTCCTCCCTTTCCTGCCCACATCCTTCTCCCCTACCTTCCTTCCCCCTCCTGCACCTGCCCTACAAACTCCCTCTCTGTCTATCCCTAGCTTGCCATCCTTCTCCCTCTGTAGTTGCCTGTCTATCTCCTTCTCCCTCCCGCCTCCTCCTGTCCCTTCCCTCCTGTCTATCTCTACTCCTGCCTCTGTCCTTTTCTTCTCCAACTTCTCCTTCTAGCACTCCAGCCCTCATCCATCGTCCTCTCGTCTCCCTCCTCCCCCTCCTCTCATCACACCTATCCTCTTCTATATCCTCACACCTCTCACACTCCATCCTTTCCACTCCTCACTCTTCCTCACCACCATCTTCACCACACCACCACCACCACCACTTCTCCTCCTCCTCCAAGCACTCCTGCCCTCATCCTCCAGCCTCCTCTCCTTCCTCTACCCCTTCCTCTCCTCATGCTTCCCCTCTATCCCCTCTATTCCCCCACACCTCTCACGCTCCATTCTCTCTATTCCTCATTCCTCCACACCAGGAACACACCACCACCTTCACTCCTCCCCACTATCACCACTCCTCCACCACACCACCACCACTCCTCCTCACAAAAAGACAGACAGACAAACTGGTCAAACAAGCAAAAACTTTCATTCCAACAAAGAAGACAAAAGACCAAGGTAAATGGAAACAGATAGCAACAGAAGACCAGACAACATTCTTAGCTAATCAATTCTGAAAAATCTCCTACTCCACTATCCAACTCACCAACTCTGCTCTCTCCAACACCTGACACACTCTCAAAGAAGAGGCTGCAGAGGCTAGTATATATAAACAAAAAAAATAACACACCACACATAAATCAAGGTGCGTCATGTAAAATGAAGCATGACACAGTGACGCTGCTACGTGCAATATGCTGATACATCAGGGGACATGATAACGTATCGCGCTTTGCGGAAATTACCTACGCGACACAGTAGATAGGAAATGATCCTAACCATGCCCATTTTTTTTATTACGGGCACTAGTTCTGCTATATTTATACAATTTTGCTGAATCTAGGCCTAAGTCTGGATTTCAAAATTTGAAATAAGATTTGAAAATCCCACTGTGCTTGACATATTCTGAGTTAGCTGTATACATTTTTATCTAGATATAAAGTTATCCAGCCAAAAAAATAGTAAATACTAAATCAAAATAATATTTTTTGATGAAGTAATCCCCTAGTCTTTTGGGGCAGTTTACCTTCCTTACACCTGACCCCCAGGGCCTTCAAAGAAATTCAAATTTCTTGTCCTGTCTCAACATAATATATATATAATCCCCTCTTGGTTTTGAAGTCCCTAATGTAGGGGTCACACAGTCCGAAGACCAAGCTCTCTGTCCCGGACTCCTTACATTTCTCATCACTTTCTCTGCAGTAGTCAGCCACTGGAAAGTCAGAGACCAGTTGGCGGGGAGAAGGACAAGCATCCAGGGCCCTAAGCACCAGGAGTGGATACCATGTAGAGTTTTTACCTCCTCCTTTTAAAGTTCTTACTTTAGAAGTTCTCAGCAGATTGGATCTTAACTTGAAGAAATAGGCATATACGGGCAACACAGTCAGCTCTCAGGCTACTGAAATTCTGCTTGGACTGGGCATAGAACACAGAGACCCCATCCTTTCCCCTCGGGTAGGAGACCTCCTGAGCTGTGAAAAGGACAAAAAAACACCCACTTCTCTTAAAAGTCAAAAATCTTTTCATCTGTTCTTTTCTTGCCAAGGCAGTGCTTCTCTAGGACTAGGAAAGTTCAAGCAGGGAAACTGGCCTCATTTATCTCACTGGTGCAGGCTAGAGGCCCATAGGGATCCATTAGAAACTCCACTTCTCTTTCCAAAAGCAAACTACATCCAACCAAAGAAAATCTCCAATCCCACTTTGAGCATGCTCACTCCAGTTTATATAGCAGAATTTGATGAATCCAAAAACAGGGGGAATGGCTAACACCTGAGGAGGATCTAAAAATGCAAACAGCTCCCAGCAGATGGAAATGTCTGATGAGGGTGCAAAGGTACCATTACATATGCTACTACTTTAACAGTCAGTTAGATTAGGGTGTCTTCTTTACAGGGAACATCATATGCTGCCCTCTTTCCTATAGTTCACCCAGATTTTTCTTCTTGATTGTACATTTTCATCTTGCATATTTGTCTTTCACAGTAGGTGAATTGTGGCTGTTGACTACTATTCACCTGGAAATAATTTTCAAAAGGTTTCAGTGTATAAAATTGGAAGATAGGTGTATAAGTAGCACGCACATGTGCTACTTGTATTTTTTTTTAAATCTGAAGTATGTGCATACTAGCAGCATCATGTATAAATGCAAATGAAAAATGATTTGGTTTGAGGTGTTCTGGTGTGGGATTCAGTAGTTCTCGTACAAGTTAATATTTTGTAATGGATAGATGGGCATATATTACCAAACTTGGGACCTGATTTACTAAGGATTTTTGTCCATTTGTGCCTATAGAAAAAGTGCTTAATCAATGAGGCTCTTAGACTGTTACTTTTATACCTGCTAATTGACTCACAGAAATTATATTGCACATCATTTGTTGTAGCTTTTGGGTGGGAAGTCTGGTAAAGTGTAGGGGTTAAGAATTAAATAGTGGAATGTCCAGGTGAACTGGTGAAAATGTGAGTAAACTAGTGGAAATATCAGTGAATTGGTGATGTAAAATACACAATTCAGTATTTTCAGAAGTAGAGTACACACACTGGAGATAATTTTCAAAAGGATTGACATGTAAAAGTGGCATATAATATAGAAATCTTCAAAAACTAATTTACACACAAAGTCCATTTATGCCTTTTGAAAATTCAATGACATGTCAAAGAAGTTATGCAAATATTTATTTATTAATTCATTAAAAATACTTCTATTCCACCTATAATAACAAAGTTAAGCTAAGCAGATTACAAGATCAACATAAAACAACACAAGCAGTAACATACAAACATAAAATATTAAAATCATATTTAAAAAATGTTTCATTAAACAATGCTGCTTTTACACACTTAAAAACACTTTGAAATCTTCTAAATCTCGTTGGTCATCAGACAGGCTATTCCAAAGTGTAACACCACTAATTGATAATGCCTGAAGTCTAGTATCTTGATAATGGATATCTCTCACTGATGGAAATTCTAATAATTTCCTAGTTGCTGAGCAAGTGAGCATAACACTCTAGTTAGGACATACCCTTTAAACAAATTAGGCCTGGATTCTCTAAGGTCGCAGACCTCTCCTTCAACGGCAGGGAAAATGAAGAAAAGATGATTTATATCAGCATCAACCAACAAGGAATGAATTACATAGTCTGGGTAAACAAATAAGCATGGGTGTAGCTTGCTTGTTACAGTAGCTATTACCCCGAATCAATTAGGCATGATACTTGACTTGGAATAAGTATCCAGCACAGCTCACTGCTTCAGCAACAGAGGGAATTAAGTAAAGAGGATTTTTATTCAGACAACCAACAATGGCTGAATTGCACATGCAGGGTAAACAAATGGGAGTAGCTTGCTTATTACAGCGGTTACTACCCCAAACCAATTAGCTAGATACTTCACTTAGATGCAGCTCCAGCACTGCTGTCTGCATCGCTGGTGGGGGTGGTAGGGAGTTGGAACCAAATAGTTACCAATAAGGGCCCTGACCTGGGTGGTCAGAGTAACAGATTATGAAAACAAATAGGTGTGAAAGCTTTCTGGACAGACTGGATGGGCCGATTGGTCTTCTTCTGCCGTTACTTCTATGTTTCTATGTTTCTATGTAAGCAGCAGAAGCAGTGGCACTGGTAATTAAAATCACAATGCAGCATGAAGAGTGGCACTACTTAGCAAGCAGAGTTAGATGCTTAGATAGTAGCACAAACTGTCTACTGGCTGGCTATGTATATGTAATCTACTACAGTTTTACAATACAATACTACACTCAGTAACTCTCACAATGTATGCAAAAATGTTTCTGAAACACTGTCTATATGTACTGACTCCTTGTTCACACAAACAAACTCTGAGGCAGAGAAGAAAAGTCAAGGCTCATTGCAATATCCCTCTAGAGTTACTAGTAGATACAGATTAGTAAACAAGAAGCAGCATACAGAGTGAGACAGAAAGTCAGTGGCATCAAACCCCCCCCAAGGCATATAGGGCAGAGTATCAGAAACAGCAGAGCGGCATCAATATCCTATGGTGCAGATTGTGGGGTATCACAAACAGCACATAGGCATCAAGCCCCGCAAGACAGAGAGTGCAGGAATTCTCAAACAGCACAGAAGCCTCAAAACCTCCAAGGTGTCAAGTGCAAGGAATCACAAATAGCAAGGAGGCATCAAAAGCCAGAAGGCAACATGAGATGGTCAAGGGAACCAACATTCATTGTATGAATAGTTCAAGGCAGTGACGACACCAGAAGATCAGGAAAAGCAACAACATAAATGACATGAATATCTTCAAAGTAATCGCAAAATGGAAAAACAGTACATATGGTGGCAGTACAAGTACTAAGTATGCCACTACAAATACTTCCCTATCTGCTCCTGTCTCAAGACACCATGAGAGAGACAGGAGAAGGTGAGGCAATAACAGTGGCAGACTTAGACAACAAGGTATAAAACCAGAAAAGAGATGGGATGGAAGGAGAAATTTGTATTTTTTCTTTTCCAAAATGTTATTTTGAGGACTAAACACTCCAGCATAACTAGGAAAGAAGCAGGACTGGAGATCTAGGCTGGGATCCTAGAAGGGTACAACAAAACAGTAAAGAGGAGAACCAGAAAAGAAATGGGATGGGAGGAGAAATTTGTGGTTTTTCCCATTTTAATTTGGGGACAAAACACCCCAATATAATAAAGAAAGAAGTAGGGTGGGGGAATTAGATTGGGATACAAGCAGCAAACAACACAGAGGTATGAAAATCCCAAAGGTGCAGTGCAGCAGTATGGTAGTTAGGCAGAGTAGCAGCAAGACCCTAAAGATGTAGGATCAGGAGCATGGCAGCAAGGCAGAGTAGCAATAAGAATCTCAAATTGAAGTATCAGGGGCATGGCATATGGGAAGAGTGGCATAAGAATCTCAAGATGTGGCATCAGGAGCAGGGCAGCTGGGCAGTGTGGCAGCAAGACCCTTAAGGTGTAGTTTCAGAGGCATGGTGGCTAGATAGAGTGGAAACAAGACCCTCAAGATATAGTGTCAGGAGCCGGGGAGCAAGGGAAAGTGGTATCAAGATCCTAAAATGTTGCATCAGGGTATGGCAGCTTATCAGATTGGCAGTAAGACACTGAAGGTGTAGTATCAGAGGCATGGCAGTAAGACAGAGGGGAACAAGACCCCCTCAAGAGCAGGGCAGAAATGAAGAGTGGCAGTAAGACCCTTAACATGTAGCATGGTAGTGAGATAGAGTGGCAGCTTTCATTCATTTTGCCACTTGTATGGAATATCTGGGAAGACCAGCAAAGGCATATTGAATTTCAAGAAGATAAATTTTCCCATCAGCTCTGGTGCTAGCTTTCAATGATGAGGCTCATGATGTTCCCTGCCATTGAGAAAATACTTTCTTTGACCATGCTGGCTGATGGGCAGGAATAATAATGTTGATACTTTTTGGCTAGGTCTTGCCAGACCACAGACTTGTATGTTCAATATGATAGCCTGAGACCATATACTCTATAGGCTCTGTTAGATGGTGTGTCATAGAAATTTCTGCTGGTGTCTCCTTTTTTGGAATAGGTAGAGGACGTGGTAGCTGATAGGGTGCTTCTCATGCTAACACTACACTCTCTTGGGTGGCCACTTTTTCTTATGCCTACATCCCAATTGTGCCTCTACCTTTGGTGTTAAATCCTCACTGTGCCTCTGGTTACACATTCTAGCCACCAGTATCTCCTTCATGTAAGTGAGACACTGGGACCAGAAGGGGAGAATCCTTTTCACCCATATGTCACAAACTGTGGCAAACATATAAATATTGTTTTCTGTCAGAGGTTTTAGTCTCTCTTGCACCTGCTATTGCAAGGAGTCCACAAACAGCAACACCTCTGCTTTCATTCCCACTTGTTCATGGAAACCCTATAACTTTACTCCAAAGTATTCACTATGGGGATTATCCTTCCCAGGGTAGCATTTATGGATTTCAGATCATCCATGGCATCCTTGAAAGTCTTTAGGACTTGCATCAGCTGCCTCATCACTACCGATTCATGATACCCCAGGGGTGATCCAACCATATCTCTAGGTCCAGAGACAGGTCATGAAAGGGTGCCTGCTCCTCCACTAACCTTTGCAGTATCAGATAGGTAGAATTCTAGTGGATGCCAACATCTTGAATCAAGCTAGGGCCTTGCATAGGGCCTAGATCAAGGTTGCAGTGACCTACCATGGCCTAGGCCTACACAAGGCCGACACTGAGGCCTTACATAGGACTAGGCAGCACTATGTGACTGCAACCTAGGTCCTACACAAGGCCTAGGCTTGGAGGTCTGGAAACTACTGGGCCTTGGCCCAGGCCAGACACAGCAACCTGACCAGGAAGAAGGGTCTCGATGCGAAGGCTTGGCATGGAGGCCAGATCCCAATGCCTGGGCCTTAGACCGGACCCAGGCCCAATGATGGGCCCCAGTCAGGAGGCCAGGAACTGATACCTAGACCTCAACCCAGGGTCAGGCCTACGCTCGGAGCTCTTCTTTGTCATCACTACTGAGGAAACTAAAACCAGCCTCCCATCCTTTCGATGCTATTCCTGCCAATCTTCTCATTTCATGCGCTACTGAAGTTTCTAAGCCCATCTCACATATCATCAATGCCTCCTTAGCACAAGGTCATGTCCCCGACCTTCTCAAACTGGCTATCTTAAAACCCCTTCTAAAAAAAACTAACCTCTTCACAGACAACCCAGCAACTTTCGTCCCATTGCAAACCTTCCTATCATCGCCAAGATCCTAGAAAGAATTGTCAACAAACAACTCTCCGAGTTTCTAGACAATAACAACATCCTCTCCCCAGCTCAACTAGGATTTCGTAAAGCTAGAAATACAGAATCTCTCCTTATTTCTCTGTCAGATATCATCCTCATGAATCTGGAAAAGAAACGGCCCTGTCTTCTCATCCTCCTAGATTTATCGGCCGCATTCGACACAGTGAACCATCAGTGTCTCATTGACAGGCTAGCGGAGATCGACATCAAAAATACCGTACTAAACTGGTTCAAGTCCTTCCTTCAAAATAGGCATTACAAAGTCAAGATTAACAGCAAAGAATCCCCCTCTTTCATCTCTTCCCTAGGAGTTCCTCAAGGTTCATCCTTATCCCCGACACTGTTCAATATCTATCTTCTCCCCCTTTGCAATCTTCTCTCTGAGCTGAAACTTACATATTACCTTTATGCAGACTATGTCCAAATCCTGATACCGATTACCGATTCGCTGCAAAAAACTCTTCTCCATTGGAATGCCTGTCTCATCCACATCAACAACCTCCTCTCAAAGCTCAATTTGTTACTCAACACTGACAAAACAGAATACATCCTAATCACACAAAATGGCAGCGTACCACTAAATATCGTTCAACAGCCAATGTCCCCTACTTTCTCACCCAAGGTAAGAAACCTCGGGGTAATCATAGACAGCCAAATGACCTTCTCTGGCTTCATCAACAACACAGTAAAGGAGTGTTATTTCAAACTACAAGTTCTAAAACGCCTAAGACCCCTTCTCCATTTCCATGATTTTAGGTCAGTTTTACAAGCCATTATATTTTCCAAAATTGACTATTGTAATTCACTCCTTCACGGCCTGCCTGATATCTCTCTCAAACCTCTCCAGCTACTACAGAACGCTACAGCCAGGATCCTCACAAAATCCAACAAGAGGGACCATATAACTCCAATTTTAAAAAATCTACATTGGTTACCAATAAAGTTTAGATTCCTTCATAAACTATTAACAGTCACTCACAAAGCCATACACAACATTACTCCTCTGGATCTTACAATATCTTTGCAACTCCACACCTCGATCCATCCAATTAGACTTGCCCAGAGAGGAACTCTTCAAACACCCACCATCAAGACCTCCTTCAGTAAGAGAGCTATATCCGCCTCGGGCCCCAAGCAATGGAACCTGCTCCCTCCTGATCTGAGGCTGGAACAATGTCCAATCACTTTTAAGAAGAGACTGAAGACTTTGTTGTTCGAACAAGCCTTCCCATAACTACTCACCTCAGCCTTGGTTCTTATCCGCATCATGAGTACACTATCCAACTTTAGGCCTTCATAGTCCTCCCCTACTCAATTTCCCTGTTTTTCGCACAAGTTATACAGACCCAATTCTCTATACTTGCTTCACCCATATTATATTTTCCAGAATATGTTTTTTTCCATATTATTTCTACCCTGTTCACTGTTCTATCCAGGTTATTTCTACCCTGTTCATTGTAAAACAAGACTATGTCTCTGTTATTTTTGCTGGTTGGAATGTAAACCGAAGTGATAATTAATCTTGTTAATTGAACCTCGGTATATAAAAGCTATAAATAAATAAATAAATAAATAAATAAATAAATAAATCTTCTTTCTTCGACTCTTCTTCACAACAGTCAATTGGGGTCATTGCGACAGAGACATGAACTCCAATGCATCCCCCCCAGTGGCGGGCTCTACTTTGATGTACGGCAGTTAAATTAGCTGCCATACATCAAAATGGTGCCCTCCGCTGGGGAGGATGCATAGGAGTACATTAAATTCTACACAATGACCCCAGCGGACAGCATCAGTTGGTGAAGAAGAGCCGAAGAAATAAGATGCCAAACTGGGTCTGGGTATGAGCTGAGACCCTGGCATCTGACCCGGCCTATGGGCTGGGCTATGCCATTAAGCCAGGGCCCAGGCTTTGGCCTTGGCTGAGGTTCAGGAGTCGGGTTTTGGGCTTGGATTCATGCTGTGGCCATGGCATTGGAACCTGGCCTCTGGGGCAGGCTGTGGCATCGGGTCTGAACCTGGGCCAAGGCCCTGGCATTGGAACCAAGCCAGGACGAGGAGTCAAATTTGGTAAGTATGGGGGGGGGGGGGGGGGTATTGGGAAATTTCTTGGGCATGGGCCTTTGTTCCAGTCTTGGGCTAGGCCCTGTCATTGGGCCAAGGCATAGGCCGAGACCCTGGCATTGCACTCAGGTGTTGGCTTGCGGCCCCTTTGTCTGATCATGGCCTATGCCTAGGCAAGGCCTAGACTTTGGGCCTAGGCATATGCCTCACCAGTGACTTTTTTTTTTTAATAGGTTTTTAAAACAAAATGAGATTCCAATGAAATTTTGACTGAATTTAATTCATTCCATTTTGAAAAAGAACCAAACCAAAATAGGAAATTTTAACTCAATTTCTATTTCATTTCTCCTGAATGCCCATCCTTACTGTCCATCACAAAAAAATGAAAATAAACTTTCATGAACACTCCTGCCCCTCTGATCTAGTTGCCAGCATTTCAGCATGTTTCTTATGACTGTTGGGTTATTGCATGAGGTATGGGAGCTATCCATCATCTAGGTGTACATCTAAAGCCTGCTGCTTGGTTCCTTCTAGAACTGCTGCCTCCCCTTCCTCAGTCAGCATCCACCAGTTTGCCATGAGGGAGAGGTAGGCATGTGTAGCATTCTGGCTTGCCAGATGTCACTGGTGAAATTCACGTCACTCTTCTTGCCTGGAACCCATATGGCATTAGGTCCATTTTAACATTGAGTGTGGGCTTAGCTCTCAGAAAGACATGAATAAGGAATTATAATATAGTAAACCTCCCATACCAAAACAGTGCTCAAGCAACAACAACCCTATCTATGAAATGGGAACACCGCAAATATTACACCAGGCTCTAAACACCAATACACCTTTTCTTGGGTAAAAGGAACATGTCAGGTTGCCTAAAAATATCTGTAAAATTTTGTATCTAAAAATATTGTACAAAAGCTTTTAAAACTACATAGATCTTTTCTTCAGATGTCAGATCAGAGACATTCACAAGACAGCTCCTACCTTGTCTCAATAGTTCACATACAGTATTTTTGGATAAAACTTAAACATAGTCCAATAAAAGTTATCACAGCCTGCCAATACTACAGTTTGCTCCAAGAAACAAATTTGCAATATCAAAGCAACACTAACTCCCAGCACTCAAACAGTTACCACCATACCGAGGAAAGAGCAGCACTGCAAATATTGCAACAGGCCCTAGAGAACCAATACACCTCCTGTTGAAAACAGAACAAGCTATAGGCCCTACTCAGAAACTACTTACTAGCAGAATCCTTCTCCTTGGTCGCACTGGAAGACCAACCAACAATGAAATCAAGAAATATAAAACATCAATCATAATAGTAAAACTATACTAATAAAAATAATGAATATTTCAAGACAGCTGATGAATAGAGCATTCAATAATTTAAACCTCATAAACATGTTGATAAATTTCTCAAAACACCAATATAATATTTCAAAAGATCAGATGTATCAAACAACATCCAATATTGAAATATAAGGATTAAAAAATCTCTTGCTCTCCATACATGGGATTTTTAGGTTCCCAGTCACCACGAGATTGTCGTGGATTGGGGGAAGGGAGCCACACAAACATTAACCTCTCTGATATATGCACACTCACATGATTTCACTCATTTTTCCTCTCTTTCTGTCTCACACACACACACACACATACAAATGTGCATACAGCTCACCCCCCTCCCCACATCATGGCTTTCATACACATGCTCCCAAGCTCTTCTTGCACCACCTAGCCCCAGCAGTCTTGTTCCCCAGTTCCCTCTCCACCTAGACCTCCCAGTCCCTAGCAGTCTGGCTCCCTATCCCCATCCAGAACCTCCAGTCCCCAGCAGTCTTGCTCTACAGGCCCTCCCCTCTCCCCCTATCACCCCCAGCCATGCTCCCCAGTTCATTTCCCACTGCCCTCTCCCCACCCAGACCCCTAGTAGCCATGTTCTCTAGTCCATTCTCCCCACCTAGAACCCCCAGTTCCCATTAGTTATGTTCCCCAGCCCTCTCTCTACACCTAGACCTCCTTCAGCCCCTAGGAGTCATGCTCCCCAGCCCCCTCTCCCCCCAGCCACGAGCAGTTATGCTCCTCAGTTCCCTCTCCCCACCCAGACCCTACACTCCCCAGCAGTCTTGTTCCTCAGCCCCTCCCCAGTCATGCTCCCCAATCCCCTCTCCCCATATAGACCCCCAGTTCCCAGCAGTCTTGCCCCCAACCCCCCAGCCCCGCTCCCCACTCAGACCCCTTCAATCCCCAGCAGTTGTGCTCCCCAATCTCCCTCCGTCCCCTCTCCTCACTCAGCCCCCAGTTCCCAGCTGTCTTGTTCTGCAGCCCCTCCCCTAAAAGAGCACCCCAGTCATGCTCCTCAGTCCCCTCTCTTTATTCAGCAGCAGTCATACTCTCCACTTCCATTTCCTCACCCAGGCCCCAGCAGTCTTGTTCCACAGCTCCTCCCCACCAAGACCACTTCAGTCATTCTCCCCAATTCCATCTCCCCAACCACAACCCTAGTAGTCATGTTCCCTAGCCCTTCTACCCATCTAGACTCCTCCCTGTCCCCTGCAGTCTTGGTCTCCAGTCCCCTCTCCCTAGTCTCAATAATCTTGCTTCCCAGCCCCTCTCCCTCCCATTCCCCAGTCATACATTATTGGATGTTGTTCTCCAGCTTTGCCTCCTCTCCTTTCCTCTCTCACTGTCACTCATAGATCACTGAAATTTTTCTCAGCTCAGCTCAAACACCGACACTGATATCTTAGAAGAAATAGCCAAACAACATTTAGTTGTCTTCCTACTGCCTGCCCTTCAGTCCACATGGACGTAGAAGCTAGCTCCAAGTTTGAAGATGTCTGTCCCACACTCCCTGCCAGCCTGTTTTTTACATGGCGTAGAAGGCAAGACCTTCTTCCAGTTGAAGCAAAGTCCAAACTTCTACCTCAATCAGTGCCTGAGCTCAGCTACTACTTGCCTGCATGTAGTCCCCATGATTAGTCCCACTCATGAGCGCCCCCCCCCCCCCCAACCTGCTCTGCCCAAACCTTTTTTTTATTGGATACCTCTAAGGTGCAGCCTGCAGGCAGCCACAGGCTACTGTTTCTATTGGTTGCACAGACGTGCAGCTAAAAAAAATTCTTCCCAAAATTAAAGATCCAGTGTGCGGATTCACTGACTCCCTTGAAGGCCTTGACTGCACGCCACTGCCCGCATGTGACAATGGCACTGATTCTACAAGGTATGGGTAACCTCCATACTGAATGCAGTCCTGTAGGATACTTTTTAACTGTAGGCTAGGAGGTGCAGCAGATGCTTAAAGCTCGCTCTCTCCATTATCTGCAGGGAAATCATTTCCTTGATGCACTTCATCACTATTTTGGATGCTCCCTGTCTCTTGCCCTGGGACACTGATAGAAAATCCAACCCATTTCCTCTATGATATTTTACTGCTGCAGACACATGGCAAGGAGATGCAGCCCTGCCACCTGACTAGTGGAAGGGATTGTGGGGTCAACTTGTGGAAAAGTCTTCTTCTTTTCAACACTTTTGCTACAGTTTCTGTTTTCAATGGCAGAGGAGGACCCCGGGCTAGCACTGCTACCTTCCCCTGATGCCAATGCAAGCAGGTGGTGCTTCTGTAGGTGTATGATGCTAAGAACATAAGAACATAAGAAAATGCCATACTGGGTCAGACCAAGGGTCCATCAAGCCCAGCATCCTGTTTCCAACAGTGGCCAATCCAGGCCATAAGAACCTGGCAAGTACCCAAAAACTAAGTCTATTCCATGTAACCATTGCTAATGGCAGTGGCTATTCTCTAAGTGAACTTAATAGCAGGTAATGGACTTCTCCTCCAAGAACTTATCCAATCCTTTTTTAAACACAGCTACACTAACTGCATGAACCACATTCTCTGGCAACAAATTCCAAATGCTGCATTTTTCATATGCCCAAGTATCTTCCCTTGACTGATGGCCTTACTACAGTGAATACAGTGAGTGAACTTGGTTCCTCCCTCACTTTTAAGGGCCTCCATACCACAGATGTCTCTTATGATCTCCTCTTGCATTCTTGGGGCCTGCTGTTGCTGCTGCTTGCACTGGAGTTGAGGTTGAGGGTGCACTAAGAAGTAAAAGGCCAGGAGCATTACTCATGCTCTCTACCTGCACTTTATCTTCTTTCTGGGGGTTACTCTTAACATTGTCAGTATCATCTACCTCTCCTACCTCCTCCCTGGAGGCTAAGATACTACTGACTAGAACTCCCAAATTCTCTTTGGCTACTAGTTCCTAGAAATTGTCTGATGCAGTAAATCCCAGACATAATTATTTCTCATAATCAGATTTTGCAAACCCTGCATCCTTTAACATCAGAAGCAATGATTATGGAAGGGTGTGCTGCAGATTTTGGGTGTTGCATTTTTCGTGCCCTTGTCCTTGCTCCTTTCCTGCTAACAGCAGCCACATATGGCTCTCCTGCCTTTTGCAAGAAGGAAAGGAACAGATGGTGGGGACACATTTTCTCCCAATTTTTATGTCTTGAGCTGGCTTCTACTCTTGGCTTTCAGTGGCTAAAAAGTCTCTTTTAAGTTTATGTGCAGGACTCCTTTTTCTCACTGCTGCTAGTACTTCTGACAGGCTGAGTTGGCTCTGCAGCAACACACATTTGTCTACCCCTGCCATTGTTCTGCCTACTGCCATTCCCTCATCACCCCTTTCCTCACAATGACATGAAATTGAAAGTGTTTACCAGGTGTTTAATGTTACAATATACTTTATTGATATTGTACCACTCACCAGTACCACTCTAATACTGCTTGAGTGTATGTCTATCTCACATACTCATTTGAGAGACTGTGTTCACTTTAGTTCTTAACAAGCATAGTGCCAACTTGCCAAGCAGAGTTAAGGACTTGCACGTGGCATAAACTCAGTCTCTGTCTTTCTAGGGATATATTTCATAGCGTATGCAAAAATGTCTAACTCTCTCTCACACACACACACACATACACAGTATATGTGTGTGTGCACTGCTAGTTAATTCCTTTTGCATGCACACAAAAAAATCTTTGACAGGGAAAAAACTGGCAATTCTGATCTTCTATTCTCTTTGCCAGTTAATCAGTATATTGAACAGTCTGAGCAAAAAAATCACTGTTGTTTGTTCACAATACTATACCTCTATTTCTCTCCTCTACCCTTTTCCCTTTTCCAATAGAAAGCAGCCGCACATCTGTTTCTCTCTTACAGTGATAGCACTGCCTGCTGCAGTGAAAATAAGAAAATACCATTTTCTAATACTAAAGTTCTCTCTCCTTTTATTAAACCTTTTCTTTGACTCCAAAAAAGCTTCTGAAAAGACAACCCTTTTCTGTGAAATCCAGAAGAGAAAACTGATTTTCTTTGCACATATGCAGACCTTTCACTGGCAGGAGATCAGTGTCACTTGATCCAGATGGTAGTTATAAGCTAATTTAAAAAATGCTTCACCTTGATTGGTCTTCTGTCCTGCCTTCTTAACTACTTCTCCTGCCTTGGTTCCAGCCAGGTTGCCATAGATATTAGTTATTCAAGGGCCAATCAATCAATTTAGAAATCTTTATTATAAATTCAAACAAAATTTTAGAAAAAATTTTTTAAAAACATTTTTATAGTAAAAATGATTGCAAAGATCACATATAAACCCTAACTAGCTGTCCTTAAACCATAATATATTTATGAACATGTAATATGATTAAGAACAACACAGTCATTCACTTGTCCACACATACCTAACTAAAAACACCAATATAATATTTAAAAGTATCACATATATATTTATGGATAAACACTATCAACAAAGCAAAATGCAATTTCAAAGTGCAACCAACAGAGGGCATTGTTTCACTGAATATCAGCTTCTTCAGGGGGCTTTTTTAACTGAGCACCATTTATATGTTCACCATTGTCTTCTAAATCTGTTGTACTCTCAATGGCACATGTCAAGGACTCTTTTTAAAAGTTTCAAACAAGTTGTAAGCCAGTCTGAACAATTATGATTATCAATGTGGAATCCCACAACACTTAAATTGAGCCTATGGAATCCTTAATCTTCGTTCTGAAGTAGAGAAACAACAAAACACACATACTGACTGTTAAAAAGGAATATATGTTACCTTTGAGTAAATTGTTTCTATCTGGGGGTCATTTTCATAGCATATCTTGCGGTCTGGGGGCAAGAAGATCATGTAACATATAACACCAATGATGTATGAAAAATTAATAAACATCAAGCTACCCATTCTAGTGGGCATATCAAACCTACCCTATATGTGTTCTCCATTATTTCAAATAAGGAGCCCATATTTTATCATATAGAATTACGTTCTGTTTAAGAACATGTGTAAGCTTCTCCACCAAAACTGTTTCATACACCTGCATGTGCCATCTCCTCAGCGCAGGAGCAGCCTTCCACATTGAGGCTATCGTAAACCTACCAGCCAGCAATAATTGATAGGCCAAATTTCTCTGGGATGTGGTGAGGCGTCCTCCAGATTCCCAATAAAGATAATTCATGTTTAAGGTCAACCTCTCAGCCTAATATCAAATGGCATTCCACCTTAACTAATTGCCAAAACTGTACAACATACTTACACTATATTACTACTACAATTTTACTGTTGCTATGTTCCTTTTTGCAAATGTTATGCCTTTTTAACTCAGCAGTTTTTCTGCTTGCTTTCTTAGTTCATTTTGTAACTTGATTCCTTTCTTCCCATCCCCGTAACCTGTTATTTGTAAATTTTCAACCTTTAGTTCTAATGTAAACCAATATGATATTGCTACCAATATCGGTATAAAAAAAAGCTTTAAATAAATAAATAAATACATGTCCACCAGGCATGCAAATAAGAGCCGAGTTGACCACAGCCCTGCCAACATAATCCAGTTGGGGACAATAAAAATTTAGTATAGAATAAAGGGTATCTATATGCTCTGATGAGAAGCTTAACCATCAATTCTACCCTACCCGACGGGTGCACAAAGATATTGTATGCACTCATTTCCAGATATCTTCCCACTGCTGACAAGTTAATTCAAGATGGAGATCCCTGTTCCATTGCTGAATAATATCCGGGGGGGGGGGAGTTTCCATTGGATTTGATCCTTCTGTAGGGCTTTGTAGAAAAGAGAAATGCCCCTACAAGGAATATCTTCCCGAATAAGTATCCTCTCCACCGGGCATGGGACTTGAGGTTGCCAGCCCTTAGCCATTAAGTGGCCCAATTCAGCTACAAGATTATTATAGAAAGCCTCAGAATCTGCCTCCATCTCAAATTCATCCCTGAGGTCTTGGAATTATTTAAACTGAGTTCTAACCTTGTCTCATGGCTGACCAAGAAGTTTTAACCCTAATTTACTTCAGTTAGCAGCATCCCTGTATAACACAGAGGTGGCCAATCTAAGATTATCTCTCAGGGGAGCGAGTGAGCAAAGACTCTGGTCAGACCACTGCATTTTAATAATGAAGGCACGTGGTTGAAAAGCATCTGCAAACGCCTACCAGGCATATAATAACCCCACTCGATATTTAATTTTGGATCTTATTCGCCCGGCACAAACAATTTGTGCAGGAGGTACTCCAAAAACTGCTGTGTCTCCTGCCTCTCCACATGCTCTGGGATCTCGACCACATGGAGATTGCTGCACCGTAACCTGTCCTCTAAGTCGATCACTTTTTCTTCCAAAGTTTTGACCTGCTTTTTAAAAGTCATTATAGAGTTCACGGCTGTGGACTCCCAATCCTCGACAGCGGCAACCCGATTCTCGAGCTCATCCATCCATGGGCCCACTAATTCAGTCTGCGCTTTCAGTTCCTCGATTGAGGCCTCCAAGGCATCCATGTCCTGGGCTATAACTGCTCGCAGCTCGCAGATTTCATGTAAAATTTGCATCATCATGTTAGAATCTGCACCGATGGAAGCATTCTTCCCTTCATGTGCCCCAGCATCTTCACGGGAGTTATTTCCACTGCCTCATGGTAGAAATCGGTAAAAGGCCGCTCCAAGGTACTCATGTACGACGTGTAGACATCGCACTTGCATTGGCCACAATCACAAACTTACAGAGGGAATTTCAGATAGTAATCACCTCACAGATAACTTATCTACACAGCGACCTGTGCTCAAAAGGCTAATCTCTGTAGTTTTGAGGGTATTTCAAAGGATCATGGCCTTGGGTTAGCAGAACCTCACTGGGATGCATCCACCACCATCAATCTGCAAAAGCAACCCCCCTAAAAAGACTTTTTGAAAACTTTAAATTCAAATTCAATATAAGCCTTGATACAACAAAACCTACGCAATAGAGAAAATCAATATGAATACTTCCATTATTATCTGATAAAGCCAAATTTCTTGTTATACAAGAGCAGGCAAATATCAGAAGGTATCAACAGCGTGGCATCAAAGCAATTTAAAATGCTGTGCATGTGCGAAGACCTTTAATGGATCTCAAAAGCCCCATTCTTTTTACTGTACATGTGCTGCAAGTACCATTAGTGCTATAAGAACGATGCCCTTCAATTTCATGATTGAGTCCCTTTGGGAGAAGGGTGTGCCACTGATAAATAAAAAGTTGTTCTTTTTGTTTGAGAGCACCTGAAATATCTTCTCCTCCTTGCAGACAACAAAAAGCTTCAAATCATCTAGAGAGTGTCCACACATTTGCCAATGTTCCATTAGGGGCACTTGAAATTTTAATGTGCAGATACAGCTTTTGTGTGCAATAATATGTGTACTTACTTGTCTTTTTGTCAGCCCTATGTAAACCAATTTATACGGGCAGATAATAGTGTAGATTACTTGACTTGTATGGCAATAAAAATTCCTTGGAATCAGATAAGGTTTTGACAAATTGGGGTGGTAAAAGCTTGAGATATTTAGCGAGTGGGCACAAATGGCTCAATGCCCATATGCGGAATAACTACCATTAAGGATCTGCTGTAAGACTGGTTGCTATAGATACCAGTCTTACTGCAGCATTTTTCAATTGGCCATAGACTTGTATATTGAAATTCATGAGCATCCTCCATTTAATTTGAATGAAACAAAAATGGTCTCATTTGTTGCATTTTTTACATATTTGTTTTCAAACAAATGCACATCTCGAGGAAGTCTGAATTAAAAAATGTACACTATTGAAACATACATGCATAATTTCAGGGCACAGATATGCAGTATTTTATGTGTTGCTTCCACCACAACAGTTTATAAAATATAGGCATAACTTTAAGGTGAATTTTAAAAGCCCAGCATGTGCCAAAATCAAGCAAGTGAGCATGTGAGCCCAAGTTGGGCTCACATGCTCACTGAATTTTAAAAGTGACTAAGATGCATGAGTATCTCCCACTGTGTACACATCTCAGTTTCAAAAGGGACATGGCACGGGCATGGTCTGGGTGGGACATGGGCATTTTGAGGCATGACCAAGAGATGTGTGCGTAAATACTTACATGCTCCAGTGCACACCCATCTCTACTTCCGCATAAGTTTACGTCTGCTCTGGAGGAGGTGTAAGTTGTAAAAAAAAACAAAATAAACCCCAAGCCATTTTGGATGGGTTTTAAAGGTCTGGGGTCGATATGTCATTCTCTTTAAAAGTCTACAATGCTATTTTTTTAAGGGTAAAGGTATTATACCTTCACAAAATTGCAAACTAGATTTTTTGGTCTTTCAATCAGTAATGGATTTAGATTTTACTGCCCCTAGGCACCTCTGGTGATGCCCCCCACCCCTAGCTGTAAGGTCTGAAAGCAAGGAGTAGAAACTCTAAGGCACAGCCCCACAGTTTCCATCAGGTAGCTGTAGGCATAGATTCTGTTTGCAAAAATGTGAAAATTGACAAATATTTCTATTTTTTATATTATTAAAATACATTTGTTTTCCAACCTTGTTTCTGTCTGTATAATGAACAAGGAATGGGAAGAGGAGAAGAAGAGGGTGAGAGAACCAGAGATGGGAAGAGACATAGAGGATGATTAGAAATTGGGCAAGGAGAAAATGGGAGGACTGGGGAAGGGGAGAAGAGAGTGAGAAGGAAAGAGGACTGGGGACAAGAGGAGGAGAGGTGTTGTGTTCCGCGCTTGTGGAAGGCCACGAGCGCGGCCCCCTATCTTGCCCGCGATGGCGACCCACTGCGGGAACTCCGGGGGAGACCCCTGACTCGATGCCCATCGCTTTGGCACAGGTCCCCACTCTGGCCGCCGGGTAGGGAGCCATCCCTGCTCCTCCCTCGTGGCGTCCTGCAACATTTCCTCCGCGGAGGAAATCCAAGATGGCCACCGCCATCTTTAGGCGCGAGGCCGCGCCTCCTCATTAGATTTAAAGGATCTGATCCCTTTAACCAGGTTCAGCTGTTCCCTATGAGCCAGAGCAGAGGAAATATAAAAGGAGGCTTCCTCTGCTCATTCCTCGACTTGGCAACTTTTGGGTTAGTCAGGTCTGCTTGCTTCGGTGAGTTCTTCTACTTTGGATCCTTGTTCCTGTCTTTTCTTGGTGTTCCTGGTACCTGACTTCGGATTGGCTAGCGGTGATTCCTGGTGTGTGACTTTGGATCGGCTAGCGGTGATTCCTGGTGTGTGACTTCGGATCGGCTAGCGGTGATTCCTGGTGTTTGACTTCGGATCTGCAAGCGGTGATTCTCTGGTGTGTAACTTCGGACTGGTAAGTGACGACCCTCTGGCACTTGACCTTGGACTTCCTCTTGACCATCGTCTCCAAGGGCCCACCTAAGTCCCAGCGGCCCGGGTCACTATGGGCTCCTCCCGGGCGGACCGCGGGCTTCCAATGGTGAAGATACAGTTCCTTTCCTCGACGTCATGAATCTTCGTCTGCCTCCACAGTCGCCTCTGTCTCCAGTGCCGAGGGTCAGCTGGTCACGTCTTCTGTTCCTGCCTCGCCACCCGACGGGAGAACCTACGGATCTTCTTCCTAAGGTATTCCATCCTCCCATTGGCCCAAGGGTTCACAAGCCTGAGCATAACAGATTGCCAAGTCCATGGACCCGGCAGAGGTATCTGCCCACCAGGCCATTCCTGGAATGGCCCCAGCGCCTGAAGGATCAGCCACAGACCATGGATGCCCTTGTCTCTGCTGTAGAGGGCCTGAACCAATGCCTTGAGGCGTTAGGGCCCATGAACCCCACACTACCATCCCTGTCCATGGTTCAAGGAGGCCACCCTACTCAGCAAGACACCGTCCAGGCCACCGGAGGCAATCTTGGGCAGGTAATTCCCACGCAAGTCCCGGCACCCTCTCAGTACGCCGGAGACACAAAATTGTGTCGGGGATTCCTTAGCCAGTGCCAGGTCCGTTTTTCCTTGCTGCTGCACAGTTTCCTAGTGACCTGGTCAAAACCAGTTACATTATTTCCCTGCTCAACGGAAAGCCCTTGTTCTGGGCCTCTCATCTGTGGGAGAGAAGAGACCCTGTGTTTGGAAACTTGAATCACTTTCTGTCCGCTTTCCGACAGATTTTTGATGAGCCTGTCCGCAAACCCACTGCTGTCTCAGAATTGCTCCGATTATGACAGGGTACTCGGACTGTGGCCGAATACGCAATAGAATTCCGCACCCTGGCCACAGAGCTGAATTGGAGGGAAGATTGCCTCCACGGGATATTCTTGAAAGGGCTAACCTTGCGCCTGCAGAATGAGCTAGCAGCGAAGGAACTCCCAGATGACCTCAATGGCATGATAGAATTGGCCAATCGATTAGATCGTCATATGTGGTTTCGCCTTCCAGAAGTAAAGGCAGTGAGAAGGCCCTCACCTTCCTCCAAGAGTGCATCAGGAGCTCTTCAAACACCCGCCGAGGAGCCCATGGAGTTGGGTCGGGGCAGAGTCTCTCCATAAGAGCACTGGCGGCGCATGAAGAAGGACTTTGTTTTTACTGCGAAGCAGCGGGCCATCAAATAGCCGCATGCCCGACACGGTCAGGAAACTCCCGGGCCTAGGACCTGAAGGAGGTCTCTTCCTGGGCCGTACTTCACCTGCACCTCCACTAACATTACCAGTGGCATTAATATCTTCTGGCAGTGAATTCCACACCTTAGCCCTGGTGGACTCTGGTGCCAGCGGCAATTTCATTATGAAAAGCCTGGCGGAACACTTAAAGATCCCATAAGTTCATCTTCCAGCTCCATTGGTTATCTCCTCGATCCAAGGGAAACCTCTCCCGGAACGCATGACACAAACCAAGGTTTCCGTCTCGTTGAGTGTTGGATCCTTCATTGGGAGCAGATGCCATTTTATGTTTTGGAGTATTCCATTCATCCAGTCATCCTGGGCCTTCCCTGGCTTCAGGAACACGAGCCTCAGTTCAACTGGAAGACCTTGCAGCTATCTCGCTGGGGGCCAAATTGTCATGGCAGTTGCCTCCAATCAGTGACTCCAGTTTCCTGTTCCATTGCCTCCACCAGCCTTCAGGGCCTGCCGGTCCCCTATGCCTCATACGCAGACGTTTTCTTGAAGCAAAAGGCCGAGGTACTTCCGCCTCATCGATCTTTTGATTGCACCATCAACCTCCTCCCTGGGACTGAGCCTCCTCGGGGGCACACCTACGCCCTCTCGCCTGCAGAGATGCAGGCCATGACAGAATACATCAGAGAGAAGCTGGAGAGGAGCTTCATTCGAAAGTCAAAGTCCCCAGCAGGGGCTGGGTTCTTCTTCATTAGGAAGAAGGATGGCAGCCTTCGCCCCTGCATCAACTACCAGGGCCTGAATGCTATAATGGTCAAGGACCATTACCCCTTGCCCCTCATCTCCGAGCTCTTCGATCGGCTGCAAGGTGCGAGGATTTTCTCTAAGTTGGATCTCTGAGGGGCCTACAACCTACAACCACGACCATCCCTCCTGGGAAAACTCTGGTTCCGCCGCACTTGCAGAGACAAGTCCTGGCATGGGCTCATGATTCCCGCTGTTCCAGTCATCCTGGACAATCCCAAACCTTACAGACCCTGCGCCGATACTATTGGTGGCCTAAGGACAACAAAGATGTCCGGGCGTACGTAAAGTCCTGCCAGTCATGTGCTCGCCACAAGAGGATCCCCGGTTCAACGCCAGGCTTGCTTCAGCCCTTACCAGCACCTTCAGAACCATGGACCCATGTGGCAACTGACTTTGTGGTCGATCTGCCACTCTCCAGTGGCAACACGGTCATATGGGTTGTTGTCGACCGGTTTAGTAAAATGGCACACTTTGTGCCACTCCCAGGATTGCCGTCATACCTACCGAAAAGCCACTGAGAAAGCAAAGAAAGATTTCTATGCCGCACGAATTCATCAGTACCAGTTTAACCCACAAGCCCTCTTCCAATACGTAGCCAGCTTAATCACATCAACAGACAGAAATAACCCTGACAACGATGACAAGTCAAAATGTGAGAAATTAGCAACATTCTTCCTCACCAAAGTGGAGACCATTATGGCACGCTTCACATCCCAACCCGGCCTTCCCAACGCAGCAACACACAAAAACACTTCAATTGATCACCCTAACCATATCTCCCAATCACTACCACCTACACAAACCTCATACGCCCCCCTCTCAAAATTTGAATGCACCTCTACACTGGAACTTGAAACCACCCTCAAAAAAATCAAACCCGCCTTTCATCCCTCAGATAATCTGCCCACCAAAACACTACTCGCAAATCCATCTTCAATAGCCAAACACATTGCTAACATTCTGAATAAATCTATCACATCTGGCCAGGTCCCAACTGAACTTAAGCATGCCATCATAAAACCTATACTCAAAAAGCCAAACTTAGATCCCTCAGAGCCAGCCAACTATCTCCCAGTGTCAAACCTCCCATTCCTATCCAAAATACTTGAAAAAATCATTAACAGGCAACTCACAGACTATATTGAAGACCACAATATTCTCTCCCCATCCCAGTTTGGTTTCCGTAAACACCACAGCACAGAAACCTTACTCATCTCCCTTTCAGAAAACATACTTAGAGCTCTTGACAAAGGACAATCACACATACTAGCACTGCTAGATATATCAGCCGCCTTTGACACAGTCAATCACAACACACTTATCAATCGCCTCAAGGAAATTGGCATCTCTGGAACTGCCCTACCCTGGTTTCAATCTTACCTACACGACAGGAGCCATAGTGTAAAAATTGGTCTTAACGAATCCAAACCTGTTAGGCTTTCACAAGGAGTACCCCAAGGCTCGTCCCTCTCGTCAACCCTTTTTAACATCTACCTCCTCCCCCTCTGCCAACTGCTTTCCAAACTGGGTTTCCAGCACTTCATCTATGCTGATGATGTGCAGATTCTCATACCAATTACTGATTCCATCACAAACGCAATGAAGATCTGGAATTCCGCCCTATCTGAAATAAACAAATTACTCACAGATAACTTTCTAGCACTCAACACCAACAAAACAGAGCTACTCATCCTTTATCCTCCTAATAACCCCCCTCTCAACCTCTCTCCCCCCTCGCTCTCCCCCCTCGCTCTCCCCCTGCCCTTCCACACAACTGGTCCGCAGCTTAGGCATATGGATAGACAACCATTTTAACCTAAAAAAATTCATCTCTGCTACGATTAAGAGCGGATTTTTCAAACTTCACACCCTGAAAAGAATCAAACCCCTATTACATGCGTCCGATTTCCGAACAGTACTACAGGCCATGATCCTATCCAAGATTGACTACTGTAACGCTATCCTCCTAGGCTTACCAAAAAATACCCTCCAACCACTTCAACTCCTACAAAACGCTGCTGCCCGCATTCTCACCAACACGCACCGTCACAAACACATCACCCCTGTCCTTCAATCCCTACATTGGCTCCCTGTAGCCTCAAGGATAATATATAAAGCCCTCACACTCATACATAAAGCCATTCACAACCAAAACATGCAATGGTGCACTGAACATCTCCAACTCCGCAACCCTACCAGACCAACTAGACAGCAACACAAGGCCAAACTCCCAACACCGTCCCCCAAACTCATGAAACACGCCTCTATTAGAGAACGCTCTTTCATCATGGCAGGAACCTCCCACTGGAATAATATGCCCCCCCACCTACGCCTGGAACCATGCCACAAAAAATTCAAACAGAATCTTAAAACATGGCTCTTCAAACGAGCATACCCCGACTAATTGACTACCATCCACATCTACAACTCTACCCCCCTACCTGATCCAAACTTACTAATACACTTCCCGCATCTACCCGCCTTCTCATCTCCCTCCTCCTCCGACTTCCATATTCCCTTCTGCTCACATTACCTCTCCGCCACCCCCCTCCTCCCCTAACCTTTACTGTTTCCCATGTTACCATTCCATATTCCCTTCAGCTCACCCTACCTCTCCGCCACCCCCCTCCTCCCCAAACCTTTACTGTTGCCCATGTTATCAGTCAAATTTGACTGCATCCTCCCTTGTATATAGTTAATTTTCAGTCTCTTGTATATAGTTTACAAGCAGATAATAATCTTTTGTAAAGCCTGCTACTATATCATTTTATATTGTGAACCGTTATTTATATTCATTGTAAAGCTATTTGCTATGTTATGTTACACTGTGAACCGAGGTGATGTTTTGCTATGTGCCCCGGTATATAAAAATTATTTAAATAAATAAATAAATAGCTGGCCCAGCTGTTTGTCTAGCACATCTTCAGACTACATGGCCTATCAAGAAGTATCCTTTTGGATCGAGGGGCTCAATTTACTGCCAGGTTTTGGAGGGCCCTCTGCCAAAAGTTCGATGTTACTTTGGACTATACGTCTGCTTATCACCCGCAGACCAATGGTCTTGCAGAGAGAATGAACCAAACCTTGAAGCAGTTCCTCCGTATTTACATCAATGAGAAACAGAATGACTGGGCTAGCCTGCTACCCTGGGCGGAATTTGCACTCAATTAGCATCTCTCCATGGCTACCGGATCCTCGCTATTTCAGATAGTATATGGGAAGCAGCCACGCCCGCCGCTGCCAGTTCCCATTCCAGTCACTTCCCCGGTAGCCCAACTCTCTGCAGATGAGTTATATCACCTATAGGTCTCCACACGGCGTGTGCTGATCAAAGCCAGTCAGGCGGCGAAGAGGTATGCCGATCAGCGAAGAAGACCATGTCCGCCCCTCAGGCCAGGCCAAAAGGTATGGCTGAGCACACAGTTCATCCACCTGAAGCTACCATCAGCGCGACTGGCCCCACAATTTATTGGGCTATTTCCCATTATCCGACAGGTTGGTGCCATTTCATATCAGCTTCGTCTGCCGCCTTCCCTCAAGATACACAACACGTTCCATGTTTCCCTCTTGAAGCCTCTGGTGTTATCATGGCCTTCCAGCACCCCTTCGACTCTCCAACCTGTTGCTTCCGAAGATGACCTCACCTATCAAGTCCGGGAGGTTTTGGACGTGAGAAAGCATAGGAAGAAATGGGAGTACCTGTTAGCGTGGGAGGGGTTCGGCCCAGAAGAAAACACCTGGGAGCCATTGGCCAACATCTTAGACCGAGGCTTGCTTGAGCAATTCCACATAGACCACCCGTCTAAGCCCAGGCCTCCGTGGAGGTGCCCTAAAGAGGGGGGTACTGTTGTGTTCTGCACTCATGGAAGGCCATGAGCGCAGCCCCCTACCTTGCCCACGACGGCAACCTGCCGCGGGAACTGCCTCCCGGGTCAGGGGTCTCCCCGACAACCTGCCAGGGAGACCCCTGACCCGATGCCCGTCACTTTGGTGCGGGTCTCTGCTCTGGCCGCTGGGTGGGGAGCCATCCCTGCTCCTCCCTCGCGGCATCCTGCAGCATTTCCTCCATGGAGGAAATCCAAGATGGCCGCTGCCATCTTTAGGCGCGAGGCCGCACCTCCTCATTAGATTTAAAGGGACCTGATCCCTTTAACCAGGTTCAGCTGTTCCCTATGAGCCAGAGCAGAGGAAGTATAAAAGGAGGCTTCCTCTGCTCATTCCTTGACTTGGCAACTTTTGGGTTAGTCAGGTCTGCTTGCTTCGGTGAGTTCTTCTACTTCGGATCCCTGTTCCTGTCTTGTCTTGGTGTTCCTGGTTCCTGACTTCGGATCGGCTAGCAGTGATTCCTGGTGTGTGACTTTGGATCGGCTAGCGGTGATTCCTGGTGTTTGACTTCGGACTAGAAAGTGGTGATTCTCTGGTGAGTGACTTCGGACTGGCAAGCGGTGATCCCTCGGTATGTGACCTCGGACTTGTAAGCGACGACCCTCTGGCACTTGACCTTGGACTTCCTCTTGACTGTCGTCTCCAAGGGCCCACCTATGTCCCAGAGGCCCGGGTCCCTACGGGCTCCTCCCGGGGGGACCGTGAGCTTCCAGGGGTGAAGCTCCAGTCAGCCCTTGCACCGAACACTCGACTTCTTGACCTCTCAAAGGTCCACCTAAGTCCCAGTGGTCCGGGTCCCTATGGGCTCCTCCTGGGGGGACCGCAGGCTTCCAGTGGCCAAGACTCAGTTCCTTTCCTCGACATCACAACTCTTTGAATGCCTCCACAGTCACCTCTGTCTCCAGTGCCGAGGGTTAGCTGGTCACGTCTTCTGTTCCTGCCTCGCCACCCAACGGGAGAACCTACAAACCTTCCTCCTAAGGTATTCCATCCTCCCGTCGGTCCAAGGGTTCACAAGCCTGAGCATAACAAGAGGGAAAAAGGATAGAGGATGGGGAGGATAGAAAGATGGGAAGATCAAGAAAAGGGGTAGATCAGGAATCTGGGTTGGTTGAAGAGGAGGAAGAGGGATGGAGAGTCTGGGATTGAGGAAAAGGAAGGATGAGTCAGAGAAGTTAGGGGATGGATTCCAGAATATAGTGAGAAGGGAGAAGTAGGAAGAAAAGGAGGTTCAAGGATCTGGGGAATAGAATCCAAGTTCAAGGGATAGAGAATCTGAATTGCTGGGTATGTTTGTAGGCCAGATTGGATGGGTGCTTTAAAAGGAGATGCAAGAGGGAGCAGGAATGGCCTACAAACATACCCAGCACCAATCCCATCTTTTTCAATTAACTAACACTGCCCCTCTTCCCCCTTACCCTCTCTGTCACACATAGGTACATGCCCCCTAGATGATTCTATCTCACCCATATTCTCTTTCCTCACTCCTCACTAATTCCTCACTCAGCTCCTCCTAACCTCATCAAATTAATCCATCATTGCTATGTCTGCTTCAGGCTCATTCATATGGAAGTAAAAACAAGCTAATATAATAAAACAGGAGGACAAGACTTTCTTTTGGATACATTTGTGACAGAATCCATTAGATTACAGGATCAAAAGAAGCATGATTTTATTAGGGGTAGATCTTCTAAGATGAAAATTATTTCTTTAACTGGGTGACAAGAGTCTTAGATCAGGGAAGCATTCTAAGTATAAGGTACTTGGATTTCTGCCTTTGGTATGGTTCTGCATAGATGATTAATAAATAAATTGAGCATGCTAGAGGTTATATGTTATAAACTAGTTGAGTTGAGGGTAATATAGGTTAGTGGTAAATAGAGTTGACTCTAAGGAAAGAGGGGATTACCAGTGGTGTGCCACAGAAATCAGTCTTCGATCCATAAGAGGAAGGCCTCTTTCAATGGAAATAAGGCTGTAGAATGAGGGGTCAAAGCATGAGTGTGAAAGGAGCTAGACTCAAGAGAAAATATTTCTTTACAGAAAGTGTGGTAGACATATTAAACAATTTCCTTTGGAGGTAGCAGAGTCTAAGACTGCACTGAAATTCAAGAGAGCATGGGACAAGCACAGAGGATCTCTGAGAAAGAGGAAGAGATTATAAAGCTGAGAAAGAGATGTAGATGCACAGATTGTAATGGCCATATAGTCTTTACCATCATGTTCTATCTTTCTATGTTTGCCTACTATAACTAATCTGACCAAAGGTAATATTGTTCATGGTGCAGATGGTCTGGACTAAGCATTGTATTCCTGTCAATTGCTTTAATAAACAATATTGACTGTGACATTTCTTCATTTATCTACAGAGTTGAGTCTGAAAAGTGAACTTTATCTCAGTTGTTGCCAATAACTGTAGACCTTCAGTAATTGTTATGAAGAGTTTTGTATTCTTTTTATTTTTACCATACTTCCTCTATATAAATCCAAGTTGTAATCAATATATAGTTTATACGCTATCAAATGTGGGTGGAATGATTACATTCATTTAGAGAGTTCAGTTTCTCTGAAAAGCTCAGAAATAGGTTCTCCAAATTTGAGAAATATTTTGCCCATTGCCATTTACCTCACTTACAGCTCGATCCAGTAAAGTCCGTGGGAGAGCGGACTAACGCCCGCTCTCCCGGCGCGCGCACCGGCCCCTTGCCGGTGCGCGCGATCCAGTATTTAAATTAGGCGACGCGGTGCAAACGAGGAAAAAGAGGCGCTAGGGACACTAGCGCGTCCCTAGCGCCTCCTTTTGGCCTGGAGCGGCGGCTGTCAGCGGGTTTGACAGCCGACGCTCAATTTTGCCGGCGTCGGTTCTCGAGCCCGCTGACAGCCACGGGCTCGGAAACCGGACGCCGGCAAAATTGAGCGTCCGGTTTTCGGCCCGACAGCCGCGGGCCGAATTCAAAATTTTTTTATTTTTTTTTTACTTTTTTTTTACTTTTGGGGACCTCCAACTTAATATCGCTATGATATTAAGTCGGAGGGTGCACAGAAAAGCAGTTTTTACTGCTTTTCTGTGCACTTCCCTGGCGCCGGAAGAAATTAGCGCCGACCTTTGGGCGGCGCTAATTTCTTAGAGTAAAATGTGCGGCTTGGCTGCACATTTTACTTACTGGATCGCTCAGGAATACCTAATAGGGCCATCAACATGCATTTGCATGTTGAGGGCGCTATTAGGTGCCGCGGGTGGGCCGCGTGTTTTCCTCCCCTTACTGAATAAGGGGTAAGGGAAAACACGCGTCCAGAGCAGGGTGACAGTGCGCTCCGACGGAGCACACTTTACTGGATCGACCTGTTATTGACAAAATGAATGTTTAAATATAAACTCATTTTCTTTTAACACCACTGAAAAACTACTAAAACTATCTGACCATAAAAATATGTACATATGTGCATATTTTCAACAAGCAAAACATTGTTTTGCAAATATTACCTGAAAGAATAGGGATCAATGCTTGGTTTGGCTACTCATTTTGAAATGTCTCATAATTAGGGACTGGTTTACTAAGGCTTTTCTCCCATTCTGTGTCTATGGGAGATATGCTTAACTAAATGAGGTCCTTAGTTTGTTTAGCTTTAAACATTATTATATAAATAAATAAGATATTTTTCTTCTCTGTGCATTTTATCAGATTTATCACAATGCAGTTAATGTCAGGCTTATCTTGCTGTACTTCATTTCAACACAATGTTAATGAACATTCCATTTTGGAAATGGAGTTATGATGAAAAAAGAATGTTATTTAGTCTTACATGCAGAGAAGATAAAACAAGGATCTGAAGATAAGACCTGAGTGCTTAATAAAAGAGGCTGTAATTTGAAATGCTTCAGCATGTAACAGAAGAGCAAAAGCTCAAAGGTGATGAAAGAGAGCTGCTACATTGACTAAAAGTAGTAACTGTAATACTGACAAGTTCATTGAGAGTGATGGTAGAGTTGGTGGTAGCATGGATGATTCATACTTTAAAAATGACAGTGGCCAATAGAGCACCTGGTTGTAACACAAAGGATTGTAGAAGAGGTAAAAATATCAAGATTATTAGCAGCATTGCAATATTAAGCAGTGCTTGCCAGATTTCACATTTCACCTTCTTTTTTTTTTTTTTAACAAATAGTCTTTATAATACATACAGAAGTAAGTTTACTAAGTCTTAATCAAAATCTTTGGGAGCAACATTGGGGGTTAGTTTGGTAGATAAGCTGAATCTGCATAAATGCATTTTCAGCCATCCAGAAGTACCCAAATAGTTTAACCAAGTGTTAAATGTTAGCTGTAGTAAACAAGAAGCATCCCCAGGGGTATAACTTGATAAGTGGAGAAAACTATGTGGCCCATTTGCTAAAGGATTTCTCTAATATAAAGGGTAATATACAAAGCCATTTCCATAGGTAAAACAGCACTTTAGCCATGAAAATGGGTTTCAAGAAAATTGCCCTCCCTAGGTGTAGGTAAACTTATGCACGCAGTGACACTGTTTGTGCAGCTTTACTCACAGTGAGAAGAGGCATTCCTAGGGGCAGGATTAGAGAGGACTTGCATTTGAGCTCATACTTTTGAATTTTCAAACATATGCACATTTTTTTTCCTTGGAAAAACTACCTGCACAAATTAGCAGGCATACATTTTCAAAGTGAAAGTAGGTATACATTTTCACTTTGATAACTGGTGCAAAATTGATGGGTAAAAAATTCCCATGGGCTTTGCACCAAACCAGCAGGTGCCCGGTGCCCAAAAAGAAGGCAGGAGCCTGAAAGAAAAGCGCCAGGACTACCTGACAAACATCGCTGCGGCCCTGCCTCCAGGGCAGAGAGGCTCACCCCCGGTGACCTCATCAGGAGGCGCCGGGACATCCATTAAAGGGAGGCACACTCCCAGGCATTGTGCGCCATGCATCGTGCACCAAAGGAGCATGACAAAGGGGCACTCCCCTTTGTGCACCCCTTAGTGCAAGCCTTAGTACTTACATCAAACCCGGAAAAATGTGTTGCTGCAATCCACAAAAATGACAAATGATCAATCCCCTGAGAAAATCCACCTCAAGACCCACCTCAAGACCAAAACACGGATAACCCACAGAATGAAACAAGAAGAAAACCAAAGAGACTGTGAGTATTAAAACATAAACATCACTCACATCAACACTAAGACCTATAGCAGTTATATAGCACTATCATTCCTACTATTCAACGCATTCCTACTATTCAACCCATAATCACCGACCTACTCAATGATTACAAACCAGATTTCATAGCCATCATGGAAACATGGATAAAAAACACCAACCCAGTCTTAATCAACCAAATCAATAACCCTATCTACAGAGCACTTGCAATCTCCAGACCAAAAAAGAAAGGTGGTGGTCTAATGCTAATCATAAAAAAAAACCTACAGTTGAAATTACTCCCAACTAACACCTTCACTCCACTGGAAATTGCACTATTTGACTCGCCAAAACTACAAATCTGTCTTGTATACTGTCCCCCCAATTCACTGGACCGAAACTGCTCACCACTGATAGAATTCTTCCTGACCAAACTAACTATTAACAAACCCATCATCATCTTAGGAGACTTTAACATCCACATAGACACCATCCCCCACTCCTCCACATGCACCTCAATAATGAACGCTCTCTTAACCCTAGGCCTAAGTCAAATCATCAATGGACCAACGCACAAAGAAGGTCACACATTAGACCTTGTCTTCATGAATACTGACATATGGCCTACTCACCAAACAAGTATCACTAAAATCCCCTGGTCAGACCACTTTCTAATCCACTCCAACATGACTTCTAGCTGCAAATTTATGACAAAAAAAAAAGCGCACCTAAATCCTTCTCCTACCAACCACCCTTTAGCATTGAGACACTTCAAGAGAATCTACAAACAGAACTAACAAACATAGACCTATCTAATGCAGAAAACACCACTTCCTCCTGGCTCACCATCACTAAAACAATAGCAGACAAGATAAACCCCATGATAAAGAAAACAATAAAAAAACTTAAAACACCAAAACCAATGGTACAATGACAACATCAGATCAGCCAAACCTGAACTCCGAAAAAAAGAGAAAACATGGAGGAACAACAAAACAACCGCACTACTTAACACCTACCGATCACAATTATCAGTCTACAAAAAACTTATCCACAATGCAAAAAAAGACTTCTACTCAAATAAAATAAATAAGTTCCAACATAACCCAAGAATGCTCTTCAATATCGTAAAAAGCATAACCAAATCCTCCAATGACCAAATATCATCAACCTCCAAGATTACAAGCAACGATTTCGCAGACTTCTTTAATGAAAAAATCAAAAACCTCATAAATAACAACCTCAACGACAACACGCAAGACCCGAAAATACAAATCAATCAAACACCAAGCTGGCCCAACTTTGAGTCTGCATCTTCACTGGCAATCCAATCTATCATCAAAAAAAATGAACCCAGCTAAACACCCTATCGATAGCATACCCATACCAACGATCAAAGCCATCGAACCATGAATAACCAAAACATTAACTGTCATCGTGAACCTATCCCTCACAGAACAAAACTACCCCGACTGCCTAAAATCAACAATTATCAAACCCATACTAAAAAATACCAACATTGATCTAGAAAACCCAATAAACTACCGACCCATATCAAACCTACCATTCATTGCCAAAATTATTGAAAAAATCATCCACTCCCAACTCAGCGACCACCTCGAAAGGAACAACATCCTACTCCCCACACAATTCGGCTTCAGGAAACACCTGAACACTGAGTCACTACTCCTATCATTAAACGACAACATGCTCAAAGGCTTTGACAATGGCCACAGCTACCTTCTAGTCCTACTCGACCTATCAGCAGCATTCAACATGGTAAACCACTCAATCATGATTGACCGTCTCTCCGAAATTGGTGCAAAGGAAAAAACCCTACAATGGTTCTCATCCTATCTATCACAAAGAACCTACCAGGTATCAATCAAAGAAAATAAACCTTAACACCAGAGTTCCCCAAGGCTCCGCTCTATCTGTGACACTCTTCAACATTTATCTTCTCCCGATATGCCACTTCCTCTCAAACCTTAAACTGACCCACTTCATATATGCGGATGATATCCAAATACTAATCCCAATACACAACACTCTGTAAGACACCTTCAAAAAGACAGCCTCCTACCTCACAAATAGAAAGCAACTACTATCCAACATGAAACTCATCCTAAACATTAGGGATGTGAATCGTGTGCCCGATCGTTTTAACGATCGGGTTCGGCTGGGGGGGGGGGGGGGAATCTGATCGTTAGAGATGTGAATTGGGATCGGTTCCGATTCCAATTCACATCACTAATTTTTTTTAGTGAGGCCCACGCTGATTAAAAAAAACCCACCCCAACCCTTTAAAATTACCCCCTTAGCCTCCCCCACTCTCTCGACCCCCCCAAAAAAACTTTTTACACATACCTGGTAGCCCAGGGGGGCCGCGGGGAGCGATCTCCCATTCCCAGGCCATCAGCTGTGCTAAAAAAAAATGGCGCCGATAGCCCTTTGCCCTTACCATGTGACAGGGTATCCGTGCCATTGGCTGGTCCCTGTCACATGGTAGGAGCACTGGATGGCCAATGGCCCGAGAGCGGGAGATTGCGCCGGGACACCCCCCCTCCCCCCACTGGGCCACCAGGTAATTTAACATTTTGGGGGGGTTTGGGAGGTTGGGGGAGGGTAATGGATTGGTTTTAAAGGGGTCGGGGTGGGTTTAGGGGTTGTTTTGGTGTGCCGGTTTTCCCGCCCTCCCCCCAAATAATTCCTGTGCCCGATTTAACGATTTTTGACGATAAATTGGGGGAATTTGTATTGTATCACGCACTCTAATGATTTTTGATGATTTAAAAAAAAATATCGACAATTTTTTTAAATCGTCAAAAAACGATTCACATCCCTACTAAACATCGATAAGACAGAAATAATAATACTGGATAGAAAGAGCAACTTTCCTCAACTACCACCACTCAACATAATGAACCAAAAAGCAGTAATCTCCCCTGTCACTCATGCCTGCAACCTAGGAGTCATAATTGACAATGAACTATCCTTCAAGAATCACATCACTACTAAAATCAAAGACAGATATCACAAACTCCTAACCCTACATCATCTATAGCCTTTCCTTTCCCCCAACAACTTCAGATCAGTCCTTCAACTACTCATCTTCTCCAACCTAGACTATTGCAACTCCCTGCTATTCAACTTACTTCTCACCACCATCTGACCACTCCAAATCCTCCAAAATACAGCCGCCAGAATACTTACAGGAACTAAAAAACACGATCACATTACTCCAACACTTATATCACTACACTGGCTCCCAATAAAATTCAGGATAGAATATAAAATACTATCCATGTTACAAAAAAAAAAATATGAAAAACAAACAAACTGGCTAAGTACATTTATAAAACTCCACTCTCCAAACCGAAACCTCCGCTCACCTAACAAAGGTCTATTAAAAATTCCACCTGCATGCTCTAAACAACTTACCTCAACTTGGAAGAGAGCCATATCCCTAGGAAGTCCCAAACTCTGGAACAGCCTCCCAACCGAACTTAGAACACAGCAAAATTTAAAAACCTTCAAAAAAGAACTAAAAATTTGGATGTTCACCAAAACCTACCAAAACATCCAATGATTCTCAATTATTACCTCCCTCCTACTGGCAATATGCAAACATGTGTAACCAATACAAGCACATAATAGAACCTATATAGTTTGACATCCAAACTACATTTATAAAGCATACAATACCTATGTCGATGCTAAAAAGTTGGAACAACAGATGGGAGGTAGTCCAAATATTCCAGATAGAAATACCTGAAGCTAGTCCGTTATTTCCTTACTAATTTTTTCTTTATTTTCTTTTCTATCTCCCTTGTATTTTCAGTACAACCCTCCCACCTATTATAGTGGTCTAATGAGGTGTATTTAATCAGGGATATTTAATCTGGAAAATATTTCATTTGCTGTAAAATTTCTTTTGCCTTGATGTAATTCACCATGTTTCTGTAACAAAGTTAAACTTTGTATATAATTGATTTAAAAAACCTAATAAAGAGAAAAAAAAAAAGAAAATATATGCCCTAATCTGAAATTTACCATGATCCCCCTCCATCCCATTGCCCAATATAATGAAAAATCTTTGGTGGCTTGGCCCCACATCAAGAATATCCCTACTACTTTCTGGAATCTCCATTAACAATTCTGGAGGATCCCCCTCCTGCTGGCCATGCTGAACTATGGTTAATTACACTGCCTTGTCACAGATTATATCATTCAACATAGTTCATCAGGGCAGCAGAAGGGAAATTACATCCCTCCTAACAGCCAAGCAGAAAGACCTTCTCGAATCATATGTTGAAATTCTGAAGGGATGCTGAGGATCATCTTCGTGGTGCAGGAGGAAGCTGCTGGAGATTCTTTAGTGGATAGAAGGGGATAGGACTAGCATTCACAGATTGATGGGGTTTGGAGCTCGCTGGGAGGGGGAGGCAGAAAGGGTTGCTTATTAAAGCATTGGGGTTTGGGATGGCAAGAGGGAACAAATCATAGCTTGAGGCAAAGAGATAGCGCCTAGATTTATGATAACTATTCCTGTGCCTAGTTTTGGCCCCCTAAATTTATCAGCTAGCACTGAAAATCACTGATAGACATTTAAAGTCCCCTACTAGCCCTCTCAGTTTTAAGTGCCTTGTGAAATTAGGGATCTAAATGTAGGTGCTCAGCAGATTTAGACACCTTAGATCTTTTGAATTTCTTCTAGGGATGTGCAAATCAAATTTAATTTCAGTTTATTTTGTTTATTGGTGGGTAGGATTGTTGTTTTTTTTCTCAAATTGTTTTAATGTTTATTTCAGTTCAGTTCATTTGCTATACAAAAAAATAAAATAAAACTATTAAAAAACAAGAGAAAACAAAAACCAGATTCACATCTGGTTTTTGTTTTCAAGGCTTCCATGGGCCCCGCAATACTCTCCACCCCAACCTCGGCTGGGCTTGGATCAGTACTAGTGGGTAGGCTGAAGTCCTGGTGAGGGTGGGATGCTCAGAGGGGCCAAGAGAGGAACCAGGAAGGCCCCAGGAAGCCCAGTCAAATGGTGATAAGGACTCAAAAAGATTCTGTTTCAAGATTTGTTTTTGTTTTGGTTTTTTTTTGGTGGGGAAATGTTTACCCAATATACCAAAATTTACACAGGAAAGATGTCCAGGAAGGTGTGGAAAACATGAGAAGGGATTTAGCAAAGCCTGAGGAATTTTCTAGTCTGGCAGCTAAATTTAATGCCGAAAAGGGATAAAAAGAAATTCAAGGAACCAGTACACTATTGGGAGTGAAATTCTATGCACAAATCATAAGAACATAAGAATTGCCTTACTGGGACAGACCAAGGGTCCATCAAGCCCAGTATCCTGTTTCCAACAGTGGCCATCCAAGTGACAAGTACTTGGCAGTACCCAAACATTTAATAAATCTCATGCTACTATTGTTGAGGATGTGAACCCTTCAGCCGGAGCGAGTGGTGATGACCTCCGAGGGGCAACCCTCAATGGAACTCATCTCCGGGAGGTGGTGTAGGCAAAGAGGAGGACTCACAAGGACTGGTTCCAGGGAATCAGGCAGGACGGCCCTCCGAGGAGCGGATAGCCTATGAACATGGGATAGCCCCCCGAGGAGCGGGTACTCAGAGTGTTCACCCAGCGAGATAGGAACCGATCTTCATGAAGAGGCAGAATGGAGTCCAGTCAGAAGATCCGGGGCAGGCTCAAAGATGCAGAATGAAGATACAGGCCATAGGTCAGGACGGGCAGCACTTAAGCGAAGATAAGGAGACAAGCCGAGGTCAAATCAGGAGATCAAGCCGAGGAACAGGTCCAGGGACGGAGGCAGGAACTTCGGAGTTAAGGAACACTGAGGCAAAGGATCACTGAGACAAAGGAACACGGAGGCATAGGAATATGGAGGCACAAGAGCACAGAGCACAGGAGCACAGAGGCACAGAAGCAAAGGAATGCAGCACAAAGGCACAACGCAGAACAGCCCGAGAGCAACAGATGGATTATGTTGCGAAAGCAATGAGAGAGAGTGGCTGCGGGGTTTAAATACCCCTCTGTAGCAGACGTCATCTTCTGGGGCTGGTTTGAATCTCCCACTGCGGACCTTTAAGAGGTGGGGCCTCCTGCGTGCACACGTCAAGGGAGGCCCCGATGCTGGCCGGGAGGGAGACGCCGCTGGAGCTGTGCAGCCCAGTGCCCGCGGCCCGCTGCAGAGAGAGGACTGCCACATCGGAGGAACACCGGAGGTAGAGGGGGACTGGCCGGTCACAGCCAGGCACCACAACAGTACCCCCCTTCTTACGCCCTCTTGTAGAAGGGCCAGGTTTGTCAGGGTGTGTACGATGGAGGTGCTGAAGTAAGGACTTGTCCAAGATATTAGATGAGGGTTCCCACGAGTTCTCTTCAGCACCGAAACCCTCCCAGACAATTAGATACTCCCAACATCTATGGTGTCATCGGATATCTAGGACCTCCCAGACCTGGTAGATTGAGTCGTCATCCGAAGCTATCTCTGGAGGCTTGGGTGGTATGGTATGGTAGGAAGACATCACCAAGGGTTTTAACAGGGACACATTAAATTACTCACAGTAAAAACTTTTTTAAACTTTTTTAAATATATCCGAAGCAGAAAGCCTGTGAGGGAGTCAGTTGGACCGTTAGATGATCGAGGGGTTAAAGGGGCACTTAGAGAAGATAAGGCCATCGCGGAAAGATTAAATGATTTCTTTGCTTCGGTGTTTACTGAAGAGGATGTTGGGGAGGTACCCGTAATGGAGAAGGTTTTCATGGGTAATGATTCAGATGGACTGAATCAAATCACGGTGAACCTAGAAGATGTGGTAGGCCTGATTGACAAACTGAAGAGTAGTAAATCACCTGGACCGGATGGTATACACCCCAGAGTTCTGAAGGAACTAAAAAATGAAATTTCAGACCTATTAGTAAAAATTTGTAACTTATCATTAAAATCATCCATTGTACCTGAAGACTGGAGGATAGCAAATGTAACCCCAATATTTAAAAAGGGCTCCAGGGGCGATCCGGGAAACTACAGACCGGTTAGCCTGACTTCAGTGCCAGGAAAAATAGTGGAAAGTGTTCTAAACATCAAAATCACAGAACATATAGAAAGACATGGTTTAATGGAACAAAGTCAGCATGGCTTTACCCAGGGCAAGTCTTGCCTCACAAATCTGCTTCACTTTTTTGAAGGAGTTAATAAACATGTGGATAAAGGTGAACCGGTAGATATAGTATACTTGGATTTTCAGAAGGCGTTTGACAAAGTTCCTCATGAGAGGCTTCTAGGAAAAGTAAAAAGTCATGGGATAGGTGGCGATGTCCTTTCGTGGATTGCAAAGTGGCTAAAAGACAGGAAACAGAGAGTAGGATTAAATGGGCAATTTTCTCAGTGGAAGGGAGTGGACAGTGGAGTGCCTCAGGGATCTGTATTGGGACCCTTACTGTTCAATATATTTATAAATGATCTGGAAAGAAATACGACGAGTGAGATAATCAAATTTACAGATGACACAAAATTGTTCAGAGTAGTTAAATCACAAGCAGATTGTGATAAATTGCAGGAAGACCTTGTGAGACTGGAAAATTGGGCATCCAAATGGCAGATGAAATTTAATATGGATAAGTGCAAGGTGATGCATATAGGGAAAAATAACCCATGCTATAATTACACAATTTTGGGTTCCATATTAGGTGCTACAACCCAAGAAAGAGATCTAGGTGTCATAGTGGATAACACATTGAAATCGTCGGTGCCGTGTGCTGCGGCAGTCAAAAAAGCAAACAGAATGTTGGGAATTATTAGAAAAGGAATGATGAATAAAACGGAAAATGTCATAATGCCTCTGTATCGCTCCATGGTGAGACCGCACCTTGAATACTGTGTACAATTCTGGTCGCCGCATCTCAAAAAAGATATAATTGCGATGGAGAAGGTACAGAGAAGGGCTACCAAAATGATAAAGGGAATGGAACAACTCCCCTATGAGGAAAGACTAAAGAGGTTAGGACTTTTCAGCTTGGAGAAGAGACGACTGAGGGGGGATATGATAGAGGTGTTTAAAATCATGAGCGGTCTAGAACGGGTAGATGTGAATCGGTTATTTACTCTTTCGGATAGTAGAAAGACTAGGGGGCACTCCATGAAGTTAGCATGGGGCACATTTAAAACTAATCGGAGAAAGTTCTTTTTTACTCAACGCACAATTAAACTCTGGAATTTGTTGCCAGAGAATGTGGTTCGTGCAGTTAGTATAGCTGTGTTTAAAAAAGGATTGGATAAGTTCTTGGAGGAGAAGTCCATTACCTGCTATTAAGTTCACTTAGAGAATAGCCACTGCCATTAGCAATGGTTACATGGAATAGATTTAGTTTTTGGGTACTTGCCAGGTTCTTGTGGCCTGGATTGGCCACTGTTGGAAACAGGATGCTGGGCTTGATGGACCCTTGGTCTGACCCAGTATGGCATGTTCTTATGTTCTTATGTTCTTATAATTGTGTATCTGGAGATTGAAGGACAGTCTTAGATGATAGGTCACAGGACCTAGGCATTCGGAAATCGAAAAGGACTAATGTATCTAGGTGCCAGCCACATAGATGGGACCCGAAGACAGATGTGGCAGGTGCTAAGCTAAACCCGATCCCCTGAGTTAAAGAGAGGGACTGGATGGAGGTGTTTATCAGATGTGCGCTTGGCGGGGTCAGCAGCTTTAATCAAGTTGGCGTTGGTGGTCTCCCATAGGTTGTGCATCTGGTCAGCCATGAGTTGGGCTGCAGGAGAAAGTATGGACAGAGGTAGCAGTAGTGGAGGTTTAGGATGCCTTCCATAAACTACTTGAAATGGAGATGACCCTGTGGCAGAATGGACGTGAGAGTTGTGGGAAAACTCCACCCAGGGCAAGAGTGAAGACCAATCATCTTGGCAGCTTCCTACGAAGGAAATAAGAAAGGTCTTCAATCCCTGGTTAAGTCACTCGGCTTCTCCATTTCTCTGTGGGTGGAAGGCAGTGGTGAAATCCAAGTGTACTCCAAACTTCCTGCCCAGAGCCTGCCAGTATTTGGCTGTAAACTGGGGGCCACGATCAGATACGATATGTAGGGGAAGGCCATGTAGTCGAAATATGTGCAATGTGAAGAGTCGTGCCAACTCTGGGACTGATGGTAACTTTGATAAGGGAATGAAGTGCGACATCTTAGAAAATCTGTCGATCACACCCCAGATCATGTGATTGCCAGAAGTAGGTAGGTCAACCACAAAATCCATAGAGATGTGTGTCCAAGGTTCCCAAGGGGCCGGGAGAGGCTGGAGTAACCCCCAAGGCCGAACAGACAAGGGCTTCTGCAGTGCACACGTCGGGCAAGAATCCACATAGGATCTTAATATTGCGTCTTTCGGTCGCAGATGGCTGTGACCGCTCTGCCTTACCTCTTTTTCTCTCCTTTCCCTCTCTCTGGGCAAGATGGCTGTCTCCGGTGCCGAGTGCCATGGGCCTCAGCATTCTTAGACCAGCATGGGCTTCCCCATCCTCCATGCTCACTCCCGTGGCATCCTAGGGTGTGAGCACGCACAGCTCTGATGCTCAAGTACACGTTATGGTGGGAACCTCGGGGGCGGCCCTACCGCATGACGTCAGTACCTTCGTGTATAACTAGCCTCCGCTTCTGCTACCAAACTGAGTTAGTAAAGACTTTGCTTCGCTACTCTGCCTGCTCTAAGCTGCTAGCTTAGACGCCTTCTTCGCTAAGGGCCTTGCTCCAGCAGAAGCTCTAGACACCCGCTCCTCGGGGGTTTCTCTTCCAATTTCCCTTCGGGGTCCTCACTAACTTAGACAACCACTCCTCGGGGGTCTTTTCTCTTATTTATTTCCAGGATATTGGACCATTGGGTACTCACTCCTCGAGGGCCTTACTACTTCATATCCTGAACCACGGACCTTCGGTCCCACCATTCTACTATCAGGAAGATGCCTTCACTCTGTGAGTACCAACTACACCCACCAGCTGCAGCGTTGCCCGCAATGTGGGCTCCTGCCTATTGTGAACATCTGGGTGAGACTATACTTCTGAGCCTGTTGAGCATATTGGCACCTCATGGATCAGTGCCTTACCTTCCTGCATTACCATCATTACAGCAGTACAATAAAAACTCTAGCCATTCTGTGCCTGCTAACTGTGTCAGCCTATCACAGTAGGTTCTCCACGGGGCTCCTCCCCATGGGAGGAGTCATCTCCACTTCGACCAAGGGTCCATAATGCCTCAAACACAACACTTACATCTTGAGCCATCTGAGGCCACCAGTAATATCGGGATAATAATTTCAGAGTTTGAGCTCTGCCTGGATGTCCAGCAGTAAGGGAGTCATGTGCCCAAGCCAGTACTTTTGGTTGCTGGTGAAGGGGAACTACCATCTTCCCTTGTGGTATAGTGTCGGTAGCTGCCAGTTGGACTTTGGCAGGATCCAAGATGTAGTGAGTTGTTTCCGGTGCATCTTCAGTCTCGTGCAGCCTGGAAAGTGTGTCTGCCTGTGCGTGCTTAACCACAGGATGGTAACATAGTATGAAGTCGAATCGACTGAAGAAGAGCGACCACAGGGCCTGGTGTGGATTTAAACGTTGGGCCTTACTGAGGAACTCAAGGTTCTTATGGTCGGTGTATACAGTCACGGGGTGTTGTACACCTTCTAGCCATTGTCTCCATTCTTCAAAAGCCATCTTAATGGCTAACGGCTCCTTGTCTCCAATTCCATAATTCTTCTCCGCAGAGGAAAACTTGCAGGAGAAGAAAGAGCAGGGCAGGAGAGTCTCTTGAGGAGAGCATTGGCTGAGTACCGCCCCTACTGCGAAGTCCAAGGCATCAACCTCCACAATGAATGGACGAGCTGGATCGGGGTAGTGAAGACATGGTTCTTGTAAAAATGCCCTCTTCAAATCGTTGAAGGCGTGGATGGCTTCATCTGGCCACTGTTTAGTATTAGCTCCCTTCTTAGTTAATACTGTTTGGGATGCTACTATGCGTGAATAGTGGGGAATGAAATTCCTATAGAAAATGGCAAAGCCTGAAACCTTTGCAATGAATGAAGTGGCCACTCCTGAATGCTGGTTAACTTGTCCGGGTCCATGCGGAAGCCTGTGGTGGATACGATGAAGCCCCAAAACGGCAAGGATTCCTGCTCAAAGAGGCATTTTTCTAATTTAGCGATTAGACGATGTTCTCTTAGACATTGGAGGACCCGACAAATGTCCATGCAATGTGTCCTCAAGTCCTTGGAATAAATTAGGATGTCATCAAGGTAGACAATAACCCCCTTGTGTGGCATATCCCATAATATCTCGTTCATTAAATTTTGCAATACTGCGGATATACTGCATAGTCCAAATGGCATTAAGAGATATTCGTAATGGCCGTCATGCATATTAAATGCTGTCTTCCACTCGTCTCCAAGTCTTATTCAAACCAGGTTGTAGGCCCCATGAAGGTCCAATTTAGAAAATACCTTGGCTCCATGGAGGTGGTCCAGTAGCTTGGGAATCAAAGGAAGCGGATAACGATCCCTTCAACTGATTGCGTTGAGTCCCCTGTAATCAATACAGGGTCTTAGAGAACTGTACTTCTTGGCTACAAAGAAGAAGCCTGCCCCTGCTGGAGAAGAAGAAGGGTGAATAAAACTATGGTTGAGGTTTTCTTTTATATACTTAGACATTGCCCGCATTTCGGGTAGGGACAATGGATACACCCGTCCACGGGGCAGAACTGTACCGGGTAGTAGGTCAATGGGGCAGTCGAAGGACCGATTCTCTGGAAGGGTCTCCGCCTCCTCTTTGGACAACACATCGGTGAAGCTACTGTACTGAGGCGGTAACTGAAGGGTGGTGTTGGCCAGCACCAACTGTGGTCGAGGTCTAGGTTGAAGGCAGGTAGAAAAGCAGTCCGTCTCCCAGGCTGTAATTTGCAGGGTCCTCAAATCAATGGTGGGTGAATACTTTTGTAGCTAAGGAAGCCCTAGGACCACGGGACGAATGGACTTCTCGAGAATCAAGAAGGACACCTCCTTCTTGTGGAGAACCCCGGTTTGAAGTGGTACAGGAGCAGTGTGAAGAGTGACCTGTCCCAGGAGAGGATCTCCTTGGATGGATGAAATCCACAACGATGGTGTATGGGATATCATGGGTAGTTGCAATTGATGGACTAACTCGGATAGGATGAAGTTCCCGCTGGAACCGGAGTCGACAAGAGCTAGTGTTGTAAAGGAACCCGTGGAGAATTGCAACGTAACGGGAACCGTACATGGAGGAGCAGGATTGATACAGCCTAGGGTCAGCCCCCCGTGACACCTAGGCCCGAGCGTTTCCCGGACATTCAGAACATTGGGCCAACAGGTGTCCTTTGCCACCTCAGTAGAGACATAAGCCGAGTCTCCATCGATGCTATTTCTCTTCAGTTGTCAGGTGGCTGTGGCCTAGCTGCATAGGCTCCTCCCTGCATTACAGCAAAGCCCCAGAAGTTGTTGGAGCAACCACTGGGCGAGAAAAAGTTGGAGCCAGGGAAACTGAGCGGCGGGCTGGCTTAAATTCCTTAGCACGTTGCTGTAATCGTCGATCGATCCAACCTGCCAGTTGAATGAGTGCCTTGAGGTCTTCTGGGAGCACCCGTGACCACATCATCTGCAACCACATCTTCTGGCAATGAATTCCAGAGCTTAACTGTGCACTGATTGAAAAAGAATGTTCTTTGATTTGTTTTAAATTATTTTGTAAACCAGTCATCTCATTTTGGAAAGACAGTATAAAACACATAAATAAATAAATAAATAAATAAATAGATAAATAAATAGATAAATAAATTAGCTACTTGCTATCTTCATGGAATGCCCCCTAGTCCTTCTGTTATTGGAAACAGTAAATAACCAATTTATATTAGCTTTTTCAAGTACTTTTATGATTATGTAGACCTCTATCATATTCCCTTTCAGTTGTCTCTTCTCCAAAGTGAACAGCCCTAACTTCCTTAGCCTTACCTCATAGGGCAGCCGTTCCATACACCTTATCTTTTTAGTCGACCTTCTCTGCACTTTCTCCAGGGCAACTATATATTGGGTTAATTGAAATCTTTTTGTGCAATACAAAATCAATCAATAGAGTCAAAAAGTTGCCCAAGCAAGGAAATACCCAAATCAAACCAAATGGGAACTTATGGATAAATATTAAATTATAGCCTAAATGAAGGTGTCAGCAAGCCTGTTGTTATTTAAACCGAAACCAACAGTCTTCTCGATCATTCACCTTCACACTTTAATGCACTATATTTTTTAGAATTTTTTCTGAATTTTTCAAGAACATTATTTTCTTAAAATGTGAGTGTTAACCAGAGTCCAGAGAATATATTCCAAAAATGAACTTTAAGAATCATTATATTCCAAAAATGAACTTTAAAAATCATTATATATGAAATCCCTTGCATGTTGGGGAAGAGTATAGTAATAGGAGTATTCTGCTGTCCACCTACCCAAGATGGTGAGACAGACAGTGAAATGCTAAAAGAAATTTAGGGAAGCTAACCAAATTGGTAGTCCAGTAATAATGGGAGATTTCAATTAACCAAATAAAACCAAATGGGAACTTATGGATAAATATTAAATTATAGCCTAAATGATCATTATATATATATAATGATTCTTAAAGTTTATTTTTGGAATACATTCTCTGGACTATGGTTAACATTCAAATTTTAAGAAAATAATGTTCTTGAAACATTCTGAAAAAATTCTAAAAAATATAGTGCATTAAAGTGTGAAGTTGAAAGATCGAGGAGACCGGTTGGTTTTGGTTGAAACAACAACAGGCTTGCTGACACCTTCATTTAGGCTATAATTTAATATTTATCCATAAGTTCCCATTTGGTTTGATTTGGTTAATTGAAATCTCCCATTATTACTGGACTACCAATTTGGTTAGCTTCCTTAATTTCTTTTAGCATTTCACTGTCTGTCTCACCATCTTGGCTAGGCTGACAGCAGAATACTCCTATCACTATACTCTTCCCCAACATGCAAGGGATTTCTACCCATAAAGATTCAATTGTGCATTTGTTCTCATGCAGGATCTTTATCATGTTAGACTCTATGCCATCCCGGATATAAAGCGCCACCCTGCCACTAAGATGCTCCTCTCTGTCATTGCGATATAATTTGTACCCTGGTATAGCACTATTCCATTGGTTATCCTTTTTCCACCATGTCTCTGAGGTGCTAATTAAGTCTATGTCATCATTCTCTGTTGTACACTCTAACTCTCCCCTCTTAATTCTTAGACTTCTGGCATTAGCAAGCATACAAACATTTCAAAGTGTGTTTTTTGTTTGTATTAACATTCTGCTTTTCAGTTGACAGTGATAAATTGGAATCTTTTAGCACAGATGAGTTTTTAGTTATAGGCACATGGACTACTTTTCTTATTATTATTGACTAACCTCTATGTTGGGATGCCCTAACTGTAATGCGCTGCTGAGTGACTGTCGACTTTCCCCTTTGATTTAGTTTAAAAGCTGTTCTATCTCCTTTTTAAAGGTTAATGCCAACAGCCTGATTCAACCCTGGTTAAGGTGGAGTCCATCCCTTTGGAAAATTGTCCCCCTTCCCCAAAAGGTTCCCTAGTTCCTTACATAACTGAATCCCTATTCATTGCACTATTGTCTTATCCATGCATTGAGACTCCAGAGCTCTGCCTGCCTCTGGGGACCTGCACGTGGAACAGGGAAAATTTCAGAGAATGCTACCCTACAGGTTCTAGATTTCAGCTTTCTACCTAAGAGTCTAAATTTGGCTTCTAAAACCTCCCTCCGACATTTTCCTATGTCGTTGGTGCCCACATGTGCCAGCTCCTCCCCAGGACTGTCTAAAATCCTATCTAGGGCAATTTCAACAAAATTGTCTAATTCGGCATGGTTCGGGGGCAATGAATCCCGAAAAGAATTTTTCCAAAATTTCAGAAAAATTCGTATTTTGGCTTAGTGTGCACTAACCCGAAAATCAGGGGCCCATGAAAAAAAACAAACTGAACCGTGGAAAAAATGAAGCTTCCTGTGGTTCACCGAAAATGAAGCCCAAAAAGAAAATTTCAAAACTATGCACATCTCTAATTGAAACTGGATATTAATTTTAATTCATTACTTATTTTTTTAGTTATATTTTATGTTTGCTTTATTTTTTGTTAGTTATTCTCTTTTTATTCTGTTTTTTATATTATATTATATTTGTATTTGAATTTTATATTGTGTATGTGCCTGTATGTGAACCATTTTGACCAATTTTATTTTCTAAAAACGGTATACAAACATTTTTAAATAAATAAGATCTGAACATGTATAACTTAGAGGAAAAGCAGGACAGGGGAGATATGATAAAGACATTTAATTGCCTCCAAGGTATCAATGCACTGGAGGTGGGTCTTTTTCAATGCAAAGAGTATCTGAACAAGGAACCATGAGATGTGGGTGAAAGAAGGTAGACTCAGGAATAATTTAAGGAAATATTCCTTTACAGAAAGGTTGGAGGATGCAGGGAATAATATATTAGGGATGTGCATCGGGTACCTCATCATTTGCGCTTTCAGGTTCATGTGGCCGTGGGGAAATCTTGTTTTCCCGCGAATCGGCATTTTTTTTTAGTTAAAAATCATTTTTCGGTTTAGTGCGTGCTAACTCCCATTAGCGCGCACTAAGCGGAAAAATTATTTTTCATGAAAATTTGGGGAAAATGCAATCGTTTATCGATTTTAACAATATATGATGAATTAAGAAATATCATACAATATTTTAATTCATCATTAAAACAATACACATCCCTACAATATATCAGTGGAAGTGGTGGAAAAAAGGACAGTATCCAAACTCAAGAAAACATGAGATGAGCACAGGGCAACTCTTAAGGTGTGGTAGAGATTGTAGAGCAAAGCAGTTGACATAGATGGGAAGACTAGACAGGCTGTATGATCTTTTTTTGCCTTCATGTTCATTTTTTTTTCTTTTATTGAGGGGGTGTTCTAATTAGCTGGGTCAATAATTCCTTATCTAAAGATTTTATTTGCCTGTGAGTAATTGCCTTATGATGATCTGAATACAAAATAGTTAAAAATAAAGCATTTTTGTATTTTGCTTTCTTGTTTCTTTCTTTTTCTACTACTACTCCTCCTATTTTTTCTCAACAAGAAGCTGAAGCATGGATTTGTTATAATTTACCTTATAATACAGGTAATCTATATATTTGAAAAATGAGATTGTAAAGTATTGAAGGGCAGAATGAAAACTGATATTAATTTAATAACCTATAAATTGTGCAAGAAAATGTATTAGCCTTGCTTTTACAAGAGCATTCTTTAACTAGTACAGTTTATTTAAATGCATAATCTAAATAATTGAGTGACTACACATAGAATGGAATATTTCTTCATAGGCAAACACTATTTAGCAGGCTTCTATATCCCAAACAGATTTGAAAGATGCCTCAGCATAATTCGTTTGCTTTTGATTATTTCACTAATGTAAATCTGCTTAAACAAAAAAGGCCCTGCTTGTCATTAGTTATGTGCTGCACGTTGTATCAGGTTATGCAACATGATGTTTTTCTAATTAACATAAACTATGGACATATGTAAAGCTATAAATAATTCTAAAAATGAATGCATATATATAAGCAATATGTACAGTACATGAAATAACAATATAAACAATTTGCTGTCCATATGACTATTTAAAAATATTAAACTTAAACGTCAATAGATATATTGGCCAAATCAAGTTAAAAGTTTTAGCCCCTGCATCATTAAAATACAGCTCAATGACATATACACTATAGTTTAGTGTATAAGTAATAAAAATCAGATAACATACATGCTAAATTACAGCATTTAACATTATTATAACATAAAAATATTTTAGCATCTAAATGCTAATAGCATATTCTATCTAAATATCATGTGGATGCTAAAGTAAGCATACTTTGGTTTCTTTTCCTCAAGTTTCTGTCCTTTTGCTGCAAAACCATATAAAAGCAAATCTGGCATATGGGGTAGGTTGTCATTGCTGAGGGCAACAGTGAGAGAGCATCTAAATCCCAGGAGAGGAAAAGAAAGAAGAGATTTTCCAGCAGAAGGAAAATGATAACAAAAAGAGGCACCTCGGATGGTTGTTGAGGAGGTAGAGGAGTATGAGGAGGAAAGTACAGAGGAATTGTAGCAGGAAGGCAAAGACTTCATCCAGGAGATTGTGCTATACCCTCCCTAGATGCTAAACCCATAATCCTCACATGGCATCCATGCAGGACAGTCTACAAGGAGATTAAACACTGACATCAGAAGACCAGCACTGACTTAGCTAGGCCAAATATATATCTAGCCCAGTAACCTCAGGGAAGGAAATCTGCCATTCCAGAGTCTAGAGAAAATTGGCATCTGACCATTTCCCAAGCACCCTATCATTTTGGGACCAGAGTCAGCCTTTGTTACAGTAATTCCTTGTGCAAGCAATCAAAATGTATTTCAAGGAGGACTGCCACTGCAGCCCTGGCTGAGGCTACAAAAGCAGTTGGAGAAGGAGATGCAGTTATAGCCCTTACTGAAGCTGTAGCTGCAGAAAGGACATAGTCTGGGAGGACTTTAAAGCCCTCTTAAAAGAGTTCTGCAGTCAAAGAAAAAGAATTGTTGCCTCCAAAGAATCCCTCATTACCCAGACTGCTGTTCTGAATCAAGACTCAGAATCCTACAATAGTCTTCTGACTGAAGAACCAAATACATAATTTTTTTAAAAAGACTCCTCCTTTAGTACTAATCATTACATATCATGCCCCCTAGTGGGGTCAGGTGGCTGGGTATTAGCCCCTAGAGATGTGCATAATTTAAAAAATGTGTTTCGGGCTTCATTTTCTGTGAACCACGGGAAACTTCGTTTTTCCCGCGGTTTGGGATTTTTTTTATTATTGTGGACCCCGATTTTCAGGTTAGTGCGCACTAAGGGGCGGATTTTAAATGCCCTGCACGCGTAAATCCAATCGAATTTATGCGCGCAGGGCCCTTGCACGCCGGCGCGCCTATTTTGCATAGGCCGCCGGCGTGTGCAGAGCCCCAGGACGCGCGTAAGTCCCAGGGCTTCATAAAAGGGGCATGTCGGGGGCGTGTCGGGTCGCGTCGCGGAATGACGCGGCGTTTCGGGGGCGTGACGCGGCATTTTGAGGGCGGGCCTGGGGGCGTGGCGCCGGCCCGGGGGCATGGTTGAGGCCTCCGGACCAGCCCCTGGGTCGGGTGATGGCGTGCCAGCAGTCCGCTGGCGCGCGCAGATTTACGTCTACTTTCAGCAGGCGTAAATCTGCCAACAAAGATAAGGGGGGGTTCAGATATGGCCAGGGGGGTGGGTTAGGTAGGGGAAGGGAGGAAAAGGTGGGGGGAGGGCGAAGGAAAGTTCCCTCCGAGGCCGCTCCGAAATTGGAACGGCCTCGGAGGGAACAGGCAGCGTACGCTGGGTTTGGCGCGCACAGGTTGCAAAAATGTGCACCCCCTTGCGCGCGCCAACCCCTGACTTTATAAGATATGCGCGGCTACGCGCGTATCTTATAAAATCCAGCGTACGTTTGTTCGTGCCTGGTGCGCGAACAAAAGTACGCTCGCGCGTATGTTTTTAAGATCTACCCCTAACATTTTAGTGCTAGTGCATGCTAAGGGGAGTTAGCGTGCACTAACCCGAAATACGAATTTTTCTAAAATTTTGCAAAAAAATTTGTTGGGTTTCATTGCCCCCGAACCATGCCGAATTAGACAATTTCAATGAAATTTCAATTCGACAATTTGACAATTTCATTGAAATTGTCTAATTCGGCAAAAACAAATGCACATCTCTATTAGCCCCCATATTTAACAGATTTTCAATCCCAGCCACTAAGCATAAAAGGTAATGTCATCACTCACTGTTCAAATTTATGCTTTACTACACTTGATCTTAGACAAACAACTGAGAAGCAATAAAGGACATCTGTTAACTTCGCGATCATGTTATTCTGTAGTAACATATAGAATTACCTTTTTTTAGATACATTAAAATCATGGTGCCATCTCTTGTGTAGTGTACAATGCTTGCAGGTAGCTGAGCCCTTTAGAGTGTGCATGCTAAAAACTTAGGGCCGGATTTTAAGAGGTACGCGCGGGCATACATTTGTGCGCGCAACCCGGCGCGCACAAATGTACGCCCAATTGTATAACATGCGCGCGCAGCTGTGCGCATGTTATAAAATACATGGTCGGTGCATGCAAGGGGGTGCACACTAGTGCACCTTCTGCATGCCGAGCCCTAGGGGAGCCCCGATGGCTTTCCTCCTTCCCTCCGAGGCCGCTCCAAAATCGGAGCGGCTCAGAGGAAACTTTTCATCCGCTCCCCCACCTTCTCCTCCTTTCCCCTACCTAAACCCCACCTCACCATTGTTTTACAAGTTGCGCCTGCCTCCAGGTAGGCGTAGGCCGCGTGCGCCGGCTGAGTGGCCAGACGAAGGCCTCTGGCCACGTCTCCGCCCTGCCCCAGACAGCCCACACCCCACCCCTTTTTTCAAGCCCCGGGACATCTGTGCATCCCGGGGCTTGCGCACGTCGCTGTTCCTATGCAAAATAGGCTCGGCGCACGTAACTTCCCTGCGTGCGTAAATCCAGCTGGATTTATGTGCGTAGGGCTTTTAAAATCTGCCCCTTAATACCTGGTCCAAGGCAGTTTTTAAATGTTAGACTTCAGTAAGTATGTACTTAATTCCAGATGGAGAGGGACATAACATGATATGTGGTAAGCACATTCTAAAACCTAGTTTACACTTGACTTTCTTTCAGTTGCTCACATTAATTTTAGCACAAATCAACTAATGCCTTTTCAAACCATTTTAGTGTGCATGTTAAGCTGTTAGTGCAAGGCATGATATTTTTAATGTGAACTAAATGTTAAGTTTTAGCGTCATACCCTTTACATGTAGATATAGATAAGGAAATATAAATTGTTTCCATGGTTTAATGAAAAATGTCATCTAGAAATGTTTTATTTGAGTTTTATGTCTGTGTATATTCATATGGATTATAAAAATGATGATCACAAGGGAGGTGATTATAATTTCTATGTCCTTCAAACATGCTTATGTATTAAGACAGTCAGTGGTATGAACATCTAGCCACCCAAGGAGGCAGGCAAGACTTTCCCTTTGGTAAAATGTAAAATGAAACTCTATCCCTCCTTCTTACCTAAGGTCATGTTTTGCAAATTTATTTTCAGTAAAACTGCCACTCTTTTCTATTGATAAGTTATAGTAGCAACACTTTGTTATTTGATAGAGATGTGATTCCGGTTCTGATTCACATGTGGGTTTTTTTTCATTGGGCCCAATCGCGGTTTTGTTTATCGGCTGCGCCCGAGCCAATAAACAAAAATAAACAAAAAACCCACCCGACCCTTTAAAACTAGTCCCTTTGCTTCCCCCACCCTCCCGACCCCCCCTAAAACATTTTACAGGTACCTGGTGGTCCAGTGGAGGTCCCGGGAGCGATCTCCTGCTCTTGGGCCATCGGCTGCCACTAATAAAAATGGCGCCGATGGCCTTTGCCCTTACCATGTGCTAGGGTATCCGTGCCATTGGTCGGCCCCTGTCACATGGAGGGAGCACTGGATGGCCGGCGCCATCTTTAAAAATGATGTGGGCCATCCAGTGCTCCTACCTGGTGACAGGGGCCAGCCTAGATCTCTTTCCTGGGTGGTAGCTCCTAATATGGAACCTAACATCGTGTAACTACAGCAAGGGTTATTTTTCCCTATATGCAACACCTTGCACTTGTCCACATTAAATTTCATCTGCCATTTGGATGCCCAATCTTCCAGTCTTGCAAGGTCCTCCTGTAATGTATCACAGTCTGCTTGTGATTTAACTACTCTGAATAATTTTGTATCATCCGCAAGTTTGATAACCTCACTCATCGTATTCCTTTCCAGATCATTTATATATATATATTGAAAAGCACCGGTCCAAGTACAGATCCATGAGGCACTCCACTGATTACCCTTTTCCACTGAGAAAATTGACCATTTAATCCTACTCTCTGTTTCCTGTCTTTTAACCAGTTTGTAATCCACGAAAGGACATCGCCTCCTATCCCATGACTTTTTAGTTTTCGTAGAAGCCTCTCATGAGGCACTTTGTCAAACGCCTTCTAAAAATCCAAATACACTACATCTACCAGTTCACCTTTATCCACATGTTTATTAACCCCTTCAAAAAAATGAAGCAGATTTGTTAGGCAAGACTTCCCTTGGGTAAATCCATGTTGACTGTGTCCCATTAAATCATGTCTTTCTATATGCTCTATGATTTTGATCTTGAGAATAGTTTCCACTCTTTTTCTTGGCACTGAAGTCAGGCTCACTGGTTTATAGTTACCTGGATCGCCCATGGAGCCTTTTTTAAATATTGGGGTTACATTGGCCACCCTCCAGTCTTCAGATACAATGGATGATTTTAATGATAGGTTACAAATTTCAACTAATAGATCAGAAATTTCATTTTTTAGTTCCTTCAGAACCCTAGGACGCATAACATCTGGTCCAGGTGATTTGCTACTCTTTAGTTTGTCAATCTGGCCCACTACATCTTCCAGGGTCACAGTGATTTCATTCAGTTCGTCTGACTCATCACCCCTGAAAACCATCTCTGGAACTGGTATCTCCCCAACATCCTCATTAGTAAACATGGAGGCAATTCATTTAGTCTTTCTGCAATGGCCTTATCTTCCCTAAGAGCCCCTTTAACCCCTCTGTCATCTAATGGTCCAACCGATTCCCTCACAGGCTTCTTGCTTTAGATATATTTAAAAAAGTTTTTATTATGAGTTTTTGCCTCTATGGCCAACTTCATTTCAAATTCTCTCTTCGCCTGTCTTATCAATGTTTTACACTTAACTTGACAATGCTTATGTTTTATCCTATTTTCTTCAGATGGATCCTTCTTCCAATTTTTGAAGGATTTTTTTTGGCTAAAATAGCCTCTTTCACTTCACCTTTTAACCATGATGGTAATCATTTTGCCTTCCTTCCACCTTTCTTAATGCGCGGAATACATATGGACTGCGCCTCTAGGATTGTATTTTTAAACAATGTCCAAGCCTGTTGAACACTTTTAACCTTTGCAGCTGCACCTTTCAGTTTATTTCTAACTATTTCCCTCATTTTATCAAAGTTTCCCTTTTTAAAATTTAGTGTTAGAGCTGCAGATTTACTTATTGTCCCCCTTCCAGTTATTAGTTTAAATTTGATCATGTTATGATCACTGTTGTCAAGTGGCCCCACCACCGTTACTTCTCTCACCAAATCTTGCGTTCCACTAAGAATTAAATCTAAAATAGCCCCCTCTCTTGTTGGTTCCTGAACCAATTGCTCCATGAAGCAGTCATTTATTACACCCAGGAACTTTATGTCTCTAGCAAGTCCTGATGTTACATTTATCCAGTCACTCTCTTGTATGATCTTTATCCTGTTGGACTCTATACTAGGGGTGTGCATTCGGATTGACCGCATTAGTAAAACGCAACTCATATTTTTTTTTTACTTAAAAAATTGATTTGACATAAACGATCGGATTTCCCACATATCGAACATAGATATGTTCGATATGTGGGAAATCGCGATTGTTGAGCCAAAATAAAAATATAAACCCCCTCACCCTCCTTAATCCCCCCCCCCCCGACTTACCACAACTCCCTGGTGATGGAGCGAGGAGTGAGGACGCCATTTCTGCAATCCTTGGCGAGAAGCATGTGACGTCGGCGGCACGTCGAGTGACGACGGCGTCACGTGATTCCCGGCTCGTTCGCGCCGGACGGCTCGTTCGGCCCAAAAAGAACTTTTGGCCAGCTTGGGGGGGCCTCCTGACAGTGGCCGAAATCGGAGCGGCCTCGGAGGGAACTTTCCTTTGCCCTCCCCTCACCTTACCCTCCCTTCCCCTACCTAACCCACCCACCCGGCCCTGTCTACACCCCCCCCTTACCTTTGTCGGGGGATTTACGCCTCCCGGAGGGAGACGTAAATCCCCGCGCGCCAGCGGGCCTGCTGCGCGCCGGGCCGCGACCTGGGGGCGGGTACGGAGGGCGCGGCCACGCCCCCGGGCCGTAGCCACGCCCCATACCCGCCCCCAAAACGCTGCCGACACGCCCCCGAAACGCCGCGATGACCGGGCCCGCCCCCCGACACGCCCCCGACTCGCCCCCCTCCGAAAACCCCGGGACGTACGCGAGTCCCGGGGTCTGCGCGCGCCGGTAGGCCTATGTAAAATAGGCTTACCGGCGCGCAGGGCCCTGCTCGCCTAAATCCGCCCGGTTTTGGGCGGATTTAGGCGAGCAGGGCTCTGAAAATCTACCCCTCTAAATCTCCCATCTTACTTCTTAGACTTCTGTCATTGGCATACAGACATTTCAAAGTGTGGTTTTTGCTTGTTTTAACAACCTGCTTTTCAGTTGTTTGAAATACATTTGATTGTGACTTGCCATTTACATTATTGCTTCACAATGTATTATATTGATTTCTATGGATTTTTGATAATTTACAGTTCGTCAGCATGCTTGAGAGACTTGTTTTACTTTAACAAAAAAAAAGATAATATAAAAAATGAACAAAATATAGTGGATTGAAATAAAGTAAAGTAACCCTATACCATATGAGAGTTTGATTTCAATACTGACTCTAGGAGTAAGCGTCCTACAAGATTTAATGGCTATATGATATGATATAAAAAAATATACCAGTCTAACCATTTATCATTTTTTGTGTTACAAATAGAGGTTCACTGGAATGCACTTTTGTGTGGTTTTGGGTGTTGTTTGGGAGTTTAGCAGAGCCAGTAGTGAAATTGTTAGAGTTGGGAGATTCCTCAGGGCTGTGGCAAGAGGCAGATCATTCTGCTACAGATAAGGATGGGGAATCTTTGACTCAAATTTTACATATATCCCATGAAAGTTGTTTAAAACTCCCAGAAAATTTTCACTTTCTGACTTTGTGGAAATCAATTGCCACTATGCAGTTTTGTTTATCTAGCCAAATTAAGCAGATATCAGCTCAAGTTCAGAGGGTAATGAAGAAATTTAGGCCATAAGAAATATCTAAAGGAGATTAACTTAAACAGCTGTACATTAACGACCAAGTATTTTGTTTAAAGATAACATTAGTTTTCATATTAAGTCTGAAACTTTGGAAAATATGATTAGATGCAGAAACCTTCATTTGACTAACTTTTCTAAGGATAGAGTGGTTTCATCTTATGTCATGTTTAAAATATGTGTCTTGGATATTTTAAAGGTTCCTTTCCCCTTGTTTCCTCCAATTTCTGAAATAAATTACCTACACCAGGGGAAAAGAATACTGCTTGGGATCAACAGTCTCCATTATCCTTTCATAGTCTAGATATCTCTCATATTTTAGAAAGTTCAGGAGATAACATACTAGAAGCTTCAACCTTATTAGTTCAGTTGGCATCAGATAAAATGTGTGTTGATACATTTCTTTAAATATTGAGATAGCTTACAGTCTTTAAATAAGATATGTCCATAATACTAAAAAAAAAAAGAAAATTATTGTTTTATATTAAGTGTTAAATTGCTGCAACTAGGTACTATCTTTGGTCTAGATTCATCAAATTTGTGGTGTCTTCACAGGAGGAGTCCCACTATTGTGGGGGGAGGGGGGGCAGGTGTGCTGTGATAGTGGGGCCCCATCCCCAAAAACACATAGCAGCTTCATGGTAAGCTGATCCCTGGACCTTACCCCAGTCAGATAACTGGGGTAGAATGAGTTCAAACCATTTTGAAAAATGGTGCTGACTGGGACAAGTGCGAGGGTGCACCCATTCCTGTTACGGGATCGAGGATAAGGTAAGGGGGTCTCTGGAGGGGTGTATGGCTTTTGGGGGGCCAGGGGGAGGGAGAGGTGTGCTTGATCTTTCAGGGGGCCAGGAGGTAGGGGATGTCTCCTTCAGGGGGTGGGGACCCACCACCACTGTTGTGTGTATGCTTTTAACTTCATTTGTATTTTGGGGGAGTGAACAGTGGCCCTGGGTTGAAATAGGGGTCAGAAATGACCCCCGCTCAACCTCTCCGATTGGCCACTTTTCTTTTCCCCTGCCACTTTTAATGTGTGGCGGGAGCCTCTGGACCTTTATTAGGGTCCCAGGCTTTCCGCTGCACATCTAACGCATGCAAGGGAAGTTTAATTATTTTATCACAGCTGACCACCTTCTCAGTTGGCTGCGATAAAAAATTAGCATTGAATTGCCTAGTAACGGCCTTCATGCCTGCAGATTTCATGCAAAGAAGGTCATTATAATAGGGGAATGTATCTGGGCAGGAACATGCAAAATACTGCATACATCATGCAATATCACTGCGATAGTGCATTATCGCAGCGATATTGTGTGATATAAATGCAATATAATGCACATTAGAGCCTTTTATTCCACATTAGGGCCCTAATGCATTTTGATGAATGACCCAGATTGCTTTGTATTATCCATGTAAGTGTATTGTAATTTTCAGAAAACAAGATATATGTTCTTTGATACACCACAGTTGTCCACCTTCCTGTCTAGCAAAATTGTAGTTTGTAGACCTCCAATTTCAAACTTCCAAGAGGCAGTCAGCACTGTTGGGGAAGCAACCTAGGCAATAATTATGTAGTCACCTTTCTTGACTATCTTCCTTTTTTCTTGAGGGGTTTTTTCTTTAAGTATTGATATAACTTTTCTTCTCTTTTGATACTTCTTCCCCAGCTGCGATGGTCTAATATTTTAAGAATGCTTAGAAAAATATATAGTTTAAATTGCTTCCTTTTGTATTATGCAATCCTTAGTATCTTAATTTATTTATTGCTTTTTAATGTTCTTTGAAATATATAAAGAATTTTAAAAAAGAAAAATACTTGCCAATCTCTTAGAAGTGACCTCTAGTTAAAGGCCATGTCACTCTTAAGGAACTTCCCAAGGAGTCTAAGATATTATCAGGGACAATAACTTTCAGACTGGTGTGCAGGCAGTTGCAGAGCAATGAACCAAGAAGAGTGATATCAACACCCCAAGGCTTTCAGTTAGGATTATGGTAAAAAGTTAAAGGCTTTAATATTTCAATGATACACTATCAACTACTAGTGTGGACACATAGCAGGTAGAGATGTGAATCGTTTTCCATATCGTCTTAACGATAGAAATCGTGTGGCAGGAGAAGAAAATCGTGTTTGGCACGATTATTTCATTGAAAAATCGTTAAAAATCGTATTTTCCGATTAGTGCGCACTAACTCGAGTTAGTGCACACTAACTCAAAATGATACAAATAGACACTTTCCAGGTCACTGAAGGTCAGTTAGGAATGAATATGTGTTCCTATTGGCTGGCAGCCCTCTTATCTATTGATGTTACCAAGGTTACCACTGAGGTGATGGTTGGGGGGATGGGAAATGGAACTGGAAACTCATGAACACCAACAGAAAATGAAACAAAGTGTTCACACTTCCCAGGTCAGTAAAGGTCACTTAGGAATGAATATGTATTCCTATTGGCTGGCTGTGCTCTTATCTATTGATGTTACCAAGGTTACCACTGAGGTAATGGTTGGGGGGATGTGAAATGGAAACAGTTGGAAGCTTGACATGTGATGATCAGCACTCACGTGACTAGAACTTCTTTGTTTATTATTTTTGTTAGCAGACACGTGCATGTTGAATTTGCCAATCACTGTGCATTTTAGAAAGGTGGTCCTGGCTGGAACTGTACACAGTTCAAATATATGAAATTGATTGTTGGTAAGTGTATTTTTTAAGTAGCCACACTGGCACAAGTATGTTTACTTTTCCTCCTACTTAACTCACTAGCTCAGCTTTGTAAGAAGGGCTTCTCTGCTTGAGTGAGGGTCAGGCAGCTCCCCCCTGTCTGTGAAGCCAGCCTCTCACTAGTAATGCAGGGAGGGAGCTGTCTCAGACTTCTCCATCCTCCCCCCCCCCCCCCTCACCCACACACCATTCACTAGCTGGGACATGGAGGAAGTCAGGAGTGAGGGTCAGGCAGCTCCCCCCTGTCTGTGAAGCCAGCCTCTCACTAGTAATGCAGGGAGGGAGCTGTCTCAGACTTCACCATCCTCCTCCCCCCCCCTCACCCACACACCATTCACTAGCTGGGACATGGGGGAAGTCAGGAGTGAGGGTCAGGCAGCTCCCCCCTATCTGTGAAGCCAGCCTCTCACTAGTAATGCAGGGAGGGAGCTGTCTCAGACTTCACTATCCTCCCCCCCCCTCACCCACACACCATTCACTAGCTGGGACATGGGGGAAGTCAGGAGTGAGGGTCAGGCAGCTCCCCCCTGTCTGTGAAGCCAGCCTCTCACTGGTAATGCAGGGAGGGAGCTGTCTCAGACTTCACCATCCTCCTCCTCCCCCCCCCTCATCCACACACCATTCACTAGCTGGGACATGAGGGAAGTCAGGAGTGAGGGTCAGGCAGCTCCCCCCTGTCTGTGAAGCCAGCCTCTCACTAGTAATGCAGGGAGGGAGCTGTCTCAGACTTCACCATCCTCCCCCCCCCCTCACCCACACACCATTCACTAGCTGGGACATGGGGGAAGTCAGGAGTGAGGGTCAGGCAGCTCCCCCCTGTCTGTGAAGCCAGCCTCTCACTAGTAATGCAGGGAGGGAGCTGTCTCAGACTTCACCATCCTCCCCCCTCCCCTCACCCACCAACCATTCACTAGCTGGGACATGGGGGAAGTCAGGAGTGAGGGTCAGGCAGCTCCCCCCTGTCTGTGAAGCCAGCCTCTCACTAGTAATGCAGGGAGGGAGCTGTCTCAGACTTCACCATCCTCCCCCCCCCCTCACCCACACACCATTCACTAGCTGGGACATGGGGGAAGTCAGGAGTGAGGGTCAGGCAGCTCCCCCCTGTCTGTGAAGCCAGCCTCTCACTAGTAATGCAGGGAGGGAGCTGTCTCAGACTTCACCATCCTCCTCCCCCCCCCCCCCTCACCCACACACCATTCACTAGCTGGGACATGGGGGAAGTCAGGAGTGAGGGTCAGGCAGCTCCCCCCTGTCTGTGAAGCCAGCCTCTCACTAGTAATGCAGGGAGGGAGCTGTCTCAGACTTCACCATCCTCCTCCCCCCCCCCCTCACCCACCCACACACCATTCACTAGCTGGGACATGGGGGAAGTCAGGAGTGAGGGTCAGGCAGCTCCCCCCTGTCTGTGAAGCCAGCCTCTCACTAGTAATGCAGGGAGGGAGCTGTCTCAGACTTCACCATCCTCCCCCCCCCCCTCACCCACACACCATTCACTAGCTGGGACATGGGGGAAGTCAGGAGTGAGGGTCAGGCAGCTCCCCCCTGTCTGTGAAGCCAGCCTCTCACTAGTAATGCAGGGAGGGAGCTGTCTCAGACTGGTATCAGGGTTAGGGCACTGTGTGCAGGAAGATCACAACACTCCTGGTATTAATAGGGATAGGGCACTGTAAGAGATGACTGTAGTAGATTGAATAAAGATCTGATGTTTCTGCTCTCCTCACACCAAACAAAAACAACACACAAGCAGAGAAGCCCTTCTTACAAAGCTGAGCTAGTGAGTTAAGTAGGAGGAAAAGTAAACATACTTGTGCCAGTGTGGCTACTTAAAAAATACACTTACCAACAATCAATTACATATATTTGAACTGTGTACAGTTCCAGCCAGGACCACCTTTCTAAAATGCACAGTGATTGGCAAATTCAACATGCACTAGCATTTCAGGTGCCTGCTAACAAAAATAATAAACAAACAAGTTCTAGTCACGTGAGTGCTGATCATTACATTACTTTTTTTGTCAAGCTTCCAACTGTTTCCATTTCACATCCCCCCAACCATTACCTCAGTGTTAGCCTTGGTAACATCAATAGATAAGAGCACAGCCAGCCAATAGGAATACATACATACATAATCATTCCTAAGTGACCTTTACTGACCTGGGAAGTGTGAACACTTTGTTTCATTTTCTGTTGGTGTTCGTTAGTTTCCAGTTCCATTTCCCATCCCCCCAACCATCACCTCAGTGGTAACCTTGGTAACATCAATAGATAAGAGGGCAGCCAGCCAATAGGAACACATATTCATTCCTAACTGACCTTCAGTGACCTGGAAAGTGTTTATTTGTATCATTTTCAGTTAGTGCGCACTAAATCGAGTTAGTGCGCACTAACGGGGAGTTAGTGCGCACTAACTCGATTTAGTGCGCACTAACACGATTTAACGATTTTTAACGATAAATCGTTAGAATTTCTATTGTATCGTGTTCTATAACTATTTAAGACGATATTAACATTATCGGACGATAATTTTAATCGTTGAAAAACGATTCACATCCCTAAAGTCAACTTTGATATAAAGAAGCACACAGTGGTATCAATACTCCCAAACATGGAGGGAGGGCTAAAGTGGGAAGAAAAGTGGCAACAAAACCCCAAGGCATCAAAAGAGGTGCATAATGGTATATAAAACTCATCAAATAAATAAATAAATAAATAAATAAAACACCCCGAGGGACCATGAGAGGTGGAATAAGTGTGCAAAACATCAGACTAGCATAGCAAGACCAATTAGTAAGTACAGTAAGTGTATTTGAAAATACAATCACTGTCATTGAAAAAAATACCCTTTTACAACAAATTTCTATTGTTTAGGCACTCGACAACTACAATTGTAATTTTGAGTTGCTTTTTTAAATTTTAAAGGACCATCATACCACCGGGTGGTTACTTTGTCTCATGACATTTCTTCCGCTTTGCCAGTCATTTATAATCATAGGTCCAAATAGTGATTCTTTTTTTAAACATTTTTGTGTATTTTCAATGCTTATAAAAATTAATACTTCCCAACAGGTGTCTCTCATGCAGATAATAAAAATTCTATATAGTTTTTATGCTTCCAAATTGGCCCAACATAGCACCACATTTCAGAAGTGCTGCTTCAGGGGCTGAATCGCAAGTCAATATGCCAACTAGCCTTATTCATGTGTTTTGCATTTTTTTTAAATGAATGTACAACCCTATTCTCAAACCACCAAAAAGAGCACTACTTCGGTCCTGTATGTCAAATAATAATAAAACAAAAGGAAACCGCCTATAAAGTATTTGAATTCAGCTCTACCATCAAAAACTAAAGGGGTGTAATTTTACCTGTGTGAAAAGAAAAGGTCTATTTGAAGGTGCCGCATCAGCAAGCCTGACGACATGTTCTTATCCAGAGAAGAACCGTCCGGTCTATTAATCATTTGCGGCTTTGAGCATCAAAAAGCTTGATGGAGTATCCAAATAATTTTTGTTATGAAAATATATGTCCATCTGTCCCAAATAGAACTAGCTGGCCCTCTTAACCCGACAACGGCCGGTGTTTCGCTATGAGGCATGTAGCTTCCTCAGGGGCGAATGGTAACAATTATCAAAGGTCTTTTCTGTTCGGACGCCGAGTCTCACAAGAATTATCCAGGAGTGTCAAGCTTGCTGATGCGGCATCTTTAAATAGACCTTTTCTTTTCACACGGGTAAAATTACACCCCTTTAGTTTTTGATGATAGAGCTGAATTCAAATACTTGATAGGCGGTTTCCTTTTGGAGCACTCCTGGAGAATTCTTGTGAGACTCGGTGTCCGAACAGAAAAGATACCTTTGATAATTGTTACCACTCTCCCCCGAGGAAGCTATGTGCCTCGTAGTGAAACACCGGCCGTTGTCAGGTTAAGAGTGCCAGCTAGTTCTATTCGGGACAGATGGACATATTATATTTTCATAACAAAAATTATTTGGATACTCCATCAAGATTTTTGATGGTCAAAGCCGCAAATGATTAATAGACCAGATGGTTCTTCTCTGGGTAAGAACATGTCGTCAGGCTTGCTGATGAGGCACCTTCAAATAGACATTTTCTTTTCATACGGGTAAAATTACACCCCTTTAGTTTTTGATGGTAGAGCTGAATTCAAATACTTTATAGGCGGTTTCCTTTTGTTTTATTATTATCAACCCTATTCTCAGGCATGTTCAGTCTTCAAGATCATGTTGTGAACCACTTGTGAGAATGAGCGAAATATCAAGCAATGTGTAAATCTAAATCAATCAATCAATCAATAAATACATAAAGATCAGTGTTCCTGTATCTGTACAGCAGTGATAGCTTGACTTAGAAAAATGCTTTACTGCGATATGTTGTCTCCTTGACAACATATCATGGCAAGGTCTGACAAGGCATACATGAGTCACTGGGCTGACTGCTAATAGCCATACTGTATCAATTCATAACTGATTATATTGCACCTTTTATTCTCTATAGACTTTTTTGGTCATAGAAATGAATGGGAGAAAAAAACAAATGAAACAAAAAGGATTTGTTTCATTCAGGGCTCCTTCTCAATTTATTTTGGAGACCCCCAAAAGAAACAAATTAGACTCAATTCATTTCAAAGTGCTCATTCATTTTAAGTGAATTCACATCCCAGGTATTTTACTGTAAGGACTGAGAAAAGGGAGGAGTTTGTGGTGTCATGTGATATCATAGGCTTAAAATCTCTCTTTTGGAAAGTGACAGCTCCAGCATTGAGAAGGGCTGTGATCAAGATTTGAATTCAGGTAAAAATGTATTTATTTTTGTAACAAGTGGAACATTCCCATGTTATATCCCACAGAAGCGAACCGTTATATCTGGGGATTCCAAACAGAAGGCAGGAAACACCACATACAGCTATGACCTGGAGCTGGAGAGATACTAATTGTTGGGCTCAGGACATACAGGTGGTGAAGTGTCTTATATTAATTCGGTAGGCCTGAAATTGCCTCTGGTTTTGAATCTGTGAGTGCCAGGAGAAGTGCTGCAGGAGATGGGGAGGCAGGAGCAATTCCAGATAAAAAAAAAAAATGCCTGGGATCAGGGAGTGCAAGGCAGGAATGTGATCCAAGCATATGGAGGAGGGGGGAATCACAAATTGAAAGGTCAGCTGAGCCTGCCAATGAAGGAATGACTAACATGCTGTTCAGGAATTGGAATCAGTGAAAGGATGGATGAACCAAGCCAGCAGAGGAAGGCAGCTAACTAAGGAGGGGTGAAGAGGAACCTGCTGGGGAATGGAGGATTGGAAAAGAAGCTGTGATGGGAACAGAGGAGGACAGGGCAGTGGGAAAGGGGGAACAGAACAGGATAAGGATAAGGGAATGTAATGAGTGGAGCTGAAGGAGGCATATTAAACCCTTCCCACAAATACAAAATTCAAAGTATGCTCTTACAGGAAGGGGAGAGTTAAGAGTGAAAAGGAAGTAAGGAGGAAATGGGGAAAAGAGGAAAAGATGGGGAGGGGAAGGAGAGGAGTTGAGAAAAAGGGGTTTGAGAGAGAGTTGTAGTGACAGGTAAGGGTAGGGAAAGAGACAATGTTATGGAAAGGCTATTGGGAGGGGAGGAAACATGCTGGTGGGGATAAACTGGTGTTGGTGATAAGAATGATTGGTGGTATTTTTATTTTTGCTAGGTGCACTGTAATTTATGTTGAGTTCAACACCCCCAATCATTTTCAGAAGTTGGCTCCTATGTGTTGGGGGGGGGGACGGAACACCCAAGATGGCTGCTGCTGTTTAGATATCAGAAGAAAGAGCTCCCCATTCTTTGTGGTTTATTTCTCAAATTATCTGCTGGTGTCCTTATTTGAATGGGGAAGCGCATAGGAGTTGTAAAGGAGAAGGTCCCTGGCTCCTCATGGCCACAATTCCAAAATACAACTAAACATACTTAAATCACATAAAATCAAAGTATAGAAAAACATAAAAATCAGTTAATGACATGAACAAAGGTTTTTGGAAAAGCAAGGACTTTACTTGTTTAGAAAATTTGCCCATGTCTTCTAGAGATCCTAAACCCTCAGGCAATGAATCCCACAGTGAGAGTGCCCTGGATTGTTCATGTCACTTTTTGGGCCCCTTTGCCCCCTCATGTTGATTTAGGGTGTTAATGCTCCTTTTTAGTGCCTTGGTTTGTTAATGCCACTAGGAATGTGCAGCAATAACAAATTCATTTGGTTCATTTTTTATTTTGGGGGTAGGGCCATTTTTTTTTTGGTTCATGTAACTTTTTCTAGGTTTGGTTCATTTCCTGAACAGATAAAAAGAAATTAAAACAAAAATAAAACAAGAAATCAAGAAATAAAATATGGCCCAGCCAGGGTCTTTCCTGTGTCCCTCAGACCACCCCTCCCTCCCTGGCTGCAAGGTAAAAATGGACTCCAGGCTCACGTCCCAGGCTCCATTTTTACCTTGTGACAGGGAGTTGAAGAGGACTAGGGAGGTCCTGTTGTGCTGCGGTGGAAGGGAGCGATAAGGGGGCACTGTCCAGCGTGGGACAGGGAGTGTGTGCCCCTCCGATGAGACAAACCTCATCTGGGAAAGGAGTTCTGAAGAGACGAAGGAACTTGGAACTGAAGGCGAGGACTTGGATACTGAAGAGACGAAGGCAAGGGTAAGAAGCTCAGAGGACCTGGACACAGTTCAGTGAAGAGCTCAGAGATGGGACTCGAAGCCAGGTACCCAGAGACGTAACTCTGATCCAGAATACTGAGGCGGGACTCAGTGAAGGAAGGTTAAAAGCCAGGAACATCAGGAGACTTGCACAGCCATGGAGACATCAGGAGACGAAGAATGTGAAGACAAGGCAGACGGAAGAAAAACATCACAGGAACTTGGAACTAAAGACGGAAGTCCAATGGAGCAGAATACGGAGTCCAAGGGAGGACTGCTCCAAGGAGGCTAGCTCCTTGCCAAACCCAGGTTGAAGCGACAACTGAGACCTTTTGTAGGGCTAGAAGAGGTAACTCCCTGGGAGGAGCTTATAGGTGGGACCGGGGGTGGATCCAGCCAAGGGCTCTATAAAGGAGACAGAGAGACGCGGCCTCACCCCCTAGGAAGGCAGGAACAGAAGCAGGACCCTGGACAGCGGCGTCCCTGCCGCTGATGACGCTGGAGCAGGCCCGACGTGTGAGACAGAGCAAGGCGGCGTCCCTGCCTCTGCAGAGCAGGCCTCCAGGCCTGTCAAGAGATGGTGTGGGCGGAGGCTCCGGGCCGCGAAGAGGACACCGAAGTCCGCAGCTCCTGCCGCGGTGAAGAGGAGCAACATGGGAGGTCTGAGGGTGGCTCCAGGCTGCGGGAAAGGCCCCGGCTTCTGCAGCCTCCGGGCTGCGAAGGTAAGAGGCGGCTCATGGCTCCAGCCACGGGCCGCATCACAACAGGTCCCAGCTGTCAAAGTTGAGCCCAGTCAGGTACACCCATGCCCCAAGGATTTTTGGGGGCAGGAGGGGGTTTGGAGGGCCTCCGAGAGACTCACATTGCCTCTGTGTAAGTGCGTGGTTTTTTACACATGTAACTCTTTTTTGGAGAATTGTTGCTCCTAAGGGGACATAACTAATTTATTTCTTCAGGGCTCATCCAGCTAGCAATTCCATCCCACACTTGACTGTCAATCCCTAGGGGACTCTTTTTATCAGACAATGTTAAAAGGTTGCAAGTGTGTGTATAGTCATTTGGTGGAGGCTAAAAGAATTCAGACAGGATCAGGTCTGGGTCTTAAATTAAAGTTTACTGATTGATACTCATTAATTAAAGCCTATAATATTGAAGTTACATCTGAATGTTGGTACATTTGTGGTTTAGGTAGGTAGGTGTCCTTTGATCAGGCATCTGGGTAGCCCCATGGTGATTTTTAATGTGTGCAGCATATACAACAACTGTGAGGGAAACCTAGTGGAGGGATCCCCAAATTTACTGCACAAATCCTACCTTTAGACATCTTCTCCTTGGACACCAGACTTGTCCTGGTCCTTTGGTGTGTGTTTGTGGAGATCTCACTGGGGTCTTCTGCTCTTCTTCTTCCTTCCTTAATAATTGTTTCATCCTTTATTCAATGATGTTCTGGGGAACTTCTCTTGGGGAAAAGTAAATGGGATCAGGCAAGTTTTCAGCTCTGAAATCCAAGTGGGGAAGGTGGATCCAAAAACCTCCCCACCCTCCTTATGTCCAAACAAAACTTTAAAACTTTAACTAAGCATCTCTTCTGCCTTCACTGTCTCTCGCAGTAGGATTTATCACTGTTGCTTATCCACCTAAGGTTTACAGTAGGCTCACAGGTCTTTGGTTCCCTGATGAGAGCTCTTTCGCCTCTAAAGGGTATTAGGCTTAAACATCTATCTCTCTGTAAATTAGAAGGACCCTCTGGCAGGGAGTGCACGGTGAGGTATCACTTCTAAAAGAAACTCCATTTGCATGAGGCTGGCAGGCCTCACTAGGGTGTAAAACAGAAACATCCTTATTCTCTGTCTGCTTCCTCAAACTGAACCCAAAGTATATTGAAATGGCTGGGCTAAATAGTGTTCAGGCATCTAATCCAGACTCTCCAGCTGAGAGCGACTGAGGGGTATGGTTGGCTCCTTACTAGATTGCTATACTACAGGGACAGTGACATTTGGTGGCTAGACCAAGAGTGTCTGGCCACACACAATCTGAAACTTACCGAAAAATTGTGAGTATTTTTGGGAAAGCCCATTTTTGGTTCATTCTGTTCAAAGCAAACCTAAAATGACCTCATTCATCTTGTTTTACCCATTTCTAAATCTCTAAATGCCATTGTTAGTGTTCTTTGCCCCTCTTTTTGTGCTTTGGGTAGTCATGTCACTATTTGTATTACTTTGCTCTCTCACGGTAGCATGGACTGTCCTGTCCTTTTGTCCTTCTTTTGATGCAATGGGTTGTTCATGCCACTGGTGTCTTGAGGTGCCATGGCCTCATTTGCTGATACCTGCCAACAACTTTCATTAAACTTGGATAGAAAGCCCCAAAGCTAGAATCAAAAATAGGATGCATTGCTTCTTCCATTGACTACAACAGAAATGAATGAAGCAAATGAGCTGCTGGTCCAAACCAAAAGACAAGGGAAATCTAACCAATAAAAATGAACCAAATCACAAATTTTTTCCATAAGAACCCCTAATGGATTGTCAAGTACTTTTGAGAAACAACTCATATAAAAATGAATTTTGAAATGTGATTTAATTTCCGTACATAGCGAATATGAATTTGTTAATACTTCATAAAGAACGGAAAATATTAGTTTTTGGAATAAATTGTTTTAGCAAACTAAAATATCCTGTAGCACAGACTACTGTCAGTCTTACAATAAGATATTGGTATTTACTTGATTACTTATTATAATAATAGTAATAATAATATTAAAATGTTTGACTTCAGAAACTATCTTCTTTGTTAGTTGCCATATGTTCATATAGACATTTTTTTCTGAAAATATTCCTGGGATTTTATTACCATTAATCTTTTCTGAGGGTGCATATAATTTATCTCACCAGCCATCAGAATTCCCAGAGGGTAAATTACTCTAGAGGTCTCAGTGCCCTCAGACTGTATCAAATTGACCTGCTTCTTGTTTGCCATTTTTGTGTACTACATTGCTTATTTAACAAGAAACAGAATGATTGTGATTCCTAGAAGGTCCTTTGATAGTAGTTTTGACACTCTGCCTGAATAATGACCCTCATTATGGAGCCTATGACAGGCTCTGAAAGTACTGATTTATGAATACATCACAGGTTCAACATTAGAGCTCCCCTACTCACTCCTTCTGATATGAGACTAGATATGGATGCAGTTCTTTTAAAAAAAATACAAGCGAAGATGAAGTACCGAGTGAATGGCCATTTAGAAAACTTCATTTGCTGTGTTTAAAAAAAAAAACAAAAAAAACTTTTCTGTTTAATTTTTAACATTCAACGCTCTTAATTAAGGAACCTTTGTCAGAAAGTACTGGAAAAAATGTCCAATATCTCACATAGCACTGACATAATAACTTAGTGGTCTATACACTGAAGCTATAGACACATATTGCCTGTAAGTTGCCTAAAGCTTGTCACCAGGTGACTAATAATAAATAAATAAAATATTTTTCCTATTGCTGAAAATGTGACGCCTTTTTTATTGCAAAGTCTAATTAAAAGCTGATATGATAATAGACTTTCAGCAACAATTATAGTTAAGAACTATAAGTCTGTGTCCTGTCTCAAACAAATTACAAGATGTTCTGTAAGCACATTTCGCAAGAAATTTTGTTCATTTATTGTGTCGTCTTTTAGGTTTATTCTTTAAATAAATGAAGCTAGTTTAGGGCCCTATTTACTTGACATTTTTCTCCTAGACACAAAATGGGAGAAAACCTTTAGTATAAGCCTTTTAGTTTCTTTGCTCCATTGTACAATGGTGTTCTTTACAGAAAGGGGATATATTTAGACTGAAACCCTCAAAGAATTCCATATTCGGTAATCCTTTTGTACGTTCAATAAATAAATAGAGAGATATAGAGGTCAATATTCAGACATAGCCAGTTAAGTAAATTAGCTGGAAAAGACTTATTCAACTAACTTACATGATATATTAGCAGCATGGATATATATTAACTGCTACTTAGCCAGATACGTTTTACCCAGCTAAGTTTTGACCTTCTATGGAGCAAGTCTAACATGATATGCAGATAAGTCTGAATATCACTACTTATCTGGCTAAGGGCAGGATTCATCATTCCTCATGGAATGATGAATCCCATGAGAAAGGGGGCGGGGCAAAGGGGGGTGGGCCTGCGAAAGGCCGCAGTCATTCGCACCACAACGGTGTGATTTTGCCGGCTGCAGTGGGGCCAGTTGAAGTCTTTCACAGCGAACAACACCGTAAAAGGTGTCGCAACTCACCGCACTACTGCCGACGATAATGTTCCTCACATTATTTCTGGCAGCGGTGCTGTGGCTGACTCCTCCCCCTTCCTGCCCCGATTCCTCCCCTCCCCGCCCTGACTCCCTCCCTCCCCCTAATTTGCAATATATTGCATGCGAAAAGACCCTTTTCGCATGTGATATGGCCTTATCGTGTGTGATAAGGCCCTAACACATGCGATGCTTTGAAAAATAACCCCCTAAGATAGCCAGAAATGTAGCGCCACCCAGTTACGACCAATGACTATTCAGCTAACTACTTAACCAGATAAGTGACTTATCCAGCTAAGTGGCAACTGCTGAATGTAGCCGGATATTCAGTGGCCACCACTTATTTGGCTAAGTAACATTTGAATATGGACCTCATATTGCACTTTTTGCTCATTAAATTATAAAGGGATAGTACAGGTGAAATGTTATTGTTTTTCAAAATTGAAAACCAGGATACATAGAAAGATAGTAACATAGTATTGATGGCAGAAAGAGACCAAATGATTCAACCAGTCTGCCCAGAAAGTTTCCTCTCCATGCAGGTTACTCCCATGTTTCTATAAAGAATAGTAACTGCTCTACATTCAAATTTTCCGCATGTCTCTGTTAACGGTAGTAACTGCTGCTCCGTGTAGTTTACCCAAGCCTTATATATTAACAAAGCAAGATTTTTATTGGGTAAGGAGCCTTCTTGAAAATTCAGACAATGCTGCTAGATGTGCTTTGCTTTTGAACTTGGCCATAGAAGCAGTCCTGTTCTTTTCCTCTTTTGTCTGCATCAGTACCCCAGACCATAAAGGTTGGGGCCCATGTTGGTTGTCCTCTGAATCCAATTCCCCTTTTCCCTCCACACTGTCAAAGCAGAGTTTGATGTCAAAGCGGAGAGCAGTTGCATCAAAAGCATCAGGTCTTATTGGTTAAGTGTAGTAATCATCATGCTTATTGTTAAAGGTAGTAACTGCCATTGAGCAGGTTACACCCATGTATCCTTTTCTTCATTTCCATCCTTCAGCCTTTAGCGATCCACAGTATTTATCCCATGCCCCTTTGAATTCTTGGTTCACCATCTCCCCCGGAACGGCATTCCAGGCATCTACCATGAAATAACAAAGAGGAAGCCACTTTTAAAATTTGTTGATAAATACTACTGTCCAATAAGTTAACCAGCAGTAGTAGCCTTACTTTTTGTCTACTCCTGAATGTATACAATACCATTTTAATGCGTTTATGCAGATTTTTTTCTTTTTCCTTTTCATTAAACATTCTTAAATTTTGCTACTTTAATTTTAAAAATGCACACAAAATTTCTTTCATTGTCATGCTTAATTAGTGATTCTCTTTGAATGTCAATCCTGATTCTCTCTCGATGTCAATCCCAAAAGGACCCTTCCCTTGTGAATCCATGCTGCCTCAAGTTCAGCAACCCACCGGATTGTAGATAGTTCATGATCCTTTCTTTCAGCAGATTCTCCATTAATTTTCCCGCCAAAGAGGTGAGGCTAACTGGCCTGTAGCTTCCAGTCTCCTTTCTGCTCCCATTCTTGTGAAGCAGGACCACTACCGCTCTTCTCCAATCTCATGGCTCGACTCCTGTTTCTAGAGATCTATTGAACAGGTCTTTCAGTGGACCCACCAGCACATTTCTGAGCTCCCTCAGTATTCTGGGATGTACCTCATCCAAGTGCATCGCCTTGTCCATTTTCAGTTTTCCTTGTTCTTCTCATATGTTCTCTTCTGTAAATGGGGTTTTGTCTACTCTACCCCTTCCATAGTCTTCTCAACCAGTGATGGTCATTCTTCAGGATCTTCTTTAGTGAACACTGAACTGAAATATTTGTTTAATATGTCCGTCATTTCTTCATCACTCTCTACACATTGCTCCTCATCAAATTTCAATTTCACGATACCACTTTGGACCTTTCTCCTTTTTAAGATATATCAGAAAAATGTTTTGTCACCTCATTTTACCTCTTTGGCAATCTTTTCTTCTTTTGCTTTCTTTATTTCTTTCTTTATTTCCTTCAGTTTTACCAGATAATATTTCCCATTTTCCTCTTATTGGCATACTTTACACTTCTTGTGTTAGGATAAGTAAGTGAGTGGGCCCTTTGGCCGAGGTGAGAGGTGTAACCACCCAGGGAGAGGAGCCCCGCTGGGCCTCACCATTGGCAGGCGGAGACTCGGCTGAGGGATGGGAATCAGCAGACATAGAGGTGGAGCAGAAGAGGGTGACCCCTGGAGACAGGCCACTGAACAGCAGCAGAGATGCTGACATCAGACTCAACTAGAGAGACAAGAGTTTAGGGGAGAAGTGGCACTACCCGAGGAGCGGCAAATGCCGAGAAAGTACAGTCACTGAATACACTAAATCTGTAGTGAAGTATGCAGGCAGGGTCCTCAATGGGAGAACACAGTAGTAGTCCATAGAGCGGGGTACACCACCGAGGGTTCCTCTGATGGTATCACGGCGCAGGTCCGAAGGTCAGGGAGGAACCTGGAAATGAGTCCTCGCAGCAATGGTCCACAGAGCGGTGTACACCAGCGAGGGTTTCTCTGATGGTGACACGGTGTGGGTCCTGTGGAGCAGGGGGAAACTCGGAAGTGACTCCTCACAGCAATGGTCAGCAGAGCAGGGTACACTGGAGAAGAATCCCACATAGAAATCACCACAAGGATCCAGAGGAAGGTACTCAGTGACTGGAAAGCAAATGGAAGTCCTGAAGTAGGACTCAGGGATGAGGCAGGCTGAAGTCTGGGTGAAAGGCCCTCTGAGGAGTGGGTAGCCAAGAGACAAGGGGGGCCCCTGAGGAGCGGGTTCCCGATAGTCTCACACCATGGAAGAAGAAACCGGAACAAGCTGAAGAGAAGCTGTGGAATGTAGCAAGTGAACTCGTTGCCAAGTTTCCAGCTGTCTGTGCTGGCGAGTATAAGGATCAGAGTGGAATGATGTCATCTGCTAGGGATGCCCCCGAGGTTCCCGCCATGACGAGGTTAAAGCTGGTCGGAGAGCGCGCATGCACCTAGGAACCCCACGGATAAGATGGCGTCGGCAGCATCCATGCTGCTCGAGCAGGCCCGGGAATGGAGGCTGGAAGGCAGGCGGTGGTTGGCTGAAGCCATGAGTTCGCCAACTGAGCCAAAGTTGTAAAAAGAGAGGTGCGCAATGGCAACCACAGCTGTCTGTGGCCGTGGAGCGTAACAGTACCCCCCTTCTTAGGGGGCCTCCCCAGGGGTTTGTGTTTTCCAGGATGAGATATATAGAACTGTTTGATCAGTTCTTTGTCGAGAATGTTTGCTGCTGGCTCCCAGATGTTTTCCTCTGGCCCAAAGCCCTCCCAAGATAACAGATATTCCCATCGTCTTCCTCTCTTCCGTATGTCCAAGATGTCTTGCTCCTGATAAGTGATATCCTCCTCAGAGGCTAGAGGTTGCGGTTCAGGTGGCTTCTTGGAAAATTCAGATAGAACAAGAGGTTTAAGTAAGGAGATGTGGAAGGCATTATGAATCTTGAGTGAATTAGGGAGGCGTAGACTGTATGTAACTGGACCCAGCTGACGAAGTATGGGAAATAGCCCGATGTATCTTGGAGGAAAGCGAACTGAAGATAGCTTCAGACGAATGTATCGAGTACTAAGCCACACTTTATCTCCAGGGCTGAATTGCGGTGCTGCCCGATGATGCATATCATAGCATTATTTGGACTCCTGGGCAGCTTGTTGTATAAGGCGCTTAGTGTCTTCCAGAGTTTATGCAACTCTTGAGCGCTAGCTTGCACTACAGGAGAGGCCACTGACAGGGGCAATGGAAGTGGAGGCAGGGGCTGTTTCCGTATACCACTTGGAAAGGTGAAGACTCAGTGGATGCAGAGAGGTGAGAATTGAGGGCAAATTCAGCCCAAGGCAGTAACTCGGACCAATCCTGTTGTCGTGAGTTGACATAGGCCTGGAGAAACTGCTTTAAGGTCTGATTCATTCTCTCCATCTGTCCATTGGCCTGTGGGTGATAAGCTGACGTAAGATCCAATGCAATGTCAAACTTCTTGCATAAGGCCCTCCAGAACCTGACCGGAAATTGCACTCCCCGGACAGAGAAGATATCCCTTGGGAGTCCGTGGAGTCGGAATATGTGGCGGATGAACAGTCTCGCCAGTTCCGGAGCAGAAGGGAGGGAAGGTAGAGCCACAAAGTGAGCCATTTTTGAAAACCGGTCCAATGTAACCCAGATAGTATTACTGCCATTGGAAGGAGGAAGATCCACTATGGAATCAGTGGTAATGTGTATCCATGGTTCACTGGGAGTAGCTAGTGGTTGCAACAGACCCCAGGGTTGACCTGTTGGCGGCTTCTGGCGGGCGCAAGTGGGGCATGCCTCCACGTATGCCTGAGCATCTTTCCTCATGGTTGGCCACCAGTAGAACATCTGGAGTGATGATAGGGTCCTAGCCTGACCTGTATGGCCTGCCAGCAGGGAATTTTGTGTCCATTGAAGAATCTTTTTACGTAGAGGATGGGGAACCACTTTCTTCCCAGGTGGAATGGTGAAGTTGGTAGAGATAAGGATCTTATCTGGGTTGATGATGTGTCGGGGAACATCTGGAACATCCTTGGTGTTGAAGGACCGAGAATGGGCATCGGCTCGGGTATTCTTGTCGGCTGGCCAGTATTTTAGCAAGAAATTGAACCGAGTTAAAAAGAGAGACCAGCGAGCCTGTCGGTGGTTAAGACATTGTGCCTGGTGCAGGTATTCAAGGTTCTTGTGGTCTGTATATACCGTGACCTGGTGCTGAGCCCCCTCAAGCCAGGGGCACCATACTTCGAAGGCGAGCTTAATTGCCAATAATTCTTTGTCCCCAATTCCATAATTGCGCTCTGCTGGGGAGAAGCTGTGAGAGAAGAATTGTTAGCAATCTGCTAAGGAGTTAGCAATCTGTTAGCAATCTGCTAGGGAGTAGCAATCTGTTACCAATCTCTCCTCGAGTTAGAAAGAGTTAGTAATCTGTTATGGAAACTGCTAAGGGGTTATCAAACTGTTATTGATCTCCCCGCCTGAAGGGCGGAGCTAGCAATCTGATGTCGCTTGCCACGTCAGGAGGGAGGAGTTAGTGAGCTGTTATGGATCTACTCCCCAAAGGGGAGGAGTTAACAATCTTGTATCGATCTGGCTGCTGAATACTCTTGTAGAGAGAAGAGCTATCATCTGTTATAGATAATCCCACCAGGAGGAATAGTAATCTATTGTAAATCACTCCTTGAGAATAGAAGGATAACAATCTGTTAGTGATGTGACCACCAGGTAGGTGGAGTAAGTCTTCTGTAGAATGATGTTTCCCCCAAGGAGAGGAGCTAGCGATATGTAATACTCCGTAGGCTTAGATCTAATGTGGAGTTGGCTCCCACAGAGTGACAGTCAGTACGATACCTGCTCTAGTAGTGTAAGAATAAACACTTAGTAGAAATGGGGAATCCCTGGGCCTATGGTAGATGACAGCGTTCCTAGGAGGAGATCCTGAGAGGAACCACCGGCTAGGCTGGAGTATAAGACAAACACAGATAGTTCTTTATTAGACTGGCAGTTGAACCACCAGAGGTGGCAATAGTGAGTTGATGTGCCCGGCAGGGCTGAAGTCCCTCAGATACTGGAATACGATCTCTGGGTTGCTGAGCTGTAGAGAGAGACTATAGGTAGTGAGTAGACAGGGTATGCTGGATGACTAACTGGTAGAAGATGGTACATTCACAATTGTAGATATCTGTAATAGACTCTTATGCAACAGAGAGTCTTCAGTACATTCAGGAACAGGAGCCGTGGCAAACACTGGTTCCTATAGGCAGTCTGTAATAAGAACTCACAATAACTGTGTATGGGATGGCTTCTGGAATAGAAGAGAGTCTGTAAAGGGTTTTAGGAACATGGGCTCTCGTGGAGCGAGTACCGGTTCCTATCTGCAATCTGCAATAATAACTCATGATCTCCGTACCTGCGATAATGTCTTAGACAGAAGGGAGTCTTCGGAGATTTGGAACATAGGCCCTCGTGGAGCGAGTACTGATTCCTATCTGCAATAGAACTCACAGTGTTCACGTCTGCGATCGCTTCCAGGCAGTGAGGAGTCTTCTGAGAATTCAGGGACGTAGGCCCTTGAGGAGCGAGTGCCGGATCCCGTCTTGCAATCTGAAATCAAGAAGAGAGAGAGCGGGGCCCTCGAGGAGTGGTTACCACTAGGTAAGTTTGTAGAGGCTGAGCAGTGGAGAAAGGTTTCCCCTTGCTCACTCGGATCGTAGTTGCAAGTAGTGTGGACCGCCGAAGCAAGTCCCATTGGAGTTCCTTGCTAACTCAGTTTGGAGTTGCAAAACAAAGACCTTTTAAATTGGAAGCGGATGATGTCACTATAGGGGGGATGTCCCCGAGTTTCGCACCCTGGCTGGTACAAAGTCTGGAGCGAGCGTGCACCCTTACATCATCAGGAACATGGCGGATCCGTAGCGTCAAGCCAGCCCGGAGATTCCAGGGCGAAGAGGCATGGAGAAGCCACGGCAGCATCTGTCCGTCAGAGCCGAAGGGAGTCGCCACAAGGGTAGAAAGGGTGGAGCGAGGGCGAGAATAGGCACAAATGCAACAAGAATGAGTAGGGAGGTAGCGTGGTGATTGGCGGAATGCTAGCTCAGAAATACACCAATGCCAGCATCAGAAGCGTCAATCTCAACGATGAAGGGTCATCAGGGATCCAGTTGGCCAAGCATGGTTCACTGAGGAATGCATCTTTAAGTTCCTGGAAGGCTTGTATAGCCTCGGATGACCACTGCGAGGGGTTGGCTCTCTTGCGGGTCTTGGCGGTGAGAGATGCGGTGAGAGTGGAATAATGTGGAATGAATGTAGTAATTTGTAAATCCCAGGAATCTGCAAAGTGCCTTGAGGCCCATTGGTTGGGACCAATCCTGGATACTCTTGGTCTTCTGAGGGTCCATTTGTAAACCTTGGCTTGATACCACATAACCGAGGAAAGGAATGGTTTCTTGTTCAAAGGAACATTTCTCCAGCTTGGTGTACAAACGGTTGTCCCGTAGGCACTGAAGAATTTTGCAAACATCTCAGCGATGACTTTGGAGGTCCCATGAAAACACTAGAATGTCATCCAGATAGACTACAACGCACTGATAGAGCATGTCTCTGAATACCTCATTCATCATGTTCTGGAACATCGCTGGAGCATTTCAAAGGCCAAAAGGCATTACCAGGTATTCGAAATGACCGTCACGGGTGTTAAAAGCAATCTTCCATTCGTCTCCCAGGCATATCTGGACCAAATTGTAGGCCCCTCTCAGGTCCAATTTGGAGAATATTTTGGCCCCTTGGAGCCTGTCAAACAATTCAGAGATTAGCAGCAAGGGATATCGGACTTTCTGGGTAATTTCATTTAAGCCGCAATAATCTATACATGGTCGGAGTGAACCGTCCTTTTTCCCTACAAAAAAGAATCCTGCTCCAGCGGGAGGTTTATAAGGTCGAATGAACCCTTTAGCCAAGTTCTCTTGTATGTAGTCTGACATAGCTTTGGTTTCAGTTAGCAAAAGTGGGTACACCCTTCCGCGAGGAGGCTCAGAATTAGGAAATAAGCTAATCGCACAATCAAAGGAACGGTGAGGTGGTAATGTGTCCGCAGCTTTCTTAGAAAACACATCGGCGTACATGGAGTACTGCAGCGGAAGACCTGGAAGAGCCATAGTGGTGGTTAAACAAGGCAGTGGTGACACGACCTCCAAGCAACCCTTATGACAGGAGTTGCCCCATTGGGAAAGTTGTAAGGTATCCCAGTCGAATTGTGGAGTGTGGAGTTTCAACCACGGAAGTCCAAGGACCACTGGATGAATGGCCTTGTCTAGTCAAGAAGAGAAATGGTCTCCGTGTGCATGGATCCGGTATGCAATTGGATGGGAACTGTGGAGCAAGTAACTTAACCAGGTAACGGCTCACTGTGGATTGAAGAGAGCAAGAGTGGTGTATAGGAGTGTGGACCGTGGGAATCCAGAGATGTTCCACCAGCTGTCAGAGTATAAAATTACTCCCAGCCCCAGAATCCACTAAGGCAAGGGTGTGAAATTCCAAGGTTCCTGAGTTGATTGAGACGGGTAAGGTTAATGGAGGAGAGGGTGATGTCAGGCCTAGGAGAAGTCCTCCAGCAGGACCTAGGCCTGGGGGTTTCCTGGAATGAGTGGACAGGCAGGTACCGCATGTCCAGGTTGACCACAGTACATACATAGCCCTGAACGTAGATGGCGATGTTTCTCCTTCGAGGATAAGTGGCTGCGGCCCATCTGCATAGGTTCCTCTTCATTGACCACTAGCGGAGCAGCAATCTTCGTGGAAGGCACAGGATGAGTGTGAGGAGTACCCGTAGCCACCCTTTTAGGTGCTTGGATCTCTTGAGAGCGTTCAGGAAGACGGCGGACAATGTGTCCTGTGAGATCTATGAGAGCATCCAAGGTATCAGGAAGTTCCCGAGCTGCTAGCAACTTCTTTATGTGTGGACTCAGCCCCTCAAGGAAGATTGCACATAGGCAGCCAAATCCCAGTGTAGTTCAGAGGCAAAGGGTCCTAAACTCAATGACGTATTCGATGAGGGATCTGGAACCTTGATGTAAGTGCAGCAGTGTGGAATCAGCAATGGTCTTGCGAGCAGGGTCATCAAAGACGGAACAGAAAAGGGCGAGGAAGCCCGGCAGATCCTGAAAGATCAGGTCCGCTTGTTCCCACAAGGGTGACGCCCAGGCCAATGCTTTTCCTTCCAGTAAGGAGAGGATATACGTTGTCTTAGTAGCCACATCAGGAAAGTATGCAGCTTGTAGGAAAAAGTGCATGTTGCACTGATTCAGGAAGCCCCTATAGGACAAGGGGTCTCCTGAAAAATGAAGAGGTGCCGGCAGGGGCACGGGTGGCCGGAACGGTGGCTACTGAGGAGTAGAACTCAGTTTGGAAGATGTTGCAGCAGTGTCTAGTCGGTTATTTAAAATATTTATGGCATTGGCCAAGTTCTCCAATACTTTCTGCTGGTCAGAAATCCACTGGGCCAGGCCAGGGATGGCCTGGAGGGCCGAGAGCTGTGCCGGGTCCATGGACTTGGCAATCTGTTAAGATAAGTAAAGGAGTGGGCCCTTTGGCCGAGGTGAGAGGTGTAACCGCCCAGGGGAAGGAGCCCTGCTGGGCCTCACCATTGGGAGGTGGAACCTGGGCTGTGGGATGGGATACAGCAGATGTAGAGGTGGAGCAGGAGAGGGTGACCCCTGGAGGCAGGCCACTGAACAACAGCAGAGATGCTGACGTCAGACTCAGCTAGAGAGACGAGAGTCTAGGGGAGAAGCGGCACTACCTGAGGAGCAGGAAATGCTGAGAAAGTACAGTCACTGAATACACTGAATCTGTAGTGAAGTATGCAGGAGGGTTTCTCGATGGGAGAACATAGTAGTAGTCCGTAGAGCGGGGTAGACCAGCGAGGGTTCCTCTGATGGTATCACGGCACAGGTCCGCAGAGCAGGGAGCAACCTGGAAATGAGTCCTCGTGGGAATGGTCCGCAGAACGGGGCACACTGGCGAGAGTTTCTCTGATGTTGACACAGTGCACAGTGCGGGTCCTGCAGAGCAGGGGGAAACACGGAAGTGACTCTTCATGGCAGTGGTCTGCAGAGCGAGGTACACTGGAAAAGAATCCCAAATAGAAATCACCACAAGGATCCAGAGGAAGGGACTCACAGCGACTGGAAGCAAATGGAAGTCCCGAAGTAGGCCTCAGGGATGAGGCAGGCTGAAGTCCGGGTGAAAGGCCCTTCATGGAGCAGATAGCCAAGAGACAAGGGGGGCCCCTGAGGAGTGGGTACCCGATAGTCTCACACCACGGAAGAAGAAACCGGAACAAGCTGAAGAGAAGCTGTGTAATGCAGCAAGTGAACTCATTGCCAAGATGCCGGCTGTCTGGGCTGGCAAGTATAAGTATCAGAGTGGATTGACATCATCTGCTGCTAGGGATGCCCACGAGGTTCCAGCCATGACGGGGTTAAAGCTGGTCGGAGCGCGCGCTCCCCAGAAACCCCACGGGTAAGATGGCAGTCGTCAGTGTCCATACTGCTTGAGCAGGCCCGGGAATGGAGGCTGGAAGGCCGGCGGTTGTTGGCTGAAGCCACAAGTTCGCCCAATGGAGCCAAAGTTGTAAAAAGAGAGGTGAGCAATGGCAGACGCAGCTGTCTGTGGCCGCAGAGCGTAACATCTTGAATGGTGTTCTTTTTGCCTTTATCTTTTCAGCTACCTCCTTTGAGAACTAGATCGGTTTCTTATTCCTCTTACTTTTGTTTACTTTTCTAACATATAGATTAGTTGTCTTTTTATTTGCTCCTTTTAGTATGGTCCACTGTTGTCCTACTTCTCTCATTTTCTCCCAGTCTCTAATTCTTCCTACAGGTACATCTCCATTTTGACTAAGTCCATATTTTTGAAATACAAAACTCGGATCTTTGTGTGACCTCTCTGTATCCTATTTGCAATATCAAACCATACTGTTTTATAATCACTGGTGCTCAGATGGGCACTCACATGGAAATTAGAGACTTAACTCCATTAGTGAGTACTAGGTCAAGTATAACACCCTTCCTTGAGGGTTCTATTACCATTTGTTTGAGTAGAGCCCCTTGTAGAGCATCCACTTTCTCTCTACGTCTCACAGATCCCATGGAAGGGATTCTTCTGTCAACATCCAGCAGACATAAATCTCCAACAAGCAACACTTCTCCCTTCTTTTCCACCTTTTGGATATCTTTGACAAGTTCTTCAGTTTTAGCTAATTTATGGTTTAATAGCATTTCTTTGGTTTCTGGGGAAAGCGATGACGAAACTCCTTTACCAACAGAGAAGCTTGAAGGTTGGCTGCTGGTTCCCAGGATTTATCTTCTGAAACAGAGTTATTCCATGCAATGAGATGTTCCAACTTCCAACAGTTCTGGAGACCATATCTCAGAAGGGACAGAGACAGGATGGAGGCAGTCCAGAGAAGGGTGACTAAAAAGGTAGAGGGTCTTCATTGAATGACTTATGAGGAGAGATTGAAGAATCTAAATATGTATACCCTGGAGGAAAGGAGGAACAGGGAAGATATGATACAGTCTTTCAGATACTTGAAAGGTTTTAATGATTCAAAATCAACGATAAACATTTTCCGTTGGAAAAAAATCAGCAGAACCAGGGGTCATTATCTAAAACTCCAGGGAGGAAGACTCAGAACCAATGTCAGGAAGTATTTCTTCACGGAAAGGGTTGTGGATGCCTGGAACATCCTTCTGAAAGAAGTGGTGAGGACCAAAACCGTGAAGGATTTCAAAAGGGCGTGGGATAAACACTGTGGATCCATAAATTCTTGAGAATGTGAATGAAATGAAGAGAAGAGGTATGGGGTGGGGCTTATGGGAATGACGGCTACTACCCTTATTCAATAAAAATACACATGGTTAATGTGACTCCAACATTGCTCTATGCTTTGATGGCAAGAGGAAATGTGGGAAAAAGGATATGCATTCACAAATAAGCGTGGGAGTAGCATGCTTGTTAATGCGGTTACTACCCCAAACCAAATTAGCCTGATACTTCACTTTCAATGCATATCCAAGCAGCTCTCTGCTTCAATGGCAGGGGGAATGAAGAAAAGAGGATTTATATTCAAACAACCAACAAGGACTAAATTGCACAGGCTGGAAAAACAAATAAGCATGGGAGTAGCTTGCTTGTTATGGCGGTTACTACCCCAAACCAATCAAGCCTGATACTTCACTTTGAATACATATACAGTGCAGCTCACTGCTTCAACAGCAGGGGAGAAATGAAGGAAAGAGGATTTATATTCAGACAACAACCAACAAGGTCTAAATTGCACAGGCTGGGTAAACAAATAAGCATGGGAGTAGCTTGCTTATTGTGGCGGTTACTACCTCTAACCAATTAGGCTTGATACTTCACATTGATGCTGCTCCAGCACTGCTCTCTACATCAATTGATGGGGGTGGAAGGAAATTAGAACCAAAAAGTTACCAATAAGGGCCCTGACCTCAGCGATCAGAGTAACAGATAAGTATGAGAAAAAAAAGTATGAAAGCTTGCTGGGCAGACTGGATGGGCCACTTGGTCTTCTTCTGCCATCATTTCTATGTTTCTATGTAACTTATTGCATCATCTGTGAGAGTCCAAGATTTATTGTACCCTGTAGTTGGAGTCTACTTCGGAGATGATCTCTGCAGGTTTAGGTAGCTGTCATGATAGCCAGGAGAGAATCAGGGGATTCAATAAGGAAACATGGAATACGTTATATATCCTCAACATGGCCAGAAGCTTGACCTGATATGTCACGGGCCTCATCTGCTACAAGACCAGGAAAGAACCAATAAATCTTGGAGGCAAATCAAAGAGAAGGGACTCAGAGGTGCAGGTTCTGCATACTTAGCCACACAAAGTTTCCAGGCTTAAAATGTGGAGCCAGTCTACTCTTCATACCGTCATACTTCTTAGCCTGAGCTGCTGCCTTTGAGATCCACTGATTAGTTCATAGCCAAAATCCTGGAGTTCTTGAGGTGTGATATGGGCTGCTGGACCAGCCACTGAGAGTGGAAGGGGAAGAGAAGCCCATGGATGCTTGCCGTAAATGACATGTAAGAGTGAAGAGGTTGTGGAATTGGTTGTGGAATTGCTTGATGGTTAAGTGAGAATTTAGCCCAGGGTAGAAGAATGCCTATCATTGGCATATAATTGATTATTTTTTCCTTTTGGCCATTCCCTTGCAGATGATAGGCTTTAGTGAGAACCAGTGTAATGCCAAATTTATTTTTACAAAGGCTCTTCCAATACTGGACCATAAACTGGATGCCTCTTTCAGATAGGATATGAGTAGGTATCCCATGAAATCAGAAGATTTGCTGGGAGTGGAGGCAAGCCTGGAAAAGAAACAAAATGTACCATCTTGGAGAATCTATGCACCATGACCCATATCAGGTGTACCCTTGAGAGTGAGGGAGGTCCATGATAAATCAGTGGACAAGTAGGTCCAGGGTTCCTTGGGGGCTGGCAACTACTGTTAATAGCCCCCAAAGTTGGGCATGAATAGTTTTATGCTGCCCATAGACCGGTCAGCAATCCACGTTGTTCTTTACATCAGCCTTTACCTATGGCCACCTTTAATGGCACTTAAGGAATTTAAGAGTATGGGCTACTTCAGGATGCCCTGCCAGGTGTGAGTCTTAAGACCATTTTAGCACTTTTTCATACAGTCACTTGGGAACTACTATCTTCCCAGGGGGTACTGGTGTAGCAGTGGTGATGATGACCTATGCAGGATTGATGATATTTTGAGGAATCTCTGTACATCTTCCAGCAGGAAGAAGCAAGAGAGAGCATCGGCTCTCTGATTCTTAGCAGCTGATCGCTAGTGAAGCTCGAAGTTGAACCAAATAAATAAGAGGGACCATCGTGCTTGCCTTAGATTAAGCTGTTGCATCTGTTGAAAGTACTCCAGATTTTTGTGGTTGGTGTAGATCATTATTTGGTTTTTAGTTCCCTTCTAGGAGATGGCAGCAGTCTTCCAGGGCCAATTATGCCACTAGGAGTGCACGAGCCCCAATCATGTAATTCCTTTGTGTCAAAAAGAACTTCCTGGAGAAAAAGGAACATAGCAGGCAGGAGGGCCCCTTGGTCTCTGTGTTGACTGAAAGCAGCCCCTACTCCAAGGGTAGAGGCATCTAACTCTAGGACGTAGGGATGATGAGGATTAGGGTGCTGAAGGCAGGATCCTTGAGGGAAGGCTTGCTTGAGGGTCTGAAAGGCATCAATGGCTTCGGTGAACGAATACTGGTTATCCACTCCTTTCTTGGTTAAGACGGTGAATAGTGCTGTGAGTGTTGGATATCCTGGTCTGATTTAGCGGTTGTAGTTATCAAATCCTATAAAATGCTGTAGCACCCAATCTAGGATGGCATGTTGCTTTGTGGGATCCATGTGGAAGACCTCTGCAGCACCTGTTTGTTATGCTTCTGGTGCTGACTCAGAGTTTGACAGTAGATGAGGATGTCATCGAAGTATACCACTACGTGGGAATACAAGAAATCCCTGAATGTTTTGCTCACCATGTTTTGGAAGACTGCAGGTGCATTGCAGAGGCCAAATAGCATAACTAAGAATTAATAATGCCCATCTTGGGTGTTGAACAGAGTTTTCCATTTGTATCTTTCTTAGATACATATAAAGTTGCATGTTCCCCGCAGATCTAACTTGGTAAAATATTTGCCCCTTGTAGGCAGTGGAAAAGCTTAAAGATGAAAGGTAGTGGATATTGATTCTTTCTTGTGATGGCATTGAGGTCCCTCTAGTTAATACAGGGCCTGAGAGAATCATACTTCTTGCCCACAAAGAAGCCTGCTCCAAGATAGCGCAGGTCCCCAGGGTCAGGCAGAGTTCTGGAGTCTCAATGTATGGATGAGACGATGGTGCAAGGAAGAGGGATTCGGTTTTGTAAGGAACTGGGGAACCTTTTGGGGAAGGGGGAGTCTTTTCCAAAGGGAAAGGCTGCTGGCACTAACCTTTAAAAAGGAGATAGAGCAGCTTTTAAACTTGAACAAAGGGGAAAGCTGATGGTTGCTCAGAAGTGCATAGTGCAGAGGGAGGTATCTTCAAAGGATACTAATGAAGCATTACTGTTAGGGCATCCCAACAGAGAGGTTCCAATAATAAGAAAAGTAGTTCTAGTGCTTATAATTAAAAACTCCCCTGAGCTAAAAGATTCCAATTTATCCCTGACAACTGAAAAACTTAATGTAAATTCAAACAAAAAGCACACTTTGAAATGTTTGTATACAAATGCCAGAAGTCTAAGACATAAGATGGGAGAGTTAGAGTGTATAGCAATGAATGATGATATAGACTCAATTGGATAAACAATGGGATAGTGCTATACCAGGGTACAAAATAAATATATTGTAATGACAGAGAGGAGCATCTTGGTGGCAAGGTGGCACTTTTTGTCTGAGATGGCATAGAGTCCAACAGGATAAAAATCCTGCATGAGACTAATTGCACAATCAAATCTTTATGGGTAGAAATCCCTTGTGTGTTGGGGAAGAGTATAGTGATAGGTGAATACTACCATCCACTTGGCCAAGATGATGAGAAATGTTAAGAGAAATTAGGGAAGCTAACCAAATTGGTAGTGCAGGAATAATGGGAGATTTCAATTACCTCAATATTGATTGAGTAAGTGAAACATCAGGACATGCTAGAGAGATAAAGTTCCTAGATGGAATAAATGACAGTTTTATAGACAATTGGTTCAGGAACTGACAAGAAAGGGAGCAATTTTAGATCAAATTCTTAGAGGAGCGCAGGATTTTGGTGAGAGAGGTAATGGTGGTGGGTTCGCATTGCAATAGTGATCATAATGTGATCAAATTTGAATTAATGACTGAAAGGGGGACAATAAATAAATCCATGGCTCCAGCACTAAACTTTCAAAAGGGAAAATAGTTTTAAAAAAAACTGAAAGATGCAGATACAAAGATAAAAAAGTGTGTAACAGGCATGGACATTGTTAAAAAATACCATCCTTGAAGCACAGTCTAGAAGTATTCCACGCATTAAGAAATGTGGAAGGAAGAGAAAACAATTATAGGCATGGTTAAAAGGTGAGGTGAAAGAGGCTATTTTAGCCAAAAGATCTTCATTAAAAAATTGGAAGAAAGATCCATCAGAAGAAAATAGGATAAAGCAAAAGTTTTGGCAAGTTAAATGTAAGACATTGATAAGACAGGCTAAGAGAGTATTTGAAAAGAAGTTGGCCGTAGAGGCAAAACCTCACAATAAAAACTTCTTTAAATATATCTGAAGCATAAAGTCTGCGAGGGAGTCAGTTGGACAGTTAGATGATCGAGGAGTTAAAGGGGCACTTGGGAAAAATAAGGCAATCACGGGAGAGGATATTGGGGAGATACCCATTCCAGAAAAGGTTTTCATGGGTGATGAGTCAAATGAACTGAACCAAATCACTGTGAACCTGAAAGATGTGGTAGGCCTGATCAACAAACTGAACAGTAGTAAATCACCTGGACCAGAAGGTATACACCCCAGGGTTCTGAAAGAACTAAACAATGACATTTTAGTCCTATTTCAATTAATTTGTAACCTATCTTTAAAATCATCCATTGTACCTGAAGACTGGAAGATGGCCAATGTAATCCTGATATTTAAAGAGGAACCAGGGGCAAGAAACTATAGACTGCTGAGCCTAACTTCAGTGCCGGAAAAAATCATGAAAACTGTTATAAAGAATAAAATCACAAAACATTTAAATAGACATGTTTTGATGGGATACAGCCAGCATGGATTTACCCAATGGAAGTCTTGCCTCACAAATCTCCTACATTTTTTTGAAGGGGTGAATAAACATGTGGACAAAGGTGAACCGGTAGATGTGGTACATTTGGATTTTCAGAAGGCATTTAACAAAGTCTCACATGAGAGGCTTCTAAGATAACTAAAGAGTCATGGAATAGGAGGCGATGTCCTTTTGTGGATTGCAAGCTGGTTAAAAGACAGGAAACAGAGAGTAGAGTTAAATGTTCTGTTTTCACAGTGGAAAAATGTAAATAATGGATTGCCTCAGGGATATGTACCTGGTCCGGTGCTTTTTAATATATTTATAAATGATCTCAAAAGGGGTATGACGAGTAAGGTGATCAAATTTGTGGATGACAAAATTATGCAGAGTAGTTAAATCTCAAGCAGATTGTGATAAATTGCAAGAGGACCTTGCAAGACTAGAAAATTGGACTACCAAATGACAGATGGAATTAACGTGGATAAGTACAAAGTGATGCATATAGGGAAAATAACCCTTGCTGTAGTTAACAATGTTAGGTTCAATCTTCAGAGTTACCACCCAGGAAAATGATCTAGGCAACATAGTGGATAATACATTGAAATCATCAACTCAGTGTGGTTTGGCATTCAAAAAGCAAACAGAATGTTAGTAATTATTAGGATTGGAATGGCAAATAAAAGGATGGATGCCATAATGCCTCTGTATCGCTCCATGGTGAGACCGCATCTTGAATACTGTGTGCAATTCTGGTCACCGCATCTCCAAAAAGATATAGTTGCACTGGAGAAAGTGCAAAACGAGCGACCAAAATGACAAGGGGCATGGAACAGCTACCCTATGAGCAAAGGCTAAAGAAGTTAGGGCTGTTCAGTTTGGAGAGGATATGACTGAGGGGGAATATGATAGAGGTCTATAAAATCATGAAAGAACTTGAAAAAGTTAATGTAAATCAGTTATTTACTCTCTCAGATAATAGAAGGACTAGGAGGCACTCCATGAAGTTAGCAAGTAGCTCATTTAAAACAAATTGAAGACAATTCTTTTTCACTCAGCGAATAGTTAAGTTCTGGATTTCATTGCCAGAGGATGTGGTTATGGCAGTTAGTGTAACTGGATTTAAAAAAGGTTTGGATAAGTTCCTAAAGGAAAAATCCATAAACCTCTATTAATTAATAAGCAATAGCATCTTGAGATTTATTTAATGTTTGGGTACTTTCCAGGTACTTGTGACTTGGAAACAGGATACTAGGCTTGATAGATCCTTGGTCTGACCCTGTATGGCATATTTTATGTTCTTATGTTCTTATGAAGATGGCTGGATAGAGACCCTTGCCAAGTTTTCCTTGATATAGTGACTCATGGCCTCGGTCTTTGGAACTGATAGAGTGTAGACTCTTCCCTGTAGGGGCACCTTCTCAGGCAGAAGATCTATAGCACAGTCATAAGAATGATGCAGGAGCAGGGTTTCAGCCTGCTGTTTGGAGAATATGTCAAAGAAATCAGCATATTTTGGCAGTAGCCTGATATGGCAGTGGCCGCCATCAAGACAGGTGGTAGATAGACTGAGGTGAGACAGATAGTGATGCAGCTAGGACCACAAAGTGCCAGCTCCAAGGAGTTACACTCAATAACTACCAGATGTTGTTGTAGCCAAGGCAGGCCCAAATTAACAGGATTCATCACTCTGGGAATCACATTGAATGGGTTGATCTCCTTATGGAGAAGACCAGTCTGAAAAGTTAGTGCCATAGTCATCTCTGTGAGACAACATGGAAGAGGATCCCTGTATACAGAGGAGATAATTACTGGGTGTTTCAAAAGTATTGTAGAAATCTGATGCTGATGACCCAGGGTTTCATCAGTGAAGTTCCCACCTGCTCCTGAGTCAAGGAAAGCCACAGTAGAAAGCTGACAATGTTCAGTGGTGAGGGAGACAGGGACCAGTAGTTGCAGAGAAGAGATTGTGCGGTCTAGGTTTGCTTCCCCAATCAACCCTAGGCATGAGAGTTTCCCAATTTCTCAGGGCATTCCAATGCCAGATTTCCTCAACCAGCGCAGTATAAACACAACCCCAGTTGTCTTCTATGGAGTTTTTCCTCAAAGGATAGAAGATGTCTCAGCTTCATTGCTTCCTCTGGCACTCTCAGTTCAGAAGTAGGTATTGGAGCTGGAGGATGCTGTCAGCATGGAGCCAGAATGACAAGGTGTTGGGTAGTCTTAAACTCCTGAGACTGTTCTTGAAACAACCGATCAGCCCTTTCATCCTTCATTCTGCCAGAAAGGTCTTAGCAAACTACAGTGGTGAGACTGTCCTCTCCCCACTGCAGCCCTGATGCAAGGATATAGAACTGTATAGCATATTCTCCAAAGTTTATGAAACCTGCCAAACCTGGAGAAGTTTGGTCACCAAGGAAAATGCTCGACCTGGTTCCTCAAATGTGAGCCAGAACTGGTAAAGGAAATCTGAGACTCTGGAGCAGGGGATCATCATGTTCCTTCAGGAGAAATGCCCAAGCCAAGGCTGTGCCCCCCAGCAGTGACAAGATGTAAATCACCTTGAAATGATAGGTGAGATTCTGGCTACAGGGACAGGACCTGGCTTCTCATCCCCATTGCTATTCCCAATACACAGTGGAGACTAGGTATAATGAGGCCTTATGTTCTACCCACTGTGTCATAGAACACACCTTCGGAGTTCTCAGAAGTAGATTTCATTATTTGGGCAAAATGGGTGGAGCTTTTATCTATGCCTCACCCAAAGTAGGAGATATAGTGCTGCTTTGCAGTGAATTCCATAAGAACATAAGAACATAAGAACATAAGAAAATGCCATACTGGGTCAGACCAAGGGTCCATCAAGCCCAGCATCCTGTTTCCAACAGTGGCCAATCCAGGCCATAAGAACCTGGCAAGTACCCAAAAACTAAGTCTATTCCATGTAACCATTGCTAATGGCAGTGGCTATTCTCTAAGTGAACTTAATAGCAGGTAATGGACTTCTCCTCCAAGAACTTATCCAATCCTTTTTTAAACACAGCTATACTAACTGCACGAACCACATTCTCTGGCAACAAATTCCAGAGTTTAATTGTGCGTTGAGTAAAAAAGAACTTTCTCCGATTAGTTTTAAATGTGCCCCATGCTAACTTCATGGAGTGTCCCCTAGTCCTTCTACTATCCGAAAGAGTAAATAACCGATTCACATCTACCCGTTCTAGACCTCTCATGATTTTAAACACCTCTATCATATCCCCCCTCAGTCGTCTCTTCTCCAAGCTGAAAAGTCCTAACCTCTTTAGTCTTTCCTCATAGGGGAGTTGTTCCATTCCCCTTATCTCCCTCTAAGCCATGGAATACCAATGGAGATACTTCTGGATCTACCCCTGGATCCCCAATGTGCACCCACACAAGCCGAGGACACTATGCTGAGTGGCAGTCAGCTTTAGCAAAACCTTATAGAATGCTACTTTGCCTGTTAGGTCTCACCTACTAGGGATGTGCAGAGGAGCCGCATACGTTTCATACAGCATTCATATTCGTCAGGGCCAGATACATTGTATCCATTCAAAGGGGCCCCCAATCCATTGATACATGTCATTCTTATTCGTTTCCCTTTTAATTTAATTAACTACAACCCCCCACCCTCCTGAGCCCCCCCCCCCCCATGACTTGCCTAAATTCCCTGGTGGTCCAGCGGGGGTCTTGGAGCGTCTCCTGCCCTCCCTCCATCGGCTTCCGGCGCCATCTTGTGCTCCTACCATGTCACAGGGGCCGACCAATGGCAGTGGTAGCCCCTGTGACATAGTAAGGGCAAAGGCTATCGGCACCATTTTGAATACTGGCAGCCGATGGCCCGAGTGCAGGAGATCACTCCTGGACCCCCGCTGGACCACCAGGGACTTTTGGCAAGTCTTGTGGGGGTCAGGAGGGTCCCCCCAAGACTTGCTAAAAGTCCCTGGTGGTCCAGTGGGGGTCCTGGAGCGATCTCCTGCACTCGGGTTTCACATATACCTTTCACATATACCTTTGACAGATGTCTTTTATGCGAGCAGGTATACATAATCTTCTGTGCTGAGTAAGGACTCAGATTACTTCATTAGCAGTAATGAAGGGATGAGTTGACATGGGGGTCAAAAATTACCCCAGCTCAACCTCTCCATTTGGCTGCGGTTTTTTTTTCCCTGCCATTTTAAATGTATGGTGGGAGCCTCGGTTTCTGTGTTAGGGACTCGGGCCTCCCGCCGCACATCTAATACATGCCAGGGAGGTGTAGTTATTTTATCGCAGCTGACTACTTTCTCAGTTGGCCATGATAAAATATGCATTTGAATTATTCAAGTATGCAAATTGCATGCAAAGAAGGCCATTGTAATAGGGGAGGGTCTCTGGGTGGGGACACACAAAATACACATGCGATATACATGGTATACGCATGCGATATGCATGGGTTAATGCGTGTTAGAGCCTTTTATCATGCGTTAAGGTCCTAACACAATTTATTGTATGACCCTAATCCTTTGCTATGCAATTTTAATATTTTAATGTTAATCTACTCAAAATGATTATGAGTTGTATGAGACAGAATATACCTTTTTAAATAAACAAATGATCACTCTTAACAAATATACATTATTGAGGCTGATCCACTACATATCCATGCACACTTTGGCAATCACACCCATTTTTCTTGCACATAATTAAAATCTAAAAAATCTCACAAAGAACACTAAAAGTAAACAAGGCATAAGAAAAGCTATCTATTATTTTTTTTTTTAAATTGGTAGAATTTCTCCCCTCTTCTTTGAAGCAGGCAAGAATGAGGGTGCCTAGCTTCTGGAGCTTCTGGGTCGTGAGGATCTTCCCTATCCTTTTCAGGGAGCCTCCTTCTGCTCTTGGAGGCAAAGAATCAAGATGTTCAATTAGACTCAGGGAATAAAAGACAGCCATTCAGGATTCCTGACACAAATCAGAATGCAACAAGTACAAAGCAAGAAACAAGGTGGCACATACAAGTACGCTTTGAAAAGGGGCATTTCACCTCCAGAACAAAACCCAGGAATGTATGCATGCTTCCATTAATGGCATGCTTATCCTACAGGGTTTTCAGGGGAAAACAGAAGGAAAAATAAACTTGCATACAAAAGTGTTATAGTCATAGGAATCAATATATTTTTTAATGATTGCAGTGCTAAACTCAATACAAATTACCTCCTACCCCACCAAAAAGTCATACTTTTATATTGTCAAGGAGGATCCTTACATATATAAAGTGAAGGAATAACAGAAATATAACCTAGTGGCAACAGAGGCCACAAGGGTAGACTAGGATTAACCTTCATGGATGTGCTGTTATGGCCTTAACAGACGTAGTAAGACTGCATTAGACTTCCAAAAAGGCAACGGGGTAACCTTCACAGAATTGTAGTTATGACCCTGACAGTATTAGTGTGGCTGCATTGGGCTCCAGTAAGGGATAACCTGCATGTAATGATCATGGTTAAAACCCAAACTGCAGTAAGGATGTACACAGAAAATATTTTATTTTTGTTTCTTTTCTGTTGTTGCTGCAGTTTTTAATTTCATTTTCTTTCATTTCATGTAATAAAACAAATGTACATTCCCAAATGGCAATGAACGGGGGGAAGCTACATATTTTGGATAATTGCTTCACTAATTTTGGTAGCTGTGTAGATTATTAGAAAACTTGGCAATAAGACATGGTAGGGGAACTAGCAATTGGATTTAGTGTTGGGTTTGTAAGAATCTTTGAGTAAGATGGCTAGGTCCAAAATGGCATATAAGCAGAGGTGATGAGATTCATACTTTGGCAAATTTTGGGCAGGCTTGGGACTGATAGGGAAGGAAGAGGTAGAAAGAGAGTTGAAAGTTTAGGTAAGTGACAAGAGTGTGGGAAGAGCTGGAGTTGGGACAAGTATGAGAATCTGTTTCCTCATCTACCCAAAGTAGAAGTGTTGTACCTAGGCAGACTGGATAGGACCTATTTGATCTTTTTCTCCTATCATTTGGAATTTTACTATGTTATTATGAGACATCCCAAGCCTTTATGAATTCTATTACCATTCTTGCCTCCATCTCCTGCATCAGGTGACTGTTTCATACATTCATTATCCTTTCAATGAGGAAATATTTTTTGATATTACGCATGTTTACTCCCTTTCAGCCTCATATTTTACAATAGTTTTGCAATTCAGGCAGGAAGGATTCCTCTGGCCTTTGTAGTTTTGTTGGAATTATTGGACAGAGTTCCCAAATTTCTTTGTAAGAAGATTAAGAAATATACATTGGTATACTCTGTTTACCCAAGGGGTATAGAATTAAAAATAGGGAGGATAAGAAAACAAAATAGGGTTCATCTGAAGGGGAGCAGAGAGTTGCTGTGAACATTTTAAACTGGACATGGTGTTTTCTTAGGCTGACTATCATAGTGGGTCATTATGATCCATCTCAGTATGATGCCTTGTTGGCTTATGCAGACAACATACGTGCTGCTTACAAGGATAATGACAAGAAATTAAACAATAATATTGAAGAGAATACATGTATGACATAGAAGAGCTATGACATAAGTCCCATATGACAAGAAAGGCTCAAGTGGAAGCAAGAGGGTAAGGGGAGGTTCAGGGTATTGGATTGCTCTTTTTGCAAAGTAGCCTTGATCGACTGAGCATGTCAGGTCAAGTTTTGGCAGGCCAGATGTATGTTGGCGATTTAATAAGTCAGCATCCATTTTCCCAATTGCAGATTTAGGCTGATTTGGTAATCTGAGTGAATAATCATCCACTGGCAAGTGTCCAAAGTGGAGCATTGGTATTCAACAAGACACCCAAAGTAATACATTGATTTTATCTTGAGTTTCTTATCTGTACAGATGGAGGCTATTGTGTCATGATTGTCTTTCTATCTCAGAAAGGCAGAAGGTTTTGAATGAAGATTTCTCATGAGTCTTCCATATCCCCTTTTTCCCCCTTTTAAGACCACCAAGGCAGTAGGTCAGGGGATTGGCCTTGTGGGAGCTTGATTTGAGGGGTTAAGGAGCAGCCTGAAGAGGAATGCAGTTTGACTTGGGGAGAAGGAAGACTAACATAATAATTAAACCTTTGGCAGCAGTAAACCTTCTGCAATACATCTGGTTTTAAAACCAGATTTACTAAAGACTTAGGGCTTGAAATTCAGTGCCACTTAGCCAGTTAAGTTTGGACATAACCAGCTAATTAATGCCATTTGAATATCCAGATACAGTCAGTGACTGCCCCTTAGCCAGCTAACTTTTTATCTCCCTAAAAGTTTAGCAGGGTAAGTGAAGGGTGGAGCATTCCCAGACAGAGCCACTTGTCTGGCTATCTTAACATGATAAATATCGATATTTAACTGTATCTGACTTAACCCTAGATTTATCAAAATGCTATATTTATAGCAGAAATAGCACCTGTGATAAAAAAAAAAAGGGGGACATGTCTAGGCTAATTTCCCTTCTCCTCCATTGCATAGTAATTTCCACAACCTGTACTAATTTTCATTTTGTGTGCTGATTAATCCACTGTGAAGGTGTTACATTGAAAAGTGGAGAGAGAGAGAGAGACTCTGTAGAGATTAATATGTCACTCTACTATTTATACCACTGTAAGAGGGGGCACCTTTAACTTGGTGTCGGGGTCTGGGGGTTGGGGAGGTACGAATAGGAAAGTTGTCACCACTGAAGATTTTCTGCTGTTTGAATAATGAAAGGTACAAAAGGAGTTGATTTGTACAATGCACTCTCTATCTAGCAGAAAATCTTCAGTGATGTCAACATTGCTATTTGTACCTCCTACTGTGTATGTAAACCAAACCCCCACACCGAGTTAAAAGTGCCCCTTCTTACAGTTGTATAAATAGTAAAGTGACATACTGGTTTCTCTCTCTCTCCCTCTCTCTCCCAACGGCATGTGCAATAAAAACCTTTTCGGCCGAGAACACACAGCTAATGCGGCCATAACACACAGACAAAAGGTATAGTTATTTCTGGCTTTAAAACCTGCATTACTGTATGTTACTCTAACGCATTTGATGTTAGGAGTCGCTCATTACCATTAACTCTGCCCAAACTCCTTCCTCTTGCACAGCAAATGTCACATTTGCCATACTAGCTCGTGTTGCACTATTTAACGCACACGTTGCATTAAGGCCCTAACGCAAAATGATAAATGATGCTGCCAGTTAGCCAGATAAATGTAGGACTGCAATTTGGCCTTCCTAAAGTTAGCTATATAAACTTATCCAGCTAACCATAAGACTGGCAAGTATTTTCAGTGATATAGCCATGCTGCTGAATATCTTGGCTAAATTAGCTAATTAGGATTATATATCGTTAACTTGTGCAGCTGGATAGTGGCTGAATATCAGCCGTGTAATGACTCTTTGTTAACCAGGCATTAAAATTGCAGTTGATGCCCACATTAACATTAGGCATTAATGCCCAGTTTTAATGCATCTTAGTAATAGAGGGCCTATCCCTTTGAGGGATATTCTTTAATTAAGCATGGGTTATTTCCAGATCTTATCTGAGCCAACTTTTGGACAACTAGTGACACAATCAACAGAATGCAACCAATTATTCAACATTATTTTGATAATAATTTTAGACATCACTATGCTTGCCCTTTTTTTTTTTTTTTTTTTTGTTACTTTGTTTTATTAAGCAGCACATCCCGGGATATCCACATACAAAATCAAAATGTGATAAAAGTCTGCAAAAAATGTTTATTGAATAATGTTTGCCTTTTAAAGTCACATTGAGTGGACAGTTTAAAATGACATGAGAGATAACTTTTTGATAACCTGCATTTATTGCATCATTATGCAAGAATCCAAATTGTATTTGTATCCATTGATTTTAAACTATAACGAAACCATGTAGCCTTTAATACCAATACATGACTGATCTGTCCTTTCTGGCAAGGTTAACTGTTTCTCCCAAGGAGTTAAGTGGCACATAAACTATTGTTCAAATACATTTGTGCTAACAGCATAGCCTGACCTCATACACTACTGGTCAAAGAACATATCTTGTACAATACATCTATCAACAAAAGGTGCGGTAAAAGGGCCATAGGGGCAGGGATGACTTTAAGTGTATTATGGGATCTATAGGGATAAATGCCTAACCTGGTATTACAGCTAAAAAGTAATTACTGTAACATTGTTCCTATTAAATTAATATTTTTTTTCATGGGTTCTCTGAAGTCTAAGCAATTTAACTTCTGAGTTGTCATCCTTCCTGTTTTATAAGTTCTGCAGTGTATTCAGTCATATTACTGAGCATTTTTACAGCACCTATAAAATGTGAACAAAAATTGATTTCTTTATAATTTAATTAAGTAATTAGCAGCAATCTAAACTGAAAACATTTTGGAGTCTTTCCCTTTTTAAATTGAATGCCTGGGGTGGGGGGAGGGGTGTCTATGCACTAACCAGCATTAAAAGGTACGGTAACATGAGTTACCTGCGGGTTTTAATGCTGGTAGTATATCAGGCCCAAGGACCTTCACTAATGATATGCAGAACATTTATTGGCTGCATCAGACATTGTCAACATGGTATTGCTACCACACTCTGCATATAAGAGTTCCCTGCTGCTAACCAGCCTAAAGTGAGAGATCTAGTTAGCATGGGGAACTTTCCCTTCTCCCCAAGAATCATATTTAGATCCTTGCCCTCTCCAACCACCAAACAAGTGCATACCTTCTGCCTACAATCTGTAACCCACTCTCTAACCCAGGGGTGCTCAAACCAGTTCTACGCCCCGCCCCCCTCCAGCCAGTCAGGTTTTCAGGATATCCCTAATGAATATGCATGAAAAATATTTTCATACACAGGAGGTAGCACATGCAAATAAATCTCATGCATATTCATATGCATATCCTGAAAACCTGACTGACTGGGGGGGGGGGGGGGCGCAATAGGACTGGTTTGAGCAACCCTTTCCTAACCTACTACTATGTATTATTTATCATTTTTTTAAACTCCTACTAGACATATGCAGCACCAACATACGAGACAGTCCCGTGTTACATGGAGTTTCCAATCATGTGATCTCCAAATAAGGACAAATTAGACTTTTGGGCCAATGACCCTGAACTCCTCCATAAACAGAATGATATATTTTTGTTTATGGTAGAGCAGAAGGAAAGTAGATAGTGGACCAGAAAGACTGGATTTGCCCCAATTTGGGGAAGGTTGTATTTCTGTTTGAGAATGTCCGAGATGGTGACCCATTTGATTGTTTGAAGAACTTTAAACCTAAAATCAAGACAACATGTGCCTTGAGGATGGTAGTGTACATTATTGGTTTTCCGTGGAGATTATTATATGTGGGCAAAATGCAACGGGTGTTACCGACATGTATGATAGAGCACAGTAGTGCTATTAATTGTCAGAGATTAGAAGCCCTGTTAGTGGAACACTGCGAAGCAGCTGAACATACATTTGCAGATTTATTTTTTTCAATGGTTGAGGCACCTAGAGTGAGTGACCATGGGGGTAATTATAATTTGTTGTTCATTTAACATGAACAAAAATTGATCTTTCAATTGCAGACAGTGCATCCTCATGGGCTGAACAAGGAAGTTGATTGGTCCATGTTTTGGTAGGCTTATTTAGTAATGTGGCAGCTTACAATAGGTGAATAGGTTTTTCTGTTCAGCTTTTTAAATTCTAGTGGTTGGTGAATAGTTTAGAGCTTTCCACCATTACTGTAAAGCTAAGCAGAGCCACGTGAGGCCAGAAGGGAGGTATGTGTCCTGGGTGGTAGTAGTGTTTTACCTTGTGTTGAAGAAATTGACTGTATTTTTTGTGCTTTCATTTTTTAGTTTATTGTGATCTAATCCCCTAATTAAGATGCATGTTGGCACTGAAACATTGTCAATATTGGGTCTTCTTCTGTGAATGTGCTTGTTTTGCAGAGTGGGCATCTAGCATATGAGTTTTCCTGCATGACAGATATGTATAAATTAACTTTTGAGGAAAACATTGAAAGAAAAATGTTTTTTGAGTGAAAAATAAAAAGAATTGGGGGAAAAAATTGTTATAGTAATATAAGAATAAAAAATTGAATACAAGTAGTGAAAAGGTAAATGATGCGACTCTGAGCACTTTATTTATGATACAGATCACAGCCCACTGCGGCCAAGAGCCTGTGTTTTAAGTTTTATAAGCATGTAAAATATGATACCATTCCCTTGCAAGTTTTCTTATCAAATTTGTAAGCATCTATTTTTTTTTTTTAAAATTTTGCATATTTTTTGGTATAATTTTCTGTATTATCATCAATCAAAGTTACAATAGGTGTTTCTATGGTCCCTGATGTAGCAAACCTTTATTTGGGGAACTTTACCAATGTTGGCTTCCTCAATGCGCTTTCAAAGAGCTCATCAAGTTAATGAAGCAATACTTTGGTGATATATTTTTGTTATGGGCTGGTGGCCCAACCACTTTGAATGCTTTTCTCGACTGGTTAAACAATTGGGATATCAATTTGATTTTTACTTTCAGAGTTAATGCTTTTTCAGTGCCTTTTTTGGATATTACTATCTCATTATTGGTGGATAATGGTTTCCAATTTTTGATTTATAGAAAACCAACAGATTGGAATACATTGCTGAAATACACTAGCTATCATCTGAAGAAACTTTGTGAGAATCTTCCTATAAGAAACCTCCTTCATTTATTTAGATTATAAGAACATAAGAAAATGCCATACTGGATGAGACCAAGCCCAGCATTCTATTTCCAACAGTTGCCAATCCAGGCCATAAGAACCTGGCAAGAACCCAAAAACTAAGTCTATTCCATGTTACCATTGCTAATGGCAGTGGCTATTCTCTAAGTGAACTTAATAGCAGGTAATGGACTTCTCCTCCAAGAACTTATCCAAGCCTTTTTTAAACACAGCTATACTAACTGCACTAACCACATCCTCTGGCAACAAATTCCAGAGTTTAATTGTGCATTGAGTAAAAAAGAACTTTCTCCGATTAGTTTTAAATGTGCCCCATGCTAACTTCATGGAGTGCCCCCTAGTCTTTCTACTATCCGAAAGAGTAAATAACCGATTCACATCTACCCGTTCTAGACCTCTCATGATTTTAAACACCTCTATTATATCCCCCCTCAGTCGTCTCTTCGCCAAGCTGAAAAGTCCTAACCTCTTTAGTCTTTCCTCATAGGGGAGTTGTTTCATTCCCCTTATCATTTTGGTAGCCCTTCTCTGTACCTTCTCCATCGCAATTATATCTTTTTTGAGATGCGGCGACCAGAATTGTACACAGTATTCAAGGTGCGGTCTCACCATGGAGCGATACAGAGGCATTATGACATTTTCCGTTTTATTCACCATTCCCTTTCTAATAATTCCCAACATTCTGTTTGCTTTTTTGACTGCCGCAGCACACTGAACCGACGATTTCAATGTGTTATCCACTATAACACCTAGATCTCTTTCTCGGGTTGTAGCACCTAATATGGAACCCAACATTGTGTAATTATAGCATGGGTTATTTTTTCCTATATGCATCACCTTGCACTTATCCACATTAAATTTCATCTGCCATTTGGATGCCTAATTTTCCAGTCTCACAAGATCTTCCTGCAATTTATCACAATCTGCTTGTGATTTAACTACTCTGAACAATTTTGTATCATCTGCAAATTTGATTATCTCGCTCGTCGTATTTTTTTCCAGATCATTTATAAATATATTGAAAAGTAAGGGTCCCAATATAGATCCCTGAGGCATTCCACTGTCCACTCCCTTCCACTGAGAAAATTGTCCATTTCATCCTACTCTCTGTTTCCTGTCTTTTAGCCAGTTTGCAATCCATGAAAGGACATCGCCACCTATCCCATGACTTTTTACTTTTCCTAGAAGCCTCTCATGAGGAACTTTGTCAAACGCCTTCTGAAAATCCAAGTATACTATATCTACTGGTTCACCTTTATCCACATGATTATATTCTACTACTGCTGAATTTAAGGCTCAAGCATGATAAATGGACATGCGTTTTTTGAATGTGGGTACCCTTTTTGAGTGGTAAGGTAGGCCTATAAGAAAGCATATTGGGATAATAGTGACTTACTTTACAATTCTGCATTAGAGAGGCTGCTAATGTACTCTGTGTTTTGCCATTTTCTCCTTCAAAGTGCCTTGAGTCTCCTTCTGGACACAGCCTATACCTACAACAGCAATTTACCATCATTATCTATGCATTGGCCCTTTCAATTGTCAATTTCAACATTGTACAACACTATAGGAGAAGTAAATTTACCCCTAGATTCATCATTCTGCTATATTTATATTTATTAACTACAAACCATCAAGGGAATGCCCTGGTATGTGGTGATGTGCAGTAACTATGTCTCAGATAGCCACTCTGTGATTATCCCATTTATATAGCCACCATCTTTATTCTCCAAATAATTATTTTTATATATTTTTTCTTTTTTACTTCCTTTTCAAGTCCTTGTTTTACCCTCTCCCTGGCGGTCAACTCAGCCCTTTTTGAGCATTCTCGCTTCATATAAAAGGTACTTATCAGTTTTTATGAGAGTAAGTTAATTCCTGCCGCTTCTGTTGGGTCGAAGCCACCTGCCTGATATCGGCCATGTTTCAACAACTATTTGTCTGCTTCAGGGACCTTGGAGAGATGTATCTTCTAGCCACCTTGCGGTTTCAAGGGCTCTACAACATATTTATTTTCCTTTAAGACTCATTCTTGTAAGCAATGCCTTCATTGTTCCATTTGCTTGCAAGAATGAGTCTTAAAGGAAAATAAATATGTTGAGAGCCCTTGAAACCGCAAGGTGGCTAGAAGAATCATCTCTCTGAGGTCCCTGAAGCAGACAAATAGTTGTTGAAACACGGCCGATGTCAGGCAGGTGGCTTCGACCCAACAGAAGCAGCAGGAATTAACTTACTCTCATAAAAACTGATAAGTACCTTTTATATGAAGCGAGAACGCTCGTAAAGGGTCAAGTTGACCGCCAGAGAGAGGGTAAAACAAGGACTTGAAAAGGAAGTAAAAAGGAAAAAATATATAAAAATAATTATTTGGAGAATAAATAAAAAGGATTGGATAAGTTCTTGGAGGATTGGATAAGTTCTTGGAGGAGAAGTCCATTACCTGCTATTAAGTTCACTTAGAGAATAGCCACTGCCATTAGCAATGGTAACATGGAATAGACTTAGTTTTTGGGTACTTGCCAGGTTCTTATGGCCTGGATTGGCCACTGTTGGAAACAGGATGCTGGTCTTGATGGACACTTGGTCTGACCCAGTATGGCATTTTCTTATGTTCTTATGTAACTCTTTTTCACCTATGAAGTTTTTAGTTCCTTGACTTGCATGCATATTTTATGATTCTAACTCTTGTAAGGTGTTATGTTCACATATTATTTGCCATCATCATTTTGTTGTTTCTTTGTATTTGGATACAGTAGTCATGAACTTTATTTTTACTTTTTCTAGTATTCAAGCTGTAGTTTTTCTGTTTATTTTCCTTCTGTAAGTTATTTGAACTACTCATTTTATAGCCTATCACTTCAGCCAAGAATTGCCTTCTACTATTATTAAGAGAATTAGTAGATAAAATGAACTTTACTGGGGTTATATCATTCTCATACAGTTATGAGATTCTCTGTACAGTGCTTGGCTTATGGTACAGTTGAAAAAATAATGTTGCTAGTCCTTTTGTTACCAATTTTAATGATTTTGGAGATCAAAAATAGAGCTCATAGCTGCAGATTACAATAATTCTCCCTCAATAACTTGCAGAAGTTAATATTAACATGTTTTTCCGTTTGTTTTAATTTCTGTTAATTGACTTTAGAAGAATGTGAATATGTTGAAAAATGTTCTGTTCTTTATTATGTGCTGGCTACATAATGCACAAGTTGTAATTTAAAAGTAGCCTACAAAATGGAAGCTATTGCAATTGATATGCTTTGTTATGTCATTTCCATTCTCCTAAAAGACAAATACTACCAAAGCAGGAAGGCATAGGGATTTCTTCTGCTGCCTTTTTTGTTGCCATTGTCAATTACCAATGTAATGCTATAGTATGTCCCATATCGACCAGCAGTCTAAATTTGCGCTTTTCAACAAATTGGAATTCAAGATAGGCTTAAATCAATTACATACTTTATAAAGATGAGGCAGATGCTTTTCGTAAAGAAATGTGATTTTTTTTCTATTGAACTCCAAAGGTTAATTTACTTTATAAACATAAAACTACTCCTGCATGAGGCAACACATAATATCCCAAACACTTAACAGATGTTTAATGTTCCTGAAGTTCTGTAGTTTAATATTGTTAAGGCAAATACTAGTGATTCTAGTTGATTTCAGATTAAACACTAAGCAATTCTAAAACAATATAACCTGTTTTAATTTTTTGATTTGGTGAAGCTCTCATTCTTGAGAAAAGCTAAAATAGTTGATACATCTCAACATATAGCTTCCCATTTTTATGTAAATCAAAATTTCAAATCTTTTTTCCAAACAATTTTAAATATATAGTTAGTTTTAAGCAGTAAATAATTTAGAGCTTCCAAACAAGGATGAGTTCAAGTTCTGGTCATTGTAAATGGTGAGGTCGATATTCAAAAGCCATTTAGATGGATAATTGAAAAGTTATATGTCTAAATGACTACCAGATAATATTGAAAGCCATATGTAGCTAAATTCTAAACATATAGGGCCATATTTTTAAAAGGTTACGCGTGTAAATGGGTTTACGTGTGCTGGGCCTATTTTAAAAAGGCCCGGCGATGCGCGTAAATTCCCAGGATGCGTGTAAGTCTCGGTCCTTGCAAAAAGGGGCAGGGGAGGGAGCGGGGCGGTCTGGGGGTGGGGTCAGGGTCCCAGCACAGTGATCAAATTTGTTGCTGTGCCGGAGATTGCACACTGGCAGTTGGCCGACGCACGCGCAACTTACTTCAGCCCCAGTGTCTATTCTGTGCTCTGGAGTGTTTGTTTCACTATCACCCCTTCCTTTCAGGTCCCAGCAATACAGGTTGAAAGCTAGGGGAAGAGGGGAAGATGAGGAGAGACCTTGAAGAACACCCCTGCTGCTTTGACTCTTAAGCATGAAAAGAGGTTCTAGAACTGCATTCCTGGCCATTCCCCCACAAATTAAGCCCAAGTAGAGTACACACATGCACAGTGCAGCAAATAATGAAACTCTGGTAAAATATAAAAAATGTATAAAAAGAAACTTAAAATTGGACAGGAGTGGGGCCAGCTGGGGAGCTAAACTATTTACAATAACATAAAAAGATCCAGGGAAGTAGGAAGACCAGGAACTGCAGCCTTAGGAGTCTGGTTGGTATGGTTGCAGTCTCATTGTGAGGATCTTCACTGCCATGGTAAGATGCTGTAATGTCTCAATGTGGCAGCCCACCATACCGAGCAGACTCCCAAGGGCAGCTTGGATACCTCTCAGCTCCACCAACATCAGCATCCCTTCACCAAAAAGTTGCTGGGATATATGCTTATTGTCTGGAATGGGTACTCTAGACAATGAGCCTGGTTTAACAGGCAGGGCAGCAGATAATGGTGATGAAGGTAGAGAGAGATCCAGGCCTCTGAGTCCCAGCATCCCTATATCCCTATCCCAAAGGTGAAGGAGGCCCTGACTGGATGGGGAAAGGGTAAGCAGGCTCTTCAGGCCTGCGGTCAACTGGTTGGGATGGAGGGGATGGAGGGGATGGAGGGGATGGAGGGGATGGAGGGGATGGTTCTCCACTGCTAGATCCCCCAGTGGTGGATGGAATAGGGAAGAGCATCATGCATGTCATGTTCTCAAATTCTACAGGATATGATCATGGAGGCATTAAGAGGGCATGCCTTTTCTGGAAGAGGTGTAGGGAAAGGGAAGAGCTCATAGTTATTGGTCAATCACATCATATATGTGGTGGCTAACTTATAGAATGATCCCTTCACATACATAAGAATAAATTCAGTGGAATGTTATTTGATGAAGCCTCACATGAGCTATGGACTCTTAGTTTGACTTTGTGACAGGGTTTGAAGCGATGGGTTGTGGGCTACATAGCAAGGCATATAGGGTCATGAGGCTGTACATATTTGTATAGGATAGGGGGCCATCTAATTTCCATAGAAATACATGTAGGAATGTGTGGTAACATCCTGTAGATTTGCCAGATTGTCCTGAGAGTGCCTTCCAATTAATGCTTCATGACACTGCTGCCTGTGACCAAGAAAAATTTCTAAATTTGTGAAAGAGGGTTTGTTGAAGCTGAAGGCAGAGACAAGGTTGTGCAGTATAGTAGACTAATAGTACGGCCAGCAATGGAAACAGAACATAGACAGACCTTGTGAACAGCCCCCTGATAGTCAGATAATGAACTTACCTTGAGTCCCAACCTGCTTCTCTCACAGCCAGTCCAGCTACCTCCTCTTCTTCTTCTGGAGGTCCTCAAATCTACCTCCTCCTCTTCTTCTGGAGGTCCTCAACCTGCCTCTCTCACAGCCAGTTCTGGAGGTCCTCAACCTGCCTCTCTCACAGCCAGTCCAACTACCTCCTCCTCTTCTTCTGGAGGTCCTCAAATCTATAGGGAGAAATAAGATAACAACGTTGAGTATGCACTGTAGCTGTTTCTGTGACCTCCATACTGGTATGTAACAATGTAATCTACTGATATCTGAAGTGAGTAGCATGGTTCTTTGTACTCCATTAATACACATAGAAGTGGTATGCTGCCACCTGGCCCAAAAGTAGACCACAACAGGAAGCCTCTATGAAGGGAGCACTGAGAGGAGAGGATCACCTTGCTGGTGGTTGAAAGGAATCAGTAAGTTTTTGCTTGGGACATTGTCTTTTTTAAAAGTACTGGGGCAAAGTTAATTATTTGGGAATATTATTTAGTGTGTTTGTGCTTTTAATAGTCAGTAGGTAGCAAATAAACAAGTTAGACTGTTTGTATTTTTAAATAGTCAGTCAGTAAGGCAGCTAGTAAGCAGTAATTAGTGTGTTTATTTTTAAAAGTCTGTAAGGCAGCTAGTAAGCAGAACTGAATATTTGTATTTAAAAAAAAAAAAAGTAGCCAGAAGCTAGAAATAAGCTAGGAGCAGTGTATACCTAAGAAAAAAAGGTTGAAAAGTTCAGTTCAGCTACTCACCTTGGAAAGGTGTTGAGGTAGTGTGATTTGGTTTGAATAGGTACCAACAATTGTTAATAAAAAGAGCAGTGAGTCACTGGCTGACTAACTGAATGTTCATGCATGGTCCAAAGCAGGTGTTACCTTTTTACTCTTTACCAAGCCCTTTCACCCTTAGCCTCTTCCAGAGTATGTAACTCTTTTTCAGCAAAACACGCAGTACTAATCTGTACTGTATTCAAAACATTTTAAGTTTTATTGTAATGTTTCTTTTTAACTGTTAGCTAGCTGTTATGTGTCTTTTATTGTATTCCACCCTGAACATAGGAAGGGTGGGTATCAAATGTTTTAAAATAAAATAAAAAATAAAATGCTATTTCTCATGGATTTCATAAGGCTTATTTGCGTATGATATTCCCTCATTTATTTTCAAGGGTCCCCTAATTTTAGCATGTACTTGCTACCATCTTGAACGCTCATCTTAACATGCATATCGCAGCAGATTTTTTTTTTTTAGCATGCACAAGAAGGCCTTAATGGACATATTAATATTTACATCATATGACCCAAAATCCTTTGGAAAATTATCCTCCATATATTCTTTTTTCATAAGGATTCTAATGGGCTTGTTAAGGTAATATTAAGAAAAGGCAACAAATTAATCAATGTTACAAGATTACAAATAAAAAGTGATGATAAATTATAGCGATCAAAGAATGGAGGAACCATACTAGTATGTTTCATAAATTGATGATAATACATTTCCATTAATTTTTTTTTTTTTTTTTTTTTTTTTTTTTTTATTATTTCTTTATTGGAATTTCAAAATTACAAATAAGAATTCCATTCTTACCATAGATTATAGCTTATCAACCTTACAAAAATAGGCAATAATACTTAACCAAAACTATTACATAAACTATAACCTTATTTTACCAAGAAATCTGAGAGATTAGAACTTAGGTAATCAAATGGAGCAATTTTTTACCAATCAATTTTTATGAAAACACAACAGAAAGTGGTCGAGTAATTCTATTACCTGTTAACTAACAGAAATTCAAGCTGTTCCTTCTTTGGAAATCAGGAATTTTTCCAAATGCTCCGGTTCAAAGAAAACATAACGCTCATTCTCTAATGTCATAACACATTTACAGGGAAACTTGATCAGGATTTGTGCTCCAAGAGCACGTGCTCTAGTACATAAATTCAGAAATTTTTTTCTACGTATCTGTGTTGATCTAGCTACGTCTGGGTATACCCATATTTTTTCTCCCAAATACAATTTTTCCCTATTTCTCAAAAAATTCCTCAATACGTTATCTCTTTCAACTGGGGTTGCAAATGAAACAAGTAATATACCTCTTTTTTCTATCTGTTCCTCTTGTGAGGTTTCTAAAAACCCCGATAGATCTTCTAAGGGTGACAGAGAAATTCTATCACTCCTAGGAACATCTGTAACCTTTACAGATACCCCTTCCACTTCTTGCCTCTTTGAAGTGTCAGGCAAAAAATATACTTTAATTGTATTTGGAATGCCCGAAGGGGGAAATAGCAACACCTCTCTCATATATCTATTTAATTGATCTTTAGGAGAAATAATTTTACATTTTGGGAAATTTATCATTCTCAAATTGTTATATCTAAGGTTATTTTCCAGTCTTTCTAACCTCTTATCTGTTCTAGAGTCTTCCTGAATTAAGTTTACCTGAACCTCTTTAATCTTAACAATCTGAGAATCCAGCTCTTGAATTTTGACAGAGTTGGCTAACACAGCTGGGTTAACTATAGTAGATTGTTCCTGAAAGCATTTAAAAGCTTTTGTTAAAGAAATTATAGTCTTCTCAAATACAGAAACAGCATTCCAAATTGTATCTAAAGTAACAACTTCTGGCTTCTCCAAAAGAGTAATCTCAGGAATGTTAAACGGAGCATTTTGAAATACCTCCCCCGATTTCCTTTTATCTGTTATATTCCCCCCATCTGGGGTTCCTGGTAATATTATACCAGAACCACTTACTGTCCGGATGTTAATTTCTTTCAGGGCGCTCAAAACTTCCTCGCCCTGAAATTGACCATATCCCGAACCAGCTGTGGCTCCCTCTGATATGGATTGGAGGAGGGGGGGTTACAGGAGCCCCAGGGCTCAGAGATATTTCGTCGAGAGGTACTGGAGATTGCTCCTGTTCCAGTAACTCAGCCGACGCTCCTGGGGTATCAACGACCGCGGAGTAGAACTCCTTAATCTTAGTTTGCACTGGGGAAGGTAAACTTGGGGTCGAGGTTCCTTCCCTCACCTTCCCTTTCCTTTTCGTATGCGGCATTTAGGAATTCAGTTCAAATATAAACCAGAAAAGAGCTCTGCTTACCGACGTCTTCCTAAGTCAGTTCAATCTCCCAGTGAGAGCCGAATGCTGTAGAGGAGTGAGGAGAAAAAGCAAATCTTCAAGAAATTTTCAAAGTTGAAGGGATCTCTCGAGCCAACCAAAGCCGCGCGCCCCTTTGGCGCGCGCGGCTTAGGCAGCGCGCCGGCGTCGACTGCGCGCCGCTGCACGCCAAGATTTTAAGGGCGAAGTCCCGGCAGCGTCCGGAAGTGACGTCACGACACACCCCCTTCCTTACCGGGGCTTAGAATCTGTTCTTTGTAGACTCGCCCTTAAAATCTTGGCGTGCAGCGAGAGAGACAGAGCGGTATCCGGTGTGAGAGGAGGTGTGGACTTGTTCCTGCCTAGGAGGCATTTCCATTAATTTTTTAATGTGTTCTAAGGTTAAGTACTTTAAAAATATACTTTAAAAAAACTGAATATATTAAAATGTGCTTAACATTGTCTGTGTATGGCAACCATCCTTATGTGGTACAAGAAGTACTTTTTGGGGTGAATTTTAAAAGAGCTGCTTGTATTAAAAAGTCCATATATGGAAGTAACTCTTATTTTAAAACTGGAAAATTACACATGTATATGTACATGAGCATGCAATAAAATGCAAAGATAGAAGAGGTGGATTTGGTGTGGGTCAGAGGCATTCCGGGATGGGGAAAACATTTATATATGTAAATCCTGTTTTTAAAACCAGCAAACACAGTGCACTGGGCTGCTACCAGTGCATATTTACTTCTTCTCTTTTGCAGGTATAAGTCAGAATAAAACTTGTCAGAACAAAAACTAACTGGGTGAGGGGTCTGGGTAGACTGTGGGTGGGGGTGGGGGGAGGGCAGACTGAATAACTAGAGGGGTCTTGATGACCTAGAGATAGACTGGGCAAACTAATGGACTAAGTGGTCAAACTAGTTATTTCCTTCAGGCATTCATGTTTTAAAATGTGCTCTCGTGAGCATTTAAAAGCTCACAAATCTTAAGGAAAGATACACGAATAACATTTCCTCACATAACCACTTAACATTAGGAGTACACATATGCACGTTAGGCATTTTTTGTATTGTATGTACACATTCGTATGGACGATTTAAAATGCCAGCGTATGTGTGCTTGCACCCTCATACATGTGTATGGGGTACAGGAGCTTGTTTTAAAGTTACCATCCCTGTATTTTAACAGTTCATACCACAAATTCCACATAAGCAGAATTTTTTGACCCATAGAACGCATGCTTTTAGATAATTAAACATCAAGACCACAATATAAATTACTAAGCAATGTACCTATCTGATGAAAATATAAAGGATGCTCTAGAAAATAAATAACTCACAAAGGAGACTGTGCTATTCAGCATCATGTTAATCAAAGACATATTCAGCCAAACACATTTTTCACTAATTATTTATGATTAAAAAAAAATATGTAAAAGTTATGGGATTTTGCATAAAAAATCTATTATATGTCAATTGTTTTATTCATGATAAACAGATTACTTGGGAAAATCCCATCTGCCTTGGTATATCTCTTATTATTTATGAGAACCATGTTTAGGAATGCAGGCTGCACGCGTGCATAATTAATCCTGAAGACAATTAGACATTGTTCGATTCACAGCTGAATGCAATTAGCATTAGGAAGTTTATATATGTTGGCAATAACACAGATTAGCAACTAAAGTGCTTGTTAAAAAATTTAACCTGAGGCTGATAGAGCAGACCTTTCTTAATGATGCTTTAAATGTTGTTGATGAAGTAATAATCAATTTTGTTTTATAAATAGTAAATCAGGAATTTGGGTCTAATTAACAGTGCTACAGATCACTTCACTTACATATCCAGTGTACATTTAATGTGTGCACTGAACTTTCACTGAGTCAGGGAAAGAGTGATCTTAGTACAGAAACAAATGTCATGTTTGGAAAAGAGTGAAGGCAATGTCGTATTTCAGGTTTGTCCTCAGGTTTATGATTCTCACAAAAAAAAAAAGGATTTTAAGCAAGGTATAAAATGTGATGCCTTCTTAAGACATTGCAGTGGTGTTGTTGGATGGCTCTTAAGACTGTGGAAAGAAAGACGCTAACAATCCGGGAGGGGAAAGAGGATGGTTAGAAGAGAAGAAAATGTAGATCTAAGAAAATGAGCAGTAATTGTTTTCAATTCAGCTTGACTAATTAATATGGTTTTATGCCACTTATCACAAGAGATAACTAATAAGTATGTGAACTTACTGAATGGCAATGTCTATGAGGTTTTTTCTCTGAAAACTGTGGTTACACCAAACATACACCATAAATATAAACCTTTCTTTGACTAACGTGGGGATGTATTTCCACCCCAATAACATGTTGCTTGTTCCTGACAATGCATACTACAAAATCTGCATTGAGATTGTATTACAGTGTATGTTGAGATTTATGGATTGTTAATACCTATGGGGGCCATTTTCTATCCGTATCGCACGCGAAAAGGGACTTTTCGCAAACGAAAAGTCCCTTTTTGCATGCGATACTTTCATAGGGGTGGAGTCGGGGTGGAGTCGGGACCGGAAGAGGAGGAGTTGGGGCAGCTTTGGGGCAGACGTGGCTGTAATTTCACTGGCAGCAATAAGGTAAGACCCGTTATCGCCACCAGTAGCGCCACCTTTCATGGTGGCGCTATTGGGTGCGAAAGCTGACAGAGATAACACCGTGGTGGTGCGATCGCTGCTGGCTTTCGCAGGCCCGCCCCCCGTTACCGCGGGATTCTCAAAGCTGTGCGACAATAGAAAATCCCAGCCTATATTTGTTTTCTTAATTCCATATGGATTTTTTTCTTACAAGTTTCATTCAAAAATGTAATGTTCCTGTCATTTGTCTTTCAATCAATTAAGGGCAAGGTACAGCTAAGATTATGGATGCAATTTTTATACTGTGCGACATTGGACAAAGTCTGTGAGTATTTTCACCCACAGGCTTTGTCCCAAATTTCAAAACAACAATTCACACATTCTTTCATTTTCAAACTTGCTGTGAATACAAAGTAACCCTGGACATTTGCATTTGCTTTTTATGTGGAATGTTTTCAAGCTTAAATTTAAAATTGCAATCCATGTACATTATTTTATTTCCCCAACCTAAACAATCCCCTGGAGGCACCTCATCTTAATGATCCTAAAAGTATGAAATTTGGAACAATGTGCATACTGTTAGCCACATTGAGAGGACAGTACATTTCAGACAGCCATTTACACTTATAAATTATTTCCAGGTGTAAATGGCTTTGAAACTTGTCTTCTGACAATAAAAGCCTGCTAAATTGTGCCACTGAAGTATCTTTTAAAAAATATTAAACAAACAAGATCATGTTTTGAAAGTTCTTTAAATTGCATTTTCTAACCAGGAGAAGCGATTTGGCTGAAGGACCTATCACCAAAGTAAATAGCCTTAGCTCTACGCTAGACACTATTACTTTAACTTGGGACATCTTACTTCCAGCATCAATATTTATCTGCTAGTGATGGCCAATGTCACAGGGCTCATCATCTTGAAATGATACCTGTTTCTGCTTGAACCACAGAGCAGAAAGCACAGGTCAGTGAGAAATAAAGGTCTGCTTTTATCAATATTTTTAATTGCATATTCTCTGAATATTCTTTTGCTAATGTTTGTTTTACCTTTTGAGTATAAATGATGAGCACACTACCATGCTGTATGGTAAATTGGGAAGTTTTTAAGTAAAATACAATATGTTACTAAAGCTGGAAGCTGTCTTTAGTTTCTACCTTATCAGTTTTTCAAGTGCAAACCAATAACTTCTAAAATTATAAAGGGTGACTGCACTTGCTAAGCAAGACTTCTATGTTCATCTGACAAACTCTCTTGCATCCAACCCTTATCATCTCTATGTCACACTCAATTCCCTCCTCAAACTTCCTTTGTCTTCCTCTCCTCTTCACTCTCTGCCCAGACTTTGCTGGCTACTTCCATGGCAATATTCACTAAATGTAGTCTTGAGTTCTGAAGCAAGACATCTCCACCTCCCTCTGCCCCACTTCTTTCCTCTATCATTTCTCTGGTCTCTGCCACTCTTTTCTCCTTTTCTGAAGTCACAGTGGAGGAAACTGCCCATCTTCTCTCCTCCTTCAAACTCACTACTTGTTCTTCTGAACTCATTCATACCCAGTTCCTCAAGTCTGTCTCCATTGCAGTCATCCCTTCCATCTGTCACATAACTTTCTATAACTTTCCACTGTTACTGTTCCTGAAGCCTTTAAACATTCTGTGATAACATCACTCCTCAAAAAAACCTTTTTTGACCCTTCCTGTCCTGCAAACTATCATCCCATCACCTTCCTCCCTTTTACTTACAAATTGCTTGAACATATTGTTCACCACTGCTGTCTTGACTTTCCTTCATCTCAAGTCATTCTGGATCCACTCTTCATTTCACAGAAACAGCCCTTGCCAAAGTCTCCAATGATTTGTTTATAGGTAAAATGAAAGGTCTTTACTCAGTCTTTATCCTCCTTGACCTATCTGAAGATTCAACACTGTTGATCACTATCTACTCCTTGATACTCTGTCCTCACTTGGATTTCATGACTCTCTCCTGACTTGGTTCTCTTTTTACCTCTCTCATCACACTTGTAGCGTTTCTTCTGGTGGATCCTCCTTTACTGCCTTCCAATTATCAATTGGTGTGCCTCATGATTCTATCCTGGGTCGTCTTCTCTTCTTTCTGTATACTACTTCCCTTGGTGCTCTGATTTCCTTTTGTGTCTTTCAATACCATCCTTATGCTGATGATTCCCAGATTTACCTATCTATAAAAGAAATTTCATCATAGCCTCATATCTCAACCTGCTTGTCTGATATTGCTGCCTGGATGATAAGCCGCTACCTTAAACTCTACATGGCCAAGACAGGCCCCTTATCTTTCCCCCCAACCCCATGTCTCTACTTCTGTAAATAACACTGTAATCCTCCCAGTCCCCTTAGCCCATTACCATGGAGTCATCTTCAACACCTCTCTCTCCTTCTCTACTTATATAGAAACACTGCTACAATGTGCCATTTCTTTCACTATAACATCACCAAAATATATCCCTTCCTTTCTGAACACATTGTCAGAACCTTTATCCACTCTCTTATCCTCTCCCGCTTTCAACCTGCTCCTCACAGGTCTCCCATTGAACCACCTCTCTCCACTACAATCTGTCCACAATTCGTCTGTGCAACTTATCTTTTACCAAAGTCACTGCACCCATATAATCCCTCTTCTCAAGTCACTTTCAGCTCGATACTGTAAGGCCGCAGTAGAAACAGTGCGGCAGTGTCAGGCGCACCCTTCCTCCCCGCACGCACAGTTCTCTTCACTTAGCGCCCGATACTCTCTTCTAATTGCACGCAAATGCATGCCGCGGCTGCGAAGCCTTAGGCAAGCGTTAGGACCGCGCAACCCATTTTACTGTATAGAGTGCCTATACAGTATCCTGGGTTCGCGGGCCTAACGCTTCACGGCCGTGCTGGTATCTGTTATTTCAAATGTCATTTCAAATGACATTTGAAATGACAGGTACCAGATGTTCCCCGATGCTCAGCAAACTTTCCCCCAGCCCCCGCTTACCTGCCCTGGCCCCGTCCGGTCTCCGGTCCAGCCCGTCCGGTCTCCGGTGCAGCCCGTCCGGTCTCCTGCAGCCCCGTCCGGTCCCCTCCTCCCGAAGCAAAAAAAAAACCAAAAAACTGAAAAAGTAGCAAGGCTCGGGCCTGCTACGGTATTCCCTTCTCCTCTCCGTGCGATTCTCCTCCGTGCGATCCTCCCCTCCATGCGATTCTCCTCTCCGTGCGATCCTCTCCTCCCCTCCTCTCCGTGCGATCCTCCCCTCCCCTCCTCTCCGTGCGATCCTCCCCTCCCCTCCTCTCCGTGCGATTCTCCTTTCCGTGCGATTCTCCCCTCCGTCCCTTCTCCCCCTCCTCTCTGTACAATTTCAGCGCTCAAGGCAGTCACATGCTGTGACTGCCTTGAGCGCTGAAATCGCATGGCCATTCATCCAGGCAGAGGGAGCTGGCCTGCCTGGATGAATGCACGGCCGTGAAGGAATGGCCGTGCGATTTCAGCACTCAAGGCAGTCACGGCATGTGACTGCCTTGAGCGCTGAAATCGCACGGCCATTCCTTCACTGCCATGCATTCATCCAGGCAGAGGGAGCCGGAGGCCGTTTTCGCCGCTGGCTCCCTCTGCCCGGATCCCGCCGCCCGTCTGAAACTATCGCGCGTCCACCCGCCCCCGCCGCCGCCGCCGCCGCTTGGAACAGGCGCCCACCCGCCCGCGGCCTAGATTTTACATGCGACCACTCGCTCCCCAGCTCCCGCCGCCGCCCGCCTGGACCCACGCGGCCCTCCGACAGGTATTTAAAAATTTTTATTTTTTTTTCTGACAGGTTTTTATGTGTCCCACAGCATTACATTTTCTCGATCATCTCTGTATCGCTTTATTTTTTATTGTGTTTTATTGTGTTTCAGTATTTTAAGTGGTGTCGATGGGTTTGCTACAAGACTCACAGTCCTAACACCTACTAGGGGGAGGCGGTAAACTAACACGTTAAGGCCGCGGCAAAACAGCGGGTTACTAAGGAGATAATATCAGCGCCCGTTACAGTATCGGAGGGGAATAGCTAATTCCTTCATTATACAGCTAATTTGTTCATTTACACATCATCTACATGCTGGGTGCGGAAAGGGTTATGTGTCTATTTTAGGAAGCGCTAAGGACGCGTGAAATTGGAGACTGTATCGCTGGATGGCCTTACTCGTCTGTATTGTGCGCTCCCAGCACGTTACAGACGGGAAATCTTCAACCACACGTTACTGTATCGAACTTTATATTGGCTCTCTATCCATTCCACATATAGTTCAAGCTCCTTTTACTCACCTACAAAAGCCTTCACTATGTAGCTTTCCATTTCCTCTCTTCTCTTATCTGTCTTTACATCCTTCCTTGTGCACTCTACTTATCAGGCAAATCATTCCTATCTATTCCCTTCTCATTTACTGCCAATTCCCAACTCAGTGCTTTCTGACTGCACCATACACTTGGAAAAGACTTCCTGAGCTGACACGTCATGCTCTCTCTCTCTTGCCTTATTTAAATCTGGTTTAAAAACCAACCTTTTTGAAGCTGCTTTCAAATCTTAACCCCTGGTTATCCCGCTTATAACCTCATCTAATTTTTAACTATTGTCTTAATAAATGAAATTCCTAAGTCTGTTTTACCCTGTATCTTTGCCTTGATTAGACTGGAAGCTCTGCAGACATCAAGTAGCAGTATATAAATGTTAAGTAGTAGTAGTATTAGTAGTACTAAAGGAAAAAAAACCCAAGAGCTCTAATTACTATAGAGTACTGTTAATATTAGCTTTAACTGCTTCAAATACTGAAAATTGTTGCAACTACAGTGATTATATACAGAAATGAAGGAAGAAAGTATGCTTTATGTCATAGTAGGCAACTATAGAGAGAAAATAAAGTGACATTAACAGTACTCAAATTCTATAGTGACTAGAATTGTACAAATGTCTTCAATTGAAATTTACAATTTGCCGAACCTAGGAAAAAGTTCAAAATGTTTGCCAGACTGGTTTGATGAGGGAGAGAGCTAAAGCATGGAGAAGAGATGACAGCAGGGTTTGTTTTTAGGGGAGTGCTTTTTCCTTAAATGAGGTTTGTTCAGCTGGCCTGCTGAGTTGTATATCAGAGAGGCTTCCTGTTTTTAGCTGAACCCTCAAGGCGCTCCTCCCCTGAGTATCACACCTTGGCTAATCACAAGCCAAAAGAAGGAAGAGAAAAACACAAGATCCAAACTATGTTAAAATTTTCTCTTATTTATGTGTATGCAGTAATATAATATAGCATGAAAAGCAATAACAGGAAATCAATTGATTAATAATTCTCTTAAAGAAATAAATGAATATATATATATATATATATATATATATATATATATTTTTACAACTGTTTAATTAAATAACACTTATCTTTAGTCTATTTTTCTTCCTTATGCATTACCATGCCATAACTCACTCCATCTGGTACATTTACTTTCACCTTCAAATAACTTACAGTATTTATTATTTATTTATGTATTTATTTATTTATTTATTTAAAGGTTTTATATACCGACATTAGTGGGGAACATCATGCCGGTTTACATAATAACTGAGAGCAGGTGGAAGTTACAATAAACAGGAAAGGGGACTGGGAAAGAACAGGCAAAGGAGACCGAGGGGGCCGAAAAAGTGCCAAACGATGTATATATAGTATATAATACATGATAAGCATTTGCAACAAAAATGGAACAGAGTTAAACAAAGTAAACAAATATTTAAAACAGCAGACAGCGCGATTTTATACAGAATCAGTGCAATTTGTACAGGTTCAGTTGAGGATAGAAGTGGAGGAGAAGGGGGGGGGGAGGCGGATTAGTCAGGGTATGCTTGTTTAAAGAGCCAAGTCTTTAGTTTCTTTTTGAATTTGGCAGGACAGGGCTCAAGGCGTAGAACAGGGGGAAGAGAATTCCATCGTGAGGGGCCAGCTATAGAGATGGCACGATCTCTAGTGGACGAGAGGTGTGCCTTCTTCAGAGAAGGTACCTGGAGGGAGCCCTTATTGTTTGCTCTGGTGGGACGGTTGGCGAGAGTGAAACTGAGGGATTCATCTAGCCAGTTGGAGTTATGACAGTAGATAGATTTATGGATGATGGAGAGTGATTTGTAGAGGATGTGAGATGGAATGGGGAGCCAGTGTAAATCTTTAAGGATAGGGGTAATGTGGGTGGATTTCGTGGCATTAGTGATGGCCCTAGCAAATGCATTCTGGAGCATTTGGAGGGGTTTTATTGTGGAGTAGGGCAGCCCGGGCAACAGAGAGTTGCAATAGTCCAGTTTGGATCTTAGAGTGGCCTGAATAACCGTGCGGAAGTCAGTAGAATGTAGTGGAGGTTTTAGTTTTTTTAGGACATTCAACTTATAGAAGCCCTCTTTGAGGATGGTGTTGATATGCTTCTTTAGGTTCAGATGTTCGTCGAGGATGACACCGAGGTCTCTCACGACAGGCTTGGAGGAAATGGCTTTGATAGGCGGGATCTGTGTAGAGCACAGGTTTAGGGGTTTGGTGTGGTGAGATTAGGAGAAGTTCAGTTGTGCTGGGTTTTTTTTTTTGTTTGTTTGTTACAGTAGTAACCCCCTGTTCAAATAAACAAAACTCTTCCCAAAAAGGAGAGCTCATTCAATTCTTCTTTGAAGAGAAAAAAAAAAAACCAATCATAACAATCTTTCAAACTATATCAATCAGTTCATTGAAAAGCTTTCCCCATTAACTGATCAATTAATTGATTGCCTGTTATTGCTTTTCATACTGTAGTCTATTACTGCATACACATAAATAACATTATCATTTTAAGATAGTTTGGATCTTGTGGTTTTCTCTTCCTTCTTTTGGCTTGTGATTAGCCAAGGTGTGATACTCAGGGGAGGAGCGCCTTGAAGATTCAGCTATAAAGAGGCAGCCTCTGTGATATACAACTCAGCAGGCCAGCTGAACAGGTTCACCAAACCAATTCAGCAAACCTTTGCAACTTTTTCCTAGGTTTGGCAAATTGTTTATACATTTTTGTTAAAGAAATTTGCATATATCTGGTCACCATAGAGTTGAGTATTGCCAGTTGCATCTTATTTTCTCCCAATAAATGCCTAATATGAATAAAAAAAGTTTACTTTTTCCCTTAATTTCTTTAAGCAATTACTGTAGTTAGTACAGTTTTCAGTATTTGAAGCAACTATAGCTAATATTAACAATGCTCCAGAGTAGAGCTCTCTATTTCCTTCCTATTGTGTTCTGCCTTATATACAAAAATTTACCTTTCCTTTTTTTTTAGTCTTCTGCACATGCTTTTACTAACTTTGAGGGTCATTTATCAAAAATACATTAGGGCATTATCATGGGCATTAGGGCCCTAATGCCCGTGATAACAGTGTAATGCCTGCGATAAATACCGCTTCGTGAAATGTGTATGCAAATTTAAAATTAGTAATCGAGTGGAAGGAGTAAATGTAAATGAGGGTGTGTTAACGCATGTGATAACGTAATGTACACTAACGTGGGCTTTAACACCAGAAATAACTACCCTTTTTTCTGTGCATTATGCCTGCAATGGCTGTGTGTTACAGGGTTTATCGCAAATCCCGATGACAGAGAGAGAGAGAAAGAGAAATAGAGAGCCTCTGTGGAGGCTCATTTGTATTTTAATTGTTTATACCACTGTAAGAGAGGTCATTATGAACTCAAGATGAGGACTGTGGGCTGGAGAGGGTTCTGGGGGGAAATTTTACATGCACAGTCATTCATACAAACAGAACAGTCAGTTACCACCAGTGAAGATTTAATGTGATTTGGAGTGATGAAAGGTAAAAGAAAAGTAGACCATGTTCTCTCTACCTAGCTTGATGCTCTCTCTACCTAGCTGCAATCAAGGTAGGTAGAGAGTAAAGTGTACAAATCTACTCTTCTAATGTGATTTGGAGAGTACAAATCTACTCTCCAAATCACATTAAATCTTCACTGTTCTTATGTATGACTGTGCATGTAGAACATAAGAACATAAAATATGCCATACTGGGTCAGAGCAAGGGTCCATCAAACCCAGTATCCTGTTTCCAACAGTGGCCAATCCAAGTCACAAGTACATGGCAAGTACCTAAACATTAGATAGCTCACAAGCTACTATTGCTTATTAATTATTGTAATGGCAGTTTATGGATATAACCTCTAGGAATTTATCTAAACCTTTTTTAAACCCAGTAACACTAACTGCTGAAACCACATCCTCTGGCAACGAATTCCAGAGTTTAACTATGCGATGAGTGAAAAAGAATTTTCTTCAATTTGTTTTAAATGAGCTACTTGCTAACTTCATGGAATGCCACCGTGTCCTCCTTTTATAGGAGAGATTAAATAACCAACTTACATTAACTTGTTCAACTTCTTTCATGATTTTGTAGACTTCTATCATATCCCCCTCAGTCGTCTGTTCTCCAAACTGAATAGCCCTGACTTCTTTAGCCTTTCCTCATAGGGCAGCCGTTCCATGCCTCAGATAATTTTGGTCGCCCTTCTCTGCACTCTGTAGTGCAGCTATATCCTTTTTGAGATGCAGTGACCAGAACTACACACGGTATTCAAGGTGCGGTCTCACCATGGAGCAATACAGAGGCATTATGACATCTTCTGTTTTATTTTCCATTCCCTTCCTAATAACTACTAACATTGTTTGCTTTTTGACTGCCACAGCACACTGGGCTGACGATTTCAATGTATTGTCTACTATGATGCCTAGATCTCTTTCCTGGGTGGTAACTCCTAAGATAGAACTGCCTTCCAGAACCCACTCCACCCCCACAAACCTCACCCCAAATTACTAATGGCCCCTCTTACAGTGGTATAAATAGTTAATTATTTTTGTGAGCCTCTACAAAGACTCTCTCTCTATCTCTCTCCAGCAGTCCCAACCACCAATTGCAATAAACAGTAACACAGCTTGTGATGTGAAAATAACACAGGTGCAATAAATTTAACTCGCTTTGCAAAAAAATACCTATACAGTCCCAGGAAAATTAGCCTAACCTTGCCCCTTTCCTATCATGGGTGCTATTTTTGCTTTATTTATAGGAAATGATGAATCTAGGCCTTTGTTACTTAAGGCTGGACCAGAGGCAGCATGGATTCACCATTGGAAGATCCTGTCAGACAAATATGATTGACTTTTTTGACTGGGTAACCAAGGAATTGGATCAAGGAAGAGCACTCGATGTCATCTACTTGGATTTCAGCAAAGCTTTTGACACTGTCCCGCACAGGAGACTGGTGAATAAAATAAGAAGCTTAGGAGTGAGTGCCGAGGTGGTGGTCTGGATTGCAAACTGGTTGACGGACAGAAGACAATGTGTGATGGTAAATGGAACTTTCTCTGAAGAGAGAGCGGTTTTAAGCGGTGTACCACAGGGATCGGTGTTGGGACAGGTCCTTTTCAATATCTTTGTGAGCGACATTGCGGAAGGGATAGAAGGTAAGGTATGTCTTTTTGCGGATGACACTAAGATCTGCAACAGAGTGGACACGCCGGAAGGAGTGGAGAGAATGAGACGGGATTTAAGGAAGATGGAAGAGTGGTCGAAGATATGGCAGCTGAGATTCAATGCCAAGAAGTGCAGAGTCATGCATATGGGGAGTGGAAATCCGAATGAACTGTATTCGATGGGGGGAGAAAGGCTGATGTGCACGGAGCAGGAGAGAGACCTTGGGGTGATGGTGTCTAATGATCTGAAGTCGGCGAAACAATGTGACAAGGAGATAGCTAAAGCCAGAAGAATGTTGGGCTGCATAGAGAGAGGAATATCGAGTAAGAAAAGGGAAGTGATTATCCCCTTTTACAGGTCCTTGGTGAGACCTCACCTGGAGTATTGTGTTCAGTTCTGGAGACCGTATCTCTGAAGAGACAGGGACAAGATGGAGGCGGTCCAGAGAAGGGTGACCAAAAAGGTGGAAGGTCTTCATCAAATGACTTATGAGGAGAGATTGAAGAATCTAAATATGTACACCCTGGAGGAAAGGAGGAGCAGAGGTGATATGATACAGACTTTCAGATACTTGAAAGGGGTTTTTTTTTTTTTAATTCTTTATTTATCATCTTTTTAAAGAATATACAAACAAACATTTGTATCCGAAATTCAGAGACATTTAGGAAATAACAATAAGATAGTTTTTCAAAATACAATGAAAATAACATAATATCCAATCTCTTAATACTTAGGGAATATTGGAGAGAAAGGAAATATTCAAGGAGTACACATGATATCAATCAAATTTTTATGTCCTACTTCACACCTAATTTTCCATTGTCCCAACATTCTCATCGGATGGTCTCCTTCCAGACAAAAAAGCCCTCAATTGATCTGGTAGAAAGAAAATATATATGTTCCTGGACAGCTTGATAATGCACTTGCAGGGGTACCTCAATTTGAAGCTAGCCCCCAGTGCTATAGTCTCAGGTCTCATCTGTAGGAAGTCCTTTCTACGCTGCTGAGTAGATCTTGACAAATCCGGATAAACACGAATGAGTCCACCACAGAATAATGTAGAAATATTTTTAAAATAATTCCTCATTATCTTAGAGACATCACTTTCTTCATAAAATGAAACAAAAAGAACAGCACAATCTATTATTTCTATATTGGAATTTTCAAGGTAATCGGTCAGATTTTGAAATCCAGACCCTTATTGGGGAACTGTTAGAGGAGTGCTTGTTCTATTTGGAAGAAAAAATATTTTTTTTACAGGTGGTATCTCTTGCTGGGGAATCTTCAGGGCTTCCAAAATATATTTCTTGAATGATAGCAGAGGGATTTCCCCCATTATAATCGGGAAATTCAAGAATCTCAAATTTAAATGTCTTACATGATTCTCAATACTTGAAAGGTTTTAATGATCCAAAGACAACGACAAACCTTTTCCGTAGGAAAAAAATCAGCAGAACCAGGGGTCACGATTTGAAGCTCCAGGGAGGAAGATTCAGAACCAATGTCAGGAAGTATTTCTTCAAGGAGAGGGTGGTGGATGCCTGAAATGACCTTCCGAAGGAAGTGGTGAAGACCAGAACTGTGAAGGACTTCAAAGGGGCGTGGGATAAACACTGTGGATCCATAAAATCAAGAGGCCGTCAATAAAGAGTGGGTGGCTCGCCAGAATGACGGCTACTGCCTGGAGATAATACCCTTATTCAATAAACATACACATGGTTACTGTGACTCCAACATCACTCTAAGCTACAATAGCAAGAGGAAATGTGGAAAAAAGGATTCACACTCACAAAGCGGGGAGTAGCTGGCTTGTTACGGCGGTTACTACCCCAAACCAAATAAGCCTGATACTTCACTTTCAATGCATATCCAGCATAGCTCTCTGCTTCAACGGCAGGGGAGAAGAAAAACGGATACTTCACGCATATCCAGCATAGCACTCTGCTTCAACGGCAGGGGAGAAGAAAAACTGATACTTCACGCATATCTAGCATATCTAGCATAGCTCTCTGCTTCAACGGCAGGGGAGAAGAAAAACTGATACTTCACGCATATCCAGCATAGCTCTCTGCTTCAACGGCAGGGGAGAAGAAAAACTGATACTTCACGCATATCCAGCATACCTCTCTGCTTCAACGGCAGGGGAGAAGAAAAACTGATACTTCACGCATATCCAGCATAGCTCCCTGCTTCAACGGCAGGGGAGAAGAAAAACTGATACTTCACGCATATCCAGCATAGCTCCCTGCTTCAACGGCAGGGGAGAAGAAAAACTGATACTTCACGCATATCCAGCATAGCACTCTGCTTCAACGGCAGGGAAGAAGAAAAACTGATACTTCACGCATATCCAGCATAGCTCTCTGCTTCAACGGCAGGGGAGAAGAAAAACTGATACTTCACGCATATCAAGCATAGGTCTCTGCTTCAACGGCAGGGGAGAAGAAAAATTGATACTTCACGTATATCCAGCATAGCTCCCTGCTTCAACGGCAGGGGAGAAGAAAAACTGATACTTCACGCATATCCAGCATAGCTCTCTGCTTCAACGGCAGGGGAGAAGAAAAAAGGATTCGCACTCACAAAGCGGGGAGTAGCTGGCTTGTTACGGCGGTTACTACCCCAAACCAAATAAGCCTGATACTTCACTTTCAATGCATATCCAGCATAGCTCTCTGCTTCAACGGCAGGGGAGAAGAAAAACTGATACTTCACGCATATCCAGCATAGCTCCCTGCTTCAATGGCAGGGAAGAAGAAAAACAACCAATAAGGGCTGAATAACATAGTCTGGGTAAAACAAATAAGCATGGGTGTAGCTTGCTTATTGCGGCGGTTACTTCCCCTACTACCCCTAACTAATCAAGCTTGATATTTCACTTGGATGCAGCTCCATCACTGCTCTCTACATTAGTGGTGGGGGTGGAAGGGAAATAGAACCAAAGAGCTAAGAGAAACAGATAAGTATGAGAAAAAAATGTGTGAAGCTTGCTGGGCAGACTGGATGGGCCGTTTGGTCTTCTTCTGCCTTCATTTCATTTCTATAACATTTCACTACACTGCTACATTTGGTGGGCGATGTTAGAAAAGGTGACTGTGCAGGCCAACCCTCGTTAGTTTCTTTGCAGTACTATTTTTTCTAGAATGCCAAAGTGCTTAGTGAACCTCTTGTAAAGAAAAAGCAGACCCCTAAATAAGAAAACCTGCTGTCAACCTTTCCCCCATACTGTAGCCCTCTCCCTCCTTGCTCTCCTGTCTACGACAGCCCCCAAATTTCCCCTACCTCTCTACATTTGTCACTAGCTCACTCCTCTTACAATGCCCTCATTCATTTTCTGCTCTCCCTATCCTCAGTACTTCTGTTGTTAGCAAGCCCTACTCTTTCATCATTAGGAAAATCTGAAAACTGTCTTGAACTCGAACCATGGTGAAATTTGCCTTGTTCATGTTTGACATCAAGTTATTCATACATCACTAATAATAACCAAGTCACCAAAATACTATCGTAGCATTTAAAAAGACAACATAATTTTGGAATCTATCACAATATTTGTATGGCTTCCTTTTTCACTACTCAAAACCTCAGTAATTTTATACTGTAACTTCATAGTCTCTCTAAAACATGCAACATGGAGAGACATGTCAAACCCAAGCTTTTCTAACTTGGCCTTAGATGGACAAATATTTGTTGTTGATAAACATTTGATCTACCTCATAATTCTTACTATGACAAAGTATATTTTATTCTCTCGTTCTTTGATCTTTTATTTAGTTAAAAACCAATGCCTGGCATCTTTTCAAATTCTTCTTCCTCCCTCTCCCCCCTCCTCCCCCCCAGTACATCAGTGGTGAAAGTTAAAAAGGTAACATGAAAAGAAAGATGAAAAGGGAACACTGTTGAAATTGAAGGACTCCGGTTTCAAGTTTTCAATCATGTATCAAAACATCTCCTCCTTGTCTTCGTTCCTAGTCATCACAAATGAGGAGTACAAAGAGGTACACAAACATCAGTACAATGCTACTTGTGTAATGCTATCCAGCAATCATAGATACAAAATTCTACCTGACATATCAAAAACAGACAGTCACATCTTCCAGATTTTCTTCTGTTCATTCCCATGGACCTGCTTTATTAATAAATCTGACACATAAAAAGCCCCTGTATGACTAAAGTGTCAGTAACTGGAAAGGTCGTTTTGATCTATTTCTTAACTTTTAGAAGAAATATTCTCTTTTTCATGAAAATAGAATTCATTCACTGACTGCCAGCTTTCAAATGACCAGCTCTTGAAGTTTAATTTTGAGTTTTAAATAAATATTGTATGCATGATGAATAATTATGATTCTCTAGAGAGATATAATGACATTGATTCTTTTTTATCTGAAAAAAATCTAACCCTGAAGGATGCAAAGTCTGTATTTGCTGCTGATGTATAAAAAGTTCATTCTACATGCTAAATGTACATTGGTGATTTGTGCCTATTGAAAAAGGATTGAAAAATACTGACACTGCGTTTTAATATACCATTCTTCTTACTTCTAACAAGAGCATGAAGTTTTCGTATCTATTGGAATAATTTTGTTTCTCGGGTTTTTAGTAAACATAAAAATAATTCTGTGATATTAAAACAGCTATGGAGTGTGAATATGTGCCTATGAAAATGAAAGTATCAAGGTTATATACAAGTTTTGCAATCTAAAATTTTAAACCCCAAATTGAAATTTTCATGGACACCTGTGGATTCATCATAGAAATCTGCACAAATTTTAACTGTCTGGACGCCCGTAAAGAAAAAAATTAATTTCAGGTGCTGGGAAACAGTAGATGGCATTCCCTCAGAAATGGAACTGAAATGGGTACTGACCCTGCCTTGATCAAACATTAAACAGCAATCACAGAAACTCAGACCCAAACCGAGCTGCTCCCTCTTTAAATCTGCCTCTGTTATTTAATCATCAATTCCCTTCCCCTGTCACTCCAAAAGGTTTCTCAGTGTTGAGTATCTTCTCTTATAGTTGCATCCACCAATTTTTTTTTTTTTACATTGTCGCGTGCAGATGTGCGCAAATGCCACCTTGCGCGCACAAGTGGGAGGAATTTTAGTAGCTCTGCGCACCAACGCAATAGCCCTCCAAGATCGCTCCCAGTTTGGCCCAGTAAAGGAAAGTACTTCTTAATTCCCCTAGCAAACTTGCCTTCCTTTTATCCTATAGGCTCCAACCTTTAAAACCCCGCTGACTAGCCTATTTTATTTTTTTTGTTTCATGACTTACATGTCATCCATAGCAGAAGTAAAGTAACACAGATAGGGACCTCAGTGTGCGCTGGTGTGTGTAAATACTTACGTGCTGGTTCCATTCATATTTCCTGAAATGCCCATGCCCCGCCCCTTCTGTGAAAACAAATTTACTCGCATAATGGGAGATACGAGTGTACTTGGGCACATCTTAAAATCCGCACGTGTATCTCCTGGCTTTGGCACAGTATGGCTTTGAAAATTCTCCTGTATGGTTTTAAGGTTTTTAAAAAAATAAAAGACTGAAAAACTATCCAGTTCCTACAAAAAAAATGTAGATAACAAGATGTCAGCAAAACTATTAGTGTGCCTAGAAATAACATAGGCCACTCGGTCAATTCATTAATTCATCGTGTGAATTAAACCCATAGATGTCTCTAGATAACCAATCCTTTTTCATGAAAACAATAATCCACCCCAAGGAACTTTCCAAATTGTATAACCAAATAGGTACAAGATATGCACATACTTTTGCACCTGCGTTAAGAATTTGTAAATTATTTTCAAAGTAATTACTCTTTGAAAATTTGCTAAAACTTGTGTGGGTAGAAAAGTGTTAGGATCCCCAGCCGCGGCCAGATTCCCTTACCTCCACCAGGAGGCAACCAGGCCCGGCTCTCCTCCGTCACCACTTGCCACGAACACCGCTGACCGCTGCTATTGTGGCCTGCCCTTGCGGCCCTGCACGCCGCCATCCCGACCTCCGCATCTGCCTCCCTAGGTGCGTGGCGCGCCGTCGCTTCTGATTTAAAGGGCCCGTGGCAGGAAAGTTCCCCGCGGCCCATGAAGATGACATCAGGCAGGGTGCCCTGCCTCTAGCACTTTGCCTCAGCAATGGGTCCTGCTCTGCTAAGAGTGCGAGTTCTGCATTGATTCCTGATCCTGAGTTCCTGCCTTCATTCCAGATCCTGCATTCCAGCCTTGATTCCTGATCCAGTGTTCCTGCTTTGCTCCATGTTTCCTGTGCCGTGCCTTCCTGCTCCTCGTCCCTCTGGATTGACCTCCTGGTTTTGACTGCCTGACATCCGCCAGGTAACCCGACTCTGCTTGACCTCCACCTGCCCTGACCTCCAGCCTGTTTCTCCGTCTACGCCTGTTCGCTGCCCATCCTGACCTCTGGCCTGTTCCTGGTTCCGTCTGTCTGCCACCTGCCTCGACTTCTGCCTGTCCGACGCCGCTTCAGCCTCCTCCTCTGGTTCCATGCCTTGAAAGACCCCGCCTAAGTCCTGCCGGCACCGGTACCCAAGGGCTCAACCTGCGGGGAACAAGGGCTGTTAAAGGTGAAGCTCCAGTTGGGTCTTCTCTGCCCGCACCGCCTCCCGACGATGAGGACCAACAGGAGCCCTCTCCTGGTGTTAGTGCCAACCTCGTCTCGGCTCAAGGGTCCACATTCCTAACAGAACAATACCTGCATATCTTGCTGCTAGTCAGTTTACCAAACCTTGATGCATTAAATTATCCGTTCTTTTCCTAACCTTGAACTTAGCAGAGAGAACCTGCTAAAAACAAAAACAGAGAGAAGCAGAATTCCTCCAGATAGAATGTGGACAGATGCCATGCCAGAGCTTTTTAGTTTTCCCTAGTAAAACAACTGGAATATATATTATATATACGTATATATGACTATGTATTTTTAGTGTATACAGATATAATTAGATATAGATATGCATTCTTAGAATGGATATTTAAAAATTAGTTTTATAGAGTCTGATGTATCTGTATAGAAATCCACGCATGTTTGATAGTTGGCAGTGTACCTGATAGTTAATAGAGAAGTGTGTTTGAAAATACGTCTGTTGCTAGTCTGTATTTTGTTCCACGCCATTAGATATAACTTTTTGTTGGTACCTACTCTTTGAGGAATATTCTCATTAAATGCAATATCTGTTGCTATTTCAACTTCTAAAGGCCAATACGATTTGTTGTGAATGAAACCCTTGAAGTTTAACATCCTCTTTTGTCACTACCTACTTGCAGCTTGGTCTGAGGTGATCCCTAATTTTAATTCCTTTAGTATTCATTATAATAATGCTAATCATAATTAATATTCACGTAGATGTCACATTGACTTTTATAGACATTCTATTCTAATTAAATATTAAATAATGGACACTTTCAACATGTCACCATTTTCAATATAGTTTAAATGTGTGGCCTTCTTCTGGTGAAATGAACCAATAATACACCTTGTTCATAGCACTTAATTTTGAGAGATGATTTGACTAATTACAGCTAATTAGAACATAATCAATTCAGTCACACCTCTAACTTTATTAGTATTGTAAGGCAATTTGCAATGCCGTACATTCAATAGATTGCTACTAGTGCTATCTTGATTTATTATGTAACTTTAAAATATTGATCGTTTATGTTCACACTAAATATGACAGTACACAAATCCTAACCTGTAATAAACACAGACCAAGTACAATGTCCCTAACTATTTATTTCACAAAACAGAATAATTCTATAATGTTCTTGCTTGGTATAATTATTTTTCATATTTCTAATATAGACAAAGTTCAGGAAATGTCCTTTCACAAAATTGCCCTTAAAAATGCAGGTAAACTTACATGTGCATGTCATGTATGCTGATAAGGTACAAAAACTTAGATTGTAAGCCCTCTGGGGATAGAGAAATACCTACAGTACCTGAATGTAAACCGGTGTGATATCTCAATTGAGATCGAATGTCGGTATATAAAAATAATAAATAAATAAATAAATAAATAAATAAATAAGTTTACCTGGACTGAGCAGAGGCATTCTCGACACTGGAGTTGGGCAGTGGCCTGGATTTAATTATATACTGTATGTTTGAATTTTTTTAAAAGCTTGTGTATAAATTTTCCCCAAACCTTTCTATGAACATAACAGCAGATGTAAATGTGTGTCGATAAATTTGGTGGGATAATTTTCAAAGTGGACTCATGTGTGTAAATTGGCTCTGAAAATTGGTGTATCATATCTTGTGTATTTGCCCCCTAATTTAGGCAGGCTGTTATAAAATTACCCCAATAATGTACTTTTTCGACCTACAGTGTCTATTCACAGCACTTGTCATTGTCTGAATTAAGTATTTATTTAATCATATTTACTAGTCATTGTGAGGGTAACTTTCAAATGGCTTGTATAAGAAAACTGGAAAATGAATGTGTAAGTTACATCGATTTTCAAAGGTAAGATTTGTGCATATTCCACTTTGAAAATTAACCTTCCAAACCTAACTGCACAGGTTATAGCTGCTGAAATGTGTGCTAATGTTTTACGTGAAAATGTATGCACATACTTTTTAAAATGGGGAGCGGTTTGTACTTGAGCAAATGCTTTTCATTTTCGAAGGTATGCATGGATATTTTATTGAAAAAAATCATTGTACAAATTAGCAGTTATAAATGTTTGCAGGCAGATTTAATGTGATAATTTTCTAAGTGAATTTACAGAGATCAAGGTAATTTTCAAAAGGATTTGCATGCGTAAAAGTAGCATACAGTATAACATAGCAATTTTCAAAAGTCCATTTAAGCCTTAAATTGCACTTTTGCACAAAAACCCTATTTATAATTTAATGACATATACTATAGTAATATTCTAAAGCCCATTTATGTGTGTAACATGCATTTGCAAGCAAAAAAGAACAGTTTAAAGCAGCGGTTCTCAACCGGTGTGTCACGACACACCAGTGTGTCGTCAAGCACCAGCAGATGTGTCGTGGCTCCCAGTGTCCCACTGCCCCACTTGTGCTTTCCTTCTCCCCAGGGGCAAGGCTGAAGAGTGGCAAGATGCTGCACCACCACCGGAGCCAAGGCCAAAGATTAGAGAGATGCTGCGCCACTGGTGGGGCCGAAGAGTGGAGAGACGCTGTGCCACCGCCGGAACCAAGGCCGAAGAATGGAGAGACGCTGCGCCACTGGCGGGGCCGAAGAATGGAGAGATGCTGCGCCACCGCTGGAGCCAAAGCCGAAGAATGGAGAGACACTGCGCCACTGGCGGGGCCGAAGAATTGAGAGACCTGTGCTCTGCCGCCGAGGGCCAGGCAGGCGGGGCCAAAGAGCGGAGAGACCCTGCGCACCACTGGAGGCCAGGCCGGCAGGGGTTGGAGAGATGCTGCATGCCGCTGGAGCTCACGCAAGCAGTGGCTGATAAGCGGAGGCCAGGCTTATTGGGCCAAACAATGAGAAGAGGCTCCATGTGAGCTTGTGTTTGTATGTGTGTTTGGTAGAATGGGTGCCTGGGTGCATGAGTGACAGCTTTCTGTGTGTGTGTGTGGTACAATGGGTGCCTGGGTGCGTGAGTGGCAGCTTTGGTGTGTGTGTGTGTGTGGTAGAATGGGTGCCTGTGTGCGTGAGTGGCAGCTTTGTGTGTGGTAGAATGGGTGCCTGGGTACATGAGTGGCAGCTTTGTGTGTATGTGGTAGAATAGGAGCAAGAGGATTTGTGTGTGATTGAGAGCTTGTATGTTAGTGACAGAGCATGTGTGTTATTGAGAGAGAAAGATTGGTCAGAGGTGATGTGTTTTTGTGAGAGAGAGACAGGCTGGTCAGGAAGATGACTGGTGTGAGTGTATGTGTGTGTGTGTGTGTGTTTGTGTGTGTGTGTGTGTGTGTGTGTGTGTGTGTGAGACAGAGACTGGTCAGGGAGGTGACTCTATGTGAGAGAGAGATAGAGACTGGTCAGCGAGGTGACTGGTGTCTGTGTGAGAGAGAGAGATTGGTCAGGGAGGTGACTGGTGTGTGTGAGAGACAGAGTGGACAGGAAGGTGACTGGTGTGTATGAGGCAGAGACTGGTTGTGACTAGTTGTGGGCCCTAAGGAAGAGGACTGTGAGGACAGAGTTTCAGCAGCCACTGCTGCTTCTGGTGAGTGCTATTGGCCTGCAAAGGAAAGGAGTAGGAGAGTTGCTGGAGAGGGTAAGTAAAGGAGGCTTTTTACATTTATTTTTCTTGATTGACTGCCATTTTAATTATTGGGTATTATGTGATGTGTCTGCTGTTTTGAAATATTTTATTGATATTTGGACAATTTTTAATAATTTTTATGAGTTTTTAATTGTTGGATGTTATTCTTTTTATCAGCAGTTTTGTAACATTTATTAGAAAAGTTTTACAAGTATTTCTGAGTGGGGATCTATCTATAGCAGCTTGGCTTGCTCTGTTTTTCTAATAGGAGGTGTATTAGTGTTTAGGGTCTGGTTAAATATTTGTAGTGGTAAATTACTGTCTTTTCATAAGGAGGGGTATTGTGCCTGCCAGTAAAGAGAGTTTGTTTTACTTTTACTGAGATGTTATCAGAACCAGAATATATTTTTTTGTATGGTGAGTTGTACAGGTAATGCCCTAGTTCTGCTCTGCACCCATTTTTGGAGGTCAAGGGGGTTCCTGAGGATGCAGAATATATTTTTACATTTAGCCCCTTGAAGGTCACATGTTCAGTATGTCATGCATGTGAGAACCATCTGTCAGATGTGTCCCGGCTGAAAAAAGGTTAAGAACCACTGGTTTAAAGTATATAAAATCCTTTTGAAAATTACCCCCCTTTGTTTATCTTTGAAAATTGGTGTAACTTATGCATCCATTTGCCAACTTGCTTATGCAGGCTCTTACAAAATCACCCCCATGAGTGTAATTCTTTAAAGATATGTACATTAGTAAATTGGTGCTTTACCTGCAAAAATGATCTGTTATGAAATTGCCCACCTAATATGTTGATAAACGTGCATAAGTGTGTCCTGAATGCATATAAGTTTATCCAGTCTGAGTGGAAGCATTCCTAAGGGGTGTTTGTTTGTACTTATGTGAATACTTCTGCAATTTTGAAACTACCATCATAACATTTCCTGAAAAACTTCTACACATAAAACAGGAGGTGTAATTGAGTGCAGATACATTTCAAAGCATACTTATGCTTTGAAAATTGGTATATTGGTATATTGGATGTAAAATTTATGTGAGCTTTTACAAAATTACTCCCTATGAGGGTAATTTTCAGAGATTTTTACATGAGAAAAAGGCTGTTTACCATGTGAAAACCCCATTGAAAATGGCCCCTCCCCCTCTGCAGGTAAAATTAATGATGCAGATACTTTCATTCACTGGCAAAAAGGGCAGAGTTGGGGTAGACAGAGTTCAGAAAAGGCCTTTCATTTTGAGTCCCACACATACTTTTGCAGCATATTTTTGCAACTGCTTTAAAGCAAACATTACAGATATTTAAATAAAGTTAAAAAAATAAACAATGAACAGATATGACAGCAATTTTCTAAGGCTTCATGAAGTATAGAAGTAAATTAGAAACACAGGCTTAACAGGGTTCAGAATGAATTTCAAGAGGGAGATCATTCCATTTGATGGGGCTGGCTACAGAACAAGATTTGTTGTGGGTCTCCATCAATTGATGCTCTTTCATAGAATGGACAGAAAGTTGGGTATTCCCTGACAATCTAAGGGGGTTATTTACTAAAGGTTTATCGCGTGCATTAGGGCCTAATGTGATAAGGCCCTAAAGCACTAGATAAACCCCTAACGCATGCGAAAAGGGTCTTTTTGCGTGCACTAGGATTTAAATTAGCTGGAGAGGAGGAATTGGGGCAGGGAGGGGAGGAGTCAGGGTAGGGAGGGGGAGGAGTTGGCTGCTGCCGGCGATAATGTTCCTCAAATTATCGCCGGCAGTAGCGCGGCGAATAGCTACACCTTTTAAGGTATCGCTATTTGATGTGAAAGTCAGCACCGTGGTGCGAACGGCTGCGGCCTTTCACAGGCCCGCCCCCCCTTCGCCCCACCCCCTTTTTCACGTGATTCATCATTCCGCGAGGAATAATGAATCCTGCCCTAAGATTTCTAGTACTGAGTTCATATCATGACAGTAGAATTCGGAAGGGAAATTTTCATATAGCCCACGTAAGCTAAAGTATATGGAAATTGTTTACATGAATACTTAGCCAGAACTGTTGAAAATTCACAGGTGGGTGCACGCATAAAGTTGTACTTTTTCTGCATGCAAGTGCCTTTAAAAATATCCCTTAGGGACTGTAACTTTCAAAGTGGCATGTGGGCGCACATGTGTGCACATTCGTCAGCTTGTACTCAGGGTCATGGCCATTTTATAGCATACGTGTGTATAAGTGCACATGTTATAAAATAGCCTGACCACACACATTTGTGCATGCAATTTTAAGTGAACGTGCACTTATGCGCGCAAATGCCGTTTCTACCATGTAAGTGGGGAAACGTGCAAGGATACCATTACAAGTTTCCTAGTTCATTCCCAGTTAACCTAAGTAAAGGATAGGACTTCTAAAACCCCCTAGTTTACTAGCCTCCCTTCTCCCCTGTTAGCCCCGATCCTTAAAACCTCGCCAATCTGTCTATCTTTATTTTAAAACTTACACATCATTCATATCAGAAGTAAAGTTGTGCAGCAAGGGTTCCCAGTGCACACCTGTGCATATAAATATTTACGTGCTAATTTGAAGTTGAAATCCATGAATGCCTATGCCTTACCCAGACCATGCCCATGTTTCACACCTTTTTACGAACTTGTCATTTGTGCGTGCAGCAGGAAATATGTGCATACTCAGTCGGCTTTTAAAATCTGCTTGGCACGCACCAGCCTGAAATATTCATGCATCCCCTAACTGATACCATGCCAGGCTTTTAAAATTCACCTTTTAATATTTAGGGGAGTCACCTCTGATGATAATTTGTAGGTGATCATAGGGGTTTTAAACATGGCTCTCATCATGCTATGGGAAGCCAGTGTGAGTCCATGATAACTGATGTAATCCTGACTTGGTAAACACATCCAGGGATCATGTGGGCTGCTGCATTTTGCATTTGTTTTAATAAATAAACAAATAATTTAGCCAGACTCAGACCGCATTGCAGCCGCTAACTCCTGATAGGACTAAAGACTGTACTACAGCTTTAAGGTCAGAAAGCTAAAGCAGGCGTTTTAAACGGTGCACCAAATTTAGTTTATAACCTGATTTATGTGCAATCACCCTGCTATAAGCTTTCATTCTCAGCTTGGAATCAAAAACGACTCCATGATTTCTGATCTCACTAGAAAAGAACAATATATATCACCCAGCTTTAATTGTACTGATGAATCTAGATCAAGTCTGCAACTAATCCAAAGGACCTCCATTTTTTCAAATTAAATGCTAACCTGTTCTGTTCCATCTACTCCCCAATACCTTTGAGGCAATAAGTGATAGTAGTCAATGCCTGAGTTCAATTAGGCTGCAGAAGACGAAATGGCTAAGTAACATCAGCATAGATACGATATGAGATTCCATGCAACATTTTTTTTATCTTTCCTAGAGGTAGATATTAAATAATACTGGTGATAACGAGGATCCTTAAGATACTCCTGAGCTAAGGGATTTCCAACTAGAGCCTTCATCCCAATCCTCACCTGGGGATATCTGCCAGTCAAAAAAGAAGCAAACTATTTTAGAATCAGTGGACCAAGGCCTATTACTTTCAGGCAGCTGAGTAGAATGGATTGAATGAATTAGAGTGTCAAATGCTAATCAAGCCAGTGGTGCCCAATACAATTGAGACTATTTCTGTATCTTTCTGCCACATTTTCTTGGTTTCTGATTGCATTTCTTGGGAATTAACGATCTTCTGTCTCTCAATGCGTAGTACAGAGTAGTTGCTTAGTTGGCACTGACACTTCTATTAACAATGCTATTCTTGTGTAATTTCTCCTTATATTTATTTAAAACATTTATTCATGTAAAGCCTAATTTTCAAAAAGATTTATATGTACAAAACCTTTTCTGCTCATAAATGGGCTTTTGAAAATTGCTTGGGGTTTGTACATATAAAAATACAGAATTGATTCCAAATTAACTTTTATGTATAGTAGATAGAGGCATTTCATGGGGCTAGAACTGGGGCAGGGATATCATTACATACATACTTTTGATTTTCAAAAATACGCCCATAAATCTACTAGCATTTACATCTGCCAACATGCATATGTCTGCTTTAAAAAGTTTGGACTAAAGTCGGTATCTATGCAGACCACTGAAAAGTATCCTCTCAGTCAGTAACATGATCAAAGTGAGGTGCAATCCACATTAACAAAGCAAAAATCAGAAGTCAGTAAATGTAAATGCATGGAAATCAAACAGCTTAACAAAATGAAATAAATAAGAAATGCTTCACTTTTCAGTTTAGAACCAGAATATACGGGGCCTAAACAGTCCCCAGGGCCACTCTCATAGTTCCAGACCACTCACTTTTCTCTCCAGTCCCCACATGGTTAGCGATTGTTGGGTTCTACTGGCGGGGAGAACGATGAACCTCTGGAGCCCTAGGGATAAAGGTGGAAATCCACTCTGTAACCGTCTCTCACGTCTCTCAGTTTCAGTAACTGGTAGCCTCACTAATTGCCATCTTGAAAAAAGGCAAACAGGGCATTTGGACTGGTGTTCAAATAATACATTTACTGGAACAAAAATAGGATCCAACTTAAAATAGTAAAAATCATAAGGCTGCAAAGAAGAATGAAAACTCCAAGGGCTATAAACTCTTTCTCCATCTTCAACCTCTGGTCACTGTCCCTTGCCAGTGTTGGGAAAATAGGAAATTTTTTTCTTTAGGGTAGGTAGGGAGGTGGAAAAAGAACTTCCTCCTATCCATGGTAAAGCTAAATCTTCTCAAAAATCAGTTCTCACCTTTGGGCGACTGCAGTCCCATTTTAACTAGATGCAGGGCTAATGTAGCTCCCTATCCCAAACCCCTCTGGCAGGAGTGTTTGCACTCTTGAGCTGCAGGCAGGTCTAGAGAGCAACCAATTACTTAAAAGACAAAATCTCTTCCCCTCTCAGGCTGTCCCATCCATCATCTGGGTCTGTGATGGCAACTGGCAAGAAGGGCAAAATCCTTCCCCTCTGGAACAGCCTATGGTGCCAGAATTTGGGAAACTACCAAAAACACAGCTTCTACTCCAAAAAGAAACCTACACCCAACTACACCTTAAATGTGCTCTAACCAGTTTATAAAGGGATGCCTGACCAAGCCTAGCACCCTGGGTGGGGAAAAATCTTAGTGATGGTCTTGAAATATCTAATATTCTAATCTTATAGCTGGATAAAGACAAAGCAAATGGTAAGGAAGTGAAGCAACCCTTACATATACATTTTTTTACAAGGAGGAGACATTATCTTTTTCCTATTCTTCTGGCCTTGAGTCCTTGTTAATAGGATTCTCTCAGTAATTATTTTTGCTGCACAATATTATATCTGATTTATGCCTGTGAAGTTAATAGATGGCCTCTTATTATGGATTGTGGCCTTTTTCATCTGGCTTATCATGTTTTTAATATTGATTGTCAAATTGAACTTAAGTTGCCTTTCCCTCTCCTGGATCTCAGCAAGCATATCCTTCTTCACATAAGCCAGGAGCGAAACAGCCAGTTCTCTAATCTCCTCGTTCCTTTCCTGTCTTTCCTCTTCACTCCACTTCCTGGCTTGTCTTACATTGCTTTTATCCTCCTGTGTAGCATCTTTACCTTTCACTGGTACCTCACCCATTAGCTTGTCTGATTATCCTGTTTTATAACCTTTATTCTGGTACACCTTGGCTGCTTGGACATCTTTGTCCTGGTGGTTCTTGACTGCTCATTATTTCCGCTTTAATCTGCTTCCTTGCCTATCTTCCACTCCTCTCAGTTTCCTATATTGTACTCTAATCTTTCACAGGTAGTTTTCCAGTTGCCTCTGTCATTTATTCTGGCTCCTTTGGCACCTTTCTACTGGTACCACTTGGCAGTTCAGGCTCCTTTGTTCTGGTGTTCATTGCTGCTTGGACACCTCTCTCCTAGGGTTTATTTCCCAATCTCCTTTTTCACATAATATCTCTCAGAATCTTCTTTCAATTGTCTTACTCTGGATCAAGTGACATTACTTAAGTACTTCCATTTTAAATGTTCTCCCATTAAGGATTTTAAATTTTTATAAATTGTCTTTTACATGATTTCTGTTGATATTGTTCCTCTTTTGTCCATTTATTGGCTCGCTCACTTTGTTGTTGTGCATCCCGGCCGTGATGGTGCCACGACCGGGCCTGCTCACCTCGGGCTTCTCTCTGCAGGTCCCGGTCCATCCTCCCTTGCCGCCACTGCCAGTACCCAGCATCCCCAATGCCTGTCCCGAATGCCGCCGACTTCCTCTGCGATGCAGGCCTCTCAGCGGAGCTCATGCAGGGGCTGCCCATCTGGGGCGTCCTTGGCCCCGCCCCTAGGTGCACATGCGGCTGATGCTCCACCATTTAAAGGGCCCAGGACAGGAACCCTGGCCCGGGCACCTCCCGATGACATCACCAGTTTTACCTTCCTTGCCTTGGCAACAGGTCGACACCCCCAAGTGTGCGAGTTGCCTTCCGCATCTGTTCCTGTGTTCCTGAGCCTGTCCTTGATCCTGAGTTCCATTCCTGTGTTCCTGTGTCTGTTCCAGTCCGTGTCTCTTCCGTGTCCTGTGTTCCTGATCCGTGACCACGTACGGCTTGACCTCCTGGAACTTGACCCTCGCTTTGGACCTGACCATGTACGGCTTGACCTCCTGGAACTTGACCCTCGCTTTGGACCTGACCACGTATGGCTTGACCTTCTGGAACTTGACCCTCACCTAGGACCTGACCATGTACAACTCGACTCCTCGGAACTTGGCCTTGGCCCGGCTGACCACCCTTTGGATCGATATTCTGGATCTGACCTTGGCTCTCCACTCAGACCCTCACCATGCTCATCCTCCTGTATCACATCTCCAAGAAAACCCCAGAGGCCACCTAAGGCCAGGCGTTCTGGGTACCCAAGGGCTCAACCCGCGGGAAGACCAGATTGTTATTGGTGAAGTTCAGGCTTGCCTCTGTCTTCTTCTGTGCTCCACCTCCTGGCAGCAGGAGCCCTAGGGCCACCCCGAGGGCAGTGCCAATCCTGCTCCAGGCCAAGGGTCCACTTCCTACGCAACATTTGTACACCCTACAATTTTAAATAAAGGGGTATTTTTTAAAATGATTTACATGAGTAAATGTAATTACTATTGTACCAATTTTCAAACGTCATTTACCCATGTAAAGTGTATTTACATGTTTAAAACCCATTTTTAAGTTTGTAAATATTTGAAAATTAGGCCCATAGGGTTTTTGGCATAAAAGTAAAATATGTTGTCTCCTTTTTACCATATGGAGTCCACTTAACTGTAGTTAATGCTCTTATTTTTTTCATTAGCTTCTGAGGTCTGTCTTCTGCTGCAGTGGGTGCATGTGTAGTTATAGGCTTATCAAGGCCTATAACTGCACCAGGATTCCTATTTTCACCTGAAGACTCTGCACTATTGCTACCACCATCATTAGTAGGGATTTGTATTTGTTTGAAACAAATGCAAAAAATGACCTTATTCCAAAAATATCAGGTTTTTTTTTAAAACAGGCCCCTTCTCCCCTAGAAACCCTGAGGCCTGGGCCTTTCCAGGCCCAGCCAGGATCTTATTTGACCCCTACAACCCTACATCCAGCCTGGCTGGAGCCAGCCTAGGGCCAGAACAGAACCTTCCCAAACCCTGATTGGAATCAGCATGGAGTCTGCTTATGCTCATGGCCAATTCAGGGCCTTTCCCTATTAACAGGATTCAGTGTGCCATGGCTGAAGAACACCTACCCCAGCTTCCACTTAACCCCTTCCTGGATCCAGCATAAAAAAAGGGAAGGATCAATGCCCACTCTCTCCCACCAGCATCTCTGTCTTTTAAAAATGCCCCCAAAGAAGACCATGTAGGGTGAAACATGATGGACTGTGACTGTGCTCAAGGTGCCTCGGTTGGAGTGCAGCTTGGACCATTTTTTCAGTCGTTCTGAATGCTGTGCCTGTTTGTAGTTGGTGGCACCCTCTTCTCTTCAAGACAGCGTAAAGAATGCTTCATGTAGGAACTTTGAAATACTGTAATGAGAACTAGTGCTAGTTTTCTTTTTACCAACATCATAAGAATTGCCATTGCAACTTTCTACACAATAATTTTGGGCTACTTTTGTATTTATTAAAACTTTTGGGGTGTCCCTTTGGGCTTTAAATTTGTTTGGGTGCATGTCTATGAAGTGTTGTCTTCATGTTAGGCATATGTTGTTTTTGATATTTTATTTATTATTGATGAATTTATGATGAAATGATTAAAAATTGATTTTATGTTATGAAATTTGTATCTTTGTTTATTTTGAAGATATTGTGTACAGCATTTTTATTAGTCTTTACATTACTTGTTTGAGTTCAGGAGACTGGTAAATAAAATGAGAAGCTTAGGAGTGAGTGCCGGGGTGGTGGCCTGGATTGCAAACTGGTTGATGGACAGAAGACAATATGTGATGGTAAATGGAACTTACTCTGAAGAGAGAGCGGTGTTGAGCAGAGTGCCGCAGGGGTTGGTGTTAAGACCGGTCCTGTTCAATATCTTTGTGAGTGACATTGCAGACGGGATAGAAGGTAAGGTTTGTCTTTTTGTGGATGACACTAAGATCTGTAACAGAGTGGATACGCCTGAAGAAGTGGAGAGAATGAGACGGGATTTAAGGAAACTGGAAGAGTGGTCGAAGATATGGCAGCTGCGATTCAATGCCAAGAAGTGCAGAGTCATGCATATGGGGTGTGGAAATCCGAAAGAACTGTATTCAATGGGGGGAGAAGGGCTGATGTGCACTGAGCAGGAGAGAGACCTTGGGGTGGTAGTGTCTAATGATCTGAAGTCGCTCTAGCGTCGGGCCTGGTCACGGCCTGCTCCAGCTCCTCCTCATGCTGCTTCAGTAGGGCCATTGTCCAGGGTCCTGCACCTCTCCTGCTTCCTCCTCCTTAGATGCAGGGCCATGCCTTCATCCCGGATTTATAGGTCCAGTGAGGGAGAGGCTCTCCTGGCTCTGCCTGCTGATGTCATCTGGGAGTCGCCTCCTTAGCCCTACATAAAGGCTCAGTTGCCACTCATGTTTTGCCTTTGCAAGGAGCTGGTCTTCCTGGACTTCTTGCATTCTTTGCTCCTGCTTGGCTTCTTTTTCATGTTCTTCGTGGGATCCCTCGTTGTTGTTGTTTGTCCTGGTCTCTGCTGATGCCTCATCTGTCCTGATGTTCCATGGTCCAGTCTTCATGTACTGATGTTCATCCTGTCCAGATGTCTTCCCAGACTTCGCCTTGATCCATCCCAGTGTGTTCCACGACCAGCCCGACTGGGCTGTGTAGGGCACGCTGTGGCCCAGTGGTCCGTGACCACCCCCGCTGGGGTGTGTAGGGCGCTGGTGGGTCTTCTTCTATTTAGCAGACCCGAAGACTTCCATTTTCCTTCCTGTCACCTCCAGGGACCAGAGTCTTCAAGATGTCCCGCTTGCTCGTCCAGGCTGCCCTTCGCTGAGTGTCCAGAGAGTTTGCCATGATGTCTGGGACCTTTGCCTTGGAGGCTTATCTTGTACATAGTCCACCAATGTTCTGGCCTCCAGCTACACCTAGCCTCCAGCAGGCAGTGCTCCAGTAGATAGCCTGAGGGCCATTCTGGCCACTGCAGCCTCCTTCCTGGCTGTGGGTGTTAGTGCCTTATCCGGAGTCTTCTTCATCCTGAGTTTTATCCTGGTTTTAACTCATCTCATCCTCACTTCGTCTGAGTCTGATCTTCATCTGAGTTTGATCTTCATCTGCATTCTGTCTTCATCAGCATCCACGTTCAAGTCCTCAACCACCTCTGCCTTATTCCTGGCCTGCTGTCTCTACCGTTACCCAGCAGCAGGTCCGAAAGTACTTGGAATGGTTGGAGGACTACTCAGAGGCCAACCTTGCATGGTTGATCTCACCAAGGTAAGCAGGTTGGCAGGGGCCTGGTCTCCACTCCATTCCAGACGAGGACCCATCTCGCCGCAAGGGCACACACTCCTCGTCCTGCACTGGGGAGCGCCCCCTAGCACTCCCTTCCATTGAAATGCAACAAAAGCTAGATGGTTAGACATAAGTGGCTAGCTTTAAGCAAGCCAGGTATGTTTATCCAGCTAATAGCCAAGTACAGAGTAGCTGATATTAGTTCCTGAGTTTATGCCACTAGAAAGCTGCTAACTCTGTGCCCTATTTAATAAGAATTTTTCCATGGATGTAGAATGGGATAAAACCTTTAGTAAATAGCTTTCTCTGGCAAGTTGGATGTCCATACTATGCATTGAATGAACTCTGTCAGCTTGATTGTGTGTGACCAACAGTCAGCATTAAAATGGTCCTGGTGAGTAGTACAGTATCAATAAAGTATATTGTGACATCAAAGCCCCCAGTAACCACTTAAAATTCCATAATGCTACTGTAAGGGAAGGGGAGAGGAAGGAATGACAGGGGGAGAGGATTTGGTATTGCTTCAGAGCCAGCCCAGCCTATGAGATGTACAGACAGTACTATATGCAATGATAAGAATGCTATTCATTTCATAAACTTTACAGAATTGTTTTTAGCTACAAAAAGCAAGGAGTGGAAGCCAGCTCAAGCCAAAAGAAATTGAAATTGGGAATACATGTGCCATCACTGCCTGTTCCTCTCCCTCTTGTTTTGAGGTGGTACAAAAGGTTGAAGAGCCATCTAAGTTTAGATTTAGCAGGGCAGAGGCATGGACAGGGGCAGCAGAAGTGAAACAAGCAAAACCAGCAGCGTGCTCCTGTATGATTACTGCTTTTGAAGTAATGGAGGCAACATTTTAAAAACTTGATTGTGAGGAAGAATGTCTGAGATTCCATGAATCAGAAGATATCAAAGAGTTAGTAGCCAAAAAGAATTTGTGCACTCTAGTTAGTAGCATCTTAGCTTCCAGTGAGGTGCCAGGGGAGGTAGATGATACTGGTGGAATTGAAAGCATCCCCCATGAAGAGCAGAGAATGCAAAGAGAGACTATGAGTGATTCCCCAGCCTTTTACATGCAGTCTTCAACCTAAATGCAATGCTAGCAGCAGTAGTAGATCTAAAGATACAGAGGAGTTAATGCAAGACATCCCTTGTCTTGATACAGTTTAGGTTCAGCTTGTGTTTTTCTCAGTGCATTCACTGAAATAAGGCCATCAGTGAAGGGATGGTACTGGAGTATCCAACAGGCACAGGTATGCAGCTTTACCTAGATAAACCCCACTAGCATTAGCATTAGGAGAAGGCAGCAGTAGTAGCTTGGAAACTCTCTTTGCCACTAAAATCAGAAGCCATAGCAAAGATGCTGAAAAGGGGAAGACATCCCCAAGCTGAGTACATGGCCCCTTCCACCAGTCATATGACTGGCCAGAGGACTCCTGCAATGCATGTTTAGTGGAAAACCATTATAGAAGAAATGGAGTCATGCAGGGCCAGTGCAAGGGCATTGGGTGCCCTAAGTGACCCTTGCACAGCTTTCCCCCCCCCATTCATGCCCCCTCCCTGGTCATGCCCCCCTAACTGTTTCAGCACTGACTGTATGCTTCTCAAGGTGCTGAGCTGTAGGAGGTGCTGAAGAGCAGCCATGTGATGCCACAAGTGGGGCCTATCCCGCTCATGGCAAAGAGAAATAGAGTCTGGGTGCTTCTTCTTACAGCTTGGGGGCTCGTCTTGGATTTGGGTCATCTCAGCGCAGAGTTGGGTGCTGAGGGAAGGAAGGTGCACCCTGTTGCATTTTCAACAGTCCTTGAGTCAGCACCAGGGTCGGTGTCTGGACTGGCAAATGGTCCCATGGCAGTGAACGTGGTGAAACAATTTTAAAGGATAAAAAGTAGGCACTACAGCCAGGAAAACTTTGTGCATGAACTAAGGTAAGAAGACTGACTATTAAGTATTACCTTGGTAGCTGGGATTGTGGACTGGAATGAATAAATGGTGAATGAGATGTGTCCTGGACATGAAGTGAGTGGGGAGTCCCGATTTGTTGTTCCGTTTTTCCCATGAGGGAAATGGCCAGAGAAGGATGAAGCGAAAAGAAAGAGGAAAGAAAGAAAATTCCAGAAAATCCACAATGGGAAATAGAATAGCCAGAGATAAAGAAAAGAAAAGGGGGCTGAATAATGAGGCCCCTCAGACATTCCTCCAGATAGTCCCTTAGGGAGGATGTTAAGGTCCTGGGAGGATAGATCTTATACAAGAAATAAGGATAAAATGAAAATGATAAACAGAGTATAAAACCTCCAGAAGTGTTCTGGTCGGTGTATGGGGCAGATGAGAATTAGTTATGTCAGACTTTAAATATATATGTAAATAGGAAAACACTGTTTTCTCAGGAAGAGGCAGAATATGCAGCCTGCTGGACAGGCAGCAGGGAAACAATGTTGTCCATTAAAATATCAGAGCCTAAGACAGTTCCTACAAATGATCTTCCCTGGGAAATAGAGGGAAATAAATGGGACCCCCCCTGGATCACTTGCCACCGTTTGATCTGGTGCATGCACTTCCTAGTGCCCCTTCCCCTCCCCCGGCATATAAAAGTGAAGGTGTCAGGGAATCAGACGCACACCCAATAGTTAAGGGGGTTTGTGGGGAGACTGATGGTGATCTTGGAGTAGATTGGGGTGCAGTAGAAAAATCAGCAGCCAGGGCACAGAGAGAACAGGAAATGCAAAAAGAACAAAAGCACCGGCATGGTGCCTCAGGGCTAGATAAAGAATTAAAGCAGTTAATAAAGGACACAGAGCAGTATCCACTTCCAGATCCTCTGGGACTTGGAGCTCGGTGAAAAGATTAAAAATCAGAAAAACCAGACCCCCTGTATCCACTGAGGGAGGTACCTATAGGGGGTGGTAATATTGGATACATGAGTAATCCCCTCAGTCGCCGCCAAAACAGGGGGGAGGCACGACACTGGGCTTCTCAGGGCTGTGAGCAGCACACTGCTCATGACCCTGAGAATCACACAGTCTCTATTTCTCTTTGCCGCAAGAGGCATAGGCCCTGCTTGCGACACCACGTGGCTGCTCTTCAGCATCCCCTGCGACTCGGCACCCTAGGTGACCACCGAAGTTCATCTAATGGATGCGCCAGCCCTAGGGTCATGTTCTGTATCTCTTTCTTGAGCCAAGAGACAGACAGCATGCAATGTAGTGATGAAGTGCATTGGGGAATGATTTCCCTACATGGCAGCCCCTGCAGATAGTTGGTAACCTGGGCTTTAAGCATCTTCTGTACCTCATAGCTCCTACTTACATAAGATACTTCAAGACTACATTTAGGATGGTAATTATCCCCACTCTGTACAACTAGGGCCGTAGTCACATGAAGGCACAACTGGTCAAGGCAATAGGGTGACCAACTGCCCGGTTTTGGACTGGACAGCCTGGTTTTGCAGCCTCTTCTACAGTGTCTGGTTACAAATAGCAACTGGACACTGTAAAACCCGGTCAAGCAAAGGGTGAAGACGTTTATGGCTGAAGATGGAGGAAGCCCCAGTAGGCCATGAAAGGAGCTCATCCTATTCACGGTTGAAGACAACAAAGGCACCGTAAACGGAACCCATCCTGTTTGAGGCTGAAGACAAGGAAGGCCCCAGTGGGCTGCGAATGGAGCCAATCCCACTCACGGCTGAAGGCGAGGAAGGTGCCAGTGGGCTGTAGCTGAGGAGCAGTAACCAGCTGTGAGTGGCCTGTGAGTGTATGTGTGTGTGCACCGAATGACAGGCACAGTGACAGGAGTGTGTGTGTGTGTGTGTGTGTGTGTGAGTGTGTGATTTAGAGCTTTTGTGCCTGAGTGAGGGTGTATGAGTGAGGGATTTTCTGAGAGTGTGTGTTTGTATGTGAGAGGGAACCCATGTGAAGGGGTGTGTATGTGTGAGAGAGAGAGCCTATGTGCTTGGGTGTATCAGTGTGCAAAAGAGGAAAGGAGCCTGTGTCTGTTTGCCAGAAAGTGATGAAACCTATCTGAGGGTGCATGTGTGTTGTGTGAGAGAGGGAGCCTGTTTAAGGGTGTGTGTTTGAGAGAAAGACAGAGGGAGCCTGTGAATGCTAGAGTGACCAACTGTGTTAGAGAAAGCAAGTGTGTCAGTGCATCCATTGATAGAGATGAAGTATGTTTATGAGAGAATAAACGTGTGTGTACATGAGAGAAGAAAGTTTGTGGATTCCCCTCACCTCCCTCCACTCCCCAGTAATCCATGACAATTTCAGAATGATTAAAAATCAAAAGGTCCCAGGTATAGAGAGCTGGAGGTTTTTAAATCCTTAACTATTGGGAGTTATCTTATTAATTTTCTGTTTTTAAATATTTTATTGGTGGTTGGGAAATTTTATAAAGTTTTTAAGGTTAACTGAGCATTTAAATATTAGAGGTTCTGTTCATCAGATGTTTTGAACTATTTACTCTATTTATTAATAGAGATTTACTATTACAATTGATGTTTTATATTTCTTGATTTCTTAGTTATTTTGGGGTAGATTTTAAGACCTGCACACGCGTCCATGTGCGCTGCCTTCCCCCGTTCCCTACCCCCCACCCCACCTTCCCTTCTCTTCCCCAAGTCCCCCATACCCCAGCCCTAAGCTAAACCCCCCCCAAAAAAAATTGTCCTAGGCTGTTGCGCGTTCTGGCAGTCAGCCAATGCACAATCCCCCGGGACTGTGGCAAAAGGCCGCTGTGCCGGGAGCCTCTGACCCCGCCCCACCACCATCCTGTCCCCTCCCCACCCCTTTTTGAAAGCCCCAGAACTTAGACGCGTCCCGGGGCTTTACGTGCAACCCTTGGCCTTTTTAAAATAGGCCCGGCAAGTGTAACATTTTGAAAATCCGGCCCTTTATGAGAAATTGTAATGTTTTTGTTTTTCCATTATTGCACTGCATGTAGTGTTGCGTTTCCAGTTCTTGTCATATGTTTTTATTTATACTATGGTCTCTTTGTTCTGTTTTTGGCAAGTGTCTGACTCTGCATGTGTGACTGAGGAAAGGTAGCTAGCATGCTAGCATGTAACTTCTGTGTAGGAATCTATTGCAGCTTGGTTTGTTCTTTTTCCATAATAGAAAGTGTATTGGTGGTTTAGGGTCGGGTGTAATATTTGCAGTGTTGCCTTTTTAAGGGTAAGGTTGTTACTGTTTGAGTGCTGGCAGTTGATCCTGTTTTTGTCTGGGAAGTTTACCATTTTGTAATAGTAATTTAATTTATTCATGGCTTTCTGAGGGCCAAGCCCACAAACAATGCATGTTACAATAGGCCTGATAACATGCGAACAAGGTGGATGATCTGAAATATATGCAAATTAATGCAAATGAGGGGGAACAAACACACCTACTTGTGATTCCCCACCACCCCTCACCACCCAAGTACTCAAGTGTCCAGCTGTGGTCTGTGGAAACATTGGCAACTCTACAAGGCAGAGGGGGAGTAGCATGTATTTTACCAGTGACATCTGGACCAGTGTGAATACTATGCATGCCTAACTCTCCCTGACATCACATTGGTGAGAGTTGGCTGACACAGGGTCAGGCAGCAGATCTAGTGAGAGCCAAGCATCATGGTGTAGACAAGATGTGTTGCACACCCAGCTGGTGGAGAGCCTTCATACCTTGCACAATATCCTAACAGTCAGCTCTAGGGACAGAAGGATGGCTAAGATTTGCTCCCTTTCAATTCTGCTAGATCTCATTCAGCAGAGAAAAGCCCTCTACCACCCTGTAACAGAGCCTTATAGGAGGTGGGAGGGTAGAGGCACCAAAATGCCTAGGGTGGTGAAATCCTAAATCTGTCCCTGCTAACAGTCATAAGAAAGATACTGGAGGGCTGGCAGCTAGATCAGAGAGGAAGGCTGGGTCCCAAAGACCATGGGATTCCAGTCTTGAAGGACCTAATAGAGAGGTATGTAAAATAGCTGGGCATTTTCATCATAGTATGAAGAATGGGCAGCTTCTCTGTCAGAAGCAGGAAGCATTTAGGATGTCTCATAAGCACCTGATTCAAGATGCTGGCACCTGGTGAAATTATATCCTTCTTATGCTGCAGAGGTTAGAAGAGCAGCAAATACCCCTTCATGATCTGTCTTTGTAAATAGAAATAGGTGTGAATTGCCCCATGGGGCATCATGCTTCGACAGTGATGAGTCAGCTGATACAAATCCTAAAGACCTTCAAGGATACCATGCAGAATCTGAGTGCCAGAAGTCCCATTCTGGGTGAGCTTATCCCAATAATAAATATTCTTGAGGAAAAGTTAGAGGGTTTTTATGAGCAAGAGGGAATGGAAGTAGAGGAGTTGACATTTGTGGACTCCTTGCAGTAGCAGGTACAAGCATAGCTCTCTGCTTCAATGGCAGGGGAGAAGAAAAACTAATACTTCACGCATATCAAGCATAGCTCTCTGCTTCAACGGCAGGGGAGAATAAAAACTGATACTTCACGCATATCCAGCATAGCTCCCTGCTTCAATGGCAGGGGAGAATAAAAACTGATACTTCACGCATATCCAGCATAGCTCCCTGCTTCAACGGCAGGGGAGAAGAAAAACAACCAATAAGGGCTGAATAACATAGTCTGGGTAAAACAAATAAGCATGGGTGTAGCTTGCTTATTGTGGCGGTTATTTCCCCTAACTAATCAAGCTTGATATTTCACTTGGATGCAGCTCCATCACTGCTCTCTACATTAATGGTGGGGGTGGAAGGGAAATAGAACCAAAGAGCTAAGAGAAACAGATAGGTATGAGAAAAAAAATGTGTGAAGTTTGCTGGGCAGACTGGATGGGCCGTTTGGTCTTCTTCTGCCGTCATTTCTATGTTTCTATGTTTCTAAGAGAAACTGAAACCTCTGACTGAAAACAAAACTTGCATGCTTGCCATGATTTAGGATCCATAGACAAAAGGAAGTCTTGCACTCTAGTCTCAACATCTCACCTACATGAAAGAGTTACTGGCAGCTAGGGTACATGAACAGGAGCATCAGAGGCAGAAGCACAGTGGGGATGTAGCACAGAAAAGAGTGGCCTCCCTAGAGAATAATATGAGCATGAGCAGTACACTGTCACATACCACTTCTTCCCCCACCTCAATATGCCAAAGCCATGAGGCCCCCAGCAGATATAGGCTTAGCTAAAGTAGCTGACAACAGAGACATTTTTCCCGCACCAGCAAGGAGACCCCATCAGAAATTACTGTGATATGCTATTTAACATAGCCAATCAAGGATATGGGCACAGATCTGCTGGAATATTGAGCATATAATTCTGCAGTCTGACCAAACCCAGCCAAGGTAGCTCAGCATTATCTGTATTGCCCACCAACCAGCAAGACCAGTGAATGTGTCTTCTCAGTGGCAGAAGACATTGTAAGCCCTCATCATTCAAGGCTAGCACAGAGTTGATAGAAAAGTTGATCTTTTTGAAAATCAATCTGCCATTGCTGGGTTTTCCAGAATTTCCATGTGAATCTCAAAATGACTGAAAGCACCTTGGAAATCTTTCAACTGCCACTCTGTCAAGCTGCCATTCCCAGGATGTAACACCTTGGAGGGTCTTGCTGCCATTCTGCCTGGCTGCCTTCCATGTTTCTGAAGCTACAACTTGGGGATCTTGCTGCCATTTTGCCTTTCTTCCACCCATGCCCCTGATTCTATACTTTGGGGTTCTTACTGAATCTCTGCCTAGCTGCATTACCCTATCACTATACCTTGGCAGTGTTTCTGCTACTCAGCCTAGCTGTCATATCCCTGACACTACACATTGGGGGGTTTTTCTGCTAACCTTCCCAGCTGACATGCTCCTGATGCTATATCTTGGGGATCTTGCTGCCATCTGACTTGCTGTCATGCCCTTGATACTATGCCTTGGCAATCTTGCTGCCACTCTGCCTTGTTTTCATGACACTGTTGCTACAGCTTGGGGGTCTTACTGCCACTCAAGCTTGTTGTCATACCCCATATTCTATATCTTGGGGGTCTTGCTGCGACTCTGCCTAGCTGTCATGTCTTTGACACCACACCTTGGTGTTTTTGATGCCTCCGTGTTGTTTGCTTACTTGGATCCCATTCTTCTTATTCTACTTCTTTTTTGCATACACTGTGCTGTTTGTACCCAAAATAACATTTTAAAAAATAAATATAATACATTTTCCTTCCACCTCATCTTAATTGTTCTTTGCCTTAATGTTTTGTAGTACACCTCTTGGATCCCAACCTAATTCTCTCATGATGCTTCTCTCTTGTTTATATGGGGTGTTTTGTCACCCAAAATAAATATTGTTAAAAAAGAAAAAAATACAAGTTTCTCCACCAACTCCATCTCTTTCCTGGCTCTACACTTTGCTGTCTGTCTGCCTGGGCTACTTCCCGACTTGCTCTTGCTCTCTCATGGTGCCCTGGAGAACACCTGCTACTACAGGTACCATTTTCCCCTGCCACTACAGGTACCATTTTCCCTCTTTGTGGTGCCTTGATTAATTCATGCCACTGTTGGTGCTGACTTTCTGTTCTTGTAGTGCCTTCACAGCTCTGGGCTGTTTATACAGCTATATACAGTTTCATTAGCCTCTCTCATGGTGCTTGGGGTTTTTGATGCCTCTGTGCTGTTAGCAATACCTCACTCGCACACTGCCCGCATTGGGAATTTTGATGACTCTGTACAGTTTGTGATATTCTGCCTATATTATATGCCTTGGGAGTTTTGATGCCTCTTTGCAGCTAACAGTCCCCTGTCCATACTATCCACCTTGGGGGTTTGGGGGGGGGGGGGGGGCTCTGCACTATTTGTGATACCCTGCCCACACTCTGTGTCTTGGCAGTTTTGATGCCTCTGTGCTGTTTGTGATACACTGCCAATAATTTAACACCTTGGGGATTTTGATGCCTCTGTGTTATTTGTGATTTCCTGCACTGCATGACTAGGGGTGGGGTTATGCCACTCTGGCTTTCTTTCTCCATCTGTATGCTGCTGTATTGTCTTCTAATCTGTAGGGATGTGAATCGTTTTAGGACGATTAAAATTATCGTCCGATAATTTTAATATCGTCTTAAACCGTTATGGAACACAATACAATACAGATTCTAACGATTTATCGTTATAAATCGTTAGAATCGTGAGCCGGCACACTAAAACCCCCTAAAACCCACCCCCGACCCTTTAAATTAAATCCCCCCACCCTCCCGAACCCCCCCCCAAATAACTTAAATAACCTGCGGGTCCAGCGGCGGTCCGGAACGGCAGCGGTCCGGAACGGGCTCCTGCTCCTGCATCTTGTCGTCTTCGGCCGGCGCCATTTTCCAAAATGGCGCCGAAAAATGGCGGCGGCCATAGACGAAAAAGATTGGACGGCAGGAGGTCCTTCCGGACCCCCGCTGGACTTTTGGCAAGTCTCGTGGGGGTCAGGAGGCCCCCCACAAGCTGGCCAAAAGTTCCTGGAGGTCCAGCGGGGGTCAGGGAGCGATTTCCCGCCGCGAATCGTTTTCGTACGGAAAATGGCGCCGGCAGGAGATCGACTGCAAGAGGTCGTTCAGCGAGGATTCCGGCGCCTCGCTGAACGACCTCCTGCAGTCGATCTCCTGCCGGCGCCATTTTCCGTACGGAAAATGGCGCCGGCCATACGCGTATGGCCGGCGCCATTTTCCGTACGAAAACGATTCGCGGCGGGAAATCACTCCCTGACCCCCGCTGGACCTCCAGGAACTTTTGGCCAGCTTGTGGGGGGCCTCCTGACCCCCACGAGACTTGCCAAAAGTCCAGCGGGGGTCCGGAAGGACCTCCTGCCGTCCAATCTTTTTCGTCTATGGCCGCCGCCATTTTTCGGCGCCATTTTGGAAAATGGCGCCGGCCGAAGACGACAAGATGCAGGAGCAGGAGCCCGTTCCGGACCGCTGCCGTTCCGGACCGCCGCTGGACCCGCAGGTTATTTAAGTTATTTGGGGGTGGGGGATTTAATTTAAAGGGTCGGGGGTGGGTTTTAGGGGGTTTTAATGTGCCGGTTTTTCGATTTTTCGAATTTTCGATTTTTTAACGATTTTTCACGATTTTTCACGATATTTTACCCCCCCAAACGGCAACAATACGATTCCCTCCCCCTCCCAGCCGAAATCGATCGTTAAGACGATCGAGGACACGATTCACATCCCTACTAATCTGTACCTATTAACTTCAGATTACAGTCAACACCAGCTTGAGTCTTGTCTGTATCCTTTCTGTCACAAGGTTTGGTGTATGTACAAGGATTCAGCACACATACATAGTATGTAAGAGGCATTTTTGTACACACTTAGAAAGTTCCTGGAATAGTATTGTACTATACAATTGTAGTATACTACATAGGCTAGCCAGACCATAGACAGTGTGTGTCACTGCCAAGCATTCTAACTCTGCTTACTAAGCAGTGTCACTCTTCATGAAACATTGATCTACACCTACCATTTGTGATTTTAATCTCAAGCACCACTGCTTCTACTGCTATTTCTCCAAGCCACTCTTGATACCTTTGTGTGGTTATGCCTCTGCTCCAGCTGTCTTCAAGTTTCTTTTCACATTACCTTCACTTACAGTACTTTCCAACTCTTGGACCTGTCCTGGAAATCCAATGTTTTGCGCACTTGCTGAACCTCTCATGGACACTTTGGACCTTCTTACCACTCCTAGTTGCCCCTCTTGATGCCTTGGATGTTTGATGCCATTTTTCTTCCTGCCCCAGTCTTTGCTGTACATCTTGGCACCTTGATGCCACTTTTGATGTGTTTCTCTGCACCTACTGTTTTTTATTTTAATCTTCCTCTACTCTGGCTATCTTTGAAGTTCTTTTCAGAATACCTTCCCTTACAGTACTTGCTAAGTCTTGGACTTGCATGTTATGCCCCCCACCTCTAGTTAGAATCACCGCTGGCATCATGTTGCATCCAAAGAACATGGCTGAACTTCCTGAAGTTCCTGAGCTCTTATATAGGGCCTGCTGGCTGGAATTCTTGTGACATGCACAGGTGATATCACATTCTGCCTAGTATAAAGGCAAACTCAGAGCCACCTTCCAGTGCTTTTATAGCAGGTCTCCTGCTTGCTCTTCAGTGTAAATTGCTTCAGAGTGTTCCTGCCTTGTTCCTGAGTGTTCTTGCCTTGTTCCTGGTTTATTTCTGTGTGTTTCTGACTTGTTCCTGGTTTTGTTTCTGTGTGTTCTTGTTCTGTCAGGTTCCAGCCTTTCCTGTTCCTGTCTGTCCTGTGATGTTTCTCCCCCTGGACTGATTTCCTGACATCAGCCTAGATCTTGACTTCACTTTGCCCTCTACCTGCCTTGATCTCAGCCTGGACCTTGACTTTGCTTTTTTCTATGTCTGACAACCAACATTCCTTACTTCTATCTTCCTCATACCCAATCTAGAAAACTCTACCAGCCACCAAAACTGCAGCTCAAACCAAGGAGGCAGTGGCTGATAAGGCAGAAGATCTAGTCTCGTGATGTATCAGCTACTGCCTGTTAAAGCCTATTTTGTGCTCGTACAAGATAGGCTGCATAAACTTAACAGCAGCCCAAGAGCTCAGTATCCCCAGTTTGTGTCATTGCCCTGGCAATCTAATGCTTTATGCAGACTTTACCCAGTTATCTTTAATGATGTCATGCCTCTTGGACATGTTCTTTAATCTCTTACCCTACAATTATTATGAATATTGGTCTCATTTAGTATTTAGTATTCAAAGGATTATACCACAGCAGAAGGAAGAGGCTGCAGACGTGCAGCCCCCATAACCAAGACCATGCTCTTCCATTATTACAGCTGCTCAGATAATGCAGGCAATATTTGCAAAAACTGATTCAGAAGAAGAATCGTGTCCTGGATTCCCTGAATCATAGGATATGAATAACTAGTGGATGAAGAGAATTTTGCACCTAGGCTGAAGCTGGGCCATAAGCTCGACACAGTGTCCTGGCACGAAGGCTACATTCCGATGCTGGGGCCTCGGCTTGGACCCTGGTCTGATGCCAAGGCCTGGCCCAGAGTCTGCTCCCAATGACTGGGCCTCAGCCTAGGCCTGGGCCCAAGGCTGTAGCCCATTCCAGAGGCTGGATCCGACATGGGGCCTCAAACCTTACCCAAACCCGATGCCAGTACCCGACCCAGAGGCTGGGACCCAATGCCTTGACCTCAGCCAAGGGTCAGACCCAGGCCCAGAATCCAGGCTTCAGAGATCTTCTTCATCTTCTTCTTTCTATGCCAACTAACACTGTCTACTGGAGTTGTGCTGGAGTTAATTAACTCCAGCGCATTCACCCAAGTGGATGGTGGCATTTTGATGTACAGCAGTGTCAGGCCTGAGTCTGGCATCGAGACCCAGCCTCTGGACCAGGTTTCAGTATTGGGGCAAGGCCTGGGCTGTGACTTAGGCTGAGGTCCAAACATAGGGACCCAGACTCCAGGTCAGGTCTTGGCATCAGTCCTGGGTCCGTGTCAAGATCCAGGTATCAGGATTTGGCCTCTGTGCTGGGCTGTGGTATCATGCCTGGGCTTGGGCCCAGGCCCAGGACCCAGCCTTCCTCAGATACCTGACAGATCAGGTAAGTTTGGTTTAATTTTTCTGGTGTCTTGGCCAAGGCCCCGGCATCAGCCCAAGCTTAGGTCAAGACCCTGATGACGCACTTGGGCCTAGGCCACGGCCTCTGCTTTGGGCCTCCCCTAGGTGAGGCTCCAACCTCATGCCTAGGCATAGGCCCAATACATTCATTTAAAATTAATGTAATAAGTAAGGTTTGCTTCATTCTGTGGGAGGTCCCTTATTCATTTCTGGGCCCCCAGAATGAAACAAATTGGACTTATTCATCACTATTTGCACATTCTTTTTAAATTAATGCTCATTGCTAATGCTTTGGGATCTATTGCTATGACCCTCTATCTCTGCCTTGGGGTTTTTCTTGCCTATTTTGGTGTTTTGTTCCCCTTTCTTGGTGCCTTGTGCTATTCATGCCACACTTGGTGCCACTTTGACCCTTTCGTGCAGCCTTAAGGGGTTCATGCCACTGCTGTTGGTCCTCTTTGTCCTACTTTTGGAGCCTTTGGATGTTTTGGCCACTGTTGCTGCTGCTTTGCTCTTCTGACAATGCCTTGGAGAACTGTTTCCATTGCTGGTAGCGTTTTGCCTCATTGCCGGTCTGCAGTAATTGCTCTCTTTAACTAACTCTTCTATATTATCTGATTTTATTTATTCACTGTTCTACCTGAAACTTTATTTATTCTCTGTTCTACCTGAAACTTTAATGTACTGAGCTGGAGTGTGCGGTGACTATTTGTGTGGAGAATAAGCTCCTGGGTTCAAGCCCCCTGGTATAATCCCAGTAATTGTGCATTGGTTCACATTAGCTAAGCCCCTGAGGCAGTCCTGTATGCATGCAGGTGATAAGTCCCTCGGGTAACTCCAGTGTAGATCTGAGTGAGATTAGCCCCCTGGTTAGAGGCTCTCAAACAGAATGCCAGAGTGCATGGTTGAAGCCCAGAACAGGGTCCTTGGACTATTCATGCCACTTTTGCTGCCATGTTGACCCAGTCTTGATGTTTTGCTGCCTTCACCCTTCTGATGATGTCTACCCACAAGTTTCATCAGAAATGATTAGAAAACACCAATTTAGGAGCCAATATAGGCTGCATTGCTTCCCCATTGACTTTAATGAACATATAAAACAAAAACAAATATTTTTGTTGTTTGAAACAAATCAAACAAATGATTCTGACTTTCAAAATAAATCAATAAACCAAAATGAAATTTTTCCTCTGTAGCTCCCTAAGCAGCAGTAGTGACAAACAGTAGCAATAACATACAATTGTAACATTCTAATTCTTCACATGTGCTGTTAAATATGCCTCATTTTATATTGATAGTTTTAATCCAGAGTGACTTAATCATGCTTTGCATGTATCAGCCACTATATATCTTTCCCTATGTAGAGACCTTACCTACAGGACTCCAACAAAATATACTGCTGCCCTGTTGCTTCTTTATTTTGTGGGAGATGTGGAGGAATGCTAAGGCTTGTATTTCCCCCAGGGAGTAAATGGCTTCTTAAGTGTATGTCTACATATGAAGAAGGTACAGTAAGCAATCCAAAACAAAAGCAGAGGCACACAATTCTGGACTGCTGTTAACTAGTTAACACACTATGATTCCCCATTTTTCATTTTATTTTTTTTGTGAGAGTGTAGTATTATGACATTTGAGACTTTGTATGAAAGCAAAATGTAAAGATGTTGTGCTGTGCTATATAAAAGTAAATATATATCTGTACTACTTTATATATCCACTTTTATATAGTGTGTTACATAAAACGATCCTGACATGTTTGAATTGAGATAGAGTGTTCAATACATATTTCATATATTATACTGTTGCTTACTTTCACATTGGATTGCATCTGGAAAGTATCAACTCTCTGATGTCTCTTGCATAATGTCATATTATCAATGGTGTGCTACCAAATTTGTATCAAGGGGCTCTCAATAGCTCTGCTTGATGTAATACTGTTTTCATGAAACAATTTAACAAAGGGCTTAGGGCTCCCAAGAGTGCTTTCCAGCATATCATTGCATAGTTCCATACCAAAAGAAAGGGCACTGTGCCATTCCTCTCCCTTCAGGTTGCACTGATCCTGCCAGAATATTGCAGATTTGCATCTAACATTGATGAGACAATTGTGTGAAATAACTGAGCATCACATGGGGAGGGTAATTTTCAAAGGCATTTCCAAGAGTAAAATGGTGTTTTACCTGCAAAAAATGGCCAGTTATAAAGTTGCCCATCAGGTATGTGGGTAAACACTGTAATAATTATCCCATATATTTTAATGGAAAACAAATGAAACTAATGAAATGAATAAACATTTTTTTTTTCAGTTTTGAAATATAGCCTGCATGTGTGAAAATTAAAATGACCTGCAGTGAACAGAGGCATTCCCCGTGGCAGACTAGGGGAGAGGAGTCTGCACTTATGCACATACTTTTATATTTTCAAAAGTATGCACATACATTTCCTCAAAAATATCTGGGCACAAATTAGAAGGTGTAAATGTGCATCGATAGTTTTGATGGGATAATTTTCAAAGGAAAAGTATGTACGTAGTTTAGGGATGTGCAGACCAAAAAAATGTGTTTTGGTTTGTCTATTCATTTTGTTGGGGCCCATATTGGTTTCATGAGTTTCAGAACGAAAAAAAATTTTTGTTTATTCATTTCATTAGTTTCATTTGTTTTCCATTAAAATATATGGGATAATTATTTCAGTCTATAATGGGCTCTAGTATAGTGACTTTTATATCAGTTGTAATGGAACTTGGGAGAAGAAACTACCAAAAGGGGGAAAGAGTTGCATGGTACTTTAGAAAATGGCAAAGTGGCATCAAAAAAGTGGCATAAATTAGCCTAAGGCTCCACAAAGGGGTAGAAGGCTTATGGGATTGGCAGGAGTTCTTTAAAGCAATGTAAGTGAAGCAAAGAAGCAGAAAGAGGAGGAAGAACACCACAAGGTTTAGAAAGAGGATGGCTGTCCAACAATAGTGTCATGAACAGTTGATGGCAGGACGATAGGCAAAGTGGCACCAAAAGTGGCATCAGGACCCTGTTAACATGAAGAGGGAATGAAGCAGAAAAAAATCCCAAGGTACAGATAAAGGCACCAAGAATCAGAAAGATGGTATCAAGATAAAGAATTCAAAAGCATGGGAGAGGTAAACAGCAGCACCCCAGATTGGCAAGTGTAAGAGCTGGAGTATGCCAGAAAGATACAGGCAGAAATAAGTTAAGAATATAAAGGTATAAAATCTGCACATGGCAGCAAGGCTAAGTGGCACAAGGATCTGAAGGTTTAGGATGATGGGCATAGCATTAAGCAGAGTGGCATGGGAGATACCAGTCATTCCGTTGGAGCACGCAGACAACTATAGACAGGGCGGATGACTCTTCCTGTCAAAATATGGCTGCACCAGGATTATCCACTAGGGATGTGCAGAAGGAAAACATTTGTTTCATTTCTTATTTTTGTTTCATGGGGACCCCAATTTGTTTCATTAGTTTCATAGGAAAAAAAAACCCAATTTGTTTATTACTTTCATTAGTTTCCATTTGCCATTAAAGTTAATGGGGGAAGTATTTGCAGCCTATTTTTGGCTGCAGAATTGGGGTTTTCTTATCAATTTAGGTGAAACTTCTGTGGAACAATCATCAGAAGGAGAAAAGAGCTCCAATGTATTTAGTAGAGATGTGAACCGTGTCCTCGATCGTCTTAACGATCGATTTCGGCTGGGAGGGGGAGGGAATCGTATTGTTGCCGTTTGTGTGTGTAAAGTATCATGAAAATCGTTAAAATCGTGAGCTGGCATACTAAAACCCCCTAAAACCCACCCCCGACCCTTTAAATTAAATCCCCCACCCTCCCGAACCCCCCCCCCAAATGCCTTAAATTACCTGGGGGTCCAGCGGCACACTAAAACACGGCAACTAAAACCCCCTAAAACCCACCCCGACCCTTTAAATTAAATCCCCCCCCCAAATGCCTTAAATTACCTGGGGGTCCGTAGCGGCGGTCCATAGCTTAAATTACCTCGGTAGCGGTGGTCCGTAGCTAAATCGGGGGAAAGGGGAGAGCAGGAAAACCGGCACACTAAATCGTGTAGTCTTCAGCCGGCGCCATTTTGCAAAATGGCCGCCACAAAATGGCGGCGGCCATAGACCAAAACGATTCGATGCAGGAGGTCGTTCCGGACCCCCGCTGGACTTTTGGCAAGTCTTGTGGGGGTCAGGAGGCCCCCCCAAGCTGGCCAAAAGTTCCTGGGGGTCCAGCGGGGGTCAAGGAGCGATTTCCTGCCGCGAATCGTTTTCCGTACGGAAAATGGCGCCGGCAGGAGATCGACTGCAGGAGGTCGTTCAGCGGGGGTCAGGAACCATTTTGCAAAATGGCGCCGGCTGAAGACTACACGATTTAGTGTGCCGGTTTTCCTGCTCTCCCCCTTCCCCCGATTTAGCTACGGACCGCCGCTATGGAGGTAATTTAAGCTATGGATCGCCGCTACGGACCCCCAGGTAATTTAAGGCATTTGGGGGGGGGGTTCGGGAGGGGGGATTTAATTTAAAGGGTCGGGTGGGTTTTAGGGGGTTTTAGTGTGCCGTGTTTTAGTGTGCCGCTGGACCCCCAGGTAAGTTAAGGCATTTGGGGGGGGGGGTTCGGGAGGGTGGGGGATTTAATTTAAAGGGTCGGGGGTGGGTTTTAGGGTGTTTTAGTGTGCCGGTTTTCCTGCCCTCCCCCTTCCCCCGATTTACGATTTTTTGACGATAAATCGGGGGAATTGGTATTGTATCATGGCCCTAACGATTTTTGACGATTTAAAATATATCGGACGATATTTTAAATCGTCAAAAAACGATTCACATCCCTAGTATTTAGACTGTGGCAAAGTGGCACCAAAATGACATGAATAGCCTAAGGCACTGTAAAGGGGCAAAGGGGTACCAGGAGTGGCAAGACTGCTTTAACAGAGGTGCAAAGCAGCAGTGAGAGTGTCAAAAACACACCACAGCTTCAATAGAGAGCACGGATAACAGTTGCATGAAACCTTGAAGGCAGCATGACAGGCAAAGTGGCAAGACAAGCGGCATCAACATCCTACAGCACAATAAAGGGGGAACATAGCAAGCAGAAAGGGTGTCAGAAAAAATCACAAGGTGCCGATAAAGGGACAAGTAGCAAAGAAAGACTAGCATCAACACATTGAGGAACCATGATAGTAGCAAGAACACTACAAGGAGTAGAGTCATCTGGTGTATGGCAGCAAGGCAGAGTGGCAGAAAGTTGATAGGGGCAAGACAGGCTGGCAGAGCTGAGGTTGTCAGGTCACTGTGGTGTTGATAGGGGCAAGACAGGCTGGCAGAGCAGAGGTAGTCTAGTCCCTGTGGTGTTGATATGGGCAAGACAGGTTGCAGAGCAGAGGTAGTCTAGTCCTGTGGTTTTGATTGAAGCAAGACAGGCTGGCAGAGCGGAGGTAGTCTAGTCCCTGTGGTTTTGATAGGAGCAAGACAGACTGACAGAGCTGTGGTAGTCAGGTCACCGTGGTATTGATAGGGGCAAGACAGGCTGGCAGAGCAGAGGTAGTCTAGTCCCTGTGGTGTTGATATGGGCAAGACAGGTTGCAGAGCAGAGGTAGTCTAGTCCTGTGGTTTTGATTGAAGCAAGACAGGTTGGCAGAGTTGAGGTAGTCAGGTCGCTGTGGGGTTGATAGGTGCAAGACAGGCTGGCAGAGTTGAGGTAGTCAGGTCGCTGTGGAGTTGATAGGGGCAAGACAGGCTGGCAGAGCGGAGGTAGTCAGGTCACTGTGGGGTTGATAGATGCAAGACAGGCTGGCAGAGTGGAGGTAGTCTAGTCCCTGTGGTTTTGATAGGGACAAGACAGGCTGGCAGAGCTGAGGTAGTCAGGTCACTGTGGGGTTCATGGGGCAAGACAGGCTGGCAGAGCTGAGGTAGTCAGGTCGCTGTGGGGTTGATAGGTGCAAGAAAGTCTGGCAGAGCAGAGGTAGTCTAGTCCCTGTGGTTTTGATAGGGGCAAGACAGTCTGGCAGAGTGGAGGTAGTCAGGTGGCTGTGGTGTTGATAGTTGCAAGACAGGCTGGCAGAGCAGAGGTAGTCTAGTCCCTGTGATTTTGATAGGGGCAAGACAGGCTGGCAGAGCTGAGGTAAAGGTAAGAGTGTGAAGCATTCATGGCAGTCCAGATATTGCAGGTGAAATGCACACTCTCCTCTGCCTTAGCTAGCAGCGCTTGGATGCAACTGCAACATTAGTTGTACAGGCTGGGGATGACCTTTCTGCTAAATGTGGTTCTAGAGGGGACTTTGTAATTTGGAGCTAAGACCTGCAGCAAACACTTGAAACCCACATTCTCCACTACCTGCAAGGGCTGGTCATCAAGGGCAATCATTTCCCCAATATTCCTGGTTACAACTTTTGAGGCTGCCTGCCTCCTTCCCCGGGATAGCGTTACCGAACACCACCCCATTTCCTCCATGGTGGGTTGTCGCTTCTGATGCATGGCAAGGGGCTGCTAGCCTGCCACCTGACAGCTAGAAGGGGATGAGGGCATGGGATGACTCTGCTCCTTTTCAACTACTTTATGCTGCCTAGAAAAAGGGGTCCCCTGACTGGTACTGCCACCATCCCCAAATGTCAGTACTGTTGGGTGTTGCTATGTCATATGATGCATCATGCCAAAATTAGTTAGATGTCCCACTTGCTTGCCTCAGCTAATATCCCTGGCACAGTAATTACACTGAGCAAAACGCGGGTCCTCCGTCACTTTAAAATGGCTCCAGATCACAGATTTCTTTTCTGATCCCTTCTCTATAGCCTTTGGGGTGGATGCTTGCACTGGAGTTGAAGTAGTGGGTGCACCCTGAGAAGCAATGCGAGGGGCATCAGTCACACTCTGTGCCTGCACTGACTGCTCTTCCTCTTCCTCCTCATCATCATTTTCGTGTCTCCCCTCCAACACTGAAGTGGAGGTTAAGACGGAACTAACTAATCCTCTTAAACCTTCTTCAGCTATTAAGTCTTCCATTTCTGATTAAGAGAATCCTATACAAGATGATTCTTCATCAGAATCAGATCCAAACTCTACCTGCACTATATCAACAGTGCTAACAGTCTGCTGTGGCACTACTGCATTTGGGTCTCTCTCTTTTGTCTTGGATGGCTCAGCCTCCCCTTCCCTCACATCCAAAACAACAGGGTCATAAAAAGGTGGTGGCAGTGCATCATGTTTAAATTTAAGTTTTTTCTGGATGGAACTGCCTGCCCCTCCAGAGATTTTAGATTGGAACAGCTCTCTTTTTAACTTTAATGGGGGACTGGCACTGCCTTTTGAAGTGCCTCCTCTGCCAATGCCAATCACTCGACCACGTCTACCTTTCCCTGACATCATGGATTTAATGTCACTGCCTACTAGGGATTTCAATTAAAATGATTATTTCTTTATTGGTGACTGAATACCTCTGTACCAATATATGTGAGTATGGAAAACTATGCAGACACACAGTGCAGTGCCTTGCTGTACACTACAACTGAGACTACTCTTTGTGCAGAAAAAAAAAATTAAAACTCCAGATGCCTACTCGGGATTTGGATTAAAAGAGCACCATTGTACCAATATATGTGAGTGTGGAAAACTACACACATAGACAGACTCACAGTGCAGTGGCTTGCTGTACACTACAACTGAGACTGCTCTGTGTGCACAAAAAATGAAACTCAAGATAAAACACTGGAAGCCTGAGCAAGCCCAATTCCTACAGTGATGCTGCTTGTTGTTTGAAAATACCAACTCCCAGACAGCCACTGCAACCCACACACTATCTGCTCTGTGTGAAACTCCAGATAAAACACTGGATGCCTGAGCAAGCCCAATTCATACAGTTATGCTGCTTGTTGTTTGAAAATACAAACTCCCAGACAGCCATTGGAACTCTCACACTATCTCCCACCCACACCACCCAAACCCTGCCTACAACCTACCCCAGGGGGGGTAATATCACTGCTGGCAGCTTGTCTCAGTGGGAGAGATAGTCTGAGTTCAATAAAAAAAAAGTGCAGTAAAAAAAATCCTGGCTGCCTGGCAGGCACAGCAGCAAAAAAGAACAAATATCTTTTTCAGCAATGGAAAATTAATTGTAGCAAACTAGCAAAGTAGCAATAACAATTGAATAAAGATTTGAGATACTCAGAGAGAGCTCATAGAGCAACAACCTTCTCAACCAGAATCCAAGAAGAAAGTGCACTGCGTGCTATGCTTGCTTAAGGTAGAAATACAGCAGGAACAGCATCACAGAGCACTGAGAGCAGTGATTGACTGAATTAGAAAAATGCTTTGCTCTGATACATTGGCATTCTGGTCTCCTTGCCAACCTGTCTGACCCACTCTATGACAAGAGAGATCCAGGGGGGCCTCAGGGAGAGATTTCTCGGCATCAGCTGTTCTAAAAAAAAAAAAAAATGGCGCCGATGCCCCTTTGCCCTTACCATGTGACAGGGTATCCGTGCCATTGGCCGGCCCCTGTCACATGGTAGGCGCACTGGCTGGCTGGCGCCATCTTTAAAGATGGCGCCGGCCAGGGGCTGATGAGTAAAGTGGCCGGCACCATCTTTAAAGATGGTGCCGGCCAGCCAGTGCTCCTACCATGTGACAGGGGCCAGCCAATGGCACAGATACCCTGTCACATGGTAAGGGCAAAGGGGCATCGGCGCCATTTTTTTTTTTTTTTAGAACAGCTGATGCCGGGAAATCTCTCCCCGAGGCCCCCCTGGATCTCTCTTCTCCCCGAGGCCCCCCTGGATCTCTCCCTGAGGCCCCCCGAGGCCCTCCTGGACCACCAGGTAATTTTAAAAGTTTTTGGGGGGGGGTCGGGGGGGAGGTCGATTTAAAGGGTCGGGTGTTTTTTGTTTTTTTTTAGCGGCGCAGGCCTCCTTAGTGATGTGAATTGGAATTGGAAACGATTCCAATTCACATATCTTAACGATCAGATTCCCCCCCCTCCCCCAGCCGAATCTGATCATTAAGACGATCTAGCACACGATTCACATCTCTAACATTTACCCAGTCAATATTGGAGTAATTGAAATCTCACTACAAGACGTTGTGAAATTCCAATTTTTCCTTATTCAATGTGCAATATATAGATGTACACAACTTAGTATATGTTACTTTAGACGAAGGACCATCATAACACCTGCGGGCATACCAGCAATTTTTGCTTTGAGTTTTGCCACACCAGGTCACTTTTAATCATAGGTCCAAGTCCTTTATTATTCAAATTTCTAATGTATTTATTGCTTTTTGCTTTTTTATACTTTTTAGTTTTTAAGTAAAAATAGTTTGTGGAATGATACTTTCCTTGTGCGTTATTCAGAGGCTTACCGCACTTCATACGACCAATTCATTCAGAAAACAATTATTTTCAAAGTCCAGTCCGACGCGCGTTTCGCATTGCTGCTTCAGGGACTGTAACAAGTCAAGTTGCTTCTGTATTAGTCACTGACAGGTAGATTCATCACTTCCACATAACTTATTAGATTCTTTCTACAAAGGACAAATACCAACATAATTTAGCATGTTCACAGCACATTAATTTAAATCTATATTTGGCACATACCTACTTCCCTGGGTGAGCAAAAAGAAAACCACGGACTCACCAAACCCTGCCGCCTTTTCCTCTTGTCGGCGTCTAAGCAAGGTTACCGCGAGAGTCTCGCTGATTATATGTCATCCATCATGTTGCAGCTGTGTGTTTAATTAGACTAAGTAGACAGTGTTCACATGAAGTGAACCCATTCGATTTCCTTGTTGAGGCCAAGAGGGGTCACTGTTTTTAATTGAAAGAGCCAACGTTGTTCGCTTTTGACGAAGGTTAAGTTGCTTCTTCAACTTAACCCGATAAGAATCTCAAGCGCTTTATCATCTATGAGACAGACAGGATATAGTGATGAAACCCGCGCCTGGTTGAACAATCTCAACTCATGTCTCAAATTCACAATCAATTACGACTACCAGCAAGTTTCATACCTGGATATCCTTATCACTAGATGTGAAAATACAATTGTCACCACTCTCTTCCGTAAGCAGAATGATTGCAATAATTTGTTGCGTTTTGATAGTTTCCACCCAAAGACTTTCAAATTCAACCTTCCAGTAGGGCAATTTATGCGTATTCGACGCCTATGCACTGATGATGCGGAATTTAAACAACAGGCAGAACAACTTGCAACACGCTTTTTACAATGCGGATATCCAGTATCATGCGAAAAGAAAGCATATCGACAAGCACTCTATTCCAACAGAGATTATCTTTCTTCCAAAAAATTTGGAGGATTCAAACCCACAGACACTGGTTATGAGGCACTCGCTGGCATCTCCCTCTATCAGTAAAGCTATTAGAAGACATTGGTCAATTCTCCAGGATCTTCATCCATTGTTTAAGGAGCCTGTACGTATAGCTTACTCGAGAGGCAGGAACATCAAGGATCAAGTGGTTCACTCTAGCTTACGCGAGTCATTGGCATCTCCTATCATCACCAGCAATTGTACTAACTGATTTTTGTGCTCTGAAGTCATCACAGACCACGATATACATATCATCAGGTCGCACATTGTCATTACCTCAGGCTACCTGCCGAACTTCCTTTGTAATCTATGCAATATTCTGCCCATGACCACTGACTTACGTGGGCATGACAAAGCATCCCATCCGCACCCGACTAACGGAACATAAATGCTGCTTAAAGACAGGAAGAACTGAGGAACCGCTGGTCACTCATTTTGTAGAATGCCAACATATTTTCTCTGAAATTAAATGGACAGTTTTAGAGGTCATACCGGCACATTGGAGATGGGGTGACAGGATTAAACGCCTTCGTCAAAGTGAACAATGTTGGATCTTTCAATTAAAAACAGTGACCCCCTCATGGCCTCAACAAGGAAATCGAATGGGTTCACTTCATATGAACACCGTCTACTTAGTCTAATTAAACACACAGCTGCAACATGATCGATGACATATAAATTAAACGGCGCCAGAACACCGGGGTGCCAGTGCACAGGGATGCCACACACCATCACCAGCGGGCTCCCTGAACTAACAGTGATGAGAAAGACAGAAAGAAAGAAAAAAAGGTGAAAGAATCCATCTGGAACTGAGAGGGGAGGGGCGGTGTGTGATCCTCGATTGGGAGACCCGCCGCCTCTGATGTCACTGAGGACTGAGACGGACATTAAACGGCGCCAGAACACCGGGTGCCTGCGCACAGGGATGCCACACACCATCACCAGCGGGCTCCCTGAACTAACTGTGATGAGAAAGACAGAAAGAAAGAAAAAAAGGTGAAAGAATCCATCTGGAACTGAGAGGGGAGGAGCGGTGTGTGATCCTTGATTGGGAGACCCGCCCCCTCTGATGTCACTGAGGACTGTGACGGACGTTAAACGGCGCCAGAACACCGGGTGCCTGCGCACAGGGATGCCACACACCATCACCAGCGGGCTCCCTGAACTAACTGTGATGAGAAAGACAGAAAGAAAGAAAAAAAGGTGAAAGAATCCATCTGGAACTGAGAGGGGAGGAGCGGTGTGTGATCCTTGATTGGGAGACCCGCCCCCTCTGATGTCACTGAGGACTGTGACGGACGTTAAACGGCGCCAGAACACCAGGCGTCTCGCGCTGAAGGGCGCAACAAAGGGGCATTCCTCTTTGTGCATCCCTTCATGCATCCCGTAGTATTAGCCATTCCCCATGTTCTTTTATATCCCTTGTTAACAATCCCCATATTTAAATGTTTAATGTATTTGACAAAGGTAACGCATAAGTTCCTGCAAATTTTGTTTAAATGTAAACCGATGTGATATGTAAAATCGAACACCGGTATATAAAAGTAAATAAATAAAAATAAATAAATATAATCAGCGAGACTCTCGCAGTAACCTTGCTTAGACGCTGACAAGAGGAAAAGGCGGCAGGGTTTGGTGAGTCTGTGGTTTTCTTTTTGCTCACCCAGGGAAGTAGGTATGTGCCAAATATAGATTTAAATTAATGTGCTGTGAACATGCTAAATTACGTTGGTATTTGTCCTTTGTAGAAAGAATCTAATAAGTTATGTGGAAGTGATGAATCTACCTGTCAGTGACTAATACAGAAGCAACTTGACTTGTTACAGTCCCTGAAGCAGCAATGCGAAACGCGCGTCGGACTGGACTTTGAAAATAATTGTTTTCTGAATGAATTGGTCGTATGAAGTGCGGTAAGCCTCTGAATAATGCACAAGGAAGGTATCATTCCACAAACTATTTTTACTTAAAAACTAAAAAGTATAAAAAAGCAAAAAGCAATAAATACATTAGAAATTTGAATAATAAAGGACTTGGACCTATGATTAAAAGTGACCTGATGTGGCAAAACTCAAAGCGAAAATTGCTGGTATGCCCACAGGTGTTATGATGGTCCTTCTTATAAAGTAACATATACTAAGTCATGTACATCTATATATTGCACATTGAATAAGGAAAAATTGGAATTTCACAACGTCTTGTAGTGAGAATTGTGCTCGTTGTGTGTTGAGATTAACTGTGATTATTTTGTGTGGGTTCCACGAATGTACAGTAATTGAAATCTCCCATTATTAGCGCACTACCAATTTAGTTAGCTTCCCTAATTTTTCTTAGCATTTCACTGTCTGTCTCATCATCTTGACCAGGTGGACGGTAGCATACTCCTATCACTATAGGCTTCCCCAACACAGAGGGGATTTCTACCCATAAATATTCAATTTTGCATTTAGTCTCATGCAGGATAATTATCCTGTTGGACTCTATGTCATCCTGGACTTAAAGCGCTACACCACCTCCCGGTTTTCCTCTCTGTCATTGTGATATAATTTGTACCCTGGTATAGTACTGTCCCATTGGTTGTCCTCCTTCCACCCTGTCTCTGAAATGCCAATAATTCACTGCTATACATTCTAGGGATGTGAATCGTTTTTGAACGATTAAAATTATCGTCAGATAATTTTAAAATCGTCCAAAATTGTTAGAGTGCACGATACAATACAAATGCTCCCGATTTATCGTCAGGGGCATTTGTATTGTATCGTTAAATAGGGCGCGGGAAAACCGGCACACCAAAAAAACCCTAAAATCCACCCCGAACCTTTAAAACAAATCCTCCACCTCCCAAATCCCCCCCCAAAATGTTTTAAATTACCTGGGTCCAGTGGGGGGGTCCCGACGCGTTCTCCAGCTCTCTGGCCATGGCTGCGTTGAGAAATGGCGCCGGTGGCCCCATTTCTCAATGCAGCCAGAGAGCTAGACATCGCGTTGGGACCCCCCCACTGGACCCCAGGTAATTTAAAACATTTTGGGGGGGTTCGGGAGGGTGGGGGATTTGTTTTAAAGGTTCGGGGTGGGTTTTAGGGTTTTTTTGGTGTGCCGGTTTTCCCGCCCTCTCCCGATTTACGATTTTTAACGATTTAAAAAAAAAAAAAAAAAACCCACGACGATCAGATTTCACTCCCCCCCAGCCAAAATCGATCGTTAAGACGATCGATCACACGATTCACACCCCTAATACATTCTAATTCTCCCATCTTACTTCTTAGATTTCTGGCATTAGCATACAAACTTTTCAAAGTTTGTTTTTTGTTTGTATTTTCATTCTGCTTTTTAATTGATAGGGATATGTTCGAATTTTTTTAGCTCAGGTGAGTTTTTAGTTACAGAAACTTGGACTACATTTCTTATTATTGGAACCTCACTGTTGGGATGCCCTAATTCTAATGCATCATTAGTATCCTTTGAAGATACCTCCCTCTGAACCATGCGCTGCTGAGCGACTGTCGGCTTTCCCCTTTGTTCTAGTTTAAAAGCTGCTTTATCTCCTTTATAAAGGTTAGCGCCAGCAGACTGGTAACATCCTGGTTAAGGTGGAGTCCATCCCTTAGGAAGAGACTCCCCTTTCCCCAAAAGGTTCCCCAGTTCCTTACAAAACTGAATCCCTCTGCCTTGCACCATCGTCTCTTCCACGCATTGACTCCGGAGCTCTGCCTGCCTCTGGGGACCTGTGCGTGAAACAGGGAGCATTTCAGAGAATGCTACCCTGAGGTTCTGGATTTAAGCTTTCTACCTAAGAGCTTAAATTTGGCTTCCAGAGTCTCCCTCCCACATGTTCCAATGTTGTTGGTGCCAATATGTACCATGACATCCGGCTCCTCCCCAGCACTGTCTAAAATCCTATCTAGATGATGCCTGAGGTCTGCCACCTTCGCACCAGGTAGGCATATTACCAGGCGATCCTCACGCCCACCAGCCACCCAGCTATCTACATTCCTAATTTTCGAATCACCAACTATGACGGCTGACCTAACCCTTCCCTCCTGGGAATTGGCCTTGGAGACACATCCTTGGTGCAAAAGGACAATACATCACCTGGAGAGCAGGTCCTTGCTACAGGATCCTTTCCTGCTGCACCAGGTTGATGCATATTGAGTCTCGTAGCCAGCTAAATCATAGCCAGATATGTTGTTATCCGGCATCCTGTAGCCAGATAACTTGTCCACTAAATGTTCTATTGAATATGGACCCCGTATATGTTTAATTTCTAGAAAAGTACATGCATTGTAGCATGCTACTCATGTGCCTAATTTACACTATGATTTTGAAAAGTATAAAGGTATGCATATACTATTGGCCACTTAACAACATGTTATTCAAGCACAATGCATGTGGATACCTAGAGGTCCATATTCAAACAGTCTGGATAGCACAGTTAGCTGTATAAACGTATCCGGCTAACTTTGGAGGTACATTCAAAAGTGCAGTTGCACTGTCTAATATGGCCGGCTATCTTAGTTAGCCAGCTAAATATAACTGGCTAACTTTAGGACAGCTTTTTGGCCCGACCAGACTTGGTAGGCTAAGTCATCAACCTAACTGAATATCAGAGTTAACCGGTTAACTTAGCTGGCTAACTTAACTCTTCCCACTTATGCCCCGGAATGCCCCTAACTTATCCAACTAAATTCTAGCTACCCCAACTCATTAGCCAGCTAGAATTTTAGCCAGATATGTGCCTAAATATTCATTTAGGAGTAGATTAAAAAAAAAACAAAAACACGTGTGCGTCCATGTGTGCACAGTTCCCGGCACGTGCACATGGACATGACTATTTTATAACATGCATGCATTGGCGTGCGCATGTTTTAAAATAGGATTCCCATGCGCACATACTCGCCGGATTTTAATATCTGTGCACGCATATGCAGGCAGATGGTCAATTCCAAGAGTGGGAGGGAATTTTTTTAAATTACCTGCGGCAACTCGATTGGGCCTTTGCCCAGTTCCCTCCCAGTCCACTCCAATTAAGGAATGGACTGGGAAGGAACTTTCCTTTACCCCTATCTACCCTTCCTCCCATTTCTCCTCTCCTCCCCGACTCCTAAACTAACCCTAACTTGTGGGGTTTTTTTTTGTTTTTAACTTAACTTCTCCTTCGGAGCACAAGTAAGTTACACACTAGCAAGCTGCCAGCACATGCTTCCCTGGGACAGGGCCTAATGGCCGCTGTCCCGACCAGCCCCTGCTCCGTCCCGACCAGCCCCTGCTCCATCCCTCCCTGCCCAGACCACGCTCCTGGCCAGTTCCTTTTAACTAGCCTAGCTCTTTGGCGCATACTGAGTGCTATGTGCATGGCCTGGCCTTGCGTGCGTCGAGCCCATTCTAGAAAGTGCCAAGCCACGTGTGTAACCCCTGGTTTTAACGCACACCAGGCTTTTAAAATTAGGGCTTTAGCCGGCTAACTTCTGAGTTAGCCATCTAAATACTTTTGAATGTGGAACTTCCTAGTGTTTAAAAATAGTTTTCTTTTTAATGAGGGCTTAAAAGTACCTGCATTCCTTGGCAGATAGGAGCTCTATAAAATATTTACCACCCAATATATTAGGCTAGACAAAAAGGGGAAATCAAATAAGCGCATAAGGTAATTATTTCACTTTTCCAATATACTTGATCTCTAATGTCATGTTACTTTAACATAACGATGGCAATTTTATAAAAATTTACATAGGGCTGAAGTGAGTGCACACAAAGTACACGCTCACTTCAGCCCTAGTTTTCAAAGTGAACCTGTGCACTTAAGTCCACTTTGAAAGTTAATGGACCTGCATGTACCTCAGCTTAAGGATGTGCTTAAATGATTCTCCCACCCCCAACTCCGCCCCAGAAAACACTTCTGGATTTTTTCAGTATTTGTAAAACTATGTGCAAAATCACTGCCAAGTATAGTTTTACATGTGCAAACCCTAGGATAATTTCATAAAAGCCCATTTATGCACAAAAAAAAAATCATGTTTTACGCTTGTAAATGCTTGTCAAAATTACCCCCAATGGGAATATTTTGTTCCCAGAAGTTGACAAAATACTTTCTACCAGAAACTTTTCTAGAGCTCAAGTTTGGATAAATCAAGTTGAAAATGAAGAGCTATGCCTGCAAAGCAGAGAACTGAAACTTAAAGCAATATATTAGAGGGTAATTTTCTACATGCAATTCAAATATTCCCAGATTTATGACTCAGTCACGCAGGAAACAATTTCTTATGATAAAGCAGAGAGTATTAGCTATTAGGCTACATTTCTCCTTACATTTCCATGTAAGTGCTTGATTTCTTTTCAGAAAAATAATTTTGTTTTCTCTGATCCTTTTCATCTTGATGCTTTATTGGAAGATAAGGAGGCTGGCAGAGTAGCTCTGGATATTTTAGCCTGATCTATGTAGAATTGTAACATAAATGTAGAATTAGTGCCTTTTCTCTTTCTTGTTATTATTTTTGAATGTTTACATTTGGATTATAGGGTCCCTTATTAATGTTGGCTAAAGACTGAGAAGTTGTATTAGGTATAGTCTTTATTATTCCTTGTAAATTGGATGATGCTATACACTATGCTTGTATTGTGCCTTGTTGTATAAATTTTAAATAATTCAATAAAGATTAAATGGAAAAAAATAAAGGGTAATTTTCAAAGTCATTTCCATAGCTAAAACAGTGCTTTACTCATGGAAATGGCCTTTTACAAAATTGTTGATCTTTAATCCAAGTACATGCACATAGGGATCAATATTCAGTTATAATGCATCTGGCTAACTTATACCAGATATGCAGCAAACACGTAAATACTGCTGAATATACTACGCTATCGGAAAGTTAGCAAGATAAGTTTTATCGGGCAAACTTTAGGTCTGCTTTCAGGCAGTCCTAAACTTAGCTGGCTATCCCCTGGATTCATCATTCAGTGATGAACCATGGGAAGAAAAGGGGCAGGAGATGATATTGAGTAGGTGGCCGCATCGCAGCAGTGCATTTTCACCCGCCATGGTTGCAGGTGCGCTGAACACTTTCACTCCCATACCGCCAATAGGAAAGGTGTATGTATTTCCAGTGGTACTACCAGAGATAATGTGTAAAATGTTATCACCCGCAGCACTACTGGGCCCTAAATTTTTAAACCCTACACAAACCCCTCCCCTTTCTCTCATTTAAATTTTAAAATTGTGATAACAGCCCATTGCAATTTGAAGAATGACCCTGCATATTAGCCAGATAATGCCAAATATTGGTGTTTATCCAGAAAAAATAGTGCCATCCCTGGCATATCACCAGAATGCCTCCAGATTACCCAGCTACATTTTAGCAGGATAACTATCTGGTCAGATAACTCTGAGATGTCCAGAGCATGGGAAATTTGAAACCCTTGCATCTGTCTGACTAAGTGCTGAACTTAGCGGAATAAATGCACTGAATATTGTCCCACATAGTTACTGTATACCACAAAGAGAAGAATCATTTCTGGGTGCAGGGTTGGAGAGAGCTTTGTACTGAAGTACATACTTTAGGAATTTCAAATGTATGTGTAAATGTTTCACCAAAATAGCCATCTGCACAAATTTGTAGGTGTGAAGGTAGTTAATCTGAAGTAATTTTTAAAGCAAACTTAGGCCTGGATTTATCAAAATGCACTAAAGATCACATGTGATAGGAAAATGGGTGTGCTTTAAGGTAATAGGCAGTTTATCACAATTTGTGTTAATACCTATTGCAAAGCACTATCTTAGTGCAGATTGTGATAAGTACCAGAATTCATGTAACCACTGGGAGGGAGAGAGAAGAGAACCTACCTATAGTACCCTTACCCTAGATAGATATTTATATCTCTATGGGAGACCCACCTAGTAACTCGAGGTGAGGTTTAGGTATTTTTGTAGGGGTTAGGGGCCACTTTGACATTCAAAGTGAGACGTACAAACAGAACAGTGCTCTCTTGTGAAGATGTGATGACCTTTGGAGTGATGAGATTTGTAAGCCACACCCAAAGATGAGATTTGGGTGTGCAAATTTCTCTCAACCTAGCTTGATGTTACCCAGGTAGAGAGCCCTTCAAGCTAGGTTGAGAGAACATTGCACAAATCTCATCTTTGGGTGAGTTTTCTCACTCCAAAAGTCATGAAATCTTCACAAGAGATAACTGTTCTGTTCGTATGTCTCACTTTGAATGTCAAGTGGCCCCTAACCCCTACAAAAATACCTAAACCTCACCTCGGGTTACTAGGTGGGCCTCCCATAGAGATATAAATACCTATCTAGCATGAGCTCATTATGGCTTCTCTCTCTCTTTCTCAGCTTGCAATAAAGCCCTATTGCACAGCCTTATAGAAATGAAAAATGTATAGTTAAAATTCACATTAAAGCTATACAAAACTATAAGGCCACAATATCCTCCCCTTTTTCTCATTGCACCAAATGTTATGGTGCTTTCACATACATTAATGACATTTTCGCATGCGTTAAGGTGTTTTTTGCATGCAAAAAACACCTTAACACATGTAAAAACGCCATATAGCACTTGGATAAATGACCCCCTTAAGCATGTAAGGAGTAAATTTCGCTATCTTCATCTCTGCCCATATAGTTGGAAAATCTGCATGAACCTTTATCCTCAGGCTTTGCACCAATTGTCAAAGAGAAAGTATAAGCAAACTTTCCCTTTGAAAACTGTCCTAGGAAAACCACACTATCAAAGATTTGAACTTTTTTTTTTTTTTTGCAGGTTCTTTTTCCTTTGAAAATAACATTTGTAGATGTGAAAATGTAATCTACATTTGCTATTTTTTTCCCAGACTCTAAACATGCCCGCAGGACTATCTACATCTTACCCATCAAAATTATTTGTGTAAGTGTACACCTCTACCCAATCCTGCCCCTAGGAATTCCTGTCCCCACTGTGGGTAAACATATTTTCATATAGGCATTACATACCTAAATTTATCCACATAGAGGGCCAACAATTTTGTAAAAGACTATTTCCAAAGCTCTGTTTTATGCACAAAAATGACTTAGAAAAATTATCCTCTGATTGATCTCTGCAGGCATTTTTAAGTTTGGCAGTATTCAGACAGGCAATTTACCTAGGGTCATGGCTTTTGGAAAGTATCCTCTTAAATATTTCCTGATAAAGAAAACAGTCTTATTGTTACAAGATTTCAAAATGCAACATCATTTCAGTCTTGGACATTTCAGCAATCTTTGAAGAAGTCAGAATATCCTGACATAGTTTCTAAAAGGTCAGCATATGAGGTCCATTTTTTTTTAAAACTAAATCATTACATTTGTAATAAACAGAAGTGAAATTAAATCCTTTTCTCGGTATGGCGTATTGCAGAAATGTAGTTTTATCAACAACTTGATTTTAAAAACTAGATTATTTTTTTTTACAGTTAATAATGTAAAGGAAGTTTGTTTCAAACATTCTAAAAATTAGAGTAGAATGATTGATTAAGTGGTTGGCATGCGGCGTATTAATTCTACTAATCTTAGGTGAAGAGCTCCAATCACACCACTACCAGTTGATTACAAGCTCAAAATTATCGGACAAGTGCTGAGTTTCCGTGCCTCAGCCAAGCTGGCTTGCTTTCTCCAGCACTTGTCAAAAGGGAAGAAGGAACATTCCAGGAAAAAATCAATTAGATTGGTTTTACTCTAGACTCCTTGGTGACAGTTTCAAAACACTGCTTTTTGTAAGGCAGTAGAATAGTTTTCAACTAGTTATGCTCTTGCAAAGAGTTTTACTTTTTCCCAGTGCTATGAAATGCAAATGGAATGCAAGTTGTGAGGACAGCAAAAACAGTGATTCCAAAGGAAGAAACCAGTTGATAATAACACTTACCATCTGTTTAAAGTATAATTATTGTGTCACAGTTATGGTTCTCCTTTGAAATTTTCATCGTAGCTCCTGAATATACATATATTCTACCAAACTATAAAATCTACAATGTGTCAAATACAATATTAGGTGCTCTGTAACACATTCAATAGTTTCGTATTGTAACATGGTAATTTCATTAAAAATTCTCAAACTAATGTAGGCATGACAGCCAGTTATAGGAAGGATTTCAAATATTACTGATGTTTTCATTTCCATTTTCTAGGGGTTATAAACCCCACAATCACAATGACTTCTCCTTATTACTCAGTCAAAGCAAATGGATCACCATATAACCTTTTAGAAATGTTCTTCCTTAAGCTATTAAAACATTCCATGCCCTTAGATGACAACAATTTCTCTGCCTTTTGAAATTTCTTTGCTATCCTGCAGAGTTCATAAGGATATGCTTGGTTAAAATCAACTTATATAAAACTATGCACTGTAAATTCTGACACTTCTGTTTGAATCTCTTTTCAAACACTTGTCTTTGCTCACCATAATAGATGTCAGTTCTTCTGATGTAGTTCAAGCATGAGCTTCATATGAAGACTCAGCTATGTCTATTGCATTTCTGAAGCTACTAGTCACTGAAGTTTTGTGCTGTTTGACATCAAAGTTAGGCAAGAATCACCTGCTGAGTTCACATGCATGGAGCAAAACATCTTTAAATCAGTTGTGCTAGACAAAAGTTTTTTCATATTAAGCTTTCACTGTCATGTGGACTGAAAGACAAATGTAGCCCTTGTTAAAGTTGCAGTATAATATTATTAAACTATGCATCTGTAGAGCACGGTCCATATAACTTTTAAAGTTCATGCCATTTCTTTGGTTGATTTATTATTTGACATCAACTGCAAAAAATTTTGTTCCACACAAAGTGTTTTTCATTCAATATGCAGTAATTCTGCTTGAAGGTAAAAGAGCTTTGAAAATACAGCAAGTACATGTAAATGTAAAAGAAAAAAAATGCATTCTACTTTTTCAAGATTTAATAGTCAACTTCAAGTTAGTTACAATACCAGGAGAAGTATTAGTTCAGATATATTCTAATAGCAATTTGAAAGCTCTTTCAATAGATCTGAACTAATACTTCCCCTGGTATTGTAACCAACTTGAAGTTGACTATTAAACCCTGAAACAGTAGAATATGGATAAAGAATAATTTGCCAGGGAATAAATATAACCTGTCTAAATGTTATCCTCCTCTCCCCAGCTAAAAGTACATGTAGAATTCCATAGCATGCATAATATTAGCAAGGTTTAAAAAAAGACATTCCCATAGATATATTTAAAGGTGAATATTAAAAGCCAGATGCATGCATTAATTAGGGGATGCGTGTTGCGTGAAATAAGTCAGGCTCACGCACGCTGATCATATTTTAAAAGCTGCCAGAGCACATACATCAAATTTTTCAAAACAGCAGGGAATGGGTGTGGTCTCAGCAGGGCATCGGCATTTCTGGGCATAGATCTGAGATGGGCACATAAATACATAAGCAAACTGGTACGCACTGAGGCTCCCTCCCACGTAACTCTACTTCTGGTATGGAAGATGTTTAAGTTAAAAAATAAAGAAAAATAGGCAAATCTGCAAGGTTTTAAGGGTTGGGGCTAACTGGGGGGAGTGAAGGCTATTAAATTAGGGGGGTTTGGAAGATCTATCTCTTAACTGGGTGAACTGGGGACAAACTGGTAAAACTGGGAATAACGTCAGACCATGCCCCTTTTAAAATCCCCTGCTTTAAGTGGTACAAATGGCATTTGCATGCACCCACTTAAAATTTGATCACATGCATGTGGCCAAGCTATTTTTTTTAATTTTTTATTTTGCCATTTCAGATATATTACAGTCATATACCACAAGAATGGAGATTTCACATATCATTATCAACAAAAGCAGCATTTTAAACATAAATTCAACATTTGAACCAAATGTCTAGTTACAAAAGGAAATATTGGGAGCCAAAATGTAAATACAAAATAAAATAAAGGAGCTCGTCATTCCCACTCAATTTAAGGAATAAACCATCACATGAGATGCCATCCCCCTCCTTTAACTAGTTTCGCACTTCAACCTTTCCCATCTAGAAAACTCCTCAATTGTTCTGGTTCAAGGAAAATATATTTCTCCTCTTGGAATTTTAATAAACATTTGCATGGGTACCTTAGTACCAAACTAGCCCCACGGGTTGTCACTTCAGATCTCATTTGAAAGAACTTTTTCCTGCACTCCTGTGTAGGACAAACTATGTCCGGATAGATCCATACTTGTTGCCCATAATATTGGGCTGTTCTATTTCTAAAGAAGAATTTAAGGACACGATTCCTGTCCTGCTCGAACGCAAATGAAACTAGTAAGCTACCCCTCATTTGAATTTCTGTCTGCAAAGACATCTCTATCATTTCAGAAATATTCATCGATCGTTGTTCCTATGCTTCTACTCCATTTAAAGGCAAATATTTCCTAGATACAAAGAAAGCTTCAGTAATTCCTTAGGAATTTAAATACATTCCTTCATATATTCTTTGAATATTTCAACAGGGGGCATTTTCTTAATCAAAGGGAAATTAACAACCCACAAATTTAAATAACGGAGACAGTTTTCAATGTTCTCAAATTTTTTCTCTGCAAAACTTGCTGATTTAATTAAATTGATTTGAACATTTTCCATCCTTGATAATTTTTCTTACAGTTTTTCAACTTTCTCTCGTAAATTCACAGCTTTTTCGGTATTTAATCCCCTTTTATTAGTCTCCAAAAATGCTTGTCAAAGTTGATATAGCCAACTCTATAGAAACTAAGCATTCCATAACGAGTCCAATGTTACAACTAGTGATTTTTGCAATGAAAATACTGTTCTAGGCATTAATATTACCTGTTCTTGTAGTGCGAAACTCTCCTCAATGTCCCATGCCGGTTCCGTCACTGGGGGTCTGGGAGTCTAGGTAATTCATCTAACCGGAGCTCCTCGGTCTTCCTCTCTTGCACCCTTTCCACCTCCTCCGTCAGGCTCTAGCGTCAGCATCTCTCTCCTCCTCACTCTCAGAGATTGCGATGCTTCCTCCAATTCAACCCGCACCTGACCTTGACCAGGGGTCCCCGGACTCAGCAAGATCATCTCGGCCATAGAGAGAGAGCCAAGTTCCTGGCTCTCTCCCACAGTGGCCCTCACTTCCAGCGTTTTCAGGGTTACCTTGAAGAAACTCTCAATCTTTGTTTGTAGGATTCCTTCATCTTCATCAGATAAATTATTCTTTAACTTAGCTTTACGCTTTGTGTGAGACATTTTGTGAGGAATCCAACTTTACCAGGAAAAGGAATTCAGAAATGCTGAGAGCTCCTTTGGCATGTCTCATGTGGTGGCCATCTTGGCTCCGTGGCCAAGCTATTTTATAACATATGCACGTATGTTATAAAATGGCCATGTCTCTGAGCGTGGGGCAATGTGTGCTCGCATTCTGATTTGAAAGTTACTGTTCCCATTTGGAGGAGGCAGTAAATTTGATTTAAAAATGTACATACCTAAGAACATAAGGTATGCCATGCTGGATCAGTCCAAGGTCCATCAAGACCGACACCAACAGTTGCAGTTCAGGTAATAAATACCTGGCAGGTCCCAAAAAGTAGATCTTTTTCTTATTACTCACTCCTAGGGATAAGTGAAGGCTTTCCAAAATCTACCTGACTAATATTTATTTTTGGATAGTTCCTCCATGAACGTGTCCAAATGTCTTTTAAACCTTGCTTTACTAGTTGCCTTGACCACATCCTTTGCCAACACATTTCATAGCTTGATTGAGCATAGAGGAATGAATTTTCAAAGGGGTTCTCCATGTAAAAATCACATATATGCACTTAAATAGCATGTACATGTGTATATGTTATCTTATAACCCTTCAGAGTGTGCGTGTCCTTTCATTTTCAAACAAATATATTATACCAGGGGAAAAAGGGGTGGTCTGGGGCGTTCCAGGACAGGGTTCAGAAGTAGATATGGTAGTTGCTATTTTTAAGAGATATATACAATAGCAAACTTGTTTGTACAATTTTACACCTGCTAATTGACTCTTGTAAGTTTATAGTTTATAGTTTATTTGGGTTTTCTATACCGTTACATCAGTTATAGAACCATCACAACGGTGTACAATTAAGATCAGAGCGCAATAGTATTATAAATACAATTAATAACAAATTAATACCATAGGAAGTTTGGTAACAATAAATTATTCTAAAACAGTAAAACAATATTACATCCTTAACATAAAATCTAAATGTAAAATCATAAAATAATAAAATCAGTAAGCTAAAATACAATATAGAACTTGCTGATTTGTCTGTCATACTTCAGTATATGCACATTTAAAAAGCCACGTCTTTAAGTCTGTTTTAAATTTCTTAATATTTGTCTGCAATCTTAAGTTAGCTGGTAATGTGTTCCATAGCTTAGGGCCTGCAATGGAAATTGTTCTGTCTCGAACCTCACTGAGTCTAGCAGATTTAATTGTGGGAACAGATAGGAGACCCTTATTACTGGATCCAAGGTCTCTTTGTGGGACATGTAAATGTATGGAGTAATTGAGCCATTCTGTATTATTACCATGTATTATCTTATGTAAAATGCATGCTACCTTGTATTGTACATGGAAAGTTATAGGTAACCAATGTAAGGAAATCAATACAGGGGTAATGTGCTCACACTTTTTTGTTCCGGTCAATACACGTGCTGCCGCATTCTGTAGGACTTGTAAAGGCCTAATAGTACTGTTAGGGAGGCCAAGCAGTAATGCGTTGCAGTAGTCTATATTTGATAATATCAAAGATTATAATACAGTTCTGAATTCCATTGGTGCTAAAAGAGGTTTAAGCTTTCTAAGGGTGAGAAGTTTAAAATATCCTTCTCTTATTTTTAATGCGATATGCTTTTTCATTCCTAGTTCTGAGTCTATTGTTATCCCAAGGTCTCTGACAAATGTACACGGTTGTATCTTTGAATTATTTTTAAAGCAAATAGGCTGAATGTCTCTTCCCATAAGTTTGTGTTCTAATAAAAGTATCTCCGTTTTGTTAGTATTTAAGATCAGTTTTAATGGTACAAGTAATTGATTGATCATATTGAGGTACATGGATACAGTTTTCAGAGATTGATCAATTGAGCCATTGATGGGTACAAGAAACTGAACATCGTCTGAGTATATATAGAAGTTAAGTCCTAAACCTGATAAAAAATGGCTGATAGGTAAAAGATAGACATTAAACAGCGTCACGGAGAGGGTGGGGCCCTGTGGAACACCAGTTTCTAATGAGAAATTAGAAAATGCATTTTTATTTTTTCTTGAAACCTTCGATTATTTAAAAAAGATGTAAACCAATTTAAAACCAAGTTTTGTATTCCAATTTCTTTAAGACGAGTAGTTAAAATATGGTGATCCACCGTATCAAAGGCAGCCAATAAATCCAATAGCACTAAAAAATAGTTTTGGCCAGAATCAAAACCCCTTAAAATTGTGTCTGATAGAGAAATTAAAAGGGATTCAGTATTCAAATTTTTCCTAAAACCAAACTAATTCGGGAATAAGATATTATTTGATTCTAGGTAATTGTCTAGTTGTCGTTGTACTACTTTTTCTATCAGTTTTGATATAAACGGAAGATTAGATATTGGTCGGTAACTGACCACTTGTGCAGCATCAAGCTTAGGATTTTTTAATATAGGTTTAATAAGGGCATTTTTTAATACATCGGGATAGGTACCTTCTGTCAAAGATAGATTAATTAATGCTGCAATGGGTCTTGCGATGGTATGTGCTACTGTTTTTAGAGTAGTGATTGGAATTTGGTCAAGGGGGTGTTTAGCAATATTTAATTTCTTGATTAAAGTTTCAATTTCTAATGCAGAAGTAATTTCAAATGCGGACCAGGTAAGATCTAAAATTTTGGTGTCATCTTTACATCTTGATTAGAATTCGGCGGAAGAGAATTTATTAATAAGCAATTTTATTTTTGAAAAACTGAGCTACCTCATTTGTTCTATTTTCATATAACTCTTTGATAGTTTGAGTATTATCTTTAATTAAATTTTTGACTATAGAGAATAATATTTTTGGATTGTGATAATATTGCTCCACCTACTTTTAAAATAATCTTTTTTTGCTTTGTCTATACTTTTTTTATAGTGGCTAAGGGCTGCTCTAAAATTGCCTAATGTTTGCGGATTTTTGTTGCGTCTCCAGATTAATTTTAATTTTTTTAATGTTTTCTTTTCATGTTTTAAATTATGTGTAAACCATGGATTTTTTTGACTGAGTGGGTTTAATTTCTTTATTTTTTTAGGACATAGTTTATCAGCTATACATGCTGTTTTATTCAGCCATAAGTTAGTTGCGTCAGCCATAAGTTAGTTGCGTCGGAGTAGTAAGTGAAATGACTGGTCTGTTGTTTGCACAGCTTTTGGGTGTGTACTCAGAGTGAAGTGCTAGAGGGTCTAAGTGAACTGAAGAAAGACTGGGTAAATGAGATTTGGAGCTAATTGTATCTGTAAGGTGGCCAAAGAGGTGAATAAAGTGATACTAAAAGCAGGTGAATAAAGTGATCCTAAAAGCAGAAAAAGTGAGGTGATATTGCCCCTGTATATGTAGATCCCTGATAAGACCTTACTTGGAATACTGTGTATGGTTTTGGAGACCCCATCTTTCAAAGGATATAAACAGACTTAAGTTAGTCCAGAGGGTGGCTACTAAAATGGTCAGTGGTCATTATTCTAAAGCATAAGGGGATGAACTTATAGACCTAAACATGTATACTCTAGAGCAGTGATGGTGAATAGTGATGTGCAGGGAAAAAAATTGTTTTTGTTATTCGGTTTGTTTTTGGGAGGTGTATTTCCCACGAATTTTGGTTCGTGGATTGCTTGATTCGTTTAATTCATGTAAAAAAAACAAATCAAGTAATTAAAAAAAAAAATCCAAAATCGCCAAAAAATAAAAGCTAGGCCTCCCTCCCACCCTTCCCCCAGAAAAATGCCAGGGCCAAGATCCCCCTGACCCCCACTTACCCAGTCTGCTGGGGATCCACCGACAGCAACTAGGTTGAAGCCCTGGATTTGCATAGGCCACAGGAGGTCACCACGAACTTGGCCTACTCAAGACCAATGCCTTCGCATAGGCCAAAGCCCGAATACAGGCCCGATGCTGTGGCCCGGCCATGAGACCAGGTCCTGATACCAGGGCCTCAGCCTAGGCCAGGGCTCGGACCGAGGCTCAAGCTCGACCCAATCCGAAGGCAGGATCCTGATGCTGGGGCCTCAGTTTGGACCTAGATGCGACATGACACGGAGGCCCGATGCCAGGGCCTCAGCCTTGGCTGGAGCCCAAGCCCAGGCTCAACACCGTGATCCAAACCCGGAGGCCAGGGCCTCATGCCAGGGCCTCGGCCCTGACCCAGGCCCAATGCTGCAATCTGACCCATACGCCAGGTCCTGACCCTTGGGCCTCAGCCCAGGATCAGGCCCAGGTCTCAGTGTGCAGGCCTGGGAGTTCCGCGGTTCCTCATCTTCATTCTTCAGCTCTTCAATGCCAAATGATGAGCATCTGCTGGGATCATGCCAGAGTTAATTAACTCTGGCGTATTCACCCCAGTGGATGACACCATTTTGATGTACGGCATTGAGGCCCTGGCATTGGGACCCAGCTTCCAGATCAGGTTATGTCATCGGGACTGTGCTTGGGCCCCAGCCTAGGCTGAAAATCCAGAATTGGGACCCAGCCTCCTGACCCCCCCCCCCCCCCCCCCACGACTTGCCAAAAGTCCCTGGTGGTCCAGCGGGGGTCCTGGAGCGATCTCCTGCACTCAGGCCATCATCCTGGGGAAACCTGTGTTCTGGCAAGCATAACTCAATTGGAAGATGAGTCTTTCTAAGATATAAGTGTGGGCACAGTGATGAAGGGATTTGCAGCTGGAAGCTGGCAGCCTTGTGAAGGCAAAATGGTCCCTCCTGGGAAAGATAGCCAGTGTAAGGAGGAAAAAGGTGAGCATGTGGCCAGTAGTTACCTCAGCCACCTGTAATACTCCAACATGGGTTTAGAAAGGCATTTTTCCATATTACTTTTATTAACAGCACCATCAGTAGGGAGCTAGCCCTGGCAGGGGCAATACATGCGTTGGCAGCTGTCTCGCTCCCCATATACAGACTTGGGCAGCAAATTTATGAGACTACATCAACCAGATTTTGGGTGTAAAGGCCACAGTCAATTTTATTACTGATTTCAAACATGACCAAACTACTATCCTATTATACCAGAGCTGAACACCTGTCAATATAATGAAGATACCCCAGTTTCTGCTGCTCACCACAGAGAGAGCAAGGCAGCCATAATGGGTGACCTGACCCCCTGCTGCAATGCTAGGCAAAGGGAGCCCTTTACTGGGCATTATGATGCCCAACACAATTTGGCACTACCAACCATGAGTGCTCAACAAACACATGTCCAATCATTAACAAAATGCCCACTTGCTTGGGTACCCCACCCCCCTCACTAACTGCAACAATGAACAATAACAATGAACAAATAATTCAAGAAATTAGCTTAACATTATTGTATAGTATGAATAATGAAGAAACATCTTCCCGCCAATGAGACAGCAGAAGATGGTGTGTGCCAGAACAGCAGGAGAAGGTAGAATCTTGACTAGCAGCAGTCAGATCAGACAGCAGGCAAAGAGAATCAGGATCAGGCTGTGGTCAAAACAGGCAGAGTTCAATCAGTAACAGTGAGCAAGCAATGGTCAGAGGCAGGTGGAAGTCAAGCAACGTCAAGGTCCAGTCTGAGGTCAAGCCAGAAGTCCAATCCAAAGTCAAAGCTAGAAGTCCAATCCAAGATCAATGCCAGAAGTCCAATCCAATGAGACAAGGAACAAAGAGGAGGATGAGGGACCACAGAAGCAAGACGAGAGGCTAAAGACAGATGAAGGGAAGACTGACCATGAAGATAAGAACTCAGAAGACAAACCAGACACACAAGGACCGGGAACTTGGACACAGAATCTCAGGAACATCACATAGCAGAATCAGGAACCAGGAAACAAGGATAAGGAACCAGGAATGCAAAGGCAAAGCACTTCTCCAATGGAGTCGACCTATTGCCACAGCAAGGAGAAGCAGGAGAAGTGGCCTTAAGTAGTCCCTGTCGTGTAATGTAATTATCGGGTTCCCTCTGGCTTTTCCCGCCGCAGGCCCTTTAAAGAGAGCTCAGTCGGGCATGCACATGCCTATGGAAGGCCTGAGGAGCACCATTGGAGGAAGGCTGTGTGTGAGGCCTACTACCTACATCTTCTGGGGCTGTTGGCATCAGCAGGGGTAGCCGTGTGGTACCCAACGAGCTGAAGTGCCCTGGAATGAGGACCTCCTCAGGTGTCGGGAAGCATTGCTTTAGGTCTGGGACTGTAGGTAAGAGTGGCAGTCCACAGGACAGACCCACAGACTGCCAATCACGACAGTACTCCCTCCTCTAACCCCCCCCCCCCCAACGGGTTTAGTTTTCTTGGGATGTGAGTCATGGAATTCTCTCAGGAGGCACTTGTCCATTATAATGGAGGTAGGTTTCCACGTGTTCCCCTCCAGCCCTATCTCTTTCAGGATATAAGATATTCCCATCTCTTGCCATGTCATCTGACATTCAGAACCTCTTTTACCTGATAGGTAATGTCCTCTTCAAAGGAAACGTCTTGAGATTCTGGGAGCCTCCTGGAAAGGATTAAAGGCTTTCAGAGGGAAACATGGAACACATTGTGGATTCCAAAAGAGGCAGGTATTATTTATTATTTTATTTAATAATTTTTATATACCGACTTTTCATGCAAGCATATCAAATCAGTTTACAGTAGTTAGCAATTAATCATTTAAAATTATTTGCATTTCCAAAGAAGAAAGAAGTAAATACATTATTTCATAACATAATTAACATAGCAAACTAAATAGTATGCTAAATAATCAAAATTTAAACACTTAGGGCCTCATTTTCCAAGCCGCTCGCACACGATACCAGGATGGGGGCGGAGTCGGGGTGGAGTCGGCCCCGGAAGAGGAGGAGTCGGGGCGTCACTGCGGTCGACTCTGCGCCGACGCCGCAGACAGCGAAAAGGTAGGTGCCTTTTCGCTGTCTATTTCGCTCCCAATAGCTACACCTCTTATGGTGGTGCTATTGGGTGCGAAACCGGCAGCAATCGCACTGCGACGGTGCGATTGCTGCCGGCTAGCGCAGGCCCGCCCCCCGTTTCGGCCCTTAGAGAGGTAGTATAGTTAGGGTAGAGATAGTACAATAAAAATAAAAATATACATTACCTCGGTATTAAATCAGAAGTGTAATATATTTATGCTAACAGCTCTTGGTAGGCTTGTTTAAAAAGCCAAGTTTTAATCCCATTTTTAAATAATTTGATTTCAGCTTCTAGTCGTAATTCCTGCGGGATGGAGTTCTATAGAAGGGGTCCAGCAATAGAGATAGATCTTTCTCTTACATTATTTAGGTGGGCAATTTTGGGGGAAGGAATTGGTAGCATCCCTGTTCCAGTTGATCTGGTGGTTCTTGAGGGGATGTGGAAGTGAAGTAAAGAGGTTAGACATTCAATTTTTTCATTGTAGAGGGTTTTGTGTATTAGTGATAAGATTGTATGCTGGGCCCTGTATTTGACCGGCAGCCAATGAAGTTCTTTTAATATTGGGGTGCTATGTTCACATCTTCTAGTACCTGTCAAGAGTCTAGCTGCAGAGTTTTGCAGAAGTTGCAATGGTCTTGTTATATTTGCGGGAAGGCCTAAGAATAGTGAGTTACAGTAGTCAAATCTTGATCAGACAAGTGCCTGTAAGACAGTTCTAAAGTCTTTAGGGAATAAGAGGGGTTTTAATCTTTTGAGTATGTTTAATTTGAAGTAACCATCGCTTATGATTTTTTTAATGCAGGATTTCATGGAGAATTTGCAATCTATAAGAATCCCTAGATCTCGTACTTCTAGGGAGATGGGGTAGTTTTTGGCCGCTTCTTGAATTTCAAGCTCTTTGGTCTTGCTTAATTTAGGGGAGATGTATAGGATTTCAGTTTTTTTTAGTATTTAGGGAAAGATTCATTTGGGTTAATACCTTTTCAATGGTGGATTGGTATATGTCCCAGAGCTTTAGAGTTCGGTCAATGGACTTTTGGATCGGTATTAAAATTTAAACATCATCGGCATAGATAAAATGTGTTAGAACGAGGCCTGATAGAATTTTGCATAAAGGGAGCATATAGATATTAAATAGTGTAGAGGATAGAGAGAATCCTTGGGGCACTCCGAAGCTGAGATCGATAGGATGTGACTCTTTATCAAGAAATTTACTTTGAAAGTTCTATTTGTTAGGTAAGAGCTAAACCATTTGAGCGCTAAGTTTTTAATGTCTATTTCATTTAGTATATCAAGGAGGATATTATGGTTAACTGTATCATAGGCTGCAGAGATGTCCAGTAAGATCAGGAAGTAAGATTGGCTGTTATCGGTTCCTCTTTGGATGATATCTTGTAGTGAAGTTAAAAGGGTCTCTGACTAAAATAATTTCTATACCCGTGTTGTTCTGGGTACAGGGTATGTTTTTCCAGATAATCTGTTAGTTGATTGTTAATTACTTTCTCGAGAATTTTTGATATACAAGGTAAATTAGAAATGAGTCTTAGGTTTGAGAGATCATATGAGTTTGCTTGTGGTTTTTTTTGTGATTGGTTTTACTATTGCTGATTTTAAAGTGAGTGGTACATTAGCTTTGGTTAAGGACAAGTTAATTATATTGGCAATATGTTTAGATACTATATTGGTAACCATAGCTGATAAGTTACTGTACCCAACTGATGCAGGATTTGGAATAGCCCAATATATCAGGGGGACAGTCATATGGAGGGCATCCAGAGCTGAATGTGAAGGGGGCTTCAATTATGGTGAAGGCCTATGATATGCATCGGTAGTTTTCCTTGCCCTCTTGGCTGTCTTGTGAAGCAGCTCCATGGTGCGTACCCAGAGTTTTTGAAGCTCCTGAGCTGTCAGTTGGGCTGTGGGTGAGGTGATGGTCAATGGGATAGGCATCAGAGATAATGGTTGTCTCCCATATATGATCTGGAAGGGCAATGACCCCCATAGTGGTGCTGATGTTGGAGTTATGGGAAAACTCCACCCACGGGAGGAGAGAAGATCAGTCATCTTGATGGTCATTTATATAAGATATAAGGAAGCTTTTCAGGGTGTGGTTTGTCTGTTCTGACTGGGTGGTATGCCATTTTGCTTGAGGGTGGTATGCCATTTTGTAGTCCAAGGAAATGTTAAATATTTTGCATAGGGACTGCCAGTATTTGGTCATAAACTGGGCCCCATGTTCAGAGATGATATGACTGTGCAGGCTGTGCAGGCAAAAGATGTGGTGCATGAACAGTTGTGCCAGCTCCAGGGCCCTGGAAAGTCCAAGAAGTGGAATGAAATGGGCCACCTTTGAGAAAAAGTTGACTATGACCCAAATTATAGTGCAGCCATTTGAGAGTGGGAGATCCACCAAAACGTCGGTGGACAAGTGGTCCATGGTTTCCTGGGAGCTGGCAATGGCTATAATAACCCCCAGGGTCATCCTGCCACAGGTTTCTGCTGCATACAGGTGGGACAGGAGTCCATATAGGCTCAGATATCTATCTGCATTTGAGGCCACCAGTAGTACAGCTGAAGCATTGCTAGAGTTCGGACTCATCCAGGGTGACCTGCGTCACGGGAATCATGGGACCATATTAACATTTTTTTCTCTGCGTTTGCATGGAAAATTATCTTCCCTGATGGGACAGTCATGGTGGAGGCTAGGAGGATCCAGGCTAGATCTATAGTGTGACTGGAAGGCTCCGGGGTGTCTTTTGCCAGGAAGGACTGGGAGAGGGTATCTGCTCTAACGTTCTTGTTGGCTGCTCGGTACCTCATTCAAAGTCAAAATGTGCAAAGAACAGAGACCACTGGGCCTGGCAGCTGTCTAGCCATTGAGCATGATGTATATTTTCTAAGTTTTTGTGATCGGTGTAAATGGTAATGTGATGTTGAGCACCTTTGAGCCAGTGGCCAGCAGTTCCGTCACTGATCCCATAGTTGTGCTCTGTAGGGAAAATTTTCATGAAAAGAAGGAGCATGGATGAAGAACTCCTGTATCAGAGTGCTGACTCAGAACTGCTCCTACCCCCGTGTGGAAGTGTCTACTTGGAGAATAAAGGGGTGCCTGGGATCAGAGTGATGAAGGCAGGATTTTTGTAGAAATGCATCCTTCAGTTCCTGGATAGAAGTGATGGCTTCCAATGACCTGGCTTTAGTGTTGGCCCCTATTTGACTGAGAGCTGTGAATGGGGCCACCATCTGGGAGTAGTTAGGAATGAAATGCCAGTAATAGGTTGGTGAAGCCTGAGAATCTTTTGCAGGGCACATAGACCAGAGGATTACTGCCAGTCTTGGATATACTTGAGCTTATTTGGATCCATGTGGAAGCCCTTGCTGTATACAATGTATCCTAGAAAATGAAGGCTTTTCTTTTCAAAAAGCACTTCAACTTTGATACAGTTTGTTATCTCAAAATCTCTGGAGGACCAGATGAACATTCTGGTGGTGAGAATTGAGGTCCTTAGAAAAGATGAGAATATCATCGAGATATACAATGACACAGAAGTAAAAGAGGTCTCTGAGGATTTCGTTCATCGTTTTCTGAATACTCTTAATCCCTGGAGATGATCAAACAGCTCAGCAATGACTGGTAAAGGGTAATAGTATTATTTTATTAGTGCATTTAACCCTCTGGAGTCAATGCATGGGCATAGTGAGCCATCGTTTTTGGAGACAGAGAAGAAACTAACTCCACCTGAGGAAGTATAGAGCCAGAAGAAACCCTAGTTGAGATTTTCTTTTATGTATTCTGACATCGTTTTAGTCTCCAGGATGGAAAATGGATATACACTCTCCCATGCGGCAGTTCGGAATTGGCAGATCGATGGCACAATCATATACCCTATGAGAGGTCAGAGTCTCAGCCTCATTTTTGGAGAAAACAGTATAGCCTGAATTCTGTGGGGGCATCTCCACCAGGGTTGCTGCCAAAGGCAAACGAGGTGGTGGTTCCACATATAGCAGGTATGAGCTATGGCAATGGGGCCTCAGCTGGACAGCTATAATGAGGCCTAGTCAAACTACGGAGAGTGGTGTTGCAGTCATGGTAAACTCAACACAATGGGATGTACTGTCTTGTTGATAATATGAAAGACTATACTTTCCACATGTAAGAAGTGGTGCATATGCGCAAGGGCACCTTGGCAAGGGTGATCTGACTGGGAAGCGAATCACCATGAATAGAGGAGATGACAAGGGATGTCTTTCTGGCAACTGTGGGAAGCTGCAAGCTCACCCCTTTTCAATAGGGATGTTAATCATTTTTTGACGATTTAAAATATCGTCTGATATATTTTAAATCATCAAAAATCGTTAGAAGCACGATACAATAGGAATTCCCCCGATTTATCATCAAAAATTGTAAATCGGGGGAAGGGGAGGGGAAGGGGGAGGGCGGAAAAACCGGCACACTAAAACAACCCTAAAACCCACCCTGACCCTTTAAAATAAATCCCCCACCCTCCCGAACCCTCCCAAAATGCCTTAAATTACCTGGGGTCCAGATCGGGGGTCCCGGTGTGATCTTTTACTCTTGGGCCTGCGGTGCATTGTAGAAATGGCGCCGGCGCTACCTTTGCCCTGTTATATGACAGGAGAAAGGTAGCGCCGGCGCCATTTTGTTTTTTGTCCCCCGACGTCAGGAGCGTAGGAGATCGCTCCCAGACCCCCGCTGGACCCCCAGGGACTTTTGGCCAGCTTGGGGGGGCCTCCTGACCCCCACAAGACTTGCCAAAAGTCCAGCGGAGGTCCGGGAGCGACCTCCTGCACTCGAATCGTTTTGCCATACAAAATGGCGCCGGCCATACACTGTATGGCCGGCGCCATTTTGTATGGCAAAACGACGTCAGGAGCGTAGGAGATCGCTCCCGGACCCCCGCTGGACCCCCAGGGACTTTTGTCCAGCATGGGGGGGCCTCCTGACCCCACAAGACTTGCCAAAAGTCCAGCGGGGGTCCGGGAACGACCTCCTGCAGTCGAATCGTTTTGCCGTACGGCCGGCGCCATTATCTCTCTCTCCATAATCTGAGTTCCACTAAGAATTAGATGTAAAATAGCTCCCTCTCATCAGTACCTGACAGAGTTGCTCCATGAAGCAGCCATTTATTCCCTCCAGGAACTTTGTCTCTCTACCATGTCCTGATGTTAATTTACCCAGTCAATACTGGGATAATTCAAATCTCCCATTATTACTACACTGCCAAATTGAACATAACACATTTCAAAGTGTGTATTTTGTTTGTATTAAGAATCTGCTTGTCAGTTGACAGGGATAATTTGGAATCTTTTACCTCAGGTGATTCTTTACATTTAGGCACATGTACTACTTTGGCTTTTATTGGAACCTTTCTTTTTGGATGCCCTAACTCTCCTGCTTCATTAGTATCCTTCAAAGGTACCTCCCTCTGAACTATGCACTGCTGAGCAACTGTTGGCTTTCCCCCTTGTTCTAGTTTAAAAGCTGCTCTATGTAGTCTCCAGATATCAGACTCAACATACTTTCAACAATGATGCCTAGAACCTTTCCCTGTATGGTCACTCCAAATGTGGAACCTTGCATTGTGTAGCTAGAATAAGTATATCACTTTGCACTTATCCAGATTACATTTCATTTGCAATTTGCATGTCCAGTCTCCTAGTTTTACAAGGTCCTTTTGCAATTTCTCACAATCCTCTTGTAATATAACAACTTTGAATAATTTTGTGTTATTGGCAAATTTGATCACCTCACTCATTGTTTGCATTTCCAGATCACTTATATGGTACATGGTTTAATATATGGGCACTGGAAAGTACCAACCAGAGAACCCACTCATTTCTGTGATACTATGTACTGATCTGTGGTTTGTACCATATTTGTTGAAATCAATAAACATACTTAAACATAAATATATTAAAAAGCAGTGGTTCCAGAACAGATCCCTGGAATACTCCACTATTCACCGTACTCTATTGGGAAAATTTGCCTTTTAGCTCTACACCAGAGCTTTCCAAACTTTTCATGTTGGTGACACACTTTTTAGACAAACATAATTTCGTGACACAGTAATTCAGTCTACCAGCAAACCAGAAGTTAAAGGTTAAACGAACAAAATGTATTTCAACAATTTATGTATGTTTCCTTAAATATATACATAAATAAAATGTTTCACAACACAACCTATCTCATAATAAATATTTGCAGGCTTCCACTTCCTCCATGCTGATCTCGTACATTGTGAGATCGGCATAGAGAAAGTGCTACTCTTGCACATTCCCAAAGATTACATGTGCCAATCACTAAAAAGTAATTTTTTTTTTTTACCTTTGCTGTCTGATCTTAGTTTTCTAATCGGTTGGTCACAGGCTTTTTTTTCCACCTTTCCTTTCTTGTTTTTTTGCCAATTCCTTTTACAGGGTCTTTTTTTTCTATTTCTTTTCTCTCCATCTGTCTTCCCTCAAACACACAATCAGGTTCTCATTCTCACACGCTATCTCACACACACAGGCTCTCACTCACATGCAATCTCACATGCCTCTCTCTCATACATACATACATACTGTCTCTCTCGTGCACATGCTGTCTCACTCTCACACACACAGGCTCTCTCACTCCTACATGCTCTCTTGCTCAAGCACAGGCTCTCACTGGCACATGCTGTCCCTTTGCACTGGTTGCCGAAGGATGGGCTCTTCAGAGGCCCTGATCTTCCCTGGCTGTGACATGGGATCTGCAGCGGCCCTGCTATCGGGTTTCCTCCTCTTCTCGGGCCGTCGCAACGTGGGATCCGCAATGGCCCATTAATGCTGCTCTTCTTCTGTACGCAGCAGATGCTCCTCCTCCTTCCTGCCCACGCGGCTCCGGCAACGTTTTTCTTCCAGGGCTGCACAGGCAGGAAGGAGGAGGAGGTGAACGTGACCCTTTTCTTCAGGCCGTGGTGATGTAAGCTCCACCACTGCCCGCCGATCCTCCTGCTATAGTTCCCTGCTTCCGCCGGCCCTGTGGACCGGGCGACACACCTCCACACTACAGGCGACACACTAATGTGTCCCGACACACACTTTGGAAAGCTCTGCTCTACACTCTGTTTTCTTTCCTTTAAACCAGTTCACAATCCACAATAGGACATGGCCTGCTATCCCATGACTTTTTAATTTTCTAAGAAGTCTCTCATGAGGGACTTGTCAAATGTGTTCTGGAAATTCATATACACTATATCAACTGGTTCACCTTTATCCAGATGTTTATTTATGCCATCAAAAAATATAGCAGATTGGTGTGGCAAGACTTTCCTTGACTAAATGATACTAATTGCAGGTCCACAATTTCATTTTTCAGTTCTTTCAGCACTCTGAACATAAGAACATAAGATATGTCATACTGGGTCAGACCAAGGGTCCATCAGGCCCAGTATCCTATGTCCAACAGTAGCCAACCAAGTCACAAGTACCTGGCAAGTACCCAAACATAAAATGAATAGATTCCAAGCTATGAATCCTTATTGTTTAATAGCAGTTTATGGACTTCTGCTTTAGGAACTTATCCAAACCTTTTTTAAACCCAGTTACAGTAAATGTCATAACTATATCCTCTGGCAAAGAATGCCAGAGCTTAATTATGCATTGAGTGATAAAGAATTTTCTCCGATTTGTTTTAAATGAGCTACTTGCTAACTTCATGAAATGCCCCCTAGTTCTTGTATTATCCAAAAGGGTAAATAGCCTATTCACATTTATCCATTCAAGCCCTTTCATGATTTTTTAGACCTCTTTCATATCCCCCTCAGCAGTCTCTCTTCCAAGCTGAAAAGCCCTAACCTCTTTAGTCTTTCCTCATAGGGGAGAGATTCCATTCCCTTTATCATTTTGGTCACCCTACTGTGCAACTATATCTTTTCTGGGATGCAGCAACCAGAACTACAGACAGTATTCAAGGTGCAGTCTCACCATGGAGTGATATAGAGGCATTATGACTTCCACCATTTTATTCGCCATACCCTTCCTAATAATTCCTAACATTATATTTGCTTTTTTGACTGTCACAGCACACTGAGCTGACAATTTCAATGTATTATCCACTATGATGCCCAGATCTCTTTCCTGGGAGGTAACTCCTAATGTGGAATCTAACATTGTGTAACCACAGCAAGGGTTATTTTTCCCTTTATGCATCACCTTGCACTTTTCCCACATTAAATTTCATCTGACATTTGGATGCCCAATCTTCCAGTCTCACAAGATCCTCCTACAATTTATCACAATCTGCTTGAGATTTAACTACTCTGCATAATTTTGTGTCATCTGTAAATTTAAGCACCTCGCTCATCATGTCCTTTCCTGATCATTTATAATATATATTAAAAATCACCAGTCCTAGTAAAGATCCCTGAGGCACTCCACTGTTTACATGTTTACACTGTGAAAATAGATTATTTAATCTTACTCTCTGTTTCCTGTCTTTTAACCAGTTTGCAGTCCACCAAAGGATATTGTCTCCTAACCCATGACTTTTTAGTTTTATTAGAAGCATTTCATGAGGGAATTTGTTGAACGCCTTCTGAAAATACAAATACACCACATCTGCCGGTTCACATTTGTCAACATATTTATTTACCCCTTCATAAAAATGTAGGACATTTGTGAAACAAGACTTTCCATGGGTAAATCCATGCTGGCTGTGTCCTATTAAACCATGTCTATCTAAATGTTCTGTGATTTTATTCTTTAGAACAGTTTCCATGATTTTCCCCAGGATTGAAGTCAGGCTCACCAGTCTATAGTTTCCTGGATCTCCCCTGGAGCCCTTTTTAAATATTGGGGTTACACTGGCCACCCTCCAGTCTTCAGGTACAATGGATGGTTTTAATGATAGGTTACAAATTTTTACTAATAGGTCTGAAATTTAATTTTTTAGCTTTTTCAGAACCGTGAAGTACATACCATCCAGTCCAGGCAATGTACTACTCTTCAGTTTGTCAATCTGGCCTACTACATCTTCCAGGTTCACCATAATTTGGTTCAGTAAATCTGAATCATCACCCTTGAAAACCATCTCTGAATTGGTATCTCCCCAAAATCCTCTTCAGTAAACACTGAAGCAAAGAATTTGTGTTGTCTTTCTGCAATGGCCTTAGCTTTCCTAACTGCCCCTTTAACTCCTCGATCATCTAATGGACCAACCGACTCCCTCGCATGCTTTCTGCTTCGGATATATTTTTTAAAGTTTTTATTATGAGTATTTGCCTCTACAGTCAACTTGTTTCTAAATTCTTTCTTAGCCTGTCTTATCAATGTATATCATTTAACTTGTCAATGCTTATGTTTTGTCCTATTTTCCTCTGATGGATCTCTCTTCCAATTTTTGAATGAAGATCTTTTGACTAAAATAGCCTCCCTTCACCTCACTTTTCAACCATGCTGGCAATAGTTTGGCCTTCCTTCCACCTCCCTTAATGCATGGAATACATCTGGACTGAGCTTCTAAGATGGTATTTTTAAACAATGTCCACACCTATTGCACACTCTTTATCATTGTAGCTGCAGCTTTCAATATTTTTAAACTATTTTCCTCATTTTGTAAAAGTTTCCCTTTTGAGGTTTAGTGTTAGAGTCATGGATTTACTTACTGCCCCCCTTCAGGTCATTAATTCAAATGTGGCCCCACCACTGTTAAATCTCTCATCAGATCCTCATCTCCACTGAGAATAAAATCTATAATTGCCCCCTCTCTTGTCAGTTCCTGAACCAATTGCTCCATAAAACTGTCATTTATTCCATTCCGGAATTTTATCTCTCTAGCATGTCCTGATGTTACATTTATCCAGTCAATACTGGAGTAATTGAAATCTCCCATTATTACTGCACTACCAATTTTCTTACTATGCTGTTGATTTTAATAGCTTTCCTATTTTCCTGTAGCAAATTGTTGTTTACTTGTTCATTCTGGCCAGGTGGATTGTAATACTCCTCCTCTATTTTAGTCCCCTTTTCACCTGGAATTTCTATCCATAAAGATTCAACATTTCATTTTGTTTCCTGTAGAACTTTTATCCTATTTGATTCAATGCCCTCTTTAACATATAATGCCACACCTCCACCAATTTGATCCATCCTATCATTTCAATATAATTTGTACCCTGGTATCACATTGTTCCATTGGTTATCTTTCTTCTACCAGGTCTCTGAGATGTCAACTATATCTACCTCTTCATTCAGTGCTATACACTAGGGATGTGAATCGTGTGATCGATCGTCTTAACAATCGATTTTGGCTGAGGGGGGGGGGGAAATCTGATCGTCTTAGTTTTTTTGGTTAAAAAATTGTTTTATCGGGGGAGGGTGGGAAAACTGGCACACCAAAACAACCCAAAAACCCACCCCGACCCTTTAAAATAAATCCCCCACCCTCCAGAACCCCCCCCAAAATGTTTTAAATTGCCTGGGGTCCAGTGGGGGGGGGGTCCTGGCGCGATCTCCCGCAGGGTTCGGGAGGGTGGGGGATTTATTTTAAAGGGTCGGGGTGGGTTTTAGGGTTGTTTTGGTGTGCCGGTTTTCCCATCCTCCCCCCTCCCCTGATTTATGATTTGTTGACGATAAATCGGGGGAATTGCTATTGTATCGCGGCTCTAACGATTTTTGACGATTTTAAATATATCTGATGATTGTTTTAAATCATCAAAAAAACGATTCACATCCCTACTATACACTCCTACTCTTACATTTTATTTTTTAGACTTCTAGCATTTGAATACAGAAACGTCAAGGTATGTTTTGTTTGTATTAACAACCGACTTTTCACCTGATGGAGGTAATTTGAAATCATTCTGCTCTGTCTGCTCTTTACTTAAAGGCACCTGGTCCACTTTAGCATTTATTGCAACATCTGTATTGGGATTCCCTAATTTACCTGCAGTCTTGGTATCCTTTAAAGATACATCATTCTGAATCACGTGCTTCTGAGCAACTGTCAGCATTTTTCCATCATCTAGGTTAAAAGTTGCAGTATCTCCTTTTTAAAGGTTAGTGCCAGCATCCTGATTCCACCCTGGTTAAGGTGGATCCCACCATTTCAGGAAAGACCCCTCCCCCTGCTTTTCCTAAAATGATGCCCAGTTCCTAAGAAATCTAAAAACCCTCTTCCCTGCATCATCGTCTCATACAAACATTGAGACACTGGAGCTCTGCCTACTTCTGGGATCCTGCATATGGAATGCTACCCTGGAGTTTCTGGATTTCAACTTTCTACCTAAAATCCTAAATTTGGGTTTCAGAACTTTCCTCCTGCACTTTCCTATGTCATTGGTAACCACATATACCAAAACAGCCAGCTCCTTCCAAGCACTATCTAAAATCCTATTTACATGATGCATAAGGTGTGCCAACTGCACACCAGGTAAGAAAGTTACCAAGCAATCTTCATGTCCACCAGCCACCTAGCTATCTAAATTCCTAATAATCAAATCACCAACTACCACAGCTGTTGTACCCCTAGAGACATATCCTCTGTGTGAGAGGATACTACATAAACCTAAGGACAGATCCTAGCTAAAGGATTGCTTCCAGTCTTACCAAGGTGATGCTCTCCTTCCAGGTGTCCTTCCTCCTCAAAGGCAGCAAAGGGGCTGCCAGATTGGAGGTGGGACTGCTCTACTATGTCCCTGAAAGTTTCCATTATATACCTCTTTGTCTCCCTTAGCTCCTCCAGGATAGTGATATAACAAACAGTAGGGATATGCATTCAATTTCAACACGTTGGCAATGCGCAACGCATAAGTCCCTATTCATTGTATTTGTGGGTTCGCGAAACACATCGCGATCCCCCATGAATTTAACATATCATATTAGTTTCATTCTTTTGGCTCGCAGTGATTTCTTAGCAGCTGTTTGAAATAGGAGATAGCAAAAACCAGCCCTTTCCTGTGAGTCATGTGACCTCACAGCCCTGTCATAGAGTGGGTCAGACAGGTTGGCAAGGAGACCAGAATGTAACCTATCAGAGCTAAGCATTTTTCTAATGCAGCCAATCGCCGCTCTCACTCAATGCTCTGTGACGCTATTCCTGATGACGCAGCACTATTTATGCGTTATGCAAGCGGTGTACCATGCACTTTCTTTGCAGGGGTAGGCTGGGGAGGTGGTCCGGGGATGGTGTCTTTACTCAGAGCTAGTCTGAGTGTCTCTAATCTGTATTCAGTTGCTAGCTACTTTGATAGAATTTTCCATTGAAAAAGTTATTTGTTCGATTTGGCTGCAGCTAGCCATGGGTTTTTTTTTACCACACTTTTTTTTATTGATCTGAGACAGTCTGTCTGTGCCACTGAGAAAAGCTGCTAGCAGTGGCATTTTTCTGCTTATTTTACCCCTTGGGTTAGGTTGCAAGCAGGATTTGGGTGTTGTGGGTGGAAGATATATTCAATTGCTAGCTACTTTGATAGAATTTCCATTGAAAAAGATATCTCTTCATTTTTGTTGCCGTGCCAAGCAAGCCATCCTTTTTATTTAACTGCAGTTTTTTTTAATTGAACTCAGGCTGCCTCTTTGTGCTCTTTTAAGCCAAGAGGACACGCAGTGCACTCACTGGGCATCAGTGGGCACTGGGCAGTTTTTCAGACTCACATTTATATTATTGGGAGAGCAGTGCTCTCTGAAGCCAAATCCCCAGTAGGCCTCATTTGTAGATACAAGCTAGGTGTGTGCACAATACAACGGTCCCAGTTTTAGTGTACATCCAGGCACAGCCTCGTGGGCCAGTGGGCACTTTTGCAGACTCACGTATCTTGGGACAGCGGTGCTCTCTGAAGCCAAATCACCAGTGGGCCTCTTTTGTACTTACAAACTTGGTGTGTGCACATACAGCGGTCTCAGTTTTAGTGCACATCCCGGCACAGCCTTGTGGGCCTGGGGGCAGTTTGCAGACTCACCTATATTGGGACAGCGGTGCTCTCTGAAGCCAAATCCCCAGTGGGCCCCTTTTGTAGTTACAAGCTTGGTGTGTGCACATACAGCGGTCCCAGTTTTAGTGTATATACAGGCACAGCCTTGTGGGCCAGCGGGCACTGGTGATCTCTGAAGTCAAATCCCCAGTGGGCCTTGTACCAGCAGCAATCCCCAGTGGGCCTTGAGCTGCTACAATCCCCAGTGGGCCTTGTAGCAGCAGCAAGGTTTAGCAGCAATGAAGACACCTCAGACAGTATTCATGGTAAAGCGTCCTCCCGGCTTCTGGGAAGCCTCCCCTTTTATTGTAAATGATTTCATAGCGTAGCATAGGATACATACGTCACATGTTTTGCTGCTACAGTGTTTTTCCACCATAAATGTTTGTGCTGACCTTTTACTAAATAGGCGCAAGTGGGCAGTAGGTGCAAGCGGTCAGTCTTCAGGCAGGGAGGGGGGAGGTCATTAGCTGGTCGTGAGGCAGTTGTACTGAACTATCTAGGTGTGAAAACCACATAAAGGCAAGTAGGCCATGAGCTGTTCTGGGGGCTGCAAAAGCTTGCACTAGATATGTTTACTGCAGACTGATTTCCTGTTAGCTAGTGACAGATGAAGGCTGTTACTTGCTAAAACTCACTGCGGTCGGAACATGACATTTCCTCTGCACTAAGCGTAGGCCCAAGAAAAAGACCGTTAGACGTGACGATAGATTTTAGCCCCTGACGTGGCCTGCCAACTGCCAGGAGGCCAAGCTCCTAATCCCCACAGGGCCTCTTTTGTAGTTACAAGCTTGGTGTGTGCATACAGCGGTCCCAGTTTTAGTGCACATCCAGGCACAGCCTCATGGGCCTGGGGGCAGTTTGCAGACTCACCTATATTGGGACAGCGGTACTCTCTGAAGCCAAATCCCCAGTGGGCCCCTTTTGTAGTTACAAGCTTAGTGTGTGCATATACAGCGGTCTCAGTTTTAGTGTACATCCCGGACAGCCTTGTGGGCCTGGGGGCGGTTATCAGACTCACATATATTGGGACAGCGGTGCTCTCTGAAGCCAAATCCCCAGTGTGCCTCTTTTGTAGTTACAAGCTTGGTGTGTACACAATACAGCGGTCCCAGTTTTAGTGTACAACCAGGCACAGCCTCGTGGGCCACTGGGCACTTTTTCAGACTCACGCATATTGGGACAGTGGTGCTCTCTGAAGCCAAATCCCCAGTGGGCCTCTTTTGTAGTTACAAGCTTGGTGTGTGCCCATACAGCGGTCCCAGTAGAAGTGTACATCCAGACACTGTCTCATGGGCCTGGGGGTGGTTAGCAGACTCACATATATTGGGCCAGCGGTGCTCTCTGAAGCCAAATCCCCAGTGGGCCTATTTTGGAAATAATTATTTTAATTGAAATCCCTAGTAGGCAGTGACATTAAATCCATAATGTCAGAGAAAGCTAGATATGCTTGAGTGATTGGGACTGGCAGAGGAGTCACTTCAAACGGCAGTGCCAGTCCCCCATTAAAGTTAAGTAGGAAACTGTTCCAATCTAAAATCTCTGGCGGGGCAGGCAGTTCCATCCTAAAAAAATGAAATTTAAAGATGATGCATCGCCACCACCTGATTCTGACCCTGTAGTTTTGGAGGAGAGAGAAGGAGAGGATAGTCATGCCAGACAAAATGGCAACACCCAAAAGCAGCAATGTGACAGCAGACTCAACTTAGCATTGACAATGTAGCGCAGGCACTGTTTGCTTCTGATTCCAATAAAGAATCATCTTGTGTGGGATTCTCATCATCAGAAATGGAAGAAGTAATAGCTGAAGAAGGTTTAGGAAGATTAGTTAGTCCTTTCTTAGCCTCCACTTCAGGGCAGCAGGGAAGAGATGAAACTGATGATGATGAGGAGGAAGAGCAGTCAGCACAGGAACAGAGTGTGACTGATGCCCCTGGCATTGCTTCTCAGGGTCACCCACTACTTCAGCTCCAGTGCCAGCATCCACCCCGAATGCTAAAGAGAAGGGATCACAATAGAAATATGTGATCTGGAGCCACTTTAAAGTGATGGAGGATCTGCGTTTTCCTCAATGTAATTACTGTTTCAGGGCTATTAGCAGAGGCAAGCAAATGTAACATCTATCTAATTTTGGCATGATGCATCATATGAAGAGGCAACACCCAACAACAGTACTGCTATCTGGGGATGGTGGCAGTACCAGTCATGGGACCCCTTTTTCCAGGCAGCGTAAAGTGGTTGAAAAGGAGCAGAGTTGCCCCACGCCCTCAGCCCCTTCTAGCAGTCAGGTGGCAGGCCAGCAGCCCCCTGCCATGTGGCAGAAGTGACAACCCACCATGGAGGAAATGGAGTGGTGTGTGGTAACACTATCTCGGGGTAGGAGGCAGGCAGCCTCAAAAGTTGTAACCAGGAAAATTAGGGAAATGATTGCCCTTGATGACCAGCCCTTGCAGATAGTGGAGAATGTAGGTTTCAAGCATTTGCTGAAGGTCTTAGTTTCAAATTACAAAGTCCCCTCCAGAACAACATTTAGCAGAAAGGTGATCCCCAGCCTGTACAACCAGTGTCACAGTCTCATCCAAACGCTGCTAGCTAGCAGCGTTTGGATGAGACTGCGACTGCGTTTGGATGCAGAGGGGAGTGTGCATTTCACCTGTGATATCTGGACTGCCATGAATGCTGCACACTCTTACCTCTTCCTGACAGCACACTGGTGGGACCTGGCTGAGGCAGGGGCAGGCAGCAGCTCTATTAGTGAACAAGTATCTGGCTGGAAGTGGGCTTTATTGCACACCCACCTGATGGACGAGGCCCATGCCTCAGCCAATATTCTAGCATGCATCAGACAGATGCTGGCGGGCTGGCAACTACACCAGCGAGACAGGAATCCTCAGGCAGGGTTCTTTGTTACAGACAATGGTGCAAACATGGTTAAGGCAATATACGACGGGCGCTTTCAGAACATACGATGTTTTACACACACTCTGCACATGGTAGTGAAGTCAGCTCTGGGGTTGGAGTCCAATTACCAAGAGAATGAATACCTGCATACGTTAATACACAAGTGCAGGAACAGAGCAGTGCACTTCCACAGAAGTGTGAAAGCGGGGCAGGTTCTCCGACAAAAGCAGACTGACTTGGATATGCCTCACAAGCGTCTCATTCAAGACATTGCCACCCAGTGGAATTCCACCTTTATGATGCTGCAGAGGTTAGTGCAGCTGCAGACACCCCTTCATGAACTTTCTGGTTCAATGGACAATGTGCAGAATCCCCTAGGGCATCATGATTGGTTAGTCATGAGTCAGCTGGTAAAAATCCTGCAGCCTTTCAAGGATGTCACGGAGGAGCTGAGTTCCAGAAGTACCACCTTGGCTGACATCATCCCTATAGTTAATTTTCTGGAGGAAAATTTGGAGGGCTTTAAACAGGAAGAGGGAATGACAGCTGAGGTGCTGCATTGTCTGGATGTTTTGCAGAAGCAGGTGCAAAAGAGATTAAGGCCTTTAACAGAAGACCACATATACATACTCACCACAGTCTGTGATCCCCATGTGAAAGGGAAACTCGCCCTATAGTCCAATTGTCTCTCATTTGTGAAGGACCTGCTGTTAGCAAAGACAGATTAGGCATGAAGCAGAGGAGGAAACAGTGGCAGGCACTTCAGAGAGTTGTTCTAGCCCAAGCAGGAGCAGCACTCTGTCAGTGACAGCTAGTACCTCCTCCTCCTCTAGTACGCCAAAGGCATATTGCCCATAATGAATCATCTGTTCTGCTATGGGCTAGTGAGAAAGCAGCTAGCATGAGTGACTCTCAGCCTATTCAAGCTAAGGAGACACCAGCACAACTGTCAGTGACACGGTATCTCTCGGAGCCCATAGAGGACATGCAGACAGATCCACTGGCATATTGGGCACACAAGTCCACTGTTTGGCCACACATAGCCAAAGTGGCTCAGCGATATCTGTCATGTCCACCAACCAGTGTGCCCAGTGAACATGTATTTTCAATGACAGGGGATATCATGAGCCCTCACCGCTCAAGGCTGGCACCAGAGTTGATGGAAATGCTAGTGTTTTTGAAAATAAACCTGCCTTTGCTTGGGTTTCTAAATTTTCCCTGTGAATGGCAAGATAAAAACAATTGAAAGCCTTGTAGCAGCTATAACTGCCTCCTATGCTCCAGATAATATCAGTGCATGTACCTGACCTGAAACTCTGTGCCTGTCCATCCACTGTCCAGGCCATATGTCCCTACAAGGGCTTGACCTCAAACGCTGTATCTGTCGTCCAGGCTTTACGTCTCTACAAGGGCCTTACCTCTAATGCTGTGCCTGTCCATCCAGGCCTTATGTCCCTAAAAGGGCTTGACCTCTAACGCTGTACCTGTCCGTTTACATTTGGAATGTAAGAACATAAAAAGCTGACTTCAGATGTTTAGAGCTTGCATATTTCATATGCTCAATAGTTTTCATATCCTTCATAATATGGGCCATGTTCCCAAAATCTTTCCTAGGTGCCAACAGTAATGTTTCTAGTACTATAGAAAACTGGTGATAGTTGCACTCTAGTTCATCCTCTGTGTTCTCATAGTTTACAGAGGCACTGTGTAAACTACAAACACAACACAGGTTGATATTGTAGATTTGGACTTGAGTAGCGGTTTTCTTATTTCTGAGAGATCTTCATGTTCCTTTGTCATCAGCTGAAGTGCATAAGTACAGTTAATAGCTTCTGGGTATTTACAAGGGCTTGACCTTTAATGTTGTGCCTGTCCACCCAGGCTTTACATCCCTATGAGGGCTTGACCTCTAATGCTGTGCCTGTCCGTCAAGCCCTTATGTACCTACAAGGACTTGAACTCTATCCTCGAATGCTGTGCCAGCCTGTCCGTTCAGGCTTTACGTCCCTACGAGTGCTTGACCTCTATCCTGGAATGCTGTGCCTGTCCATCCAGGACTTATGTCCTTATGAGGGCTTGACCTCTAATGCTGTGCCTGTCCATCCAGGCCTTATGTCCCTACAAGGGCTTGACCTCTATCCTCTAATGCTGTTCCTGCCTGTCTGTCCAGGATTTACATCCCTACAGGTGCTTGACCTCTAATGTTGTGCCTGTCCATCCAGGCCTTAAGTCCCTTCAAGGGCTTGACCTCTAATGCTGTGCCTGTCCATCCAGGCCTTATGTCCCTACAAGGTCTTGACCTCTATCCTCTAATGCTGTGCCTGCCTGTCTGTCCAGGCTTTACGTCCCTACGAGGGCTTGACCTCTATCCTGGAATGCTGGGCCTGCCTGTCCGTCTAGGCTTTACATTCCTATGAGGGCTTGACCTCTATCTGGAAAGCTGTGCCTGTCCATCCAGGCCTTATTTCTCTATGAGAACTTGACCTCTAATGCTGTAACTGTCCGTCCAGGCCTTATGTCCCTACAAGGGCTTGACCTCTATCCTCAACTGCTGTGCCTGCCTGTCCATCCAGGTTTTACGTCCCTACAAGGGCTTGACCTCTAATGCTGTGCCTGTCCATCCAGGCCTAAAGTCCCTTTGAGGGCTTGACCTCTAATGCTGTGCCTGTCCGTCCAGGCTTTACGTCTCTACAAGGGCTTGACCTCTAATGCTGTGCCTGTCTAACCAGGCTTTACGTCCCTACCAGGGTTTCACCTCTAATGCTGTGCCTGTCTGTCCAGGCCTTATGTCCCTACAAGGACTTGACCTCTATCCTCTAATGCTGTACCTGTCTGTCTGTCCAGGCTTTACATCCCTACGAGGGCTTGACCTCTATCCTGGAATGCTGTGCCTGCCTGTCTGTCTAGGCTTTACATTCCTAGGAGGGCTTGACCTCTATCCTGGAATGCTGTGCCTGTCCATCCAGGCCTTATGTCTCTATGAGGGCTTGACCTCTAATGCTGTGACTGTCCATCCAGGCCTTATGTCCCTAAAAGTGCTTGACCTCTAATGCTGTGCCTGTCCATCCACATTTTGAATGTAAGAACATAAAAAGATGACTTCAGATGTTTGAAGCTTGCATATTTCATATGCTCAATAGTTTTCATGACCTTCATAATATGGGCCATGTTACCAAAATCTTTCTTAGGTGCCAACAGTAATGTTTCTAGTACTATAGAAAACTGGTGGTAGTTGCACTCTAGTTCATCCTCTGTCTTCACATAGTTTACAGAGGCACTGTGTAAACTACAAAGTCAACATAGGTTGATATTTTAGATTTGGGCAGGAGATGACATCAGTGCTTCTTTTGGTCCTAACGGCTGATCCCTCGTTGCAAAAGGAACCCTCAGTCTCTGGCAATTCAAAATACTAATCCTTCACAGCATGGATCCTTGATTAAAACAAAAAACTTTCTTTTAGTTTCAGGGCAGAGCAGAGCACTTCCTCCGTCGTGCTAAGGAAGTCATGATTTGTTTGCACATGCTTAAATCCTAACAATTTGTACCATTATACACTCTAGGGACCAACCCTTTCCAGGGAGCCCTTTTCTGCTCAAAGGAAAGAACTCTCCCCGGGGTGGCCGGCCTATCTCTTAGTACCTGCTGACCCATGTTGAACGGCTGTGCACATGGCACCCTCCTCCACATCACCACGCTTTGAAGGCTCGTGCTCCACTCTAGGGGCCAACCCATTCCTGGCAGCCCTTTCCTGCTCAAAGGAAAGGGAACTCTCCCCGGGGTAGCCAGCCTATGTCTTAGTACCTGTTGACCCATGTTGAACTGCTGTTCACATGGCACCCTCCTCCACATCGCCACGCTTTGAAGGCTCGTGCTCCACTCTAGGGGCCAACCCATTCCGGGGAGCCCTTTCCTACTTAAAGGAAAGGGAACTCTCCCCGGGTGTAGCCGGCCTATCTCTTTGTACCTGTTGACCCATGTTGAACCTCTCTTCACATGGCACCCCTCCTCTGTCTCGGCCTTGAAAATTCTCATTTGTATATCTGCTAACTCCACCAGATTTTAAAATACCAGCGAGAGCTCATTAGATGCCAATGGAAATACCCCACTCTAGAGGCGAACCTATTCTAGGGAGCCCTTTCCTGCACAAAATAAAGGGAACTCTCCCCAGGGCCAGCCTGTCTTGCTCCTATCAAAACCACAGGGACTTGACTACCTCAGCTCTGCCAGCCTGTCTTGCCCCTATCAGCTTTTTGCCACTCTGCCTTGCTGCCATGCACCAGATGACTCACTCAACTCCTTGTGGTATTCTTGCCACTATCATGGTTCCTCAGTGTGTTGATGCTAGTCTTTCTGCTTACTTTGTTTCCCCTTCATTGTGCTGAAGGATTAACCCCCCACAAAATTTTTATTTTACCTTTTGCGCCTGCGTGCACATGATCCTCCAACACAGCAGCAATTGCCGCTGTGTCGGAGGCCTCTGGCCCCACCGCCGGATCGCCCTGCCACATCCCCTTTGTAAAGCCCCGGGACTTACATGTGTTCTGGGGCTTTACGCTCATCGCCGGGCCTTTTTAAAATAGGCCTGGTGCATGTAGACCCGGTTACGCATGTAATTCCTCTGGATTTATGCGCATAACCCTTTTAAAATCTGGCCCTTAGTGCCTAAGGCCTTTAGCTGCAGCCTATATCTAAGAAAGGTCTTCCTGTGTAGTGTGGCAGATTTATGGAGATCTGGCATGAAAAGAAGTGATTTATCTTCAAAAGATATCAGAGCTTTCATATGTACAGTTCCAAGGATCTCCAGTCCTTGAGGGTAGCAAAGGAATTACACATTCTTTAAGGGCAGAGATGGTCTCTGTATAGCATTAGGAGCATGGATGGCAGCAAGGCAGAGTGGCAGCAAAGATCATGTCATGGCAGCTTGGCACAATGGCAGCAAAGACCACAAGGTATTGCATAAGGGGGTATATCATCAATAAAGAGTTATATCAAGACCCCCCCAGGGTGTAGCCTATGGGGTATAGATGCAAAGGTTGGCAGCAAGTGTAGTGTCTGGGACATGTCAGTAAGGCTAAGTGGCAGCAAGAAGTCTGAGGTATATAGTCTGGGGCATGGCAAGCCTGATTGGCAGCAAGACCTTCCAAGGTGATACATCAGGGTTATGGCTGCAAGGCAAAGTGGCAGAAAAAACTCCCAAGGTGTAAAGTGTGTGGATAGCAGTAATGTTGAGTGGCCCCAAGACCTCCAAAATGTAAAAGAAGGGTATAGCAACAAGGAAGAGTAGAAGCAAGACTCCTAGTGTAGAGTCTGGAGTTTGTCAGCAAGGCTGAGTGGTAGCAAGAGCCCCAAGGAATAGCATTATAGTTAGGGCAGCTTTACCTTGATAGGTCTCCTGTCCTGTCTACTTACCTACTTTTCCTGCCTCAGCTCCATCCTGGCTACTACCTCAATCAGGAATTTCTTGGTTGCTATTGTTACTAGTCTTATTGCATCGTTTTCAATGGGCCTTAGTATCGAATGGGAAACATAAATGAATGAAACAAACATGTTTGTTTGAATTCATATGTACCCTCCATTCATTTTGGGGATCCACAATAAAACAAGAATTGTCTCATTGCATTTTACTTAATCATTTCAAACAAATGAACATCCCTAGTACTCAATAGTGGAGGTGGAATCTCAACAGAGATCTCAACAGATATATAGTAACAGTTGCTTCTTCCTTCTAGTGATATCTCTTTTTATGCACACAGATATACTGCTAACATTCCCAACTGCCTTGTTGTTTTGACATTACAGATAGTTTCCAGGAAATAAGTATTATTATATAGCTGGAATAGCACTTTACTGTGGATTTTAGACAATAGATTGTGCAGGCAATTCCAAACAATCAAAGAATGGATTCAGAAATAAAAATTCAACTATAGAAGAAATTCTGTTAGCAGTCTAATTCCACAGCAGGCCAATACACTGTTCTACAGTCACCACAATAGATGGAAGAGAAATTAGGAAGGAAACCAACTATCATTGCTAGATTCCAGTGCTTGGCATCAGAGCTGTGCTGCTGTGAAGTTCAGAATAATGAATGACCTCAATAGCTAGCTCTTTTTCAATAGGAAGCCAAGGAGATCACAAACAACAATCAAATGTCAAAGAGATGAAACTATTACATTGGTTATTATGTGGTGATATATTTCTATTTAAAAGAAAAAAATTGTTTAGAAAATTGTTGCAGAATGTGTACAGATGCCAGTAAGGTATCCTTGAAACTGTATTTTACTATATGATAAAAACTTGCTTTAAGAAGAGAAGTTGATAAAATCGTAATGAAAATATATCTCTAGACACTATGCATATTTTCCTATAGAATATTAGTAAAATAGAAAGGTAAAAAAAAAAAAAAAGCATGTATAGGATCGAATGGATGCAATTCAGAAAGAAGATGAATGCATACCCCTACCACTTGCAAGGCATTTTATCTCTCTGAGTCTCGAGTACCTAATAGTAAACAGGAGTTCAATCCATCTTCATATAATTTGTTAGATGGCACCATGCACGCCAAATAAACTGCAAATAATTTAAAAATATAAGAAAGGCTTTATGCAGTCAAGGAATGTTTAAAGATGACAGGTTTTACTGAAAAAAGGAACTTAGCCTTGTCAAATAACGCCTACAAGATGAAGCATAGGAAGGTTTATTCCATTGTATAACTTTTTAAGAAAAGTGTGAATTTTATTTTTCAGTAGCTGAATGCAGGATATAAAATCTTGTGCCATATACTGCTTCTGCTATTAAACAACATAGAAAAGTCTATAAACATGTCTTGAGTCAGAATATTTGTTGTCTGATATGTGAATGATGTTGATCGATATATGAAATCAGTAAACCATTATTGACAACTTGTTAACAAATCATTAGCAGACAATATAACTACAATAATCACTCCTATATGTAGTTGACTGAAAGGCCATATCAAAGTACAAAGGACACAGAAAAAGTATACTAAGTATCAAACAGTAAGGTGTAAATTTTCAAAGGCTTAGATGGAATCTGCAATTTGGCTAGATTGGCTAAACCTGCATAAGTGGATTTTAAGTGGCCTGAAAGTACACATGTACTTTCACAATAACTCAATATGTACAGGTGCAAGCTTCCTCTCTCTCAAAAAGCATATAATTATATCTTGCTACCTTTTTTTATAATGAAAGACACCAGACTCATGCAATCACAAAAAAAACCCCTTTATTTGGATAATTACGGCCGCAGCTCAAGCTTTCATTAACAATTCCATTTTACATAGAACATTACAGCGGTATTAAAGCAGATGCATTCTGCTATAACTCAAACCTTATATGATTGAAGGGATGGCTCCCGGACCCCCTGCTAGACCACCAGGTACATGTAAAAGGTTTTTGGGGGGGTCGGGAGGGTGGGAGAAGCAAAGGAGTAATTTGTAAAGGGTCGGGGTGGGTTTTTTTTTATCGGGCCATCAGCGCCATTTTTATCAGTGGTAGCCAAAATGGTGCCGATGGCCCGAGAGCAGGAGATCGCGCTGGGACCCCCCCCCCCCCCCACTGGACCACCAGGTAATTTAACATTTTGGGGGGGTTTGGGAGGGTGGGAGAGCAAAGGGGTCATTTGTAAAGGGTCGGGTGGGGTTTTTTTTATCTGCTCAGGCCTCACTAAAAAATTAACGATGTGAATTGGAATCAGAACCGATTCCAATTCACATCTCTATTGATCCGATTTTTTTCTCCCTCCAACAGAACCTGATCGTTAAAACGATCGGGCACACGATTCACATCTCTACGAGTCAGCAAAAAAAAAAAATGTCTTGGTAAAATGAGGAAGTTAAGGAGGGTCAGGATTAAGCAAAAGGTGAAAAAGAAAAAGAGAGGTCCCAGACCCCATTCCCCCCTTTCTATCCCCTACCCCCTACCCCTTTTCCACCCCGACACCTTCCTGCATCCCTTGAACCTTTAATAAATTAGTAGGTCCCACATTGGAGCCAGGGTTCACCCTCACACCTAACCCATTTGGTGCCATTTTTCAAAATGGTGCTGACCTGACCTTGCCCCAGCCATGTGACTGGGACAACGTCTGCGGATTGGACCCAGGCCACATGGCTGTGCAACCTTTTTGTCTGGCATCCTTTTAGGGCAACAGCAGTCCCTGGAGGATGGGGCTTCCAACACATTAAAGGGCTGCTAGGCATGTTCTTTTGCCCCGCAATGTTTGGTTGTGAGAGAGAGGCCCCATTATTACAGCGACACCCCTCCCCATGATAGTGGGACCCCTTCTATGAAAAAACTTCGTGGCTTAGTGGCTCTAGGCCTAAGTTTGAATCCAAGGCAATAGAGGGGGAAGAGACTTGCCCAAGGTCACAAGGAGTAGCAGCAGGATTTGAAATCTGACTTCCCTGATTTGAAGTCCACTGTTCTAACCTCTAGGCTAGTCTTGTGCTCCTGATTTGAGGTTCCCTCCTCCTGCTGTACAACAAGGCTTTATGGCATATAAAAGAATGCAAAATTTGGCATTCACTTATAGTATGTGTTATCATTTTAAATAATTCCATAAAAATTGAATTCTTTGAAGGACTGTTAGAAAATATGCTTAGGACAATTTGTTAATACTATTATTAGTAAAAAATGATAATAAATACACTATCTAATACATAGTAGTGTCTGAAAAGGAATGGATACAGCAAAAAGATGAAAAACATTTTGACAGAATACAGTAAAGAACTTGCAAACTTTGAACACATCTTTTTTGCTTCAGAGATATAAGGTATCATAGGGAGGATAATTTTTAAACAGCCCACATGAAGAAGTCAGCAAAAATGCATGTAATTTACACCAATTTTCAAAGCAGGCGTATGCACATAAGTCCATTTTGAAAATTAACCCACCAAAACTATCTTGCAAAGTCATACCTTCTATCTGGTGTGCACAACTTTTTCCTGAAAAACTATGCACACGTGAACAAATGTTATAAAATATGTGGGTAAATCTAAACCCCTTAACAGCAGCACCCACAGGAATGGCTCCACTCAATCTGGGTAAACGTATGCGCAAACGGGACATATGCACATACATTTATCCACATGGTATTTTATAATTCAGCACATTAAACACTATTTTACACAAAGAAGTTCCTTTGAATATTATCTCTGTATTGAGTTGCAATTCATTTTAATTTTTCAGGGTTATCTAGAATCTTGTCTTCATAAAGCATCTTCCAGTTATATCCAAAAAAAATGGTATAAATAAGTGAGAAGTTATGGCTGATATGGTTCAAATTTGTACTAATTTATTTCTTTTTATTTTTTTGTAATAATCAAACATCCAGTATACAGAAATGTGACAAAAGCTCCTTAATATATCACATGTAAATTACATTGCTGTCACTCAATGTTAGATATGTTTTCAACTATAAACAAATTAGTTATTTCTAAATAACATATTTATGACAAGTTTCTACAGCTTAATACAGTGTCACACTCGAGAAATTTCACATAGAGAATTAAATTAATCACGCCTCACTAACTGTTATCATGTCATCATTATCATCAAAAGAATGGCAAAATGTAATCTAGAAGGTAGAACCCAGAGCTGTAAATCTGAAGATCCAAATTTGATTTCCCTTATTTAGCACTCTCTCTGTGACCTTCGGATTGTTATTTAAGGCTAGAACTCTAGGGGTAGGGGAAACTGCCCAACTGAGAGCATTTTGCATGCATAATAGATTTTGTGCAAAATTAAAGCTTAAGCAGAAAACTTCCAGCTTAAAGAGGGAAAATTTCAAACTGTCCTTACTAGAACAAAGACCATGCACACTGATTTCATCCAGATTTTGCACGGATTCTCAAAGTGAAAGAACACATGAGCTTTTGCTTTGAAACTTGCTGTGGCTCCAAACTAACCGGGTCATTCATCAAACTGCAATGTGCGGGTATTGTATGCGTTAGGGCCTTAGTGCGGCTGGTATCGCGTGCAATAAGGCCCTACCGCAAGCGATATGGGCTGCATCGCGATGGAACAAAGCAAATTAAGGGAAGTGGAGGAGCGCGGGCAGGGTTTGGGTGGAGTTATGTCCCGGCAGCGCTGCGGGTGATAATGTTTTCTACATGATCACTGGCAGCACTGCAGGAAATAACTACACCTTTCCCTGTCTTGCTATGGGTGTGAAACTGTGCGGCCCGACTGCAACCATTGCAGGTGAAAATATACCTGCGCAATGCGGCCAGCTACACAATTTTGCCCCCCTCGCCCCTGCGGCTCATCATTCTGCTATAAATATAGCAGGTTGATGAATCTAAGCCTAAGAGGGTCATTTTATAAAGAGATCACATGCGAAAAGGGACTTTTCGCGTGCGATACCTAGATCGGGGCGGAGTCTGCACCGGAAGGGGAGGAGTTGGAGTGGCATTGGGGTAGACTCTGCGATGACTTCGCTGACTGTGAAAGGTAAGACTCCTTATCGCCACCGCTAGCGCGCCCAATAGCACCACCTTTCACAGTGGCGCTATTGGGTGCGAAAGCCGGCAGCGATAACACCGCAGTGGTGCGATCGCTGCCAGCTTTCGCAGGCCCGTTCCCCCGCCCCCCCCCGTTACCACTGGATTCTCTAAGGTCTGCGACCTTAGAAAATCCAGGCCTAAGTGTGGTCATCTTTATTTGCTTTTTCTGCATGTAGAATTTGGCTGGAAAAATACACACAATGATTTTAAAATAATATCCTCATGTGTACTTTTCCTACCCAGACCTAAACATGTCTCCTGTCAATGAGGCTGATGTGCTAAAATTGGAGGTAAATTTTAGTACTGGTGTTGGTTAATGCTATGGTAGACAGCCATGGCATCACGAGTTGAGGTTTACTAATGGCATGTAAATTCTCCATGAGTAAAAAAAAGTGTGATAATTTTAAAAAGAATGTTTTGTTTTATTTACATGTCAATTTGCATGCCATTAAACTGCAAGACATTCTTCCAAGAGCAGAGGTGGAAGAGAGGAGAAGGCAATTAGCAGCTGCAGCAGCAGTGGAACCAGTGGAAGCAGGCAATCAGCAAGGCAGGAGCAGCCCAGCGGTTTGGGAGAGCAGTACTGGAAGCAGCAAAGTGGGGATCAGCAGTCTGAGCAGGAACAGTGGGCTGCAGGATGGAGCTGAGTGCTACTGGGTGTAGGGACCTTGTGTTGATGCTGCTCCCACTCTGTCCTCCTCCCAGGAAGACCACTGCTGCACCAGTATCACTGTCACTTCTTCCCCCAGCTCCTGTTGTGCTGATGCTGAGAAAAAGCACCTTCAAAATTTGCAGGCTGGCATAACCTCAAAATAGTGACCCAAATGTATGGATTGCTTTTTCTTGCACACCAGGGAGCTGGAGGAATAGGTGACCTCAATGCCAGCAGCAGCGCCATCGCTTGCTTTTATTTATTTCCACCAAATCTGAGGTACACCAGTTGGAACAGACCAATACATAGCACAGTGTCATTCATTACTACTTCTCTGAGGTTTGATGGTGCCTTAAGTGCTGAGCTTACTGAGTTCCAAATGGTCTTTTATCCCATAATCCATTTTCCTCTCATCTCTTTCTCCCCAATCTTTCCTTGGCTTTACCATGATATCATTAATGCTTGCCTTGAGTTCACTAATCAGATGATAAAATGTGATCCTAGATGAGTTTTATATCATGGTGATGTGATTCCTAAAAATATCAATCCTTTGAATAATAATAGCAAATTAGTTTGCCATACTCATCTGATTTATTTAAAAAAATAAAAATAATTCTATATATTCCCATCAAAGATACATTAACCAAAACTTTGCAATTTTTAAAAATATATGTTGACACTATAAATCAATGGATGTCTAATAATCGCTTAGCCCTCAATGTTCAAAAAACAGAAATCATCTTACTATCGAGATCAAAAAAAGATTTCCGTCAGGTAACTTTAGATTTTAAAGGACATTCCATACCCATTCAAAATACAGTTCGTGACCTTGGGATACAATTGGGTACTAGGGATGTGAATCGTTTTTTGACAATTTAAAATATCGTCCGATATATTTTAAATCGTCAAAAATCGTTAGGGCCAAGATACAATACCAATTCCCCCGATTTATCGTCAAAAAATCGTAAATCGGGGGAAGGGGGAGGGCAGGAAAACCGGCACACTAAAACCCCCTAAAACCCACCCCCTACCCTTTTGGCCAGCTTGGGGGGGCCTCCTGACCCCCACAAGACTTGCCAAAAGTCCAGCGGGCGTCCGGAACGACCTCCTGCAGTCGAATCGTGTTGGTCTATGGCCGCCGCCATTTTGAAAAATGGCGCCGGCTGAAGACAACACGATTCAATTGCAGGAGGCAGTTCCGGACCGCTGCCGTTCCGGACCGCCGCTGGACCCCCAGGTAATTTAAGGCATTTGGGGGGGGTTCGGGAGGGTGGGGGATTTAATTTAAAGGGTCGGGGGTGGGTTTTAGGGGGGTTTAGTGTGCCGGCTCACAATTTTCACGATTTTCACAATACTTTAAACACCCAAACGGCAACAATACGATTCCCTCCCCCTCCCAGCCGAAATCGATCGTTAAGACGATCGAGGACACGATTCACATCTCTATTGGGTACTAACCTTACCATGAAAAACGAAGTCCAATACATAATTCGTAATGGATATGCAAAGTTACAAATGTTAAAACATCTGAAACCTGTACTTTGAAAGAGTGATTTCAGGATAGTCTTAATTTTTTCAGGAACTGATTATTGTAACTTATTATTTCTAGGGTCCACTATATAAACATTATGCCCCCTTCAACTGTTACAAAATTCTGCAGCTAGATTAATCACTGGAACAAAAAAAATTGATGATATCACACTCATTCTCATTAACTTACACTGGCTCGCTATTAGATCCAGAATCAAATATAAGATACTAACAATATTACTGTTATGGTTTTGTAGGAAATTGTGAACCCTAGGCCAAGATGAGAAATGTCTATGCCCACAGGGAGGAGCCCCGTGAGCCTCACCATCAGTAGGCTTGGTCTCAGTGACATAGCTGTGAGAGAGACTTTATTAGAGAAAAAAGATAAGGCATAACCCGAGGAGCGGGGAATGCAATAAACACAGTTCTTGAGCAATAAGATATAAGAACATAAGAACATGCCATACTGGGTCAGACCAAGGGTCCATCAAGCCCAGCATCCTGTTTCCAACAGTGGCCAATCTAGGCCATAAGAACCTGGCAAGTACCCAAAAACTAAGTCTATTCCATGTTACCGTTGCTAGTAATAGCAGTGGCTATTTTCTAAGTCAACTTATAGCAGGTAATGGACTTCTCCAAGAACTTATCCAATCCTTTTTTAAACACAGCTATACTATCTGCACTAACCACATCCTTTGGCAACAAATTCCAGAGTTTAATCGTGCGTTGAGTAAAAAAGAACTTTCTCTGATTAGTTTTAAATGTGCCACATGCTAACTTCATGGAGTGCCCCCTAGTCTATCTATTATCCAAAAGAGTAAATAACCGATTCACATCTACCCGTTCTAGACCTCTCATGATTTTAAACACCTCTATCATATCCCCCCTCAGCCGTCTCTTCCCCAAGCTGAAAAGTCCTAACCTCTTTAGTCTTTCCTCATAGGGGAGCTGTTCCATTCCCCTTATCATTTTGGTAGCCCTTCTCTGTACCTTCTCCATCACAATTATATCTTTTTTGAGATGCGGCGACCAGAATTGTACACAGTATTCAAGGTGTGGTCTCACCATGGAGAGATACAGAGGCATGACATTTTCCGTTTTATTCACCATTCCCTTTCTAATAATGCCCAACATTCTGTTTGCTTTTTTGACTGTCGCAGCACACTGAAGCGATGATTTCAATGTGTTATCCACTATGACGCCTAGATCTCTTTCTGGATTGTAGCACCTAATATGGAACCTAACATTGTGTAACTATAGCATGGGTTATTTTTCCCTATATGCATCACCTTGCACCACATTAAATTTCATCTGCCATTTCGATGCCCAGTTTTCCAGTCTTACAAGGTCTTCCTGCAATTTATCACAATCTGCTTGCAATTTAACTACTCTGAACAATTTTGTATCATCTGCAAATTTGTTTATCTCACTCGTATTTCTTTCCAGATCATTTATAAATATATTGAAAAGTAAGGGTCCCAATACAGATCCCTGAGGCACTCCACTGTCCACTCCTTTCCACTGAGAAAATTGTCCATTTAATCCTACTCTCTGTTTCCTGTCTTTTAGCCAGTTTGCAATCCACAAAAGGACATCACCACCTATCACATGACTTTTTACTTTTCCTAGAAGCCTCTCATGAGGAACTTTGTCAAACGCCTTCTAAAAATCCAAGTATACTACATCTACCGGTTCACCTTTATCCACATGTTTATTAACTCCTTCAAAAAAGTGAAGCAGATTTGTGAGGCAAGACTTGCCTTGGGTAAAGCCATGCCATTCATCCAGAACACTATACTTTCTCACAAAGCCTATCATACGTAAGTGTGTGTCTTTCACATTACTGTCTCAGTGTATAATACTGTACAATATATACATCTCATAACCTAATCTACCTAAATGCCAGCCTACTCTATACAATTGCATTACCTTGTCAATGTACATTACTCTTTTCAACTGCATTAACCTGATATAATAGCATTAACCTCTTCAACTGCTTCTCGGTATCTACTTTTCACAATTTGCCACCCTCCCCAACAATGCCTCCACACGCTAGCCCCTGCCCCCCCAATTATCTATACAGACACCCCTCAAAAATATTCCTCCCCTCATACAGTCCCCACAACACCCAAAAAAGACGCCTGACCCCCATCCCCATATCCCCCACCTCGCAAGCCCTCACCCTCTCACTCATCTCTCTTCTACTCATTAACGCCCAATCACTGAAACAAAAAACGCACCTTCTCCACGATATTTTAACTGAGTCCAAACCAGAAATTTTCGCATTAACCGAAACCTGGTTTAAACCCTGTGACACCCCCCTCATTAACCAACTTCCTGCGGAAACCTATGACATTTTCTCTATCCCCCATAAAAAGAAAAGAGGTGGCGGCCTACTCCTCATAGCCAAAAAAGAATTCAAGCTCACATCACAAACCTGCAATATTCCCAATCAATACGAAGTAGGTTTGTTCAAATCTCAATCCCTACAAATCTGCCTTATCTATATCCCTCCTGGTCTACTAGAAAAAGACCCCTCCCCCCTCATCGAATTCCTCACCATCTCCCTCTCCCCCGACATCCCTACAATACTCCTTGGCGACTTTAACCTCCACGTCGACTCCTCTCCACAATCCCCTACATGCGAAGCCTTCATCTCATCCCTAGATGCAATGGGCTTCACCCAACTGATTCACTCCCCAACCCACAAAGCAGGTCACACCCTTGACCTTATTTTCACTAACTCACTCATCAATGTCATCCACACCCCCACATGCCTCCCAGTTCCCTGGTCTGACCACTCCATCATCAGTACTACCCTCTCTCTACCACCCCCACCCACCCCCTCTCCTCCTCAACCCAAATCCTTCCAACTTCGTAAAACCTGCCCCATTGACACTCTTGAAATGGCGTGCTCCAACATTCCAAATCACATTGACCTGGAGACAGCAGATAGTGCTATATCCTCCTGGGCAGAAACCACCCAAAACATAGCCAACAACTTATGCCCTATCATCCAAAAAACAATCACACAAACCACTTCATCCAAAAAACCCTGGTACACCCAAACACTCAAAACCCAAAAAATCCAACTTAGAGCAGCTGAAAGACACTGGCGTAAACACCCCTCCCCTGCCACAAAGACCGTTTATTACCAACTCATGCATGCATATAGAAACGCCATTCAAACAACCAAAAAAGAATACTATGCCAAGAAAATTCACCACCTCCAATTCAACCCGAAAGCACTATTCACCCTAGTCTCAAATCTGACCAAACCCAACGTGTCTTCACCCCAAGTCCCCATCACACAGACCCGATGTAATGAAATCGCCCTCTTCTTTAAAAACAAAATATCCAACATCACTGCCAAGTTTACCCCCAATACCAAAAATTCCCACAACACCAACAACATAATCCCTCCTACCCTTCCTACACACACCCTCCTCTCTTCCTTTGAACCCTCCTCATCTCTAGAAATAGAGAACATTTTAAAAAAGATGAGACCTTCCTCCCACCCCTCGGAAACCATACCTACTAAACTACTACTCGCTATCCCTAAAACAATAGCCACTCCACTCTCCAAAATCGTGAACTGTTCCCTGGAACATGGCCTGGTCCCGAACTCCCTCAAACAAGCTGTGGTCAAACCCATTCTAAAAAAACCCTCCCTTGATCCCTCCAACCTATCCAACCTCCGTCCTATCTCCAATCTCCCTTTCCTCTCCAAAGTCATGGAGAAATTAGTAAACCACCGTCTCTCTGACCACCTAGAACAATCCAACATTCTCCCACCTACACAATATGGATTCCGAAAACACCTCAGTACTGAATCCCTACTTCTTTCCCTTACTGATACCCTCATCAAAGGAATGGATGCCGGCAACTCCTATCTCATTGTCATGCTGGACATCTCCGCTGCCTTTGACACCGTAAATCATAACATCCTCATCAACACCCTCATTAGTATAGGAATCTCAGGTACTGCTCTTTCTTGGATTAAGTCCTTCCTCCAAAACCGTACCTACACAGTCCTCACTGACAACTTTACATCCCCCCCTGTCAATCTCGACTGTGGCGTTCCTCAAGGTTCCTCCCTTTCCTCCACCTTATTTAACATTTACATGCTCCCCCTTACAAACCTCCTCTCCAACCTTGGTATTACACACTTCATCTACGCGGATGATGTGCAAATCCTCATCCCCTTCACAAACTCTGTACTCATTGCAATCCAAAAATGGAACACTATTCTCACCTCCATAAACCAGCTCCTCACTGACATGCACCTAGCCCTCAACCCACAAAAAACCGAACTCCTCCTCATCTCCTCTAAACATGCATCCATACCCATTCCCTCCACTCTCCATTCCCCCAATTTGCTTTCTAACACAAGAAACCTTGGTATCATACTTGATAACCAACTTACCTTCAAACCATACATCAAATCCATCCTTAGCAGTTGCTATTTCAAACTCCAAACCCTCAAAAAACTCAAACCCCTTCTCTACTTCTCTGACTTCCGTACTGTACTCCAATCCTTAATTTTCTCTAAAATTGACTACTGTAACTCTCTCCTTCTTGGACTCCCTGCCACCCACATCAAACCTCTCCAACTCCTTCAAAACGCTACCGCTCGTATCCTCACTAATGTAAAAAAAAAAGACCACATTACCCCCACCCTCATTGATCTCCACTGGCTTCCCATTCACTCACGAATTATTTACAAGACGCTTACCCTCATCCACAAAAGTATCACCAACGAGCATTACAACTGGCTAAACCCACCTTTCCTTCCTCGTACCTCCACTAGACCTACCCGTTCATCACTCCAAGCAACCCTTATTCCTCCTTCCATAAAATCCACAAGACTCATTTCCACCACCAATAGAGCCCTTTCCCTTGCAGGCCCCTCCCTTTGGAATTCAATGCCTCTTCACCTACGCACAGAAACCTCCACTCCCACTTTCAAAAAGAATCTCAAAACCTGGCTCTTCCTCCAAGCATACCCCCAATCCTTTTCACCACCTTCTAACACTCTCACCCTACCTTCATCTCTCACCAATACCCCCCTAAAATCCTTTAATCCCCTCCAGGATCCACACCCTACACTTAACCCCCTTTCCCTCTAAGAACTTCAAACACTTCATTCAACCCTTACTTTAAAATAATGTGTCTGTTTTTATCTGCACTTATATAATTCCATAAATAACCAGTGTACATACCATCTGCTCCTCAAATCCATGTATATATCTTATCCTTATGTATCTGTTCTCTCCCTCCCCCACCCCCCCTTGTTGTATCTATCCCTCCTTCCCCAAGTTATTTAGTTATCTGCTTTGTTACTGTGTTACATATTGTTCTTTGTAAAGGCCTCGCCTATATATTCCTTGTTATAAGTTACTTGTAAACCGGCACGATGTGCAAACGGTTGCCGGTATATAAAATAAAATAAATAAAATAAAATAAATAAATACCCAGGGTGGTACTAAAGATGAGAAGGTCTGGTAGTGGCCTGCAGTGCGGGGCACACCAGGAGGTTCCTGCAGGCTGGTGGAGATACCTCAGAAGTGCAGATCCGGTAGTGGCCCGTAGTGCGGGGTATGCCGAGGATGACTGTACTGTAGGTGACAAGGTAGATGAGGTCTGAGATACAGAAACCAAGCAGAGGATCTTGAGTAGCTGCAGCAATACCCTGTATTCAGGATATTTAGAAGCGGTAATGCTGAAGAAAAGTAGTGGCCCGTGGCACGGGGTACACCTTGGAGACTTCAGCAATGTTGGTATCGTAGGAAACTAAGAAGGTACTCACACAAGGAAGTTCCAGGAGAGAGAGACCTGAGGAGTGGGTCAGGTGAAGTTCAAGCAAGAAGGCCCTCCGAGGAGCGAATAGCCAAGACGTAAAAGGGACCCCGTGGAGCGGTTACCCTGAGCGTCCAAATGCCATGATGAGATACTGGAACAGGTGATCCAAGAGTGGAGTGGATTTAACAACAAGAGAACTCCTTGCTAACTCGTCTTAGCAGTGGGCCTGTCATCTTAAGTATATCAACGGGTTGACATCATCGGGAGGGGACACCCCCGAGGTTCCCGCCATGACGTATACAAAAGGAGGCCCTGCGCACGTGTGCATGCGCCTAGGTGATTCCAGAAGGAAGATGGCGTTCGGCAGCACCCACGCCATCCCAGGGACGCCGGAGAGGTCGGTGTTGGTTGGCGGAGGCTGTCATTCTTCCCATGATTGATGGTGCAGGGAAAAAAGAGGTGAGCATGAGAGTTCGCAGCCGTCTGCGACCAATGGGTGCAACAAATACATAAACTTTTAAATAACTCAGATACACCATGGGTTGGTTCTAAACTACATATCTATACTCCAACATGTTCCCTAAGGTCCCAAAATAAAGGTCTGCTTGATATTCCATCTATTAGAATAGCTGATATTGGTGAAGAAAGGGAGAGAGATTTTTCTCTTGCCAGACCTGCACTTTGGAATGCATCAGACTGCCTGAGATCGATGAATGACCTAAAATTGTTCAGAAAAGGATTCAAAACATGGCTGTTTAAAGAAGAATATGGTTAAAGTCCCAAGGTATAACTATATGCTCCAGAGTCTAAACTTATACTTTTTTTTTTTTTTTGGGGGGAGGGGGTTGTCTTAGTATTATATTTTATTATGACTTTATTTGTTTTAAAGTTTTTGTTTCTAATGTGTTTATGAAATGATTATATTGTGATAGCTGTTCATTTATTATGTATGTTTAGTTGTGAACTGCTTTGATCTCCTTTTTTTGGAACAGCAGTATATAAACGTTTTTTAAATAAATACATAAATAAAATAAAAATAAATCTGTCAGACTGCCCTTTTCCACTTAACTGCATTTTTCTGCGCTGTCAAGTAATATGGGAAGTTTAGTTCCTGCTTTTCAGGAGTTAAATTTTCAACAGTAAAGCTGTGTGAGCAAAGCAATCCTTCCTCCAGAATGCTTCTCTGCATTGAAGGGTAATACCTAATAAGCTCATTACCTTGCAATTTGCATTTATAGGCATTAATCCTAATATGGGTTTTAATCGCTGTTTTAACATTTGTTTTTCCACACAAAAAAATCCTTTTAAATACCAAGAAAATCGAGCCTAAACACAGGGTAAAAAGCATGTAAAGGTAAGTGGGCTTTATTATATTAGCTATAATATGCTAAAAGTCTGCAGTTTGTTTAGCAATATGCAGACTTTTAGCCACTTTTAGGATGGACAGTTTTCAGATAGCTGATTAACATGGGTAAAACAATTGTTACCCATGTAAGCTGTTTTGAAAATGTTCCTCAAATGACCCCCTTTAGACAATTATAGAAAAAAACTAATTTCTCTTGCAGAAATTTGAAATAGCACAAGCTTTTCTTAAGACATAAGATTTAGTACTACGTGGTATGAATACCATGGAAGAGGAGGTTAAGGGGAGATATGATACAGACCTTCAGACAGATACCTGAAATGTTTTAACCAACTGTGTCCTAGAGGATAGTTTAGTTTCTTAAAAAGTTTGGGACATAATGGGTTAATGATGCATGAACTTTAAACCTTTTCCATTGGAAAGAAATCAGTAGAACTGGGGGTTACGAAATGAAAGCCTGGGGGGATTATTATTATTATTATTATTATTATTAATTAATAGTTTTCTATATGATATTCAAATAGACATCATAACGGTTTACATAAAACTGAGGAGAAATACAATAAACAGGGAAGGGGGAAGGGGACAGTGAGAAAACTGAAGAACTCCGAGAAAGAGAAGGGAGGAAAAAAGGACAGAGCAAAACAAGTGAACAGATGTCCAAGGGTTAAAAAAAGCATTATATACAATAAAGTTACAGTAAGCATCAAACAGTATACAAAATAGTCAATTGTATATATTGTAGCAATCTGCAGGAACAAACAAGGTACAAGGTTAGCACTGAGTACAGAGGGATGAGCATTCAGAGAAATGAAGGTGAGGTAAGGGGGGGCAAGGGGGTGTAAACAATGCGAAGGTGGTGGAGCAGAAGCGGGGGGCAGAAGGGGGAGGGAAGGGAGAGGGACCGGAGGGGGCGGGGGGTAAGGGCAAAGAATAGGGGAACCAGTAAAGACAGAATGAGGGTGGAACAGAATAGAGATGTGAATCATGTCCTCGATCGTCTTAACGATCGATTTCGGCTGGGAGGGGGAGGGAATCGTATTGTTGCCGTTTGGGTTTTAAAAATATCGTGAAAAATCGTTAAAATCGTGAGCCAACCCCCTAAAACCCACCCCCGACCCTTTAAATTAAATCCCCCACCCTCCCGAACCCCCCCAAATGCTTTAAATTACCTGGTGGTCCAGAACGGCGGCGGTCCGGAACGGCCCCCTCAATTGAATCCTTTTGTCTTCAGCCGGCACCATTTTGCAAAATGGCCGCCGCAAAATGGCGGCGGCCATAGACAAAAACGATTTGACGCAGGAGGTCATTCTGGACCCCCGCTGGACTTTTGGCAAGTCTTGTGGGGGTCAGGAGGCCCCCCCAAGCTGGCCAAAAGTTTCTCGGAATCCAGCGGGGTTCAGGAAGCGATTTCTTGCCGCGAATCGTTTTCCGTACGGAAAATGGCGCCGGCAGGAGATCGACTGCAGGAGGTCGTTCAGCGGCGGTCCGGAACCCCCGCTGAACGACCTCCTGCAGTCGATCTCCTGCCGGCGCCATTTTCCATACGGAAAACAATTTGTGGCAAGAAATCGCTTCCTGAACCCCGCTGGACTCCCAGAAACTTTTGGTCAGCTTGGGGGGGCCTCCTGACCCCCACAAGACTTGCCAAAAGTCCAGCGGGGGTCCGGAACGACCTCCTGCGTTGAATCATTTTTGTCTATGGCCGCCGCCATTTTGCGGCGGCCATTTTGCAAAATGGCGCCGGCTGAAGACAAAAGGATTCAATTGAGGGGGCCGTTCCGGACCGCCACCGTTCTCGACCACCGCTGGATCCCCAGGTAATTTAAAGCATTTGGGGGGGTTCGGGAGGGTGGGGGATTTAATTTAAAGGGTCAGGGGTGGGTTTTAGGGGGTTTTAGTGTGCCGGTTTTCCTGCCCTCCCCCTTCCCCCGATTTACGATTTTTTAACGATAAATCAGGGGAATTGGTATTGTATCGTGGCCCTAACGATTTTTGACGATTTAAAATATATCGGACGATATTTTAAATCGTCAAAAAACGATTCACATCCCTAGAACAGAAGGGGGGGAGAGGACGGAAGGAGGAAGGCTAGGAGGAGTTCAGATCTGGGTAGGTTTGATTGAAGAGCCAAGTCTTCAAACCTTTTTTGAATTTTTTTGTGCAGACTTCCAATCTGAGCTCGAGGGGCATAGAATTCCAGAGGGATGGGCCCGCTATGGAGATGGCTCGTTCCCTGGTGGAAGAAAGGTGTGCAGTTTTGAGTGAAGGGGTGAAGAGGGTTCCTTAATGAACTGATCTAGATGGTCGGTCGGATGAGCGAAAACAGGGAGCATCGTCAAGCCATGAGAGATTATGGTTGTAGAGTGATTTGTGAATGATGGTGAGGGTTTTGTGTATAATATGGGCTGGGATGGGGAGCCAGTGCAGCTCCTTAATAATGGGGGTAATGTGGTCAGCTTTATGGGTATTAGTCAGGACTCTCACCATGGCATTCTGCAATATTTGGAGGGGCTTGATGGTAGTGTAGGAGAGGCCTAGGAGTAAGGAGTTGCAGTAATCCAATTTTGTGAGTAACGTCGCTTGTAGGACAGTACGGAAATCTTGTACATGGAGCATGGGTTTACGATTTTTCAGAATGTGGAGCTGGAAAAAACCTTCTCCTAGGGTGGTGTTAATGTGCTTTTTAAAGTTGAATTGATTGTCTATAAAGACCCCAAGATCTCGCACATTAGATGGAAGGAGTCAGCGGAGAGATTGGGGTCATGGTAATTGAGTAATGAGAGATTCTGATGATTAAAGATAATGAGGAGTTCGGTTTTGGATGTATTGAGGGCCAAATGGATGTTGGTGAGGAGAGTATTTAAGGAGGTGAGGCAGCTTTCCCAAAACTTAAGGGTTTTGGGAAGGGATTCTTTAATCAGGATGATGATTTGGACATCATCTGCGTATAGAAAAAATTTGAGGCCGAGTTCAGCGAGGAGATGGCAGAGGGGCAATAAGTATATATTGAAGAAGGTGGAGGATAAGGAGGAACCCTGAGGGACACTTTGGTAGGGGTATGCATTTGTTCCCTTCGAATTGGGAATCCACAACGTATAGATCCTTATTCGTTATATTCGTGGGGAATTGAAACGTATTGCAATTCCCCACGAACACAACAAATCTTCGCCAAATTATTTGGCTGCCTAGGAGTCAATTTAAACAAACCCCCACCCTCATGACCCCCCAAGACTTACCAAAACTCCCTGGTGGTCCAGCGGGGGGTCCGGGAGCCATACCCTGCACTCACACCCTCGGCTGCCGGTTTCAAAATGGCACCGATAGCCTTTGACCTACTATGTCACAGGGGCTACCGGTGCCATTGGTCAGCCCCTGTCACATGGTAGGAGCACAAGATGGCTTTGATGGCCATGTGACAGGGGCTGACCAATGGCACCGGTAGCCCCTGTGACATAGTAGGTCAAAGGCTATCGGCGCCATTTTGAAACTGGCAGCCAAGGGTATGAGTGTAGGGGATGGCTCCCGGACCCCCCGCTGGACCACCAGGGAGGTTTGGTAAGTCTTGGGGGTTATGAGGGTGGGGGGTTGTAGTTAATTTAATTTTAGCGGGTAAACAAATAGGAATTGACGTATAGAACGTATTGGGGGAGCCCCCTTGCCGAATGCAATGTATCTGCCCCCCGATGAATACAAATCCCGAATGCAACGAATGGTGTCCCTCTGCACATCCTTACACTTTGGGTCAGATGGATGTGGGAGGATTCAGATTTGGTGATTTTAACAGAGTAGGCTCTATTGTTTAAGTATGATGTAAACCAAAGTAGGGCGGTGCCAGTGATACCAATATCGGCTAATCGGTCCAGGAGGATCTTGTGGCTAATAATATCAAAGGCAGTGGAGATCAGGGATGTGCAGAGCAAAATTTTATGTTCATATTTCTTATGTCCGAAAGGGGGTCCCACTTGCGGCCAATATGGACATAAAAAAAATCCAATGAGTTGGGTATATGTACATATGTGCAAAAAAAAAATTTAAACCCCCTCACCCTCCTTAATCCCCCCCCCCAGACTTACCACAACTCCCTGGTGATCGAGCGAGGAGTGAGGACGTCATTTCTGCAATCCTTGGCGAGAAGCATGTGACGTCGGCGGCACGTCGAGTGACGCCGGCGTCACGTGATTCCCGGCGAGCTCGCGCCGGACGGCTCGTTCGGCCCAAAAAGAACTTTTGGCCAGCTTGGGGGGGCCTCCTGACCCCCCCAAGCTGGCCAAAAGTTCTTTTTGGGCCGAACGAGTCAGGAGGCCCCCCCAAGCTGGCCAAAAGTTCTTTTTGGGCCGAACGAGCCGTCCGGCGCGAACTCGCCGGGAATCACGTGACGCCGGCGTCACTCGACATGCCGCCGACGTCACATGCTTCTCGCCAAGGATTGCAGAAATGGCGTCCTCACTCCTCGCTCCATCACCAGGGAGTTGTGGTAAGTCGGGGGGGGGGGGGATTAAGGAGGGTGAGGGGGTTTATATTTTTATTTTGGCTCAACAATCGCGATTTCCCACATATCCAACATATCTATGTTGGATATGTGGGAAATCCGATCGTTTATGTCGAATCAATTTTTTATGTTAAAAAAAAATATGAGTAGCGTTTTACTAATGCGGTCAATCCGAATGCACACCCCTAGTGGAGATGTCAAGGATGGTGAGAATAAAAGATTGCCCATGATCCATGCCTTTGAGTAAGGTACCAGTTAATGAGAGTAGGAGGCATTCTGTATTGAGCGATTTACGGAAACCAAATTGGGATGGATGTAGGATGTCATGATCCTCAAGGTAATCGGAGAGCTGGGAATTGACGATCTTTTCCATAACTTTGGCCAGGAATGGAAGGTTGGAGATGGGGTGGTAGTTAGAGGGACTGGAGGGGTTGAGGGTGGGTTTTTTTAAGGAGGGGCTTGACCACAGCAAGTTTAATGGGGTCTGGGACTTTACCATGGGCGAGGGAGTAGTTGATAATATTGGCAAGAAGTTTTGAGATGATAATGGGGATAGAAAGTAGATTTTTAGTGGGTATGGTGTCAGAGATGTGTGCAGCGGGTTTGATTCTTTTTAAGGTAGATTCAATTTCTTTGGTGGAGGTTAGCTCGAGGAAGGCAAGATTGGTGTTAGGGGTTTTAGGGAGGACGTTAGATGGGGTGGGGTTGGGAGAGAATTGGAGGAGGATGTTGGCTATTTTGCTTTTGAAAAACTGGGCGAG